>NC_030814.1:12415000-13618750 GCF_001704415.2 Capra hircus | reverse complement strand
ACTGGAAATGCCCCGAGTAATGTCTTTTCTGATTTGGCCAGAGTGGAAAGAGAACTAAACACATATGTTACAGTCATTCTGAATTTCCAAAACAGAAGGACATTACGGGGGCTGGTGCTGTGTGCTTCCTGTTGTAACGTCATATATTTAATGGGCAAAGAGTGGGAGAAGCTGGCAAGTCATTCAAACAGTCTCATTGTGTGGTACCTAGGAGAGTTAATCAGAAGTCATATAATTTATTGAAGCAGACATATTTCCAACAGTGCAAAGTACATCTAACAGCAAATGACTCTGGTATCCTGAGTAATAAGGTGAACAAGAATCAATATTTAAAATGAGAAAGTGCAAACATTCTGTCTTCGAATTAACAGTCTTGAAGAAGAAACAGCTGTTACATTAGTTATCACTTTCTGGATCCAACACAGTACTGTCATTTTCTTGGACCCATATTTGCTTGGCTGCAGCATCCCGCATGATTTAAACCCTGCAAATTTTGGCTTTTCCACTCATTCCAGGTGCAAAATTTTACACTAAGCCTCTATTCACTTTTGAATTGAGATTCTTCCCAAACAAAGGTTATTTTCAAGCAATTTAAAACTTTCAGACACAGACTTTCTTAGTGAATTCCACTTGTTGTTTTTTGGACTTCCAAGTGTGGGGGTTGGAAATGCATTGAGTTTCCCACACCAAGATGTTAGCATATGTCCAGAGTTTTCATTTTCATTATTGTTCCGTTATCATTTAATAATATGTTTGTTTGCTTTCAAACTACTAACAGTCTAGTACCATGGAACCAGGATGATTTTCAGTTGCATAGTAGCCAATAAGATATTAGGAAATTTATCAAAGTAGACAAAGCATGTGGACACATGCTTGTGTACGCACAGGCACACATCCATGCACACACACACACCTTGCGTGCTGTTCTTTGACAGTAAGAACCTGTCTAAAACACTTTCCATTGTATTCATGCCACACACCTGTATTTTTGGTTAAGCTCTTGTATTACTAACTGTCTGATACTAGAGTCTAATGGAGAACTCATCAACACCCCTTCCTACAAGGATCCCCATCACTATGAACAATATTAGCAACTGCATAATCGAAAAGGTACCCCCTCTTTCACATGCTCTGTTTTTAAAAATCAACTCTTACCTGCCATCCTTATTGTTAATACTGAGACTTTTATACAAGAAAATAAAAGACATTCCTTAAAATACTCTGCAAAAGTTAAGAGTTGATTCAGTCATTCAAAATTATGTATTGAATATTTGTATTGCTGATACAGCGGTGAAAAAGCCAAATGAAGTTTATGAGCTCATGAAACTTAACTTTTAGTGAGGAGAATCAGGAACAAGTTAAGAAAAAATAAGTAAGTATGTGAATAAACAAATATTTTGGAGTTGTAAGTGCAATGAAAAATAATTGCTCTATTTTACAACCCTGGAGACTGTCTGCATTTTAAAAGTCACTTGCTAAATTAATTGATTCTGAAGTACTTGGAATTTGTGTTGGAATAGATGCCTGCCACCCACTTCTGTCAATTTCTCTGCTTGCCATTACATTTTGTTTTCATCATTCAGAATTTTCTTTTTAGGCTAGCTTATAAAAGGAAGGCTGTGGGCTGGCCATTTGTCTAAAGTGCCAGATAGAAACAGAGTCATGTGGTAAAAACAGAGCCAACAACTTGTGGGCGTCTAATGTGTTTTATAGCACACGTGTTTTATAGAAAAGAGATAGAAACAGAAGGGAACAGTATGTATCAAAGAAACACTGAAGAGAGTTTCAGAAAGATGTGATTGATCAACAGTGTTAAACGCATCTTCAAGAGCCAGAAAGAAAGCATTTATTTGGCTACATGAAGTTACCAGTGACTTAGGCAAGAGAAATTTCAGCAGAATAATGATATCAGAATCTGGATTCCTGTGTTGTAGTGGTCCCCGAGTAAGTAGAGTCAGAATCTGTGAAGTTCGGGTCCTGAAAAAGGAGAGAGGTAGATAGTACCAAGAGAATCTCATTCTGGCTTGGAGGAGGTTTGGACATATTTTTAGGCTGAAGGGAAAGAGCAATGAAGAGAAAAATTCAGAGATAAAAGATCATTTGGCAAAAATTAAATACAAGGCAAGAGGTCTGTAGTTCAAGGCACAGGTAAAGGGTTGACCTTAAACAGAAGGAGGAAAATCTTTTTGAGGTTACAGACAAGCTGATATAATGACTGTGACTATGGATACCATAGGTAGCAGTAAGAGTAACTTAACAGAGCTCTAATCAGAGGGCTTTAATATGATGCAACATTGTATTTAGACTGTGTGTGGAGCAAGGGTTCACATGAGGCTGAATGTGAGTGGAAGGAGTGTGAGATAAAGACCCACGATGGTAGAAGAGGGGAACTGAGGCTGGAGACTATCAATGTGTAGCGGCATGGATTTGTACTCGTGGTTGATTTTCTCCTTAAGTGTTCAGCGTTTACGTTATAAGAGGAGAGAGTACTATTTATAACATTGATCCAGAAGCAAGAGTTCACCAGGTAGAGAAATGAAAAGGAAAAGAATGGATTTAATGAGATTATAAACAGTGTGGAGTGGCTCAGATGACTTACCTTAGTGTCCACGTTGGATAGAAAAGGATAGGAAAGAAAATATCCCAGAGTTTGAAGTTTTTGATAAAATATTGAGTTCAAATAGATTATGACAAAATCATTGTAGTTCTGGGAGTAGATAGCTGAAGTGAGTTTTAGGAGGTCAAGAATTTGTGAGCAAGAATGGATATAGGAAAGAAGTTCAAATAAATATAGAAGGTAGAAAAAGCATTTAGAAGACAGGACTGTAGCAGGAGGAGAAATCCCACAGGTGCAGTGAAAAGAGTTAAGTAGGGTCAATAGTTCTAGAAGAAGCAAGCGAAGTTAGGGTGGACTTACACGGAACAGTAGAAGCAGGAATGGGTTCTTGTTTGCTGCTAACCTTAAATGTTGTAATTCTATTGCTGCTGTTCAGTCGTTAAGCCAACATTCAGTTGTTCAGTCCAATTCTAGCACAAAATAATTCTGAGACTTTGCAAGGTCCAGGGGAGTACTGTACTGTTCTCCAAGAATCAGTTAGGGCTCTGTTCTTGGTGTCAAGTGATGGCATTTATTCCTATATAGCTTTTCAGCATTATACAGGTTGGCTCCTTATATCCAGATCTAGGATTCCTGACTCTCAACTATATTTGAGTCCTGGACTTAAAACATTTAAAACTGATGTCAACCTATTTGTTTTCACTGAGTATAATTTTGGAAGAAAGGAAACACCTATCCTCTATTTCCTGCTGTTTCTTGATTCTGTTTATCCTTGGGCAGGGACTTGTGGGCTATGTGAATTAATTTTCAAATTCTTCTTCCTACTGGTGTACATTTACATGGAAGAAGACAAATCACAGTTGAAAAATAGAATTTTTAAAAGATTTTGACAGAGATTGCCAACTGGTATTAGATATCTCTCTTATGAAGAAGTTGCTTGCTGTTGTTCCATGTGTAAACCATGTCATGGTTAATATGGAAGTGATTTTATCTCTGATTATTGCCTTGCAACCATTATTGTAATGGTTGATACCTACAGAGAAGCACTCGTGTTAGTCCCCTGAAGTTTACATGCCCCTTTTGGTCTTCTGCTCTGACCTGGAGGAAATCACTTAATCATTATTCATTTCAATTTTGCCAGCTATAAATATCAGGTTGCATTGCTTAGCAAATAGAAGACCAAAAGAGAATGAAGAGAATTGTTTGAATGCTAGCCTTTCATGGATATTAATGACTTTGGACAAGTCAATTGCAGTCACAAAGAGCCAGTTTCATGCCTAAAATAGCATCTACTCTCAGTTCTATGAGAAAATGGCAGTTTTAGATCCATAACAATATCTGTAAGGCATTTGAGCTGTGGTCTACGTGTTGGTTACACATATTTCCAAGGAGTAGGTTGATGAGTTTAATAACAAATAAACAGTGTCAATGTGGAAATTAAATCCTTCAGTCTCCCTTGTAATTTTACTATTCTATTATATTCTTATTTCATGTATTTGATTATGCAAGTATAACATAGTGAAAATATAGAGACAGGGTAAATCAGTTGCAAACAAATAGCATTTGTTTCCATTTACATACACACTTTCACAGAATTTGCTTGTGTTAAAGACTTTGTCTCATCAAGAATTATATATTTCCCTAATATCTACTGAGCTAACCCATGTACCCGAGAATGTTGTAGGCCCTTAAGAATCAAAGATAATAGAATGATATGGCTTCTGATCTCTGTAAATTCATTTTCTAGTGGTGTCAGTTAATGAGTCCATGTATTTTGATATGAATATTAAATGTTCTTGAAATATATCTTATGTGTTCTAACAAGGCATAGAATTTAAAAAAACAGATTGACTTTTTTTCTAGGGTGATTTTAGGCTCAGAGCAAAACTGAGTGGAAAGCATACAGTTCCTATACACAATGCATCCTCTCATTCATAACTTCCTCTACCATCAATATCCTAAAAATCTCCTGTGGTCCAGCTATTTATTCTTCTTTCTCTCCAAACTCTGGGCTACCACTGATCTTTTTACTCTGTGCGTAGTTTTGCTTTTTCTAGAATGTCATGTAGTTGGAATCATACAGCTTTTCAATTTGGCTTCTTTTTCTTAGTAATATGCATTTAAGATTCTTCTGTGTCTTTTAATGTCCTCTTATTGTTCAGTTGCTAAGTCATGTCCAATTTTTTGCACCCCCATGGACTGCAGCATACCAGGCCCCTCTGTCCTCCTCTATCTCCCAGAGTTTGCTCAAATTCATGGCCATTGAGTCGGTGATGCTATCCAACCATCTCATCCTCTGCCACCCCCCCTCTCCTTTTTCCTTCAATCTTTCCCAGCATCAGGGTATTTTCCAATGAATCAGCTCTTAGCACCAGGTGGCCAAAGTATTGGAGCTCAGCTTCAGTCTTTCCAATGAATATTCAGGGATGATTTCATGTCTTGAGAGCTCATTTATTTTTATTGCTGAATAAAATTTTCTTATCTGGAGGTACCACAGTTTAGCCATTCACTTACTACAAGATAGCTTAGTTGTTTCCAAATTTTGGCAATTATGTGTGAAGATGTGATAAATATCCATGTGTAGGTTTTATGTGGATGTAAGATTTCCACTCCTTTGGGTAAATAACAAGGAGCATGATTGTTCAATTGTATGGTAAAGGAATGCTTTGTTTTGTAAGAAACAGAAGCTATCTTCCAATGATTGTACCATTTTACATTTCCACCCACAATGAATGTTCCAAATCTGTTGCTTCACATCTGTGCCAACATTTGCTGTTTTAGTGTTTCAGATTTTAGCCATTCAAACATTTGTAGTAGCATCTCGTTGTTTTAATTCTTTCAGACTTTTTGATTGATATCTCATTAAATATTATGGTGTGATGTATTATAGTAAAGCCATACTTTTAAGGATTAGTAGGAATTTGTCAGATGAACAAAAGCCCAGGGGCATTCCAGGCAAAGAAAGCTTTTATGAAAAGTTTCATAAGTGAAAGAGAATATGATACAGAGTAAGTAGTTGGTGATGTGGTATAGGACATATAAGGAAGAGTAATAGGCAGTCAGGACATACAAGGAAGAGTAATAGGCAGTCAGGACATATATTTAGATAGAGGCTAAACTTTGAGAACATTTATGATTTATGTTGGATTTTATTTTTATAAAAGCTGGCAGGATTTTAGTAATTTTGGTGATCAGTTTCAACTAGAGAAACTTTATTATTCACATTTGTACATTTTGTAAAATCACATTTCAAAAATAAACATTTGAGGAAATATTCTTATATTTTTAAAAGGTACATTTTGGAGTACTTTGGCACTAGTTTAAGACTATTTCAACAAAAAGAAGACTTTTTTTAAAAAAAAAGAATAAAAGCTATATAGAAGAAAAGTGGCGAAGTGTTGGTAATTGTAGTGTTGTAATGGGCATATTGATGGGCCAAAGAATTGTGATGGGCCCATATGTGATGGGCTGAAGAATTGATGCTTTTGAACTGTGGTGCTGGAGAAGACTCTTGAGAGTCCCTGGGACTGCAAGGAGATCCAACCAGTCCATTCTGAAGGAGATCAGCCCTGGGATTTCTTTGGAAGGAATGATGCTAAAGCTGAAGCTCCAGTACTTTGGCCACCTCATGCAAAGAGCTGACTCATTGGAAAAGACTCTGATGCTGGGAGGGATTGGGGTCAGGAGGAGAAGGGGATGACCCAGGATGAGATGGTTGGATGGCATCACTGACTAAATGGACGTGAGTCTGAGTGAACTCTGGGAGTTGGTGATGGACAGGGAGTCCTGGCATGCTGCGATTCATGGGGTCGCAAAAAGTCAGACATGACTGAGTGACTGAATTGAACTGAACTGAATGGGCATATGAGGACTTGTCACATTTGTCTCTACTTTTGTGTATTCTTGAGAATTCTTAATCAAGTTATTTTTTAAAATCGCAAATAGTAGAGTATCTGTCATTGGCAACATTTAAGCAATGAAGTAGCGCAATCAGATTTACATATAAGTAAGGTCATTTGTGAGGCACAGTTGGCAGTGAGTAGGATGGTAGCCATGACTAGTTAGAAACACGTTGCAATGTTACGGGTAAGAAATGATGTGGACCTTCATTGGTGAATCATAAATATAGGGAAGATATGTAAAACTATGCCATTTATGACATCTCATAAGGTGACTGGGTGGAATAAACTTAAAGACCATCAAGGACCAATCTCTAGAAAACATTTGAGTGTTAAAGAGCCCAGAGAAGCCATTGAAAACTTGAGGTGTAATGGCTAAAGAAATGAGAGGTTAATGAGGAAGCACCAAGGCTGTTAATGAAAGAAAATACATATTGCATTTGTATGACTGAATTTCACAAACTAGGTACCACCTGGCTCTAGGCTATAGGTGTTTGCAACAGGTTGTCTACATAGTTCTCTATTTGAATAATTTTTTCATAGTTAATGGTTCTTTCCTCTTCAGGATTATTTTCTGGCAGTCATAGCCATGTTAGTTTTCAAAATAAAAGGTTGGTTCCTAATGTATTTATTTGTAGAATGAGCTTTTGGAGGCCGAGACTTAACAAGGAAAATAAACCTCAGATCAAAATTCAAAGCTCTAGCCTTCATGTCACATTCAGAAAGAACCCTCATTGTTTAGTTACAGATAACTCATAGCTGAAATGCTTTTTTTAACCAAAACTAATTAAATCAGATCAATATGATTATTTAGAACTTTATCAGATCTGTCAGGGAAAGATTAAGGGCAGAAGGAAAAGGAGGGCATCAGAGGATGAGATGGCTGGATGGCATCACCAAAGCAATGGACATAAACTCGGGCAAATTTCGGGAGATGGTGATGGACAGGGAGACCTGGTGTGCTGCAGTCCATGGTGTTGCACAGAGCTGGACACGACTGGGTGACTGAACAACAACTGATCAATCAAATTTGCTTTCCCATTGTTGATAACACAGTATAGTTTGGTTGGAAACTAGAAAACTAATAACCTGGCATGCTACAGTTAATCTCAGATTGAAGTACCCTTTAATAATAACAGGTAGTGTTTATAAACACAATCTGGATTTGTTGCCATGCCAAGCATCATTCATCTCTTCAATCCTAAGTATTCTATGAGGTTTGTAATATTTATGCAAAACTTTTTTGATATATGGTAACTTAATAGATGAAGATGTTGACTGAAACTAACCAAGATTCAATAATTTCATTCAGTTCAGTCACTCAGTCATGTCTGACTCTTTGCGATCCCGTGAATCGCAGCACGCCAGGCCTCCCTGTTCATCACCATCTCCCAGAATTCACTCAGACTCACGTCCATCGAGTCTGTGATGCCATCCAGCCATCTCATCCTGGGTCATCCCGTTCTTCTGCCGTCAATCCCTTCCAGGACCAGAGTCTTTTCCAATGAGTCAACTCTTCCCATGAGGTGGCCAAAGTACTGAAGTTTCACCTTTAGCATCATTCCTTCCAAAGAAATCCCAGGGCTGATCTCCTTCAGAATGGGCTGGTTGGATCTCCTCGCAGTCCAAGGGACTCTCAAGAGGCTTCTCCAACATCACAGTTCAAAGCATCAGTTCTTCGGTGCTCAGCCTTCTTCACAGTCCAACTCTCACAGCCATACATGACCACAGGAAAAACCATAGCCTTGACTAGACGGACCTTAGTTGGCAAAGTAATGTCTCTGCTTTTGAATATACTATCTAGGTTGATCATAACTTTTCTTCCAAGGAGTAAGCGTCTTTTAATTTCATGGCTGCAATCACCATCTGCAGTGATTTTGGAGCCCCCAAAAATAAAGTCTGACACTTTTTCCACTGTTTCCCCATCTATTTCCCATGAAGTGATGGGACCAGATGCCATGGCCTTCATTTTCTGAATGGTGAGCTTTAAGCCAACTTTTTCACTCTCCACTTTCACTTTCATCAAGAGGCTTTTTACCTCCTCTTCACTTTCTGCCATAAGGGTGGTGTCATCTGCATATCTGAGGTTATTGATATTTCTCCCAGCAATCTTGATTCCAGCTTGTGTTTCTTCCAGTCCAACGTCTCTCATGATATACTCTGCATAGAAGTTAAATAAGCAGGGTGACAATATACAGCCTTGATGTCCTCCTTTTCCTATTTGGAACCAGTCTGTTGTTCCATGTCCAGTTCTAACTGTTGCCTCCTGACCTGCATATAGATTTCTCAAGAGGCAGGTCAGGTGGTCTGGTATTCCCATCTCTTTCAGAATTTTCCACAGTTGATTATGATCCACACAGTCAAAGGCTTTGGCATAGTCAGTAAAGCAGAAATAGATGTTTTTCTGGAACTCTCTTGCTTTTTCCATGATCCAGCGGATGTTGGCAATTTGATCTCTGGTTCCTTTGCCTTTTCTAAAACCAGCTTGAGCATCAGGGAGTTCACGGTTCACGTATTGCTGAAGCCTGACTTGGACAATTTTGAGCATTACTTTACTAGCATGTGAGATGAGTGCAATTGTGTAGTAGTTTGAGCATTCTTTGGCATTGCCTTTCTTTGGGATTGGAATGAAAACTAACCTTTTCCAGTCCTGTTGCCACTGGTGAGTTTTCCAAATTTGCTGTCATATTGAGTGCAGCACTTTCACAGCATCATCTTTCAGGATTTGAAACAGCTCAACTGGAATTCCATCACCTCCACTAGCTTTGTTCGTAGCGATGCTTTCTAAGGCCCACTTGATTTCAT
Organism: Capra hircus; assembly: GCF_001704415.2. Lineage (NCBI taxonomy): Eukaryota > Metazoa > Chordata > Mammalia > Artiodactyla > Bovidae > Capra > Capra hircus. The sequence continues at coordinate 13,609,489 of NC_030814.1, read as the reverse complement.
TTTCAAGATGTCTGGCTCTAGATTAGTGATCACATTATCATGATTATCTGGGTCGTGAAGATCTTTTTTGTATAGTTCTTCCATGTATTCTTGCCACCTCTTCCTAATATCTTCTGCTTCTGTTAGGTCCATACCATTTCTGTCCTTTATCGAGCCCATCTTTGCATGAAATGTTCCCTTGGTGTCTCTAATTTTCTTGAAGAGATCCCTAGTCTTTCCCAGTCTGTTCTTTTCCTCTATTTCTTTGCATTGATCGCTGAAGAAGGCTTTCTTATCTCTTCTTGCTATTCTTTGGAACTCTGCATTCAGATGCTTATATCTTTCCTTTTCTCCTTGGCTTTTTGCCTCTCTTCTTTTCACAGCTATTTGTAAGGCCTCCCCAGACAGCCATTTTGCTTTTTTTGCATTTCTTTTCCATGGGGATGGTCTTGATCCCTGTCTCCTGTACAATGTCACGAACCTCATTCCATAGTTCATCAGGTACTCTATCTATCAGATCTAGGCCCTTAAGTCTATTTCTCACTTCTACTGTATAATCATAAGGGATTTGATTTAGGTCATACCTGAATGACCTAGTGGTTTTCCCTACTTTCTTCAATTTAAGTCTGAATTTGGCAATAAGGAGTTCATGATCTCAGCCAATCAGCTCCTTGTCTTGTTTTTGTTGACTGTATAGAGCTTCTCCATCTTTGGCTGCATAGAATATAATCCATTTGATTTTGGTGTTGACCATCTGGTGATGTCCATGTGTAGAGTCTTCTCTTGTGTTGTTGGAAGAGGGTGTTTGCTATGACCAGTGCATTTTCTTGGCAAAACTCTATTAGTCTTTGCTCTGCTTCATTCCGCATTCCAAGGCCAATTTTGCCTGTTACTCCAGGCGTTTCTTGACTTCCTACTTTTGCATTCCAGTCCCCTATAATGAAAAGAACATCCTTTTTGAGTGTTAGTTCTAAAAGGTCTTGTAGGTCTTCATAGAACCATTCAACTTCAGCTTCTTCAGTGTTACTGGTTGGGGCATAGACTTGGATAACTGTGATATTGAATGGTTTGCCTTGGAGATGAACAGAGATCTTTCTGTCATTTTTGAGATTGCATCCAAGTACTGCATTTCGGACTCTTTTGTTGACCATGATGGCTACTCCATTTCTTCTGAGGGATTCCTCCCCACAGTAGTAGATATAATGGTTATCTGAGTTAAATTCACCCATTCCAGTCCATTTTAGTTGTCTGATTCCTAGAATGTCAGCGTTCACCCTTGCCATCTCTTGTTTGACCACTTACAATTTGCCTTGATTCATGGACCTGACATTCCAGGTTCCTATGCAATATTGCTCTTTACAGCATCATATCTTGCTTCTATCACCAGTCATATCCACAACTGGGTATTGTTTTTGCTTTGGCTCCATCCCTTCATTCTTTCTGGAGTTATTTCTCCACTGATCTCCAGTAGCATATTGGGCACCTACTGACCTGGGGAGTTCCTCTTTCAGTATCCTATCATTTTGCCTTTTCATACTGTTCATGGGGTTCTCAAGGCAAGAATACTGAAGCGGCTTGCCATTCCATTCTTCAGTGGACCACATTCTATCAAGCCTCTCCACAATGACCTGCCTGTCTTGGGTTGCCCCACAGGCATGGCTTTGTTTCATTGAGTTAGACAAGGCTGTGGTTCTAGTGTGATTAGATTGACTGGTTTTCTGTGAGTATGGTTTCAGTATGTCTGCCCTCTGATGCCCTCTTGCAACACCTACCATCTTACTTGGGTTTCTCTTACCTTGGGTGTGGCTTATCTCTTCATGGCTGCTCCGCCAAAGCACAGCGGCTGCTCCTTACCTTGGACGAGGGGTATCTTGCCTGTTACACAGATAGAAAGTGACAGAGCAGGAATTTGGTCCCATCGGGAATGACTGTGGAGCCTGGATTCCTTACACGAAAGGTGGTACATTTGTATTACATGCATTTCTTTGCCTCTCTGGGCCAAGCATTCAGAACATCCCATCACAAGGACCCATGTCTGATCATAAGATAATCATGCAGCAAATAACAGGGAGCATGAGAACAGATAGACTTGCCAAGGGCTATAAACATTGTACTTCCTCTCATAGCCTCTGGGTATTGATACCATAGCTAAGATTTCAGCACTTACAATAAATATCTCACAAATACTTTTTGGGTTTTAGTGCAAATTTCGTAATTTATGGAAAAACAAGAATAATTGTGGGCATATTATAAAGTGAACTTTTTGAAGATAGAAGTTAGAATAACTGGTATTAGAGGCTCTACCTTTTTAATAGCATAGAAAAAATTTAATGAGTTGGATGTTCATCAGTCTTTTTGACAAGCTGGCATTCTTCCAAGAGTTAAAGGAATCCAAGAATGAAATTATAGAAATAATAGTTAAAATGTGTAACAACAGTTCACTCTACCTGGATATTGGCAAGCTATTAACATAATTTTATTTTAAAATAGAGCAATAGCTTGAAGAGTGTCCCTGGAAGCCTGGATACAACATCAAATCTCATTTCTGTGATGATGAGGTGGTGTGTCAGGCCGAGGGCTTGTCAGGTTCACGGCTCCCTTCTGGGAAGTCTCAGAATGCCTGTAAGGCTCATGCCCACCTCAGAGAGGTCCCTAAGGCATAGGTCATTGTACTCTGTGTCAGATGACCCTGCTAGATTAGTCATGGCTGACCGGTTCTCGTATAGGTCCTGAGCAAACATGCCAGGAGCAAGCTCGATCCACAGGGAAGAGAAAAAAGAAGATCGGTGAGCAGTAGCACTAGTATTGAATCAAAGTGAAAGTGAAAAGTGTTAGTTTCTCATTCCTGTCTGACTCTTTGTGACCCCATGGACTGTAGCCCTGCCAGGCTCCTCTGTCTGTGAAATTATCCAAGGAGTGGGTAGCCATTCCCTTCTCCAGGGGATCTTCCCGACACAAGGATCTAACCTGGGTCTTCTGTATTGCAGGTAGATTCTTTACCGTCTTAAGTCACCCACCTATTCCCAATTTGTTCCTCCCAAAGTATCTGGATTCATACATTTTCTACACAAGTTATACATGCTGCTGCTGCTGCTGCTGCTGCTAAGTCGCTTCAGTCATATCCAACTCTGTGTGACCCCATAGATGGCAGCCCACCAGGCTCCTCCATCCATGGGATTCTCCAGGCAAGAGTACTGGAGTGGGCTGCCATTGCCTTCTCTGCAAGTTATACATAATCACTTATAATTCTTTCCTTCAGTATGAATGAGAAAGAGAGAACAAAGTTTGTCTTATAAGCCCCTTCTAAACGTAAAGGTTGTCTTTCATCTTTTTTCCAAGTGTCCCTTATTTTTTAGAACCAGCTCAGTTTCATTTATCTAAGAAATGTGCCACAATGACTGATTTTTCAGTTCAGTTCAGTTCAATTCAGCCGCTCAGTCTGACTGACTCTGACTGACTCTTTGCGACCCCATGAATCGCAGCACGCCAGGCCTCCCTGTCCATCACCAACTCCCACAGTTCACCCAAACTCATGTCCATCGAGTCGGTGATGACATCCAGCCATCTCATCCTCTGTCATCCCCTTCTCCTCACGCCTTCAATCTTTCCCAGCATCAGGGTCTTTTCCAATGAGTCAACTCTAGGCATGAGGTGGCCAAAGTACTGGAGTTTCAGCTTCAGCATCAGTCCTTCCTGATTTTAGATGTATAAAAGTCCTTTGGACCTTGATATGTCCCAAACCATCTCCTAGTCTCCTCCCTGCCAATAAAGTATTCTTCTCATAACCCACTTATCTAGGTTGATGACAATGGCAGTCTTCTGTTTTCCTGGGTCCAAACCTAGAGCCTCAGCCTCGATGGTACTTTTTATCTTACATTACATATTCATTCAACTATCAGCTCTCCAAAATATATCCAGGATACAGCTGCTTCCCAGCACCGCCAGGGCCACCACTCTGGTGAGAGCCTCCATCGTCTCTCAGCTGGATTACTGCAATAGCTCCCTAACTGGCATCCCTGTTTGTCCTTACCCCATTCAGCAGCCAGTGTGGTCCAGTTAAAATATGAGTCAGGGCGTGTCAGGTTCCGCCACTCCTCTGGTAGTTTCCTAATCAGCGTACAAGTTGCCGTCCTTACAATCCTCTATAAGGCAATTGATTCCCTGCCCCTACCTCTTAAAGCAAAGTCGCTCAGTCTTGTCCGACACTTTGCGACCCCATGGACTATAGGCTATCAGGTTCCTCCATCCATGGAATTTTCCAGGCAAGAGTACTGGAGTGGGTTGCTGTTTCCTCCTCCAGGGGATCTTCCCAACCCCGGGACTGAACCTGGGTCTCCAGCATTGCAAGCAGATGATTTTACTGTCTGAGCCACCAGGAAAGCCCCTACCTCTTAACTTCTATCAATACTCAATTAAACCAATAACACTGATTTCTTTGCTATTCTGTGAATGGTCCTGGCATGTTGTCTCTACCTGGAACTTTTCTTTGGGAAGAAGAGGAATTTGGGTCATCTCCCAGGTCCTTCCCTAGTGAGAACTTTCCCAGCTGAAAATGCAACGTACCCCTATACTGCCTCTCCTCCCATCTTGCATTATTTTCCTCCTTAGCACTTAGACTGTTTACTGTATAGTACTTGTGGTAGTGGAAGTAGTAGTCTGTCCAAGTAGTGGAATCATAGGTGGTATACATTTTTTATAAGTTCTGCGTTTCTGAGTTTTAAACAGTAAGCGTATCAGAGGAAGGAGGCCTCAGTATGGGCTGAGAGACTCAGCAATGTCCTTGTGGAGGAAGAAAGGCTGAAGCTGCCTTCTGTAAGCTTGGTAGGCTGTGCTTGAAGACAAAGAGAGAACACCCTAGGTCATAATAAAACATGCACGAAAGGTGGAGGGTACTTCATAATGACATATTTTAGAGTCAGTGCGGAGAGCAGCCAGGTCAGCCTCCTCATTTATCTCCAAAATGTTGAGCGCACAATTGGGAACAGATTGCATAGAACCCAAGAGTGATTTTAGTCACTTGGGCTTCTGAAGAGAAGAATGCTGTGATGAAAGCAGCCTCAGAATTACTCTCCTGAATTCTTCTTGTCTTTTCCTTCCTTTCTGATATCCCCACATACTCCATGATGATCTTAGAAGCAATTTATATATATGTTCCAGTACTTTAATGCTCTTAAATAATTAATGTTATGCTTTAGCAGAAAAAATTGTTTCACTGAAGTAACATAATTTTTTTATCAAGATCTAATTTTTAAGCCATTTCCAGTGGGATTTTTTTCTTTAAATATTTTAAATGGAAAGGGAAAAAATTAATTAAAAATGATCAAGCTAGAAATAAAACTCTGCAGATTTAGAAACGAAGAATATTAACATTTTTGCTCTGTTTTGTTTGAAGAAATGCCAAAGGATTTCTATTATAAATGATTGTTTTATATTGATTTTTCTGTCTCATTTATATCACTTGTGTAACTGTGAGTGGAAGATACCACCTTAAAAATATATGTCTCATGTTCCATAAATGGGCTTTTCCTACATGTGGAATATTGGTCTGATTTCAACACATGGCTATGTTAGTTAAGGTCACGTCAGTGCCTTTATGTTGAAATTAGGAAGGGTGAGACAAAAATACCTGCATGCTATTCAAACGTGCCGGCTGTGAACTGAGACCTTCCCAGGGGAGAGGCGCCGGGCGTGAAGACTGCTTAACAGCGGATGAGTTTTTATTAAGGGACGAATGATACCGTTGAGGAAAAGACCATCTCAAACACTACGTGTGTGTATTCTCAGTCCTGTCCAGCTCTTTGCCACGTCTGGACTGTATCCCACCAGGCTCCTCTGTTCACGAGATTTTCGAGGCAAGAATACTGGAGTGGGTTGCCATTTCCATGAAAGAACATACAAAACATTTTTGAAGTCAGAGGTGAAGATTTGTTTTTCAGGGGCAGAGAATCAGTATTTACAGTTAAGGACATAGATAGGATACTATCATAAATCCCAATAATTCAAGATATCACTGTGGGGTAGAGTTTGGAGTCTTTTTTTCTCTTACGGAAAGCTCATTCTATCTATAACACTTTCAATGATTTCTGCCAGTGCCTTCATTCAGAGAGCTCAGTAATTTCTAACATAAGATGTTATGTTCTAACGTAAGATGTTCTGCCCTTTGGATTTACAAAATGGAATAACAATCAAAAGTGATTTTAATGGGTTAATTTGCATTGCTGGGAGATTCTACATTTGTAATAGAACAGAGGATGTAACATAAAGAGCCAAGGGCTTTAATGTGAGGTGATGGAGTCTCAAAAGTAAAACACTCAGTGGAAATATACAAAATAAAAGAAAAAGAGCTGTACATCTGAAACTAACATTGAACTAACACTGAAACTAAAACTAGCATTGTAAATCAACTATACTTCAATAATAAAAACTGCATAAATACATTTTTTAAAAGAACACTATGATACAAGTTACAGTGAGCTAATACTACTATGGAATGGGATAGTTATAAAATAATAATAGACTCATATAAAGCACTTATCATAAAAAATGAAAAGAAAAAGAAAAGCAGCTTATCGGAAGGATTACTTTATAACATTTATTTTATAGTCATATGGAACTGTGACAGGTTGTACATGGAGTGAGTGGGTGGTAATGAAGAGTCAGGGTGGAGCTTCCATTAAAATCAGGGTCCAAGAGATCAGACAACTGACCAGATGCAATCAGATGCTTTCAGTGTCCTATCTTTGTGACTTTTCATACTGTTCATGTGGTTCTCAAGGCAAGAATACTGAGGTAGTTTGTCACTCCCTCCTCCAGTGAACCATGTTTTGTCAGAAACATCAATAACCTCAGATATGCAGATGACACCACCCTTATGGCAGAAAGTGAAGAGGAACTAAAGAACCTCTTGATGAAGGTGAAAGAGGAGAATGAAAAAACTGGCTTACAACTCAACATTCAAAAAACTAAGATCATGGCATCTGGTCCCATCACTTCATGGCAAATAGATGGGAAAACATTGGAAACAGCATCAGACTTTATTTTCTTGGGCTCCTAAATCACAGCTGATAATGACTGCAGCCATAAAATTAAAAGATGCTTGCTTCTTGGAAGAAAACCTATGACCAACCTAGATAGCATGTTAAAAAGCAGAAAATTACTTTGCCAACAAAGATCCATCTAGTCAAAGCTATGGTTTTTCCAGTAGTCATGTATGGATGTGAGAGTTGGACTGTAAAGAAAGCTGAGTGCCAAAGAATTGATGCCTTTGAACTGTGGTGTTGGAGAAGACTCTTGAGAGGCCCTTGGACTTCAAGGAGGTCCAACCAGTTCAACCTAAAGGAGATCAGGCCTGAATATTCATTGGAAGGACTGATGCTGAAGCTGAAACTTCAATACTTTGGCTACCTGATGCGAATAACTGACTCATTTGAAAAGACCCTGATGCTGGGAAAGATTGAAGACAGGAGGAAAAGGGAATGACAGAGGGTGAGAAAGTTGGATGGCATTACCGAGTTGATGGACATGAGTTTGAGTAAACTCTGGGAGTTGGTGATGGACAGGGAGGCCTGGCGTGCTGTAGTCCATGGAGTTACAAAGAGTCGGACATGACTGAGCAACTGAACTGAACTGAATCAGATATTTAAAATTTCTCCAAATTATTCTCTAACTACAGGAGAAACTTCCACTGAAAATGGCAAGGCATCAGTAAAATCTGTTTGTTTTGATTTACATATTTCCACTTTAGTAATATAAGCAGGAGAATTTTTGTCACCAGAATACTTTTCTTTCCCCATTTTTCTCTCCAGCTCCTCATTCTTCACTCAACCTCCTTTTGAATTTTATTTCCATCCTTTTGAATTTGATCTTCTGTCTCCCTCTCCCCTATTCTGTATTTTTATATTTGTACTCTCTTGACTTTAAGTTCTAGTGTTAATTCAGCAACTGTAAACCTAAAAACATGAAGATAGTTTAAGGAGATTCTGGGACAACATCAAGCGTACTAATATTTATATTATAAGGGTCCCAGAAGGAAAAGCAAGAAATAAAGAGTCAGAAAATTTATTTGAAGAAATAATAGTTGAAAACCTTCCTAACCTGGGGAAGGAAATACAGAGAGTCCCAGACAAGATGAACTCAAAAATTCCACACTGAGTCATGTTGTAATTAAAATAGCAAAAGGTAAAGATGGAAAAGGAGAACTTTAAGGGCAGCAGGACAAAAACAACTGGTAGCATACAAGGAAACTCTCATAAGACCATCAGCTTTGTTTTTCAGTTGATACTTTTGAGGACAGAAGGGAATGGCATAATATACTGAAAGTGCTATTTGCAAGCATTAGGCAAATTATGTAAATACAGTTAAGATAAACATTTCCTTTTCAGATATTTTTTCTTTCCTTTACAGAAATGAATTTGCTTCGTTTTTTTTCTTTTTTAATCCAGTGTCATGAAAGACTGACAACATGTTAGATTTAGAGATTTAGAAAGAATATCCAAATTCAGCTGGTTCTATTCACCTCATATGTGCTGCTGCTGCTGCTGCTGCTGCGTCAGTTCAGTCGTGTCCAACTCTGTGCGACCCCATGGACAGCAGCCTAGCAGGCTCCCCCATCCCTGGGATTCTCCAGGCAAGAACACTGGAGTGAGTTGCCATTTCCTTCTCCAATGCACGAAAGTGAAAAGTGAAAGTGAAGTTGCTCAGTCGTGTCTGACTCTTCGTGACCCCATGGACTGCTGCCTACCAGGCTCCTCTGTCCGTGGGATTTTCCAGGCAAGAGTACTGGAGAGGGTTGCCATTGCCTTCTCCGACCTCATATGTAAATTCTCCTTAAATCAATCTCCAGGCCAGTGGGAAGGATTTGGAATTTTGACCCTACTATTTACTGGCCATAGTAGTTGGCCCAGGTGGCTTGTAGAAATGTGGTTTTCTCACCTATGACATGGGGGTAGTAACAATAACCTCACACAGCTGATGTGATGCTGGTATTTACTTCCGTTTATATATAATTAGCAATACTTTGGAGAAGTTAATGCTTGGAAATTCTATATATGTATGTATTTATTCCTCTATGGATTTGTTTATTTATTATTATGAAGGTAATTTCCCCCAGCTTTATTGAGGCAAAATATAATTTTGGCTTTATTGGCAAAAATAATTTTATATATTTAAGGTATATGTATATATGTATATATATATATATTTGCTGGCATATTGAGGGCAGCACTTTCACAGCATCATCTTTCAGGATTTGAAAGAGCTCAACTGGAATTCCATCACCTCCACTAGCTTTGTTCGTAGTGATGCTTCCTAAGGCCCACTTGACTTCACGTTCCAGGATGTCTGGCTCTAGATTAGTCATCACATCATCATGATTATCTGGGTCGTGAAGATCTTTTTTGTATAGTTCTTCTGTGTATTCTTGCCACCTCTTCTTAATATCTTCTGCTTCTGTTAGGTCCATACCATTTCTGTCCTTTATCGAGCCCATCTTTGCATGAAATGTTCCCTTGGTATCTCTAATTTTCTTAAAGAGATCTCTAGTCTTTCCCAGCCTGTTGTTTTCCTCTATTTCTATGCATTGATCGCTGAAGAAGGCTTTCTTATCTCTTCTTGCTATTCTTTGGAACTGCATTCAGCGCAGGCGGCAGCGGCGGGCTTGCACACTAAGCGCTGCCTAGAGCTACCCCACGTCTGAAGTCAGGGACAGCGGCCCAGAGTGCCAGGCTGCGATGGCTCAGGAACGGCCGGGAGGAGCCACCCCGCGTCCAAGGTCAGGGGCGGTGGCTGAGAGGAGCTACCCCGCATCTGAGGTCAGGGGCGGCCGGGAGGAGACACCCCATGTCCGAGGTCAGGGGCAGTGACCCTGAGGAGTCACCCCAAGCCCGAGGCCAGGGCCGGCGGCCGGGAGGAGCAACCCGAGGAGTGTTGGCTGAGCAGGCACAGGAGGGCCTAGAGGAGCTATCCCACGTTGAAGGTCAGGAACCGCGGCAGTAAGGAGATACCCCTCATCCAAGGCAAGGAGCAGCGGCTGTGCTTTGCTGGAGCAGCCATGAAGAGATACCCCATGCCCAAGGTAAGAGAAACCCAAGTTAGATGGTAGGTGTTGCAAGATGGCATCAGAGGGCAGACACACTGAAATCATATATTTAAGGTATATGTATATATGTATATACTTTGTGGAAAGATTATCAAAATAAGATGATTAACATATCCATAACTTCACATGGTTAAATGTAAGGACAGAGACTATACTTACTCTCAGATAGCAAAAAGCTCCCTCAGTCACTTAAAATTGCAAATAAGAGCCTCCCCTCATTAATAAACATGTCCAGTATAGGGTAATAATGAAAACTTCTAAATTTGTTTGTCAGCTAAATCCATGCTAAGCCTAGTTCCAATGTAAGTAAATATAGTTCATCCCTGCCCGCTTCTTTAAATGAAAAGTACTCATTTGATAACTAGTTACTCTCTGATTCCAGCCCTTAGAAGAGTCATTGCAAGCTCAATTTTATAAACACTTCAGAATTCCTTCCACACAGCATAATATGGCAATGCTAATTCAGGCCGTTGCAGTGTTTGTAAAGGCAGCATAGAATGGTAGAAAGAAGATATTTTCTGTCTCCAGGTTCTGCCACTTATTGGCTGGTTGATCCTGAGACTGCGGCTTAATACCATTGGTTTCAGCATTCTCATCCCTATAAATGTGATAATAATGTCATTTTTTATCAGAATATGTGGTAATTATGAGATAATATGGGGTGTAATTTGGAATTTTCAAGCTGTAATGATCTTAAAAGATCAGATATGTTGCCTTATCCATTGCCTGTCGGCAGTGAGAGAGAGTCGGAAGTGGCGGGCTACCGTCAATAGGGTCGTCAAGAGTGGAACACAGCTGAGCACGCACGCATTCACACAATCTCCTTTTACCTATTTCTGACTTGTTGACAGTGCTCATGTTATTTTTTTCTCAAATGAGATTTCATATGTCAAAATATTTCCTTTTTCTTGTTCTTGTTTTCATCTCTCTTCTCAGTTCTCCAGATGGGTACTATTTGGGAATATCTGGTTATGCAATACATCAGGGCTCTTTGTTTCCAAGTAGGCAGCAAAGGGTGCATATATTCAGGATATTTGCTGCTTAGCACATATAATAAACCTCATATTTATTGCATTCTGTTTTGTTTGCACAGAAGCACTTTCCTAGTAACCTTATTTAGTGAAAATGCTGTCAATTGATTGACTGGATCTATCTGTAATCAGTTTTCAGATCAAGTAAATTATATATCTTATTTCCACATTTAATTTAATTTTATTGATATAAAAACAATAGGAATAACAAAATACTTCCAGTGTCAATGGTAATTAAAAAACAAGCAGAAAAGTAATAAAATGCATGATTACATTGGATATACCTGTCCCTATTCATACTTGGGGGAAAAAAATCCAATCTTGAGAGAAAACGTAGAATGTGATTTTGTGCCGGCAGTAATTAGCAGGAACAGCTTGATGAGAAACAGTGATGGAAGAATCAATGGCAGACATCAATAAAGTGAAGCCCAGATGAGGCTTCTGTTTTGTATATCAGGCCTTTATACATCAGCTTAACCAAATGATTGAAAAATGATATTCTTAATCCCAAAAGTGTGCCATAAATAGGCTGTAAACTATTTTGACCTTTTAAAACTATGTCTAGCTTTTCCAGTTTCTCTAGAGAGCATGCTACAAAGTTCTGCAACCATTTATGCTACATTTAACCATTAACTACTACAGTTGTTTCAACAAGCAGAATTTAAAATGAATTTGTTTTGCAACAAAAGTTGCAGAAAACCAGGAAATAAGTGAAATATTAAAAGTCTATTAGTATTTCATGCTCAGGTCTTGGCTTTAGGGAGAATCATGAGAAAGGGGATATATTTTCACTGTTTGTTTGTTTGAAGTTATCCAACTTTCACTTCGCTTAATCTGAGTTTCTTCTCTTCCATCTTTCAACACCATAAAGACAAAAATTTGCTGATGTTTTATATATTGTTCAAAACAAAGCCTTCTAGGCGAAACATGGGGACCTCACAATCCATGCTTCAACCACGAGTCCTCAACTTTGTCACATGTGGTATTTTGTATTGGGTAATTCCTTGTTGTGGAGAACTCTGTTACAGAGTTAGAGTGTTAGAAGCACTCTTGGCCTGCTCCCTCTAGATGCCAGTAGCATTGCAAGTTGCAATTATCAAAAATATCTCAAGACATTATTGCCAAGTATCCTCAGAGGGGAGGGTTGGCAGGCGAGAAATCACCCCTCTTTAAGAGCCACTGCCTTAGCTTGAGATTTAGTGTGCATTTTAGGTGATATAAATAGAACTAATTTGACACACTAACAACCAAAAAGGAAAATGTAGAAGAGCTAAGAAATCATGTCCTACCCAGACTATAGTGATTCTCAATCATGACTATGCATTCAACACATCAGGGATATTTAATAACTCCTGATACCCAGGCCCACCCCAGAGAAGCTGAATAAAGATCCGTGGGTGAGCCACTGCTAAAATTGGAGAAGTAGGTTGCCCTGTAAATCTGACATGTTGCCTTTGGGACAAGGATACAAAGTGTCCTTTTTATAGGGTTCTCTTTTAATTTATCTCTTTTATGAGTTCAGAGCTGCTTCTGTGAGGCATGCGTTTCCTGTGGTGCAAAGGGGCTACACGTATGACAAAGATTAAACTGTCTGTAGGAAGTCTCTGATGGGCAAGAATAAGTTCAGGTGAAGTTAAGACAATTCATTTCACTTGCAGCCACTTTCTGGCATTTAGACCAGATCAGGAATTCTTAAAGTGAGATTTCTGAGCCTCAGCAGAATCAGGATCACCTGGGAACTTGTTAGAAATGCAAAATGTTGGATAATCCCATCCCTATTGAATTAAAAACTCTGGAGGTGGGGTCCAGTAATTTTTGTCTTAATAAGGCATCCAGGTGATTCTGAAGTACAGTAAAATTTGAGAACCATGAACTAGAGACACACTTCATGTTCACTTAGATGTTCTCAGTGTTCTTCCAACTGGCCCAGACAAAACCAGGCTTCACAAGACTTAGGTAGCTGATAAATGCTTTAATTGAAACTTCTGAATACTTTCACTTAGGATCCCACTTTACCAGAAATATTCACTGTTAAATTATGCCTAATTTGCACAATTTACATAATTCTGCATAGAGCAGTAGTGGAGGAAGAGGAGAGTTCAGGGCAAAGCAGAGATGTGGTCCAAGTGAGTGAGCGCAAATACTCTTCCAGGCATATGGCTGTCCTGCGGGCACCTTCACACCCCCCAGAGGAGCTTGGTATGACTTCCACAGGGAGCATTTAGCAGCCAGTGGGCCAGGGAAAAATCTCACATGAGAACAATGCGCAAGAGGAGGCCACATGCTGAAAAGGAACACAGGGCTAGGCAGAACCGCTGAAGACTGGCGAAGAAAGGAAACAAGCGGACTTTGTTCTTTTCCGTATTGCATTAATCTTAGGTGGATTAAACGCTTGTGTTGTATTTCGCTAAGCTCAAAATCTTGACTAGTTGCTATAGGTCAATATGGACGTAGCATCCTATCCAAGTGTCATCTGCTAGTTGACCTAAGTTTGTCCTCGTGAACAGGTTCATGCGCACTAGAGCTTACTTTCTGGTGGAAAGTATTGCTATGATTTTTATGTGAATGCTGAATCATAGAGGGATAGGTTGGAAAAATGGGTTCTAGTTAAAAGGATATTGAAGGAGTCTAGGAGAAGAATCCTGTTGCAGCAGACTAGGACAGTAGTGATAGATGTGATGTGATGCTAGCTTCAGGGTCTAGTTTGATAGTAGAGTTCTTAGGGTTTCTTGTTGTATTTTACGTAAAAGAGTAATCACCCAAGATGACTCCTGGGTCTTTGCATATCATCCTGGTGAATGTAATATAACTGAAATTGGAAATCTAGGGAGAAGCAGTACTGGAAAGGTCAGGGATTCATATTGCCTATTTTGACCATACTAGCTGTAAGAGACCTCTTACACATAGAAGAGGAAATGCCGGGAAAGCAGAATGGAAAACAAGTCTGGAATCAGGAGAAGGGGAATTGGCTTGAGATTTAAACTGGAGGATCACCTGCATATAGATGCATAGAACATTGGAAATGGATTTTAAAATCACCCAAGTGAGAAGATAGGAGAAAAGAACAAAAGAAAAAGAGACATCTAGAGAAAAATGAAATTCAACTTGATTAAAAAACAAAAAACATAGAATACTGGGGATATTTAATAACTCCTGATACCCAGGCCTACCCCAGAGAAGTTGAATAAAGATCCGTGGGTGAGCCACTGCTAAAACTGGTGAGGTAGGTTGCACTCTAGGCTCAGTATTTTGTTTTTTGTTTTTTAATCAAGTTGAATTTTGTTTTTCTCTAGTTTAATGTTGCTCTTTATGACGGTCATTTGTAAGGCTCTTGTTTTCTTTTTCATAATTTGTAACTGAGCTACCGAATGACACTACACTAGCCCTCTGACAATAGCTTCTCCATTAACTCCAATACTTTGGCCACCTGATGCAAAGAACTGACTCATTTGAAAAGACCCTGATGCTGGGAAAGATTGAAGGCATGAGGAGAAAGGGACGACAGAGGATGAGATGGTTGGATGGCATCACCGACTCAATGAACATGAGTTTGAGTAAACTCTGGGAGTTGGTAACAGACAGGGAGGCCCAGTGTGCTGCAGTCCATGGGGTCGCAAAGAGTCGGACACGACTGAGTGATTGAATGGACTGACTGACTGATTACTCATAATATTACAGCTTCCCATTGGGACTGACAGGCTGGTTCAGATAATCAATACTTCAACTGAGCCTATGCAAAAACATTTGGGGGAAGTTAATAAGAAAAGTTGCTTTTTAAAAAGGTTTTAGGATTCTGTGTTATTTTCTTTGTTTTGGACTGCCTTTTTCTTAATTGTCTGGTCAGATGTTTTAAGTCTGACAGCTATATTAAGTAAATCAGAGGAACTAAACTGGGAAAATAATCATACTTCTTTAATAAACTATTTTTGAAAACTGGAGATGAGTAGTGAACATGGGTTGGTTTGAGGTTAAAAGAAATCTTATGCCCCATCCCCCCATTTTTTTTAAAGTCGCTCAGTCATGTCCAACTCTTTGGGACCCCATGGACTTTACAGTTCACAGAATTCTGCAGGCCAGAATGCTGGAGTGGTTAGCCTTTCCCTTCTCCAGGGAATCTTCCCAACCCAGGGATCAAAGCCAGGTATCCCACATTGCAGGCAGAGCCACACAGGAAAAGCCCAAGAATACTGGAGTGGGTAGCCTATACCTTCTCCAGCAGATCTTCTGGACCCAGGAATAGAACTGGGTCTCCTGCATTGCAGGCAGATTCTTTACCAAGTGAGCTATCAGGGAAGCCCTCTTACCCCCCAAATGGTGATCATGTGCAGAATTCTGAGTTGAGTGTTTGTGTGCACGTGCGTTCTGTGCTGTGTGTTGTCAGTCATTTCTGACTCTTTGCGACCCCATGCACTGTAGCCCACTAGGCTCCTCTGTCCCTGGAATTTCCCAGGCAGTGATACTAGAGTGGGTTGCCATTCCCCACTCCAGGGCATATTCCCCACCCAGGGATTGAACCTGTGTCTCTCGTGTTTCCTGCCTTGGCAGGAGGATTCTTTACCACTGCACCAAGTGGGAAGCTCTGTATTTAGGTTATCTATACATATATAGACATGTTGGGGCTGCATTATTTTCTGCCAGTAAATTTTATGGCTTTCGCATCAAGCCACTCCATTTTACTAATATGAGTCCTGCAGTTGATAATATAACCCTTTATGGGCTAGACTAACCACACGGCTTCCCATCTGGGCCATAAAAGAATCAGCAGCTAGTTTAGAGTTCCTGGGGGCTACATTTGGAAGATTTAACTTGTCCAGTTTGGGCCCCTTATATTACTTATATGTTTTTCAGTTCCTTGGGGTCTCTTCCTTAATCTTGGTGCTTGAGAAAGCCTTGGTAGAAGGCTTTGTACAGATAACTCATTTGGCCAAAAAATTCAGTCTGGAACCAAGATAAACCCAGGGCTCATTTTTGCATATGTTTTTTTTAAACATGATGAATATAATTCTTCTGTAGAGACTATGGGAAAGGCAGTTTCAGATAATAGATGTGAACTTATATCCCAATGCCAGTTTGCATTCACTTGTATTTTCTTTAATTTCTTTGTAAGAGCTTAGAAAATAGCTGGGTACAAATGCTGTCTTTTTTGCATCTCTGAGTTCACCTTTAACGAGAGAGAACAGTTTTCCTGCCAAGGGAGAAGAGTAAGGAAATAAAACCACAAGATTACATAGTATTGACTTTCTATTAAACTAGCAAGCAAATTGGCAAGCAGGAAATGCAGGAGGTCACGTATAGCTTAGGGAGACATCTGTTGAAGGCTATATGTGGAACCTAGTCTGCCCTGAACATATCTAAATAGGTGCTACAAGGAAAATAAATATTGGAAAGATTCCTGGTATGTTGGGCTCCTTCTGTAGAATTACATATAGAAATTCATCCATTTGCAATAGATGCTGGTTTTTGGAGAGCTACAGAGATGACAAAAGGTAACATGGGTAGTCTTACCTTGTTAATACAAAATAGTAAAAACAAATCTCTTGAACTTTACATAGCACAGAGACATTAATTCAATATTCAATTCAGTTCAGTCGCTCAGTCGTGTCCAACTCTTTGCGACCCCATGAATCACAGCACGCCAGGCCTCCCTGTCCATCACCAACTCCCAGAGTTCACCCAGACTCATGTGCATCGAGTTGGTGATGCCATCCAGCCATCTCATCCTCTGTCGTCCCCTTCTCCTCCTGCCCCCAATCCCTCCCAGCATCAGGGTCTTTTCAAATGAGTCAACTCTTTGCATGAGTATTGGAGTTTCAGCCTCAGCATCAGTCCTTCCAATGAACACCCAGGACTGGTCTCCTTTAGGATGGACTGGTTGGATCTCCTTGCAGTCCAAGGGACTCTCAAGAGTCTTCTCCAACACCACAGTTCAAAAGCATCAGTTCTTCGGAGCTCAGCTTTCTTCACAGTCCAACTCTCACATCCATACATGACCACTGGAAAAACCATAGCATTGACTAGACAGACCTTTGTTGGCAAAGTAATGTCTCTGCTTTTGAATATGCTATCTAGGTTGGTCATAACTTTCCTTCCAAGGAGTAAGTATCTTAATTTTATGGCTGCAATCACCATCTGCAGTGATTTTGGAGCCCCCCAAAATAAAGTCTAACATTGTTTCCTCTGTTTCCCCATCATATTAGTAGGTGGCTAAATGTGTGAGAAACTGTACTGTATACTGGGGATACAGAGATTAGTCAGATATGGGCAACTTTCTCAAAAAAAGCACGGTCTCTTGTTTGTGATCTAAGACTACAATATGACTAGATCAATCATCATTTAGCTTACATTTTCTTGAATTTCAGAGCCGCGAACTATAAAATTTTGATGGTAACTTTTATGTGTCAACACAATTCAGATCTGGGGTGTCCCAAATTTGGTTATAGATTATTCTGGGTGTGTCCATGAAGGTGTTTCTGGATGAGATTAACATCTCGATCAACAGACTGAATAAAACAGATTACCCTGGCCCATGTGAGTGAGTCTTATCCAAGGCCTGAATAAAGCAAAAAAATAAGCAAAAGGGTAACAGGGAATTTGTTTTCCGTACCTGTTTTCAAGCTAGGACATTTTCTCCTGCAGTTGGACTGGAACTTACACCATCAGTCTTCCTTGTTCTCAGGCTTTCAGACTCAAAACTGGAGCTGCAACACTGGCTCTCCTAGGTCTTTAATTTATGGGAAAGTGACATTAAAAAAAATAATTTCATGGGGGATTTGCCCAATTTACGGTGGGAAAGCAACAAGGTTTGGTATCTAAGTAACAAAAAATGTAACTGGAAAACCCATAACTTCTTCTCTTACCTTCTGAGATAAATTTTTAAGTTTTTTGTACACCTGACTACAGTAAGCCTGGGTTGGTCAATGGTCACTGACAAAGCAGATGCTTGGGTTTTCATTTAATGACACGAAAGTAGTTGCTTCATTAAATTTCACATAATATACAGCCATCCTACAAGACGAAACTCATAAAAAGATCAAGTTAAAAAAAAACAAAACCAAAAATCACCAAAGGGTTATTGTAGTCTTAAACACAATAGTCAATAACAACTAACCACAGGTGCACTCAATTGCTCTGCTTCTGTGGGAGCTCACTTTGTTTTTGGAACGCTTTATGTTCTTAAATTCTGAAAGAAGATATTGAAAGGAAATAATGTTGTGAAGGCATTCATACCCACGGTCCCAGTGTGTACTTATGGTGTACTAGGCAATCACTGGCAGTGGAAGCTGATCGGTATTTGTCCACAGTGATTTTTAATCAGCACCAAAGCACCACAACAAGTTCTTGAAGATTTGGGGGTGAGATATTTTTAGGTCATATTTTTTTCCCATTCATTGAAAGTTGTGAGTTTTCTGTTCTATGTGTGAACTAAATCTCCCACTTTAGGTTCATGTATGAATCTGTGTTTCTTACCACTAGAAATAGAGCATGGGATCACAACTACCAGAAACTTTTATCCACAAGCTATTTAGAAAAGAAAAAGACAAAGTCTAACATTAAAGGGCTAGGATCACTTTCTCATACTTTCTCTGAATAACGTTTTTTGTAAATGCAAATGTCCCAACCCATTCCTCTGCTTAACTCCTGGACAAATGTTTACTATCACTGGCCACTTTGTAGACTTTCTTATGAGCAACAAATCTAAGTAGTTACACATCTCTAGCCTGAATCTCTTTCGAATGTTATATTAACTCCAAGATGGTTTAACCTCTGCATGTCTTAATGGCAACTGCAATGTGCTAATAATGCCTTCTTGGTGTCATTGAACTGAGTTGAAATAGTACCGTAAATGTATCTGAAAATTATGTCTGGCATGTAGGAAATATGGAATGCCTCAAAGTATTTTTTATTTTATTCTATAAATATTTTCATACACCCTCTATGTATTTGACACTGGTTTAATTGCAGGGAAAACAGAAGTGAAGAGGACAGATATGCTTTTCTGCCAAAGTTAAATAATATCTGCAATGATTTATTAATTTATTCTATAAATATTTGTTGACTTCCAATTGCATGTGAGGTAATAGTGAAGAAATAAGGTAGTATGAAGGCTGGGCTAATGTTCACTAGGATTCCCCTGTTCAGAGGTCCCAACTGTTTGTGGCTAGTATTTGTTCTCAGCTCAGTCAGTTCAGTCACTCAGTTGTGTCTGACTCTTTGTGACCCCATGGACTGCAGCACGCCAGCCCTCTCTGTCCATCACCAACACCCGGAGGTTACTCAAACTCATGTTCACTGGGACAGTGATGCCATCCAATCATCTCATCCTCTGTCATCCCCTTTGCCTCCTGCCTTCAATCTTTCCCAGCATCAGGGTCTTTTCAGATGAGTCAGTTCTTTGCATCAGTATTAGAGTTTCAGCTTCAGCATCAGTCCTTCCAATGAATATTCAGGACTGATTTCCTTTAGAATGGACTGGTTGGATCTCCTTGCAGTCCAAGGGACTCTCAAGAGTCTTCTCCAACACCACAGTTCAAAAGCATCAATTCTTTGGCACTCAGCTTTCTTTAGAGTCCAACTCTCACATCCATACATGACTACTGGAAAAACTGTAGCTTTGATTAGATGGACCTTTGTTGTCAAAGTAAAGTCTCTGCTTTTTAACAACTTGTCTAGGTTGGTCATAAGTTTTCTTCAGAGGAGCAAGCATGTTTTAATTTAATGGCTGCAGTCACCATCTGCAGTGATTTTGGAGCACCCCCCCCCAAATAGAAAAAAGAAATAAAAATAGTATTTGTTCTAATTAATCAGCAAATACTTGGTGAGGTGGGGTACATGGGGGAGTTTCCATGGGGAATGGATACATGAGTCCCAGCTTCCCCTAAACAAAAGGCCCAGTCAAAAGGGGTGATTTCAAGAGAGGCTTATGAAGGGATTATTTTACATAGTTGCAAGCAAGGTTAGGGGCTTCCCTGGTGGCTCAGACTGTAAAGAATCTCCCTTCAATATGGGAGATCTGGGTTCAATCTCTGGTTTGGGAAGATCCCCTAGAGGAGGGCATGGCTACTCATTCCAATATTCTTGCCTGGAGAAGTCCATGGACAGAGGAGATTGGCCAGCTACAGTCCATGGGGCTGTGAAGAGTTGGACAGTCCACAGGATCACAGAGTTGGAAAAATCGAGAAGGAATGATGAAGTGCTCCTGAGTAAGGGAGCTTAAAGCTGCAAGCGCAGCAAAGGATTACTGGATCTGTCACTGAAGCTATATACCTTGAAGAGGGTCACCCCTTTCCAAGGGGTACGTTAGAGCTATGCCATATAGAAGAATCTATTTTCTCTAAACACAAAATACTGCAGGAAGGTAGCCAGGGAAATAAATACTCCAACTTCTGTCTTTCCCCCATCCATGACTCTTTTGTTTATACCCACATTTGGCTCAATCTAAGCAGACACTAGGGTGTGAGAGAGCTGGACTGATACAGTAGGTAGAGTCTGATGCAGTATGTTTTGATTGACAGTTCCCTAATAACCAACTTTTTTGAGTATCTTTTCTGTGCTTAATAACCATCCATATAATTATCCATATAATATTACTCTCTATTCAAATACTTTGCCCATTTTCAAACTGGGTTGCCTTTTATTATTAAATTGTAAGAGTTTTATATATTATGGGAAAGTACCTATCAGATACATGATTTGAAAATATTTTCTCCAATTTGTCTCTTTTCTTTCTTGATGATACATTTGATGTACTTAAGTTTTAATTTTGATGAAACACGACTTTTCCATCTTCTCTTTTGTCACATGTAATTTTCATTTCATGTTGGAGTACTTTTTACTAGCCTAAGTCTCAGTGATCTACTCTTGTGTTTTCTCTGGACACGTTCATAGTTCTGGCTCTTACATTTAAATCTATGATATAGTTTGAATTATTTTTTTGTATAATATGGAAAGTGATCTTTAGTCATAATTTTGCATGTGATTATCCAATTACCTCAGTACTAATTATTTAAAGAGCTTCCCCATTAGCTCAGCTGGTAAAGAATCCGCCTGCAATGCAGGAGACCCCGGTTCAATTACTGGCTTGAGAAGGTCTGCTGGAGAAGCGATAGGCTACCCACTCCAGTATTCTTGGGCTTCCCTGGTGACTCAGCTGGTAAAGAATATGCCTGCAATGTGGGAGACCTGGGTTTGATTCCCAGGTTGGGAAGATCCCCTGGAGAAGGGAAAGGCTACCTACTCCAGTATTCTGGCCTGGAGAATTTCATGAACTGTATAGTCCATGGGGTACTTCAGCTTTGATTTTGATGAAACACAGCTTTCCCATCTTCTCTTTTATCACATGTACTTTTTAGGTCATCTCAAAGTATTCTTTGACTAGCCTAGGTCTCAGTGATCTATTCTTGTGTAGATTTTCATTCATAGTTTTGCACGTGATTATTCAATTACCTCAGTACTAATTATTCTTTCCCCCACTGGATTGCCTTGACTTCTTCATTGAAAATCAATTGACTATAAATGTGAGAATTTCATTCAGAACTCTCAAGGCTAATCCATTGATCTATGTCTGTCTTTATGCTAATATCACACTCTCTTGATTACTGTGCCATTGATAAAATTTTTGAAATCAGAAAGTGTATGTGTTCCAACTTTGTTCATTTTAGTATTCTTTTGGCTATTCTGGGTCTCTTACATTTCTGTATACACTTTAGTAACAGCTTGCCAATTTCTGCATAAAAGTTACTTGAGTTTTGACAGAGATTATTCTGAAGTTGTAAATCAATTTGGAGAATATTGCATTTTAACAACAGTAATTCTTTCAATTCATGAACATGGGCTGTTTTTCCCATTATTTAGATCTTTCATTTTCTCGACAATGGTTTATAATTTTCAGGGGAAACATCTTATGCTTATTTTGTTAAGCTTATTCCTAAGTTTTAATCTTTTTGGTACTATTGCCAGCGAAATTACATTTTAGTTTTGGTTGTTTATACTAGTATTTAGAAAAACAACTTGATTTTTTGTGTATTGATCTTATATCCTGAAACTTTGCTTGAATTCCTCTTTCACTTCTTATGGTTTGATTGTTGTTGCATTCTTTGGAATGTTCTTTATTCCAGGTCATGTTATCTTCCGATAGAGATATTTTTACTTCTTTGTTTCTAATCCAGGTACTTTTTATTATTTCTTTATTACTTAATTTTGCTGTATAGAGTCTCTAGTGCAATGTTGACTGTGACTGTCAAGAGGAGATATCTTTGTCATCCCTCCAGAGTTAGAAGGAAAGCATTTATGTTTCACCATTGATTATGACATTAGCTATAGATTTTTTTTTTTGTGGATGTCTTTTATCAGCTTGAGGAAGTTCCATTCTAGTCCTAGTTTGTTGAGTATTTTTTTTTTTCTTTCATAAAAGAATGCTGTCGTGTTGTGTTTTCTTAGTCACTCAGTCATGGCCAACTCTTTGAGGCCCCATGGACTGTAGTCTTCCAGGCTTCTCAGTCCTTGGGATTCTCCAAGCAAGAATATTGGAGTGGGTTGCCATTCCTTTCTCCAAGGGATCTTCCTGACCTAGGGACTGAACCCAGATCTCTCGCATTGCAGGCAGATTCTTACCATCTGAGGCAACAGGGAAAGAATGCTGGATTTTGTGAAATGCTTTTTCTGCATCTATTGAAATGACCATATAATTTGTGTCATTTCCATCATTAATATACTTCCCTGGTGGCTCAAATGGTAAAAGTGTCTGCCTACGACTCAGGAGACCCAGGTTTGATCCCTGGGTCGGGAAGATCCCCTGGAGAAGGAAATAGCAACCCATTCCAGTACTCTTGCCTTGAAAATCCCATGGACAGAGGAGCCTGGTAGGCTACAGTCCATGGGGTCACAAAGAGTCAGGCATGATTGAGCGACTTCACTTTCACTTTCTTTCATCATTAATATAAAGCATTAAACAGCTTGATTTTTATTTTTTAATTTTTTTAAACTTTTTATTTTGTATTGGAGTAGAGCCAATTAACAATGCTATGATAATTTCAGTTGAAGAGTGAAGGGTATCAGCCATAAATTTGTATGTATTCATTTTCCCAAAAACTACCATTCCATGCAGGCTGCCAAATAACACTGAGAAGAGTTCCATGTGCTATACAGTAGGTCCTTGTTGGTTATCCATTTTAAATTAATAGTGTGTACATGTCCACGGTGTGATTCTTATATGGTAACACAACCTTGCATTTGTTGGATAAATCCCAGTTGATCATAGTGTATGATTTGTTTTATATGTTGTTGGATTTGCTTTGCTAGTATTTTACTGAAGATTTTCACATCTATGTTTATAAGGGATATTGGCCTTTAGTTTTCTTTTCATGTGTTATCTTTGTCTCATTTTAGTATCAGGGAATATCGGTCTCATAGATGGAGTTGAGAAGTGTTCATTTCCTCTTTCATCTTCTAAAATGGTTTGTCAAGAATTAGTGTTGATTTTTCCTTTAAATGTGTGGTGGAATTCACCAATGAAGCCCTCTTGACCTGGAGTTTTCTCTGTGAGAAGTTTCTAAATTACTGATCCCGTATCTCTACTTTAGATCTATTCAGATTTTTCTATTTCTTATGGAGGCAGTTTCAGTAATTTTTGTTTTTCTGAGAATCTTTCCATTTTGCATGGTATTCTAATTTGCTCCTTCTTTAAAAGCACAATACATATCTTCTCTGTGTTTTGGAGGACCCTGAACTCAAGAACCTACAGTCTTATAATGGAGAAAGTTATGAGCACAAGTAATTATTGTACAATAAAAAGTTGTGCTTAAAAAGAACAATGTATGGAAAATATCATAAACATTCAAAAGATAAAAGTATTGCTTACAAGCATAACTGGCTTATGTTTGGAAGATGGGAGATCATGACACTGTGTAAAATGTGTTTTATTTTATTTTTGTTTCTATCTGGAGGATGTTCAGAACTAGTACTGTTGGGAGGCCATTTCTATGTCTCTTGTGTCTGTACCTATTGTCAGCTAGGGCACTAGCTACCATTTCTCAAGACAGTCTTTTCAAGGAGATTTGTATAGCAAACAGCTTTGGAAGATAGAAATACTGTCTCTCTCTCAAGCAAAAACGCAAAACAGTGTTCAGTATAAAAGATCCAATTTTCCCAAACTCAGGGTTCTCTTCTGTATGCAGCCTATTGTGTGTGCATATATTACTGGGCCCTTTTCATGTTGGTCTGTGGAAAATTTGTGTCAGGAATGGTTCAATAGGTAGGGTAAAGGCTGTTACACATGGAAAAAGAAGACTGGCAAAGATGTGTCTGGGAAAAATAATAGAATAGTACACAATGTTTTTGTGGGGGCATGGTGTTCATGGATAGCAAAATGCAACCTTGGAAAAGGAACACAGGGTAGTTGAGTTTGATATGCCATGATAATATTATTTAAGCCTATTTTGTAGGAAAGGTCTGTGTTCATTTCCAGGGCAAAAAACAGAGATCATTCTGTCGTTTTTGAGATTGCATCCCAGTACTGCATTTCAGACTCTTTTGTTGACTATGATGGCTACTCCATTTCTTCTAAGGGATTCCTGCCCACAGTAGTAGATATAATGGCCATCTGAGCTAAATTCATTCATTCAAGTCCACTTTAGTTTGCTGATTCCTAAAATGTTAATGTTCACTCTTGCCATCTCCTGTTTGACCACTTCCAATTTGCCTTGATTCATGGACCTAACATTCCAGGTTCCTATGGAATATTGCTCTTTACAGCATTGGACTTTGCTTCCATCACCACTCACATCCACAACTGGGTGTTGTTTTTGATTTGCCTCCATCTTTTCATTCTTTCTGGAGTTAGTTCTCCACTGATCTCTAGTAGCATACTGGACACCTACCAACCTGGGGAGTTCATCTTTCAGTGTCCTATCTTTTTGCCTTTTCATACTGTTCATGGGGTTCTCAAGGCAAAAATACTGAAGTGGTTTGCCATTCCCTTCTCCCGTGGACCACATTTTGTCAGAACTCTCCACCATGACCTGTCCATTTTGGGTGGCCCTACGCAGCATGGCTCATAGTTTCATTGAGTTAGACAAGGCTGTGGTCCATGTGATTAGATTGGTTTGTTTTCTGTCATTGTGGTTTTCAGTCTGTCTGCCCTCTGATGGATAAGGATAAGAGCTTAGGGAAGCTTCCTGATGGGAGAGACTGATTCATTTTTAAAGGCAAACCATTCAATATCACAGTAATCCAAGTCTATGCCCTGACCAGCAATGCTGAAGAAGCTGAAGTTGAATGGTTTTATGAAGACCTACAAGATCTTCTAGAACTAACACCCCCAAAAGATGTCCTTTTCATTATAGGGGACTGGAATGCAAAAGTAGGAAGTCAAGAAATACCTGGAGTAAGAGGCAAATTTGGCCTTGGAGTACAGAATGAAGCCCGACAAAGGCTAGCAGAGTTTTACCAAGAGAAGGCAATGGTCATAGCAAACACCCTTTTCCAACAATACAAGAGAAGACTCTACACATGGACATCACCAGATGGTCGACACCAAAATCATATTGATTATATTCTTTGCAGCCAAAGATGGAGAAACTCTATTCAGTCATCAAAAACAAGACCAGTAGCTGACTGTGGCTCACATCATGAACTTCTTATTGCCAAATTCAGACTTAAATTGAAGAAAGAAGGGAAAACCACTAGACGATTCAGGCATGACATAAATCAAATCCCTCATGACCACACAGTGGAAGTGACAAATAGATTCAAGGGGTTATATCTGATAGACAGAGTGACTGAAGAACTATGGATGGAGGTTCATGACATTGTACAGGAAGCAAGGATCGAAACCATCTCCAAGAAAAAGAAATGCAAAAAGGTAAAATGGTTGTCTGAGGAGGCCTTACAAATAGTTATGAAAAGAGAAGTGAAAGACAAAGGAGAAAAGGAAAGATGTACCCATCTGAATGCAGAGTTCCAAAGAATAGCAAAGAGAGGTAAGAAAGACTTTCTCAGCGATCAAGGCAAGAAATAGAGGAAGAGTAGAATGGGAAAGACTAGAGATCTCTTCAAGAGAATTAGAGATACCGAGAGCACATCTACGGAGAAGGAGATGGCACCCCACTCCAGTACTCTTGCCTGGAAAATCCCACGGACGGAGGAGCCTGGTAGGCTGCAGTCCATGCAGTAACGAAGAGTCGGACATGACTGAGTGACTTCACTTTCACTTTTCACTTTCATGCGTTGGAGAAGGAAATGGAAACCCACTCCAGTGTTCTTGCCTGGAGAATCCCAGGGATGGGGGAGCCTGGTGGACTGCCATCTATGGGGTCGCGCAGAGTCGGACACGACTGAAGTGACTTAGCAGCAGCAGCAGCAGGGCACATCTCATGCAGAGAAGGGTCAATAAAGGACAACAGCAGAAGATATTAAGAAAAGGTGGCAAGAATACAGAGAAGAACTGTACAAAAAGGATCTTCACAACCCACATAATCATGGTGTGATCACACACCGAGAGCCAGATATCCTGGAATGTGAAGTCAAGTGGGCCTAAGGAAGCATCACAATGAACAAAGCTAGTGGAGGTGATGGAGTTCCAGCTGAGTTATTTCAAATCCTAAAACAGGATGATGTAAAAGTGCTGTGCTCAATATGACAGCAAATTTGGAAAACTCAGCAGTGGCCACAGGACTGGAAAAGGTCAGTTTTCATTCCAATCCCAAAAAAGTCAATGCCAAAGAAGGCTCAAACTACTGCACAATTGCACTTATCTCACACGCTAGCAAAGTAATGCTCAAAATTCTCCTAGCCAGGCATGAACTGTGGACTTCCAGAGGTTCAAGCTGGTTTTAGAAAAGGCAGAGGAACCAGAGATCAAATTGCCAACATCCACTGGATCATGGAAAAAGCAAGAGCGTTCCAGAAAAACATCTATTTCTGCTTTCTTGACTATGCCAAAGCCTTTGACTGTGTGGATCACAATAAACTGTGGAAAATTCTGAAAGAGATGGGAATACCAGATCACCTGACCTGCCTCTTGAGAAATGTAAGCAGGTCAGGAAGCAACAGTTAGAACTGGACATGGAACAACAGACTGGTTCCGAATAGGGAAAGAGTATGTCAAGGCTGTATATTGTTACCTTGCTTATATAACTTATATGCAGAGTACATCATGAGAAATGCTGGGCTGGATGAATCGCAAGCTGGAATCAAGATTGCCAGGAGAAATATCAATAACCTCAGATATGCAGATGACGCCACCTTTATGGCAGAAAGTGAAGAAGAACTAAAGAGCCTCTTGATGAAAGTGAAAGAGGAGAGTGAAAAAGTTGGCTTAAAGCTCAACATTCAGGAAACTAAGATTATGGCACCTGGTCCCATCACTGTATGGGAAATAGATGGGGAAACAGTGGAAACAGTGTCAGACTTCATTTTTTGGTGCTCCAAAATCACTGCAGATGGTGACTGCAGCCATGAAATTAAAAGACGCTTACTCCTTGGAAGGAAAGTTATGACCCACCTAGACAGCGAAAAGCAGAGACATATTTTGCCAACAAAGGTCTGTCTAGTCAAGGCTATAGTTTTTCCAGTAGTCATGTATGGATGTGAGAGTTGGACTGTGAAGAAGGCTGAGTGCCGAAGAACTGATGCTCTTGAACTGTGGTATTGGAGAAGACTCTTGGTCCCTTGCACTTCAAGGAAATCCAACCAGTCCATCCTAAAGGAGACGAGTCCTAGGTATTCATTGGAAGGACTGATACTGAAGCTGAAACTCCAGTACTTTGGCCACCTGATGTGAAGAGCTGACTCATTTGAAAAGACCCTGATGCTGGGAAAGATTGAAAGCAGGAGGAGAAGGGGACAACAGAAGATTAGGTGGTTGGATGGCATACCAACTCAATGGATGTTAGTTTGGGTAAACTCCAGGAGTTGGTGATGGACAGGGAGGCCTGGCATGCTGCAGTCCATGGGATCACAAAGAGTCAGACACGATTGAGCAACTGAACTGAACTGAACTGATCTTAAGTTGGAGTAACCAGGAGATCAGTTGTTTAAAACGAAATATGGGAAATACTAGTTTAAGAACAGACTTGAAGAGCACAAAATGAGTTTATTCCTTAACACATTGAATTTGATGCTTTCATGGAACAACTCAAATGATTCTGAATAACAGATGGTAAGGAATGAAAATCATGAGTCTGAGAAAGTTCTTAAACTGATATCCACCAGAGTAACAGTGATCACTGAAGGGAAAACAAAGTGGAGGGGAATGAAAAAAAAAAAAAAAAAAAAAGGAGAGAGAGAGAAGAGAAAAAAGGGGCCAGGGCTAGGAAAGGAAATTTGAACAATACCCAGTCCAAGTCCAAGGAAGGAAGTTACAGAAGATAAGAGAGTAGCCAGATAAAACAAGACACATTTATTTCAGAGTTCAGATGCTCAGAAGGTGGAGTGTTTCAAAAAGAAAATTATGGCTACATTCACTGAGTTTTCAGCAGAGCTTAGAAGAAGAGGTATAGAAAATGGTCATTTGGACAGTAATATTTTTTTAAGAGAGTGAATCTATAGAGTGATGAAAAGTAGAACACAGCCTCTTAGACGTGGGGAATGTGAAGATTTTTCCAAAAGATTCAATGCAAATTATATCTTTGGTTGACTAAGTACTTGTTTCTGGATGGAACTGTAATGTATGTAGTGAGGCTGCATTTGCTTACTCAGGCCAAAATTCATGAATTTTTATCAATTTAATCTAAGTGATAGTCTATGGACAAGGCTATCCTTGTAAGTGATGGATCAGAACCATACAAAATTGCCTGGAGAATGTGGTCAGGTTATCCAAACACAAACTACAAAACTATTTAATTCTAAAACTACTGCTTGGCCAGAAGGCCTGAGAAAGGAAAACATATTCTTCTGCACTGAAACAAAATGAATGCATTTTCTTCTTTTGTTAGTATCTTTCCACATAGATTCCATATAAGTTAATATTTTGGTCAATGCTAAGGCAAAAGTCTGGTGTTATTTTTGGAATGTTGAAGCTAATAATTAGACAGGATTGGGATGAGATCACTCATCCAGGACAAAGCCCTCTTCTTAGAGAATATAACAACCCAGTTTTGGCGCTTTTGCCCCTGACAAGAGTACTAGGATTAGGGTTTGTTGCTACACAATCATTTATGGCACTTGCTGTGGTGCCATGTGTATACGCGAAATGTGTACGTAGAACTGGTCCTGAAATGAGAGAAATGCTGAGGCAGATGGATGCTGTTTCAGGAAAAATTATTCTTGTCAGGATTTAGTGAAATGCTACCTGATGAAGACAGTGTAGGTTTGTTTTTTAAGACATTTAATTAAAAAAATGTTTTTAGAAAAGGAAAAAGATAAATCCATGAGTTGGAAACTTCAGCTTAAAAATAAGACAGAATCCTTAATCTATTTTTAGCATGGATAGCATTCAAATACTCAGCTAAGACAAGTTGCTTCTGCTGGTGGGAGCTGTGTCCATACATGAAATCTAGCTGAGGAATTGCAATGAGGTGATATGAGCTAAAGGCTAAATGGATACTTTTCTGGGAAGCTTAGGCACAACAAGGAGAGAAAACCGAGATTTAAGAACTCGTTGGACCCTTGTTTCATAAACTACTAAACCTCCACTCATCTAATTCAGGTTGTCTTTCTGGGTAGCTAAAAAGTTAAACAGCTTTTTGTCTTCTTGCCAAACTTTAATGAAATCCACTGATCCTGTGGGTAGATTTCAGTGAGTCAGGTGTGTTTGGCATGGGGGGTGGGGGCGGTTACTTGTGGACATGAGGACTATAGGGAACCCTATTTGTAGGTCCATATGGGGGTCTACTAGGTGATCTCAAACTACAAGAAGCAGCTAAACATAGTAAAAAGCTGTTAGCAGCTCCAGTTGGCAGACATAAAGAAGAAAAATCTAACTTTTTTTTTTTTTTAAATGCTGTGAGGTATCAGGTTTCTTTCCTAGCCTGAGCAAGGTCAGCTTTTTTCAGCATGTGACCTTGAAGGAGTTGTATAGAGATGCATTGCTGGGCCATTTATTTAGAAGGTAAGGTTACACTTTCAGTTGAAGACTTTAATTTTCTGGTTTTATTAGCAGGACAGTGGGGACTTAAGGACTCAGAAGTGTATCTCTGACCATCTGTATATCTAAATACCCATTCAGCAGGCCAATTCTAATCCCTTCAATTACTCTGGGGCTAGGGAACCACACTAAGAATTGATACCATCAGAGGAAAGAAGAAATATAGGAATTGAGACATAAAATATTGGATCAGTGAAAACTGGGAATTTGGTCTGAAAAATGGTATAGCTGTTGATAAGTAAGAAGAAAAAGCAAAACAAAATTAAACAACTGTTTATCAGAGGGAGGATATTGAAGCAAATTTACAGATTATGGCAGAGACTAGTGTCAGTGTAGCATTTGAGAGACAAAATATGGCTCGATTCTGTTTCACAGCCTTCTCTTAAAGTACCAAACACAGTAATACCTGCATGACAACCATATTTTTTGTACTTGAGAAAGTTAGAGTAAGATTTCCTTTAGTTTTTAGTGTATCACCTCCTCAACTGCTTAATTTAAGATTCACGTGGTGCTAACAGGATTGCATGATGAATAGGTTTAAGGCCTCTGAGCCTTTAACTATTTTATCCCCTTGTTTTCATGTCTCAACTTATACATTTAAAAGTAAGGAAATAGCATGACCTTTCCATTATCATAGATTTCAGAACTCCAGGTTGAGGTTATCAGTTTCTTTGCTTCTTGGAAATCTTTATTTCCATTTTTAAAGAAGTTATAAGACTGACTAAAACAGATTCACCCAGCCTTTCAGAAGGCTTGTGAAAGGACAAGAGGAAGTATTGTTTTAAGTTGATGTGTTATTCAAAACACATCATATTGGTACTGATCATATTTTCCTAAGGAATGCTGCTCTGGTTGTTGAATGGACCATAAGAAGTGACTGTTGCATTTGACAGTAAGAGGAAAAAGCAGAAGTACCACTCAGATTTAATGTTCAAACTCCAGTCTTTTCAGAACAAATAGGTTCCTACAATTCTTACAAGACCCTGAAGCTAGTAAATGGAACTGAAAGCATCTTAGAGCTCCTTGTTGACATCACATGGTCATAAACCCTTCAGACTCTGCAAAGAGGTCGTAAAGCAAATTGCTCCTTCACAAGTAAACCGATTAAAGGGAGACAGAGCTTAGACATCTTGGAGCCTAATGAGGGTGTTTCAGGGAAATGATGCTCCTTTTCTAGAACAAATGATAAATTTTTGTTATGTGTGAGAAACAGAATTGCTCATAGTAATAAAGTCAAGCGACAGGGAAGGCACTATATTCTATTTTCATTAATACTGGGATGGGAACCAGGAGACTTGGAACTCCTAATCTGACATTTAAACTGTTTGACCTCAGAGAAGCAGCTAAGCACTCTGCTTGTCTCATTTGTAAATGAGAATGTCCATCTATTCAACTGACTTATCTTGAGTAAATATTATTAGCCAATTGTTTTCACAGTTGTAATCTCACTTTACCCTCACAAGAATCCCATGAGGAGGCTATTCTTATTCATTTATATTAATAAGGAATCTGATACTCAGAGTGTTTAAATGACTTGTCTGAGTCGTAGTTAATAAGTGTTAAAGTTATGGTTGGTAAATAGTTGAGGCAGGATTCAACCTTGCTTTCCAAATGCAGTGTTATTACCACTACAGGAAGCTATTCTCCTTATGGTTCAATGTTATTTATTAACATCTATAATTATATTTGTTAATGTTTGCTATCTCATAGGAGTTGTTATCTAATTTCCTGTGTATATGATTGCTTTTCCAATGAAATCATAAGCTCTGCAGAGGCAAAGATCCAAATGTTACTTGTCTCCTCACTTCCCATAATGCAGAATACTTACCTTCACTCATTTTTTCATTCATTTAGTTATCATTTAACAAAATGGAATACATTTGTGCACAAAATAGATGGTATCCCCAACACATTTACTTATATTCTAGTAGGAAGAGAGGAAATAAACAAATGACTCAAGTCAGGGACATATGTTGGTGGCGGGAGAAGGGCAATAGAAGTAGAGCATATTAAGAGGAATTGGGAATGTGGCAGAAAGAGTACATTTGCAGTTTTAGATAAGGCTATTAGTGGAGGCTAAAGAGCGAATCTGAGAAAACTCTGAGAGATAGTGGAGGACAGAGGAGCCTAGTGTGCCGCAGTCCATGGGATTGCAAAGAGTCGGAGATGACTTAGCAACTGAACACTAGGGTAGGCTTCATTGACAGCTTCATATTTGTTATCTGAATTCACTTGGGAGTGTCCTTTGACAGCTTCAAGCCTCAGCTTTACTTATGTATAAGAAATAAAGGGCACCAGACTTTTTCCTTAACCCAAAATTCACCAACACACATTCATTTCCCAGCAGAGGACTTTAGATCAATATCTTCCATATTCATCGACAGAACCACTGGGGGTAAAAGGTGGAAATAGCCAACACATAGCTTGAGTTTGTGCCATGCCCTTTAAAACAGACAGCTCGGGGAAGAAAAAAAGAAAAGAAAAAAACAGACAGCTCGGTATCAGGTCTTAGAGTAACGCTGACCTTAGCTAGAAAAAATACGGATCTATGAGTCTCACAGATGTGTAATCAATAGTAAGGTAACTGGCTACAAGGGATTTTAGACATCTGTCAGCTAAATCAGAACCCTAAATGGCAACTGCTGTTCTAAAGAACATTAGCCAGATTTGTGGTGCTGACTCAAGGAGTTTGGGTCCATAAACCAATGCATCCATTACAAGGAGACATCAGTATGACAATTTTTCATTGGTGACAGTCATAATCTTGTTTCATTCTGGTTCTCTAGTTGATATTCATGGAAAAATGTTGGATTGGCTGGACTGTCATCAGAGATCATTTTCTTTTTATTTTATGCTTTCTTTTTATTTTTTTTTCTAGTACAGTTTATAATACTTTGTTCTCAGTCCCTATCTTTTCTCTATTTTCTGCTTGTACTGTTCTTATCTTTGCCTTCCTTTAAAAAGTTCTCTACTTTCTTTCTGACTGTCATTTTCCTTAGTTTTCACCATTGTTCTTCCTCTCTTCCTACTTTCTTTCCTTCAGTATTTATTGCACATCTACCGTGTACTGAGCTGGGCATTGTCCTGTGTGCTGTGAAAAAAGAGGAAGAATTCATAAAGGAGAATGATAGGGGGTGGGTGGCTGTGTTATACCAGGTGGTAGAGAAATCCTCCCTGACAGAGATGTTATGCTGAGACTGGAAGGAAGGGAAGGATCTATGCAGGGAATGGCAAGTGGGAATCCTCTAGAGAGAGAGAGTAGTGGAAAGAAAAACCCCAGGGCTGACCTGAGCTTGATACGTGAGAAACCGTCTGAAGGACACAGTGGCTGGATCACAGTGTGGGAGCAGAATGTGGACAAGGGCGATGAGAGAGTGCAGGGGTCTTTCCGCTTGTTCCTTCTCCATTCTTTATAACCATTTAGGTTGGACGTGAACAAAGTATTTGTCTCATAGCCATTGATTTTTTTTTTTTTTAAGTTTTTTCTCCTGGGCAAAATGAGTGCAAAACAGAATATTTTGAAAATTGTTTTTAAAAGTAAAACAAGAAGCTTTTGATAAAAGAACTGAGTTCAAATGGGCATTGAGCAACCCAGAGTGGCTACCATGTCTTTCTGAGGTTGCTAAGGTACACAGTGTGCCCTTGATACACAGTTATAAGGATTAAAGTTTTGAGTGGGATTTTGCATGCTTGTGTAGTGTGTGTTTATGTGTCCGCCAGGGCACATTTATGCTGCAAGGCAGTAGTTATGCATAATTCATAATCAAATCTTTTACCATGTGTCAGTATATATCTCAAGTTATCTTATTTCATTATTCTAAGGTATTTTGCGACCTAAATGTCTTTGTCATGCTCTATCTTTGAAAATGTTTTCGTCTTTTCAAGAACTAGGAGAAAATTTAATATATATATGCACATATATATGTTTACATATTTCTTTATAGATGAGACAACTGGATTATGTTTTAGTGGTACCATTCTGACTGGCTCATTATAGATGAGCGATAGAGTGCCAAACACAATAAAGTAGTTCTGAGAAATAAAACTATCATATATCATGAATTATAATAGAATTCTCTGTGGGTAACAGCAACAAAACAGGTATGCAACCTCAAAAATAAATATGCATTCTTTCTAGGTATAACACTTTAGTTAAATGCTTTTGCAAAACCTATCAAGACATTTTATCTACATTTGTCGAGCAGAATAATTTAGGAAATGACTTCACACTACATTCTTCCCTAGAAATTGAATTTAGTTTACTGAAATTTAAAAGAAAAGAAATCATTTTCTATTTATTCACTTTCTTAAGAAAATGTTAAAAATAATCTCAATTACATCTTTTCTAATATAGCATATGTGATATAAGCTATGAGACAATGTAGTTAGATTTAATATTTTGACACCAACAATGTGCTACATTTGTGTTTTCTAGCACAGAGGAGTTATAAAAAAGCTTAGGTGCTCGAAGGACATAGTATGGGTTTGAAGGTCACATGTGCTTATTATAACTGAATGTTATCTCTTAAGAGGAAGAGAGAATGCAGATCAGAACCAAGGTGTTTATACTAGGAATGGGGAAAATATTAAGGAAGAAATATTAGAGAAAATATAAAGGAAAATATTAAATAAGTTCTTAATATTAAGAAAATATTAAGGGGCAGAGACTGATTGGATATGGTAAATTAAGCAGAGGAAAAAATTAACAATATTTATGACTCTGTTTGATGTGATCCATTGTAAAACAGGCAAGAGAAGGTCAAGTTTATTGGGAAGACAGTGAGTTATGTGGTGAGCTTGGTGGACTGTCTATAGGATATCTAGAGAGAGACCTGCAGCTGAGAGCTAAACTTACAGTCCTGATGACTGAAGAAAATGTCTAGGCTTACATGAGAGACGTGAAAACCATTGGCAGATAAGTAGGTGTACCACTGCAGAATCCTAAAGGTGCCATTTGGTGTAATGAAAAAAGCAATGGACAAAAAGTTATAGTGCAAACTGATCACATCAGTTAGTAACTATACCGTTTAGATACGTCACCTAGCCCAGCTTCTTCTAAATTACTTTCAGGGTAACACTCCTATTTTCCTTAGAAATGTTTTAAGATTAAAATGTTGGTAGAAGTGAAATATCTTTGAAAGTCTCATGTGTAAGATAGGTTCTTCCCTCCCTCTCCCCTTATATTTCCCTTTCTTCTTTCCTTTCTTTCTCTCTCCCTCCCTCCTTTCCTTGCTTCCGTTCTGTCACCCGTCTCTCCCAGTATTCACAGTAACCAAGAGATCATTAAGACTGAGAGTAGGGGCAGGATTTGCCTAAAGATGTCCTTGGAAATGTCCATGGGGCTTGGCTCCTTGATTTATCTTAGGAGCCTAGGAGTTTCTGTTTCATATAACTTAGTGTCATTTGGGAAATGAATTGTGGAGAAGGTCTAGGGTATAACTGAAGACCTCTAATGGTTTCTTAAAATCTCCCATATTCTCAACCAGTATAGAGTTAGTTATTTAGCTCCCTACCTCTGAACTTTTAGAATCTCCCTTTCAATTTATTACAACTTCTCCAACTGGTACTTGATGATCATTCATTTCTGGTCTGCTTTCTTATACCCATCCACACCTTTACTCAACAGAAATCATTACAGTTAGGACATCATGCCTTGGTTTTGATTTCTTTTTTTTTTTTTTAACCCCTGAAATGTCTTTCCTTCCAATTTTGTCTGTTAAATACAGCCTGGTTTTTAGAAACCATCTTAAATATTGTATTTTCCATGAATTTTAAGTTATCTATTCACCCACTCAATTCCTATGAGCATCATTTCATATCTGTCTTGTGGCACATTATATTCTATCTAATTTGCATACTTGTCTTACTCCCTCACTATCTTGTGAGTTCCTTGACTGTGTGGACTCTATCCTCTAGCTGTTCCATGACCCCTGGCCTGGAAAATTTTCATGGTACGCCAAGGAATATTTGCTCACTTGATTAGCCAAAACAAATGTCACAAAGGGGACAAATTATCATCTTATCAGAAGAAGCACCTTCTGCAACTATGGGCTTATATGCTAATCAAGTTTGTTTTACAAAAAGGCTAAAATTTTTAAAATTTAACTTTAAAACAAGAAAGAAAGAAAATCTTCAGAGGAATTTGCAATGGAATACCCCCTTGACTATACAGAATACTAAAAAAGTGCAAGTAATCATGTGAGAGTTACTAAAAGTTCTATTTTCTTCTCAAAGCTCTCTGACAAGATTTACAATGAAAAACAATAAGAATGCAGGTAGCCCAGGAGCATTTCACTTGTAATAATTTCTTCTTTCAAACTGGATTCTGAGTCACTCCTGCCTATAGTCCTAAATATTTTATTCTATGTACAGTGATATGTTGAAGTGTGTTGAAGAACTCAAACTACATTTGGGTTTAGGGTATTTATTTTTCTTTGGTCTTTTTTCTTGAAAGGATTTTTGTTGCTTTCCATTAGTACTTATAAATACACATGCACGGTTTAGCAAAGATTGGTTGTTGCTGACAAGTGTAGCATTTTTAACTTAGATTGATAATATTTTTTATTGGAATGGCCATGTAAACCAGCAGCACTAGTTTTGACCTAATGAATCATAATTGGATGAACTTGGGTAGGCACTTACAGCCTATATTTGCCTGCTGTGTATGCTGTCATCTTTTTCTTAAAATTTCCAGAGCCTGTGAGTTCACTCTGCAATATTTATTGAGTAGCTTCTGGGGACAGAATATGAGATACAGTAGCTGGAGCTATGAAAAATGTTCAGTGAACAATGGACTGTGCATACATCATGTATTATAAATTATAAATGAAAGAAAAGTTATCAACCTCAATGGTTAGAATAGTCAAGACAGGGACTTGCCCATTCCAAAGTCCTCTCCTGGAAAGCCTCAAAATGCCTATTTTATACACAGGTGCTCTATGATTCCTAATGAAAGGGTTGATATAATCTGCATCTCACATCTC
The DNA here is from genome assembly GCF_001704415.2 of Capra hircus. Taxonomy (NCBI): domain Eukaryota; kingdom Metazoa; phylum Chordata; class Mammalia; order Artiodactyla; family Bovidae; genus Capra; species Capra hircus. Next base: position 13,572,319 of record NC_030814.1, on the reverse strand, counting down.
CACCGCCTTGGACCCAGGGTAGACCAGACTCAAATCCAACCACCTGTTGACTGGTTAATGACATACTATTGCTCAGAATGACCTAAGGATGAGCATCATTGTCCTATGCTACAGGTCAGCTAGTCGAATCAGACTCTCTAACTCAGGAACTTTAAACAGGCAATGTGACAAGAAGAATAGGAGGGAAAGATGGAGAGATGGGTACTAGCTAAGTCACCAAGGTAGGGCATGAGCAGAGAGCAGTCAATGTCTACTGTGAAAATGCGATCAACTCTTTGAGTTTCTGTTTAGACAACATAACTTAATCAGTCAGCTCAGTTGCTCCATTGTGTCCGACTGTTTGTGACCCCATGAACTGCAGCATGCCAGGCTTCCCTGTTAGTAGACTACAGGAGATATGTCTTTATGCAGAATTCTGAAGAACAGTTTCCTTGGTCTCTCACAGGATCCTTGAGAAGCAGCTAGAACAGGATCAAGCTCATTAAGGCATTTTTATTGTTTCCTTCTTCCTTGTTTACTTTCTCATTCTCTAATATTGCTTGCAGAGATCAGTTTTCCAAATATACTACCTATGTTAGTGTCTACTTTGTGAGGAGTTTAAACCAGTGTACTGTTGACTGTAAAAAAGGTGCAACTTAAAGGGTGAGAATTATGTTTTATTTGGTGGACTTTCTGAGAATTTAAGCCTTTTAGATATCTCTGAGGGACTTACTGTATATTGTCACCCTGCTTATTTAACTTATATGCAGAGTACATCATACGAAATGCCAGGCTAGCTGAAGCACAAGCTGGAATCAAGATTACCTGGAGAAATATATATAATCTCAGATATGCAGATGACACCACCCTTATGGCAGAAAGCGAAGAACTAAAGAGCCTATTGGTAAAAGTGAAAGAGCAGTTTGAAAAAGTTGGCTTAAAACTTAACATTCAGAAAACTAAGATTATGGCATTGGGTCCCATCACTTCATGGAAAATGGATGGGGAAACAGTGAAAGACTTTATTTTGGGGGTCTCCAAAATCACTGCAGATGGTGACTGCAGCCATGAAATTAAAAGATGCTTGTTCCTTGGAAGAAAAGCTATGACCAACCTAGACAGCATATTAAGAAGCAAAGACATTACTTTACCAACAAAGGTCCATCTCGTTAAAGCTATGGTTTTTCCAGGAGTCATGTATGGATGTTGATAATTGGACTGTAAAAAAAGCTGAGTGGAGAAGAATTGATGCTTTTAAATTGTGGTATTGCAGAAGACTCTTGAGAGTCCCTTGGAGTGCAAGGAGATCCAACCAGTCCATCCTGAAGGAAATCAACCCTGAATGTTCATTGGAAAGACTGATGCTGAAGCTGAAACTCCAATACTTTGGCCACCTGATACAAAGAACTGATTCATAAGTAAAGACCCTGATGCTGGGAAAGACTGTAGGAAGAAGGAGAGGGGAAGACAGAGGATAAGATGGTTGGATGGCATCACCAATGCAATGGACATGATTTTGAGTAGGCTTCTGGAGTTGGTGATGTATAGGGAAGCCTGGCATGCTGCAGTCCATGGGGTCACAGAGTTGGACACAACTGAGCGACTGAACTGAACTGAACTTGTGCATTCAGAGGTGGCTGTGATGGCTAATGGCCTGATGGCCACAACGTCTTTTGTTTACTGATATGGCAAGCAATGTTTTTGTTAATAGTACTCTTCTTTTGAAATTGTGCTATACCTCTTTGAGGTAGTAATTCAGAGATTAGTATAAAACATGGACATTGAAATGGACATTAGTCCTATCACCTTAAAGCAATGCCATTCTTAACAGAAACTTCTTAGACAGAAAACTGAAGACTTGAGAAGACTTCTAGAGGTGACTGTCTTGGCTTAACACCCAGATCAGACCTCTTGAATCAGCCAAGAGAGTTATCTTGTGTTAAAATGTTATTTAGCCCTTTTATTTTTTATTTCTTTTTTAAAATATAAATTTATTTATTTTAATTGGAGGTTAATTACTTTACAATATTGTATTGGTTTTGCCATACATCAACATGAATCTGCCACAGGTATACACGTGTTCCCCATACTGAACCCCCCTCCCTCCTCCCTCCCTGAGTCTTTTGGACTCTGTGGGAGAGGGAAAGGGTGGGATGATTTGGGAGAATGGCATTGAAACATGTATTTAGCCCTTTTAAATTAGCGATCTAACACTAAGATCAGTTAGTTAATTTATGATTTTTATTAAAATGGATTGATTCTATGTATGAAATACATGAAGAATACTTGGATTTCTTTTCTGGATTCCACTGTTGACTAGCTTTGCAAATTGATCTATTTTCTTTAGAAAAACCTTCAGTTCTAGAATTTAATAAAACATTTAAAGTGAGTTATGATAATTTTTTCTCAAAATAATAAAATCAGTAAAATATAGATGTTAATTAGCAAGTTTTTTTTTTTTTTAATCACATAACCTGAAGGCAAAACCATGACGGTTGAATTTACAACCCTGCACATTTGCATGAGTAATAGCACCTACAATCTACACTAAAGAGGAGGATTCAGAATGCCTTGGTAAGTAAATGAACAGAGGACCTCTGGAAATAGACATTTATGGTAGGCTGGAGAAGTTCTGGAGAGAAAGTTAAGTGGGAATGTCAAATCTCCTTTCTGCATGGAATATTGTATAATACTTTGGACATTTTTTTCCCCAGATAGCACAGTTCTCTGAGGCAGACCTGTCATTCAGAGCTATACACAGTCTTGTCTGAAACTGCATAATATGAAAAAAGAAGTATAAAATGAAAGCATTCTCAATAACCAAGATGTAGATATGGTGGCAAATCAAGTCTCATTTGCAGGCTTCCAAAGAAAAGTTGATTTTTCATTTTGCTTAATTATAGCTAAAGGCTAGAATCTTACTTTTGCTTTTTCTCACCATTGATAGGTAATGGATCTTTGATCAAGTTCAAGATTTTGTATGTTAATGTATAGGCCCATTAGAATTCTTATGTACTTTTTTGTGAAATTAAAGTCAGATTGGTCTTTTCATTCAGGTCCCAGAATGTGTATGGGAAGTGTGTTCTCCCTGTCTCTCCAAATCTTCTTATTCTGTCCTCTGTCTTGCCTCATGTTGCTTTCATTGTCCTCAGCTTAGTGAGGTGTCAGCACTTTCTCTTTGAAAGGGAATATATGGTATTTTCCCCAAGCGCCCTTTTGCTAACATAGCCAACTACTAGCATCTACTGACTTTCGCAGGGAATATGTGTCTTTATTCATTTGCGGAGTCACAGAATCTGTATAATGAAAGCTCTGGCATTATGGCTGAGGTAGGTCTCACTGTTCTCACACAATTTTAATGTTATCAGCTTAACTGATCCTGCTTTTGTCAGAGGGCAGTTTTTGTCAGCTCAGCACAAAGGGAGACAACCAATAAAAGGCTTTATTCTTTAGAGCCATGCTATGTACTTATAGGAGCTACTGTCACATGGATTTATATCCTTGAGCCTTATGCAGGGAGTGGCAAAAAAATGATAAGGCTTAAGAGAACTGTTTTCTCAGTCTACCAGTTAGATGAAGGGGTTGGATGTCAAAAGTGAACAAGTTGAATCTCTCAGATATGGACTACCTAAAATGCAATTTACCACCTATAGCACATAGCATTATCATTCATTCATAAGTAATGATCAGGGGAGATTCATTTAATGGCTAGAAAGGATAATGTAGTGTTACAGAGACGGAGTAAAAATGTTTCAAACGTGCACACTGAGCCTAGCATATCATTGTCTTTGATGGGGAAGAGAAAAAAGGTTGTGATTAATTTTTGTTTTATGTACAAAATGAGGACTGAATTTTTCTTAAAGAAAAATGAGGCTTGGAATACTTATTGCTCATGGTTTCTAAAGTAATATATATGAATCATAATGTTGCATTTCTTAGATGATTAACATTTTTGCATTGAATAAAAGTGAAAGACAGGAGAACACACAAAGAAACCACTAAATGACCTGGTGGGCCAGAGTTGAGTAAGAGAGAGGTTTGGAGAACTCCTGGAGCTATAACAACTTTATATGCACTTGATACAAACATACACAGATACATATGCTCATGCCAGTAAGAGCCATTGAAAGCCTTTGATGCTATAAAACATTAGAGTTCCATGATGTAAAGCTCATGTGTAAGAATATAAACACTTTGATGAAAAAATTATTGCCTTGTATTTTTTGAATATTGATTTCATAAGAAGGAAATCAGGGGTTCTCTGATCAGAAGATGATTGCTTCTTGGCAAAAATACTATTGCAAACTTAGACACTGTGTTGAAAAGCAGAGACATTACCCTGGCAACAAGGGTCTGTATGGTCTTCCAAGTGGTCAAGTATGGTTGTGAGAGTTGGAGTATAAAGAAGGCAGAATACCAAAGAATTGATGCCTTTGAACTGTGGTGCTGGAGAAGACTCCTTGCAGTTCACTGCAAGGAGATCATACCAGTCAATCTTAAGGGAAATCAACCCTAAGTACTCATTGAAAGGACTGATGCTGAAGCTGAAGCTCCAGTATTTTGGTCATCTGATGTGAACAGACGACTCACTGGAAAAGTCCCTGATGCTGGGGAAGATTGAGGGCAGAAGGAGAAGAGGGCATCAGGGGATGAGATGGCTGGGTGGCATCACCAATGCAATGGACATGAACTTGGGCAAACTTCAGGAGATGGTGAGGGACAGGGAGGCCTGGTGCGCTGCAGTCCATGGGGTTTCACAAAGAGTCTGACACAGGTGTGCAACTGAACAGCAACAAGAAGACTTCTTATCTTAGAACTAGAGTAGTATAGCATATTATATCCATCTAAAATGTGTTTTTAATTACTCCTCTTGGAAGTTGCTAATTAATTTCAAGCAACACACTGATCCTCATTCTTCTTTATCATTTCTGAACATTTTTTTAATTGTCACATTTTATATATATATATATATATATGTTGAGCACTCACAGTGGATACCTTTTGTAGGAATAGGTAAAAATATAAATTATAGCATCTGACCATGAATAATTTAAAATCACTTATTTGTTAAGTGATTACTAGGTATTTCTGTTATCAGTTACATACTTTGAGCTATTTCTTCTTGGAAGGAATGTGTATGTCAGTCAAGAACTAGAAATAAAATTAGAGAGAGGTAACTCCTGTGACTTTTAGTGAAGAAAGGTTGCTTTCTAAGAGTAATGCTTAAATTTGAAGTATTTGTTAATAGAAAGGTACTCATAAATATTTCCCAATACTTGTTTCTTCATCCATTTAAGAATTTTTATAATACATAGAACATCTAGAAATTGTTCTTTCATATTTATCAAGATAATATTGTCAGACAAATAGATTACACATAAGCTAACATCTTAATTTCAGTTTATGTCTTTTAGTGTTGAGAAGGCAGTCAGTTCCGCTTTACCCAGAATATCTGTGTTAAATAAGCTGGCCAGAATGGAAAAATAATCTGTACCAGAAATAGATGCAATCTGTGAAGATTTTCTACCCTGATATTTCCTCTCAGTTTTATAACCTTTCCAGGAATATCAGTTATGTTTTCAGTAAGAACCAAAAGTATAAAAACACAGAAGACATTTCCCATGGTATACACACAGGCATTTGGTAGAATGATATTTGCAATATTAACTTATGTATTCCTTCCCCTCTACTGATTTTTTAAATTGTCCTTGACCTCCTCTCTTTTCAGCAATGAGGCATCCAATGTGTCAAGATAATCTTGTTACAGTAAAAGCAGAGAGTTTGAGTCAAGTTTTTAATTTTTGAATTAAATATCATATAAATAGATAAAATTTGGAAAGATACAAGATAATTAAGAGCCAAATTTTTTTCCATGTTCCACTAGCTATATAAAGAATATCTATCCTGGGAAATGGTAGGGAGAAGAAAGAGAGGAAAAAGAGCTTTTAGCTTTTGGTAGATTTCTGAAAAGGAGCCGGATATATTTCTTTTCCATTTTCTACCCTTAGTTGCCAAATCCAGGGAGGGGAAACATCTCCCACCCCTAAGTGGTCTTATCGAACTTTGAGAGTGGATTGACCCTGTGCTTTTTTTTTTTTTCCAGGTAGATCCTAGGAAATAAAAGTTTCCATAGTTTCTTTGTACCCCCAGCATGGTGCAAAAATATCTGTGTAGGCATCTAGGCAAATGGGCTTGAAGCAGCGCACTAGAATATCCTTGTGCTCCTGTAGAGCTCATGGAACAACAGATATATTTTTCTGAAAGCAACAAGTAGTAACACCATGATGCAGAGTGCCAGTGAAACTGCAGATACCTTGTTTTCAAGACAAGGAGACTATGGCAGCGATGTGCAGAAGCTAAAGAGAACCGACTGCTTGTAAACACAAACGTCTAGCTGACTGCAAGTTATATGTGTAGACGATGATAGAAAATGCCCAGATTTCTACCCACATAACCTGTCACTATATAATTCCTAAGGAATTCAGCAGCTAATTCAGAGAAAAGATGAGAAGAAACACTGAAATGACTAAGCACCACTCAATGATTTAGATGCTTGGAGTAGAAATTAAATTTAGCTGTAGCAAAGAACTCTTTCTGCAGTGCAGGAGACCTGGGTTTGATCCCTGGATCAGGAAGATCCCCCAGAGAAGGAAATGGCATCTCACTCCAGTATTCTTGCCTGGAGAATTCCATGGACAGAGGGGTCTGGTTGGCTACAGTTCATGGGATCGCAAATAGTAGGACACCACTGAGGAACGAACACTTTCGCTTTCTTTCACACAGCAAAGGGAGTCATATTTCTTGAATATGTTACTTGGTAGAAAGACATAGATAGTCACCATGTGTACTTTTAATATAACTCTTGAATATTTCATTGATGTTATTAGCCCTTGTAATAAATAGCTCTAAATATTAAAAATATATAAATAGTTCTAAGCTTTATATTATCAAATATGCAGACAACTCATGTTGCCCCTTTTCATTATGAAGAGTGGTGATGATAGTCATTTAATGAAAGATCTCTCCCCACAGTTTCTGGCAGCCATTGTAATTTGAACATTTTCCTGTATTTAATACCTAGCAGAATTGCAGATATCACAAACTACTATACATAAAGTAATTAATAAGGTATAGCACAGTGAACTTTTTCAATACTCTGTAGTGACCTATATGGGAAAAGAACCTAAAAAAAGAATGGATATATGTATATGTACAATGGATTCACTTTACTGTACAGCTGAAACTAACACGATATTCCAAAGCAACTATATTCCAAGAAAACTTACAAACAATAGCAGATGTCAAAACTTCAAGTGTTGTAGGATTGTAACTGAAACTCTGAGTGATATTTTCAACCATTTTAATACTCACAATTATCTTGCACTCTAATCAAAGTTTGTCAAGCGTTTAAATTTATTTTTATTCCTATTAAGAGACAAATAAACAAGTATTTCCATGAAGCCAGAAAAGTACAATGGATGTCTTATTTATTCTTTCTCTTGATATGATTTCGAAAGCCTCCAGAATGTGGGAAACAAAAGCACAGCTTATTATTTTGCAAAATTACACCAGAAAAATGATATTAATATCCTCTCATCATGTCAGTCTTGCAAAAACATGTCACCTTTCTTCAGGGACCACTCTATGGTGGACTGATGATCTTAGAAATTCTAAGAATGATGGTGAAGGATATAGAAGGGAGAAAGCCTACTCCCTGTTAATTATCTCCTTCATGCACTTTGGTAGTGCCCTCTTTCCCTTGATTATTCCATCATAATGAAACCTAACTTCCTCTTACAATTTTATGTATTTATTAATAATTTTTTTTCAGAAAGAAACAACTACTGAGTTGAAGGCAAATTAAGTTGATTCTTAGAAGTTTGATGAAGCTGCCCTTTACTTACAGTATAAATTTCAAATTGAATCAAAATTAGGTGAAATTAATTCTGTTTCCTTGGATATTCTTTGCTTAATAAAATGAAGTATAACTAATTTTAGAGTGATAATCTAATTTGACAAGTGAGTAATGAATAACTTTCTGCCACTCTAAATTACAAAATGTAGCAGTTACCTATTAGTACAGAAAGAAATATATTTTGGCAATGTCTAAGTGATGTTGTTGAAAATAATGATGGTTAATCTGATTGCAAATAATTAAAATATGTTTATTTATTCAAGTTCTTAGAGGAGACTTGTTTGACCTGCTTCTTAATTATTTGATCAGATTATTTTTGTTACTTTTATTGAAGTAAATAAAAGGTGCAAAATAAATTTTTGTGGCTAATATAGCATGTTTCATTAGCCAATGGCATTCAGACTGTTCAAATGATGATTCCTGGGCTCTGCTCTCTAGAGTTCCTACTTCAGTAGGATCAGGCAAAGAGTGCTCTGGGAACCTGGTTTATTGGGCTCCTTGGATAGATTTTCCTGTAGGTATTCCTAGGACAACATTATATTCATGTAGAGCCTAATTTCCGTAGGGAATAGTTATTGCTTCTTCTGCTTGTCATTTAAGAGCTCAACCAAAAATGCAATATATCTATGGTTAACTAACTGATTTTTTAAAGCTCTGTATTTTAGAGCAGTTTTAGATTTCCAGAAAAATTGAGCAAATACTTGGCTTCCCTTACTGTTAACCTTTTACATTAACATGGTACATTTGTTATAACTAATGGGCCAATGAGAATATATTATTATTAAATGAAGTCACACTTTTTTCTATTTTTCTATTCTTATTTATTTATTATTATAAATTTATTTATTTTAATTGGAGGTTAATTACTTCACAATATTGTGTTGGTTTTGCCATATTTAAAATCCTTTGCCTAAGGTCGCGTCTCTGCTTCAGGATCTCACTCAGGGAGGCCACATTGTGTTTAGCTGTCGTGTCTCTCTAGGTTCCTCTTGGCTGTGATACTTTTTTCAGACTTTGTTTCCTTAGTTTCCTTGCTGATGCAGTATTTGTCAGGTTTCTTAGTTGTAAAGTTACTCTTTTCCCCCTCTTTTCATATTCTTTGAAACGAAGTTTACCCTTGAGGTGTGAGGGGTTATATTCCAACTACTTAAGAGAGAGGAGTATCGCCTAAATTATTTGAATTCTTCTGCAGAACATTTATCCTTTTTCCTTCATTTGTCTATTTAGTCTAGTATTTATTCATCAGTGTATCAGTGTGGATTCACAGGGTATTTATTTTACACTTTGGATTATAACTCAGTCGGAGATGGCAATGGCCCCCCACTCCAGTACTCTTGCCTGGAAAATCCCATGGGCGGAGGAGCCTGGTGGGCTGCAGTCCATGGGGTCGCTGAGTCGGACTCGACTGAGCGACTTCACTTTCGCTTTGTTGTTGTTCAATCACTCAGTCACGCCTGATTCTTTGTGACCCCATGGACTGCAGCATGTAGGGCTTCCCTGTCCTTTATCTCCCAGAGCCTGCTCAAACCCATGTCCATTGAGTCGGAGATGCCATCCAACCATCTCATCCTCTGTCGTCCCCTTCTCCTCCTGCCTTCAATCTTTTCCAGCACCAGGGCCTTTTCAAATGAGTCAGCTCTCTGCATCAGGTGGCCAAAGTATTGGAGTTTCAGTTTCAGCACCAGTCCTTCCAGTGAATATTCAGGGTTGATTTCCTTCAGGATTGACTGGTTTGGTCTTCTTGCTGTCCAAGGGACTCTCTGGAATCTTCTCTAGCACCACAGTTCGAAAGTATAAATCTAGTAGTGCTTTATTTTGTTGCTCAAAGTTTTCCAGCTTTTGCCATCAGAAATCCTCCCAGTATGCTCTAGTGCTGCTTTTAGTATGCTCATTGTTTTGTTTGTCTGTCTTACTGTTTATTTGATTTAGCACTTCTTTACTTTTCGGTACTGAAGGATGGTTCTGGATTATCTAATTTACCTACTATTCAAATTACAGAATTTACCATCTCTTCAACAAATCCTGACTCCTTTAATTGGAAGGCAGTATTAACAACCAAGGTATGGGTCCTTGGTGCACAGGTATTTTTTTAAGAAAGAATACTAATACATGATGCAAAATGGTAATGAGATTAATTGATGACATTTACAAATAGCCTTAAACAGGCAATCTCAAATCTTTTATCGCAGGATGCATTAAAATTATTGAGGACCTCAAAAAGCTCTTATTCTCCAGGCAAGAATATTGGAATAGGTTGCCATTCCCATCTCTAGACGATCTTCCAAATCCAGGGATTGAACCCACATCTCCCACATTGCAGGCATATTCTTTACTATCTGAGCCACCAGGGAAGCCCTGGTATTTATGTAGATTATATCTATTTATATGTACTGAATTAAAAAGACAAATGGAGACATTTAAAAATATCCTTTTAATAGTCCCTTTAAATGAAACTGAAAGCCCAATATTTCTTTAACTAGTATTTTTATGAAAATTAATTATGCTTTAAATTCAAGAACAGTGTAGTAGCTTTACATTTTATATATCTTTCTAGTGTCCAGCTTAATAGGAAAAATACTTGATTATCAGACATGCTTCTTTATTCAGCATTCAGCCTGTTGCAATGTGTTGTTTTGGTTAAAGTTTATGAAGAACATTCACTCTCATATAGATATGTAATTGGAAATAGAATGGCAATATTTTAATAGCCTTTTAAGATAATTTTGGATATCTCACATAGGTTCTGAAAAAATTCTACCATATCTTAAAGAGATAATGATAAGGAGATAGAGAAATAGTACCTTAGTATCATTATGAATATCCTTTTGACCTTGTATACTCCCTGAAAGGTCTCAGGAGCTCACAAGGGCCTCATACCACACTTTGAGAACTGTTGGTCTTAAATATACTGTTTCAAGTAGGAAAAGAAAAAAGTCTGCAGTCTAAGTTGTGTGCTAGTACTTATTAGTGTCCATTTATTTAAACAGCGATCAATTTCACAGGATGATTTTTAAATTTACTTTATTGGTAGAGAAGGCACTGGAATAAACTCTGCACAGTAAATGGTCAAATATTGGGCTCACTGTCAATGTAAAGATAGGCAAAGCAAGTAAAATGAAATAACTCATGGTTGGACAATTCTTCTTCACTTGGTATAATTTGCTCTCATATGCCCTTCTCCATTTGCTTTCTTCCTATTTGCACATTATAACTTGTCTTGCTGTCACATTCTCAGTTTGGCTTGGGCAGCTGTGTGACACGTCTGATGAGGGGTCACTTGGAGGCATTTTTCATGCTTTGAGTTGATCATCAATCAGCCATGATGAACGCCCATGTGAGCAATTTCCACCATGAAAACACCTTACGCGGCACTTGAGAATGAAGGAGGAGGGCTTTGGCAGAATGAGGAGACAGGCAAGTGAGCCCAACACCAGTTTTCTAAATCTGCTGCTCTGCTGGAATGACTGTGAGAGATGATGGATGGCTGATATCACTCTCAAGTGTCTTTTATCCCTTAGGGTAATTTTGCCAATTTTCCAGTGAACTTAAATGTCCACAGATGTTTGAGATGAAACCTGGTGATTTGTAACTCAGAGGCTTTAACTGCCAAATTGCTGGAGAATGTCAGTGGAAACTGGCAGCTTGACTTCAGCATCAGCAAAAGACCCCTGAGTGTCCTGAAGACACTCTTGTGATTTGTCACTGGCTCAGATGTCAAGTCTAATGATTTTTTTTTTTTTTAGTAGTTTAGGAGAAAGAATGCAATGCTAAATGTTGCTAGTCTGGTCTCACAGTTGGTAAATATATACTACTCCTCTTGTCTATTGCTATTGCTATTCTTCAAGGGGAAAATGTAAACCAAGAAATTAGTTTAAAATTTTGTCATGTTTTACATTTGTTAAAATAACTATGAAGTCTGAATTTCATAGTGAATTATTTTTTAATACTATTGTTCTCAAAAGATCTCTGTCAATTTATTCTTCATCTTTTTTGTCCTTTTAACATGCTAATAACCATATTTATCCACAATCGTAGCCAGAATTTCTTAATTTGGTTGCATATTAGAACACACAGAAAGTTTAAAAAATTGTATAGATGCCTGGGTCCTAAATTATATTAATAAGACAAAATTACTCAGAATCCCTCAAAGAAACAGGATGTTGATATTTTTTAGAAATTCTCCAAGTGACTCTAATGCACACTTATATTTGAGGATCACTGGTCTACGTTATGGATGACAAATAAGTTTTCACCAACCAGTTGTTAATAGCTCTCTACAGAGCTACTTAAAGAATGATCCCAAGGTCACGTCTAAGTTCAAGTTAAGATGATGCACTCATGATGTCTGCCAGGGACTCTAGAGAGGAGAGCAGTAGTCACATGACAAGTCCTTGTCATCCCTCACTATGGCCTTCTGACTTGATATTTCTCCCTTCATGAGTATTGAGTTTATTCCCTGTTTCTCTGCTCTGTACTCATATTATGAGGTCTAAGACACATATCCCATATTATTGATACTGAGAATCTTTATATTACATAAATTTTTTCAGTAGTTTCACTAGCAAAAAGAATGGATTCTAAGAATAAGTACTATACACGCACACACTTCATATATTGCCAAAGTGAGCATTTATTATGGCCTTAGTGAAAAATACAATGATCTTTTTTTGCCATGACTATTGCCAGTATATATTAATAATTAAATATTATGAACTCACAGAGAAGCAGAAAAGATCTTTATATTCCTAGTTGTATTAACTTGCTTTGTAACTTGTGCTTGCTATTTAAACTGCCTAAGCATCAGCCTTATTTATATATTAAACAGAGTGGACATTATTATGTACTTTATAGTAAACATCTTGTGAGAATCATGACTTGTATACTTGTAAATTCTTTATACAGAATAAATCCTCAGGAAACATCAGCCATTTTAGTTATTATTGGCATATGGATCATCTGATTATCCATAAAATTTGTCATTTCAGTTAAACTAGGTGCTATGGTCCCAAGCTACCTCTAAGCAATCATCTGATGCACAGGGTATAAAACATTGGGGGGAGATCAATATGCTGTCGAAACACCCAGCCACCACTGCAACTAAAATCACTGAATAATTTATTCAAGGTCATACAGCAAGTGGAAACAAAAATCAAAATTCAGTCCCAGGTTGACCTAGATACATTTTAAGCTAGCTGATAGATCACATTTCACAATTTACAAAGCCTACTGATTTACATTATCTCATTTGATACTTATGCCAGTCTGTGAGGTAGGTTTTGTTGAGCTGATTTAAAAGATGAATAAACACAGGCTCAGAAAATTAAAATGATCTGTTTCAGGTGGCTCAGCTAGTTTTAATTAAACTTATAATTGCTGAAATTGTAGCTGTAGTGTAACAGATTTATTATTTCTTTAATTTTCACAGTTAAACATATTTCTTAGGTGGTATTCAGATAATGTATATTTTTACTTTTCATTTAAAACTATTACGCACATTTTAAAAGTTGCTTTCTAGTTACAATTATTGCAAGATATTGGCTATATTCCTTGTGTTGTACGATATGTCCTTGAGCCTGTTACACCCAATAGTTTGTACCTTCTCCTTCCCAACTCCCATACTGCCCTTTCTTTCCCCTCCACTAGTAACCACTAGTTTGTTCCCTGTATCTGTGAGTCTGCTTATTTTTTGTTATATTCACCAGTTTGTTGTAACTTTTAGCTTTTACGTAAAAGTGATATCATACAATATTTTCTTCACTTAAGCGTGCTTTTATGTATACATTTGGATTATCACAATCAGTGCCAAAACAGAACTGATAGAATTTATTTTATTTTTGTTGCTATCTTGAAATATTATATGTTGCTTTTTATAGTTCGTTTTGTGAAAGTTGCAGGATGATGGACATTTTATTTCTGATGATTTTAGTCAACTATTTTGCCTACTTTGAAAAGTAATATTGGAACGGACAAATACTCCTATTCCAAATTCAGCTAGTTGAAATTACCTCTTGTGTATAAAGAATGAGATTTCTCTCCTTTTTCCACAGGACGACCATTCTACCTATATTTACATTGAAGATTTTTTTGTTTTGTTTTGTGAGGTGTTAGTATAGCCTGGATACTACAGGTGTTAAACATTTAAAGGTCAACATTTCAAAGAAATGTCTAAATTTCTGTGCCCAATACTGTTTGCATATGTTTTCTCATGCCCTTGAATTAGACATGCATGCAGAAAATGCATGTGCAAACCATATGGCAAGAGATCTATGTGTCACTTCCAAAAATCTCTCGCTGCAAGAATCAGGGTGGCAAACAAACAAAATCACAGTTGAAACCTACAAGGAGTTGGATTCTCAAATTCTTGATCAAGTCCAAGCATGGAATTTATTTTAGAATAAAAGAGTGGACTCTAAGAATACCTAAGTGGCTCTTTTAATTAGACATTAAGCACAGAAGCTGAAACGTTAACTCTGAGGAACTACTATTAAATTATGTCTAAATGCCTCCCCCCAAAACACCCATGTCCTCTTATGAAATAATAAAACTGCAACAAAATACAAAAATAGTAGGTTGGTTGAGTTAACATTTTTTTAATGGAACTAAGTGAGAAATCATATCCCATGGAGAAATATAGCTTAAGGGTAATATATTTGATTTTCTTTAGTGCTCATGGCTTCCCTAGTGGCTCAGCTGGTAAAGGATCTGCCTGCAATGCGGGAGACCTGGGTTCAATTCCTGGGTTGAGAAGATCCCCTGGGAAGGGAAAGGCTACCCACTCCAGTATTCTGGCCTGGAGAATCCCATATAGTCCATGGGGTCACAAAGAGCAGGGCACGAGTGAGTGGCTTTTGCTTTTCACTGGTCATGTGCGTTTATGCTTGCCACAGGCCTCACCACTTCCTGTGCGTTAAACACTGCCTAGTGGTTCACCAACCTGACTTCTACCAACATCTGAGTTTGTAGCTCCTTTGGGTTATGAGGCTTATAGTCCTCTACAATGCCGTCTCTACTCTGCCCTTTATGCATTTTAAAACTGAATTAGTTTGGCTCAAGTTTCTGTACCCAGGATTAGTTAATCATGCTCTTTGTCATAGTGAAGCAACAGTAAAGGAGACATTGTCAACAAGCCATTATTGATGAGATGATGGTAGCTCACAACAGGGATGTATTAGTAAGATGGTGAGAAGTGATCAGATATCTGAGATTTCGGAAACTAGAGTCAGTAAGTTGATGATACATTAGATTCAAGATATGAAAATAATTAGAAATGAAGCTTACACTAAGGTAATTAGCCTAAGTCAATGGAAAGATAGAATTGGCATCATGGAGATGGGAGAGGCATAGTGAACAGAGCAGCTGTTGGTAGAAGAATCAAGAGCTCAGCTCTAGACTTTGGGGGTTTGGAAAGTTCATTAGACACCCAAAGTTGAATAGGCAGTCGAATTTACAGGTTTGGAGTTTGGGAGAGAAGTATGGGATGGTGATGCACATTTTTCATGGGGCTTTACCACATTTCTTTAATTTTATGGATGTGAGAGTTGGACTGTGAAGAAGGCTGAGCGCTGAAGAATTGATGCTTTTGAACTGTGGTGTTGGAGAAGACTGTTGAGAGTCCCTTGGACTGCAAGGAGATCAGCCCTGGGATTTCTTTGGAAGGAATGATGCTAAAGCTGAAACTCCAGTACTTTGGCCACCTCATGCGAAGAGTTGACTCATTGGAAAAGATTTTGATGCTGAGAGGGATCGGGGGCAGGAGGAGAAGGGGACGACAGAGGATGAGATGGCTGGATGGCATCACGGACTCGATGGACGTGAGTCTGAGTGAATTCCGGGAGTTGGTGATGGACAGGGAGGCCTGGTTTGCTGCGATTCATGGGGTTGCAAAGAGTCAGACATGACTGAGTGACTGAACTGAACTGAACTGATGTCTGGATGATATCCTAAAATATCTATTTCAGTTAATTAATATCCTTTCAGTAAAATCCCATCTATAAACCATGTAACATTTTAAAATTTTTATTACTCAACTTTATGGATTTTTTGGATACTCTTCAAATCTGGCTCCTCTTGTTTCATAATTTTCTGTCATTATTTTACTGACCTAATGACTTTGTATATCCTTTCAAACATTAAATGTACATATTTCAATATCCGCTTAGATTGCTGGATTTGCTCTAGTGTTTTTGATGCAGATTTTTCATTTTATTTTTGGCATTGGGCTTTATCATGCATTTAATAATTATTAATGGATCCATCTTTCCTGTATATTTTCTTCCTTTAAGAACCTCGGAGTGCTGTGGATAATAGCACTTACCACTTGAGTTACTACTGGATATAATTCTAATTGAACCTCAGCATTGTTGCCTATTGTAGTCCAATTTTTATGTCAGCTTCATAATCCAGGTTTTTCATAATGCACACAGCATGAATTGAGACTTGCTCCCGTAAGTTGAGATTTTGATTTATTGAAGGGAATTTTCCTTATGTATCTTTGAATCCAGTTCCTAAGATATCCCTGAGTCATAAGCAGATTTCTTCTTGTCTCTCTTAAGTTTTGGAGAAACATTATCCTTAGTCAAGATCATGTAAGTGAACTCACTTGCATGGAACTCAACATCTATCCCAGACAAATAGCAGAAGTTAAAAGTTCCCTGGTGAATAATGTAACAGAACACAGCATTCCTCTTGTTGCTGAGACTCGGGATATAGAACACATCATGCATGTATACTATTTGAGGAAAATATTTGGGAAAAATTACATAAACAAAGCAAAGCAAATGAAGTAGAACAGTGTCCTAAAATTAGAGGAAGATGAATAGGAAAGGAAGTGGTGGTGAATAATAATATACATTGTAATATAGATAGATCTTTATAAACTAATAATGATAGACTACCTAAAAATTAGTAAAAAGAAATAGTAAATAAGGACTCATAATAGAAGAAATGAGGGAGAAAGATTTTCAGAATGACTGAATAAGAAACTGAGAAAATCCTCTTCACAAAAAGCAATGATAAAATTGGGGAAAATTGTCAAAAATAATTTCAGGACTCTGGAACTGAATAAGGAATATAATAAATTTAAAAGAATTTATTCAAGAAAAACTGCAGAAACTTGGTTATAATAGTAGGATTCTATGGCATTTTAACATAGGGCTTCTTTCATCCATTTTTGTCCTTGCAGCCCAAGCAAAGCATTATTTAGGACAAATCCAAACTTCTAAGCTAAACTTCAATATACATATACATGGATCAGTGATCTTAGATTTGATTTAAATGGTAAAAGTCTTAAAGAATTTCCTTTATTTCTACATCACAGCATGTTTTTTGAAATGGAAAGTGAAATAGCCAAAATTAAATGTCTATTTCAGTGGCATCAAAGAGTTAAGGATAATCAACAAAACTCCTATCTTTTAAATACCTTTAAATATGCTATGTATTTTTAGATGTATAAATTATTAAAAGCTAAGCCTCCCTGGAAAAAAATTGATATGGAAAGATTAATCAATTATCCAGTGCTAATTAAATGTCTACATTTCTCAGTATTAGGAATGATAAGGACTACAGAAAAAATTAATGCTGGTCTAATGGCACCCCACTCCAATACTCTTGCCTGGAAAATCCAATGGACGGAGGAGCCTAGTAGGCTGCAGTCCATGGGGTCGCTAAGAGGCAGACATGACTGAGTGACTTCACTTTCACTTTTCACTTTCATGCATTGGAGAGGGAAATGGCAACACACTCCATTGTTCTTCCCTGGAGAATCCCAGGGACGGGGTATTTGGTGGGCTGCCATCTATGGGGTCGCACAGAGTTGGACATGACTGAAATGACTTAGCAGCAGCAGCAGCAGTTTCAAAATCAGTTCCACAATTTTTAGATTTGTGTTACAGCAGTCATTCAATTCTGGTACAAATTTTCAAATCAACTGAGTATTTCTGACTTAAAGCAATGAAAAATATTATTTCTTAAATATTCATGGTTTGCTCAATGGTCCTCTGTAGTTCTTTCTTGGTCTCACTCATGCTGATTCATTCAGCTAGAGTCTATGGGGAACTCAGCTCAGTTGGGACATTTGTAATGGCTGCTTACCTCTCCATGTGGTCTTTGATACTCTAGAAGTCTAGAATGGGCTTCCTCATCTGGTAACAGCAATATTTCATGAGAAACACTGATTTCACATGAAATCAAGCCCCAGTGATTCACTGGACTCCATTAGAATAATGTGATCCATCGTCTTTGTTGTTATGTTAATTTCATAGCTACATTGAGCTATGTAATCACATAGCAATATTATAACAGCTGATAAAATACTAAAATTAAAATTTCTCAATATTTACTATGTTTTGATATTACTTACTCTTACAAAGAAATACTTTCTTCTGTCAAACTCAGCATACATACCTATCATGAAGTTTGGCAAATTCTGGTTCATGATACTAATTCTTGCTTAACATAGACTACTTCCCATAGAATACCTTAAAAAGGAAAACAAATTTCAAGTTATTTTTTGGTTGTTTCTTCTATTTCTAAATTTTCTCTTCTAATATTGGTACTTACAAGCTCTATTAAAGTAAGAATGTTTAACATCACTCAAGTGACCAGTGCATTTTAACTTTGTGCTCAGACTGCAAGAAGAATGGCAGTTCTTATGATTCTCTTATTAATATATTTAAATCTAATTAGCAATAAATAAATATTTGTTGCATTTATTTGTTGAATTGATTTTCCCCCAGAATTCCTTGTGAGGAATCAATAGATATCAGACATGTTTGTTTTGTAAACCTTTGTGAAAATAATGTAATAATAGGCTTCAGAGCTACTGAAGAAATAATGTATGGCTGATAATTTTTTTTTCTTTTAAACAAGGCAGTTAAAATTAGGAGGTGTTGAAAAGTAAAGCGTCTTAATTAATGCCAATGTTCTCATTTGTGACAATTTTTATTGCTGACATGGAATAAAAACTCAATGTGGATAGCTGTGATTAATATTGTACCAAGCTCCCTTACATATGCTTGGAGTTAGTATGTCACTGTTAAGCACCCATAGGTTGCATGGCAAAGAACTGGGATCTGCAACTCTTAAACATTCTCTTTGTAGACAAATAGAATTTTCATTATGTATATCCATGTTCTTGTTAATATCCTAACTGCAATAATACCCTAAATTTTCTAAGGACAGCTGCTTCTCTGAAATAACTTCAGATGTTGTGAAGGTATTGTTAATAGATAACAAAAACATGTTTTCTATCCCTTTTATTACTTTACTTTGGTTGCCTAGTAATCTCTGATGAATTTAAGCAGAAGAAAAGATTTCTGGAGAGCACTTATATTTTGCAGGTAGAACTCAGTTTTGATCATGCCTGTCTCTTAGTTTAATTAACACAGAATATTAAGTTAATGAGGCTAAGCCCATGGGTTTAATTGCCAGATATTCTGTGCTAAGCTCCAAATACAGAAAAAAATCAGTGCCTTAAGATAAGCAGAAAAATCACTAGACAGAGAAATATAACACTTAACTTTGAATTTTATTTCTTCCACTAGCTTACTGTGTAGTCTTGGGCAAGTTAATTTACCCTCTTGGGTTCAAGAGTGAAAAAGAAATAGTGTTAAATGCATCTGAATTAATTTTTAGAGATATTGGAAAGATCTAATGTAATAATATATGTGAAATTAATTTTTAAATATAAAATATAATGGCCACATTTATTATCATTATTGGGACATGGATGGATGAGTTGGACAGATTCTCATAAAGTCTGTCACTTTTATTATAAAAGCAGTTAATCATAAAATCTCTGTATGGTATCATCTACCTATCAATTACGAATGAGGGCACATTCCTAATACTTCAGTTTAAAATTTATTGAGAAGTTCTAGAATTTTGAGTGAGAAATATTTCTAAATATACTGCTCTCTCTATATATTATTTTAGTATTTGCGATCACATGTGACTATTGGGGAAGTTTAAGCCCTATTCTTGAAGCTTGGCTTAGGGACATAGGTGGCCTGTGGACTTTCTAGCTTATAGCTTTGGGCTTTGAGGAAAACATACATGCCATCTTCTTGATCTACTACCACATTTTATTGTATTTTGGAGGAAATTTTAATGCAAAAAAAAGTACTAGGCGTAGTATGATATGAACGTATGAAACACCGCAGCAGTTTCGCAGTTGTTGTAAGTCAGGCACCACCAAGGCCAAGCAATAGAACTTAGTCACCTCAGAAAGAAACCCCCTAAGTGTCCCCATTCCAGTCATGTTACCCTCTCTTCTGCCACTGAAGATCACTATCCTGACATTTAGAGTGATCACATCTTTGCGATTTTCCGTTTATAGTTTTTTCATTCAAATACGCCACTGTGACTGTCATGTCCTATGATGATAATATCATGGAGATAATTTGGATGTTGGTGTTTATCCCTACTCTCTTGTGTTTGTTGCAGGAGAAGGTGTCATGGAGATATTTAATCACCTAATTTGTTGGAAATGGTTTCTATTGGTTTTGGTTTTTTTTTTTAATCCAGTTGCTCTGTCTGCTTTTATGTAGGGATTTAGAAAGGAAGAAAAAGTTTCTGTCACTGCTGCTACCATTTTTCCAGACAAAATTTTCATTTTGTCATCTTTACCACGTCTTTTTCTTTTTTTTAATCTGCTCAAGATGGAGTGTTACAGACATAGCCAAAGTCTTACTTTCAATCAGTATTAAGTATCTGTACACATATAGGTCTGATCAGAATTTTGCATTTGGTTCCATTGATTTTGTGATCTGTTCTTTGACCTGTACCATGTTGCTTTTATACATTTGCTTCAAAGTTTGTTTAGTTTCTGGTCTGTTTTTGTTATACATTTTTGTTTCAGAATATATACTTAAATGCTCATGGATTTTTATTTTTTCACAGAAATTTTAGAATTATATGTTGAACTCCTTTAAAAAACCAATTAGAATTATGATTGGAGTAAAATTAGTAATTAGGAGATAATTCTGTTTTCATAGTAATAAGTACTCCAATTCAGCACCATAGAATCTCTCCAGTGTTTTTCCTTCATATCCTTTGGAACAGTCCTAGTATTTTTGATAAGATGATTGCTAGATACTTTTAATTTTTGTTAATATTATAACTCTTTTTGTTACTACTAATGAAACACCACTATTTGTATTTGTTATTGTATTTTATATTTGATTATATCATATAGAGAAATTTAATCCATTTTAATATGTATCTTGATTTTAATAAGTATGCTAAAATTTCATTTTGATATTAATGATATTTCTATTCATTTTGTAGACTTTTCTATATAGATGAACTCTCCCTTAATGCTTCTCATACCTTTTATTAATTATATTGTGATTATTATATTGGCCATTCTCTGTTAAAGAATACTGGTGATAGTAGACAACTTTTTAATTCCTGACTTTAAAGGGCTTTTATATACAATTTTTTACCATTAAATTTGATTTTTTGTTGTACTTTTCTAAATTATGGCCTTTCTGAATTAAGGAAATTCCCTTGCATTCCTAGCTTAAAAAGAATTTTTGTCCTAAGTAAGTGCTGAATTTTGACAATTGCTTTTTTGTGTCTATTGAGGTAATTACATAATTTTTATCTTTAGTTTGTTAATGTGGTGTCACTGGTAAATTTCCTGATGTTAATAAACTAAGCAGGATTTATTATTTATGAATATATTTATTTTAGGGTTCTTCCTCCTATGTTCATAAGTGAAATGAATTTCTGATTGCTTTTGTATTTTGTCATTATCTGATTTTGGATAATATCACTACTTTCATTAAATCATATGAACATTGTTTATGTTTTTCCATATTCTGGAACAGCTTTTATCAGATAGAAATTAACTGTTCGATAAAAGATTCATAACATGAACAATAATAGTAGAAAATATTCATATATTTGAACCTATTCTTCTAATTGATTTATATTATATTTATTAATCTGTTTTTTAACAATATATCACAATAGATAGTACTATTATTCCCTTTTTATAGATAAGGAAATATAGTGCAAAGAGTTGGGCAATTTGCCTCTTAACCTGAGGTTTAAAGGTTCCTAATCTAAGGTTTATGACTCAAGGGTAACATGGATGGAACTGAGGGCATCCAAAAATTTGGAAGTGGAAAAATCTACATGTTTATTTTCACTAACCTAAAGCTGAATTTTAATACTTTCTCCAAATATGAATATAGGCAAAATAATTAAATAATCTAATATTCAGATTATCTGTTAAAAAAAAGAGTATCTGTTCCTTTACCAATGACAGTATTTAGATATAGTTTATATCACTTTTCAATTGTTGCAGATATCTCAAAATAATGTTCATCACCTTTTTCACATTATGGTGGATAAAATAATCACTTTTAGAACTTATTTATTGCTTACTGCATTAATCAAGAAGCAAGATATTCATTTATTAGTTAATATTTAATAATTATATTTAGTATTTTTTGTAAATTTGTATACAGACAGTCCTTGTTTTGCATAGTTTTGTGGCAACTAACATAGACTCTGTGTTACCATATTGTATGTACTGTGCAAGCCAAGGACTACTTATATTGATTTTCTACATGTAAAGACATTATTCTGAGGAAGAATTCATCCAGTTTACCACAAAACAGGTTAAAATTATCTTCATTAGATCACATTAACTACTAGATATATAAGTAGTAGTGTCGGTATAGAACTTACTAGTAAATGGCCAAGAGCAGGTTTTTATGAGTCTTGGATTAATATATCAATATGTTTGAAATTATTGGTATATTTAAAATTCTGTTTCTCACTGAGCTAGTTTTGCATTGTTGTATTTTGCTGAGATGAATCCAAGAAATCACATTTTCTAATTTATAAGTAAATAGTTATTCATGATTTTATTTGACTGTGTCTTACTCCCCTTGTAGCTCAGCTGGTAAAGAATCCACCTGCAATGCAGGAGACCTGGGTTTGATCCCTGGGTGGGGAAGATCCCCTGGAAAAGGGAAAGGTTACTCACTCCAGTATTCTGGCCTGGAAAACTCAATGGACTGTAGAGTCCGTGGGGTCATAAAGAGTCGGACAAGACTGAGCAACTTTCATGTTCACGTACGTCTCTGTTATATCTGTAGGTGTTTATTCATTCCTGTGTCTGACCTTTCTTTCTTTCTTTTTTTTCCCACTTGTTTGGTTTTATCACACATCTGACTTACTATATTCAAAGATTTGTTTTCGCTAATTTTCCATAATTTTTGTCTATTTTGATCTAAATACGTCCTTATTTTCTTTGTTTTCTATTTCAAATTTTTTAAGTTGAATGTTGATCATTATTTTGTTTCAATCATTTTTTTTTGTCTGATAAGTGTATTTCACTCTAGATTTATTCCCCTATAACATTAGATTGTGTCATGTGCTTGCATCTAGAATCTTAATCATACACTTTCTTTCCCTGTGAATGTTGCCAAAGACAGTTCTACTTCCTTGAATTTCATTTTGATAATCTTTTAAAATAATTCCTTGCATGAATCTGGCCAGAAAGGGATTTTTTTTTCTTAGTAAAAGTTTAAAATTATTTTTAAATTCAGAAATTGAAAGTCATGCAAATAAAGCTGCAATAAAATCATAAAAAATTAATAGATTTTTACAAATTGGTTGATACGAGGTCTCTGGGCACAAGTTTCCTTTGGCCTGAACTGTCTGGGCTTAATGTCTGAGCTCAGAAAGCTACATCATAGACAGGAATGAAACAGGAAATACATTTAAGCAACATCTGTTTTCCTCCTTAGACAAATTTGCTCTGTTTGGATCTCATCTTTTACAGCTGTTTTCCCTTTTGTTTTATAAACTTTGAAATTTCCTGGTTCTCGTCATTCCTCTGACCTCAGCAATATTGGATGGTGACACCCAGAGCTTCTTGGTTTTCTTGGTAATTTTATTTGATGATGAATACCGACTTCCAGATACCATTGCGACAGGTGCACGAACAATATTAGATCTGATGTTGAGAGAGATTGGGGGCAGGAGGAGAAGGGGACGACCCAGGATGAGATGGCTGGATGGCATCATGGACTCGATGGACGTGAGTCTGAGTGAACCCTGGGAGATGATGATGGACAGGGAGGCCTGGCGTGCTGCGATTCATGGGGTCGCAAAGAGTCGGACACGACTGAGAGACTGAACTGAACTGAACTGAAGGCTAGTGCATGATCACAATGCTTAATGGTAAAGTGCTTGTCTTTTGTTCACCCCGTTTGTTCTGCTTTTCATTGTGCCAAAAACAAAGAAAAACTCTCAATAATCTTGAAGAAACAATATCCTGGTATGATTTTAATTTGTCCTTTGGGGTATATTTCTTGATTTACTCAAAGATATTTTCATGTTCTTTGTGTCAATATATTGTATATGTATTATCAAGAATAAAATTGAAGGTACAATTTGTGGTTTGGGAGATGGAAATCAGAACATCAGTGACTGAATTTCCATTGACTAACCTGCCTGCTCTTTGCTTTTTTTTCTTTTAACCTATGTTTGAAGATGTTAGTTCTCCTATCTCTGCTTAGTTCTCTTCCTGTTTCTTTAAAGAGTATATAATTCTTTATTTTTAAGTGCTTAATGATGTTTTCATGCGTTTTCCCAAAACCATATGTGTGTGTTTCTCCTACTTGCCACCTAGCTCATAATCTATTTGGAATCCTAAAAATGGCCAGGACAATGCTAGAAAATAACAGGTGCTTATGAGTACCCGTGGAAGAGTGGAGATGCAAGTAAAATAGTGTTATTTGCAAAACAGAGATATATCAGAATTTTGTTACAGAAGATTTAATTGACAAACTCTGGAGATTTCAGTCACTGTAGCTTTAGGAGCTGAGACTGGCAAGAAGAAAGCCAGTGATGAGGGATGAAGAGTTGGCTGGCTTGTCCTGCAGGGTGTAGCCGCAATACTCTGGCCCTTACATGTAGTGCTAAAGGAGCCTCTGGATAAAGCCACAGATATAACTGTCTTTTAACTATTGTTTTAATACAAGTCCTTTTGAGTTTTAGTAGCTATGGCACTGTTTTGGGGCACTAGTTCCAAGATTTTGTTTTTTGGTAATATTCAAAATGCCAGTTCCTGTTCTTATGCATTTCATAAAATAGCAAGCAACCCATTTCTCTAGGTAGAAAGCAAGAAGTGTAGCAGGGAAGATGTGCCATGATAAAACAGATAGTCTTTTTCTTCAACAGCCATGCACATTCACTGTATTTTATATTTCTTTATTTAGCAATTTATTCATGCAGTCATCATATGTTTAGGGAGCTATATTTCAAACACAAAGTTAGTGACATACTGGACTTACTGATTAAAGGAAAATCAGAATTTATGCAGCAAGCATAACGGCCTAGACATGGAGAAAGAAGGGCATAGATAAATGTATTAAGAAGAAATGGCTATAATTTTCTCCTTTTTTCCCATCCCCAAATTCCACAAGATAAAGATTGAGAACAATAGAAGTATTTACTTGAATTCTTCCTAGAATAATCAATCTTGAAAAATTCCAAGAGGAGAGGCCATTATAAGAAATATATTTTCTTTTTTTGTGTGTTGTTTGAACTCAAGGAGGACTAGAAGGAAACTCAAAGTGCTAGTATGCAGTAGAGGCTCATTGATGCCCACAGAAGGGAGACGTGCCTTAATAGCAATAGTGCAGGCCCCCAAATTAATGCCTGCCTTAGGGAAAGCTCTTTTGCTTAATAAGTTCAATAGCTAAAGAACTAGACGAGCTTTCGCCTTATTTTAGAGACATCAAAAGTAAAATCCAAACTGGAGGAGCCAGTTTTCGACTGGACTGCAGAACTTGGTATGCCTGAGGCTCCTACCTGCTACTCTAATAAGAGACTTGCATCACTGGATGGACTTCAGACTCCCAGGTTGCTTCTCCAGACAGAATGTCGTAGACTTGTGCTTGCATACAGAGTAAGCGTAGAATGAACAGAGGGAGCAGGATCTTACTCGTGGTCTGAGGTGGAGTTTTTTTTTTTTTAATACAAGAAAATCTGGGTAGATGAACTCCCAGAAAAAAGACTCATGGATAAAAAAGAATCCTCAGATCTCAGGGTAAAGGAGAGAGATTAACATCCAGAAAGGACACTATAAGGACACTTCTATAAGGACACATCCTATAAGGACACATCCTATAAGGACACTTCTAATTAATTCTTTACAATCTTTCACTTTGGGACTTTGGGAAGAGTCAAAATTAATAAGAGCTTTACATTTCCCTTTCAGTTTACTTATTGTAGCCATCCTATATACTTAACACACATAAACACTTGTACCAATATGCTGATTTTCTTAGGAAAGGAAGAGATAGGTGGCAACACACAAGGGTTGCCATTTCATTCTCCAGGGGATAGTCTCAATCCAGGGATCAAACCCAGGTCTCCTGCATTACAGGCAGGTGCTTTACCATCTGAGCCACCAGGAAAATTAACACAAAGGGAGGTCTTGCTCTATCCCACCTCCTTCAGTGGAGAAAACACTTCTCTTGTTTAGAGCCTTTGGGATTATTTGGGTGGCTGAGCAGTCACTACTGAAAATGAGAAGGAAAGAACTGATGAAGCTGAGGAGCGATCTTTTTCCTCAGTCATTTTCTTAGTGTTTTTATTGGAATGTGGCAGGTCTTTGAAATAGCATAACTAAATCATACAAGATAATTCAGAAACATTCACTAAAAATGGCTGTCATTAACTTATAAACTAAAATATTACAAATAATATTATCTCAATACAAAAAATAATCTTTAGAACATGGATGATTAAGTCCTGGCATGAACAAGATTTTTCCTCCCTGAATGCCTTTAAAAATATTATATATTTTACTTGTGTGGAGTGGTTTATGAGAACATAAAATCTGCAAATTAGATGGAGAGGAGGAATTTTAAGGTTTTACCCTGCTATGTGATCAGATTTTGTTTTAGGAAGCTCACTGATAATAACAGAGTCAGGAACAACAATATCCTGGTAATAAAATTATATACAGCACTATATAAATTAAGATTGTGTATCTAAGGCACTAACAATGAGAATGGAGAAAAGGGATAAGAAAATGTGATGTGATTTAGTAACAAATCATATTGTTAAATTCCGAGATGATTCTCAGGTTTCTGGGTTGGATGGTTATATGGATAATAGTTCCATTTACTGATTTTTTGAAAAGGAGATTTTAAGGAGAAGGCAAACTCTATTTTGGACACATGAAGACTAAAATGTCTAATGAAGCACTCAAAGGAAAATGCCTAGTAGGTAAATGGTGGTGGTTATCTTTTAGTCGCTAAGTTGTGTACAGCTCTTTGGCAATTGGTTATGAGTTCAAATGCCCCAGCACACCACAGAATGACTAGTATTTGCTGCCACGGCTTCAGGTGATTCAGTTGGTTAGGGATTGTCAGGAAGAAATAAACTCCTTGGCTTTTGATCTGCTGGCTGTTCACTGGGAGGAGCAGTGGTGGAATGACTGCCTAGGGCAGGCGGCGCAGCCTGCACCTGTTTCCATTAGCTCCCCTTCTTGGACGTTCAGGCTGAGTGATGCTTCTCCACTGACCTCACTATTTCTGTGAGTTTCTGTGAGTGACACAAGTTACCATTGTCTTAACTGATTCTGGGGAATAAGTGAGTGCAGAATTTAGATGCTCCATCTCAGCCCCTCCTTCCACAGCAGTGTAGGGACATTTTGCTACGGGCTTTTCCACTATTCTTACCACTCCTGAGACCCCCCCCCCCGCCCCACACACACACACAAACACACACACACTATTTCAGGATGGTCTTTTTTCTTTTCTTTCTTTATTTTTTTAGTTTTGGTTTCCTTGGGACTTTGCATTCTCCTTAATGTTGGTTCTTCAGATCCATGTTCCTGTCCTGCATGGTTTCTCTCACGGGCTAATTTTAGACTGAGCCAACAGCTCGTGCTGGTTGGCCATCTTGTCAGGATTTCAGGGCATTAAAAATCAGTAATGTCCATCTCATTCATAATTCTTCTGAAGTAACAGTCACTATGATCTTTTCTGAAGTTTGGACTTCTTATCCTTAACCTTATGCAGTATTTACTCCTCAGTGACAACTTTTCAGCTCTAATTCTGTACTGTCTAGGCAACTACAAAAATATATATACTGCTGGAAATGTTCAATGCCAGCATTATTGTTATCATTTGTTGAAGATCAATGATATTTAAGTCAAAAGTATGATATGGACCCAAATATTTCAATTTAAATGAAGAGAATGATTAGCTTCTTTCCCAAGTTACCCTTAGTAAATTTGCATTTAAAAAGACTTTGTGGGCACATATTTTTTAAGAAGAATGTTTGAAGAAATTTTGTCTTATTAGGTTTACTTCAAGTTCAGAAGATTTTCACATGGTGCATTGGGTCCTGTAGTGAAAATATTGCTGGAAATATTTTTATCTGTAGTATCAATGAGAAAAATAATATAGAGACTATATTGCAATTTTATTTTTCCATTTCTTGCTGAACTATGGCACAAAGCAACCTTTATCCCCTCAATTTCTTTGTATTCAAACAGCTATCCCTTTGTCAAGCCCACCACTATAGAAATGAGGACTGGCTTGCATTTCTGAAGCATTTGCGACAGTCCTGTAAAATCGGAGACATTAGTGTATCTTAGTTTTGTCTGCTAATAAAAGCCCTAGTTTCTTCTGTCTCTTTTCTCAAATTAGCTAGGCTAATTGAATTCATTATCTAGCTGCCTAACAAACCACCCTAAATATTTGTGGCATAAAACAACTATTTTTTTTTTTCTTTTTTCTCATAAGTCTGTGTCAGCTGGATGCCTCTGCTGGACAGGCCAGGATCAATCTTAGCTGGACTTCTCCATGTATCTGCAGTCAGCTGGCAGTTTGACTAGAGCAACAGGGGGACTCAACTCTGTGCTGACTTTATCCAGTAGGCCAGCCCAGGCTTGTTTGTATAGCGGCAGCAAGTTTCAAAGAAAGAGCTTGAATCATGTACGCCCCTTGTGGCCAAGGCTTGGCATTGGCACATTTCCACTGTTGGTCAGAGCAAATCACAAGAGCACAGCTAGGATTCAAAGGGAAGGAGTGGAGATGCAGTTGTAGAGGACGGGCTTGCACTCACAGGGGGGGAAGGAGAGAGTGAGACAATGAAGAAAGAAGCATCAGCATACACTTACTATCATGTGTAAGACAGGCAGCTGGCGAGAAGTTCTTATACAACACATGGAGCTCAGCCTGGTGCTACATGATGACCTAGAGGGATAGGATAAAGGGAGGAGAGGGAGGCTCAAGGGGGAGGAGATATATATATAGTTATAACTTCTATGCAGAGTACATCATGAGAAACGCTGGGCTGGAAGAAGCACAAGCTGGAATCAAGATTGCCGGGAGAAATATCAATAACCTCAGATATGCAGATGACACCACCCTTATGGCAGAAAGTGAAGAGGAACTAAAAAGTCTCTTGATGAAAGTGAAAGAGGAGAGAGAAAAAGTTGGCTTAAAGCTCAGCATTCAGAAAACGAAGATCATGGCATCTGGTCCCATCACTTCCTGGGAAATAGATGGAGAAACAGTGGAAACAGTGTCAGACTTTATTTTTTGTGGGGGTGGGGGGGGGGCTCCAAATCACTGCAGGTGGTGATTGCAGCCATGAAATTAAAAGATGCTTACTCCTTGGATGGAAAGTTATGACAAACCTAGAGAGCATATAAAAAAGCAGAGACATTACTTTGCCAACAAAGGTCCGTCTAGTCAAGGCTATGGTTTTTCCTGTGGTCATGTATGGATGTGAGAGTTGGACTGTGAAGAAAGCTGAGCGCCGAAGAATTGATGCTTTTGAACTGTGGAGTTGGAGAAGACTCTTGAGAGTCCCTTGGACTGCCAGGAGATCCAACCAGTCCATTCTAAAGGAGATCAGCCATGGGATTTCTTTGGAAGGAATGATGCTAAAGCTGAAACTCCAGTACTTCGGCCACCTCATGCAAAGAGTTGACTCATTGGAAAAGACTGTAATGCTGGGAGGGATTGGGGGCAGGAGGAGAAGGGAACGACAGAGGGTGGGATGGCTGGATGGCATCACCGACTGGATGGACGTAAGTTTGAGTGAACTCCAGGAGTTGGTGATGGACAGGGAGACCTGGCATGCTGGGATTCATGGGGTCGCAAAGAGTCGGACACGACTGAGCAACTGAACTGAACTGAACTGAACTGATGGCTGATTCCTGTTGTTGTATGGCGGAAACCAACACAACATTGTAAAGCAATTTTCCTCCTATTTAACAAAAAAAAAGAAAAAAAATTAAAGACTGGAGAGGAGCAGGCTTGCACTCTGGAGTCCGTGCTGTCTCCACTCTCCCAGCAGGGCCTTTGGTGGGACTGCTTTTAAAGAGTTCTTGTCAGTGTGGAGGGGTTGGAGTTCTCTCGAGTCTGGTGCTGCTGCTGCTGCTACTTACGCTCCAGAATCGTGGTACCTCGCAAATCGTTGCTGCGCAACGTGATGCTGCTGCAGCCGCAGTGTTAAATTGCAACATGTGTGCAGTGCTTCCACACATGGCCCCTGAGCCAAGGTGCCGGTCACAGCCATTTTGCACGAGGAACTCTGGTCTGAAGTGTGGGTGCAAGGCTTTGTGCTACAGCATATGAAAAAGTGAAACTAGACTGAAGGCGAAGGAAAGGGGGAGGTTAGACTATTTTACCATTCAAATTCTAATTTCCTGGGAATTGTTAAGGGATGTTACCTGTGACAACCTCACTCCTTTTTTGCTGAGGGGCAAGCACTTCACGGGAAATCGATAGGGAAACAGTGGAAACAGGGTCAGACTTTATTTTTTGGGGCTCCAAAATCACTGCAGATGGTGGCTGCAGCCATGAAATTAAAAGATGCTTACTCCTTGGAAGAGAAGTTATGACCAACCTAGATAGCATATAAAAAAGCAGAGACATTACTTTGCCGACTAAGGTCTGTCTAGTCAAGGCTATGGTTTTTCCTGTGGTCATGTATGGATTTGAGAGTTGGACTGTGAAGAAGGCTGAGCGCCGAAGACTTGATGCTTTTGAACTGTGGTGTTGGAGAAGACTCTTGAGAGTCCCTTGGACTGGGAGGAGATCCAACCAGTCCATTCTGAAGGAGATCAGCCCTGGGATTTCTTTGGAAGGAATGATGCTAAAGCTGAAACTCCAATACTTTGGCTACCTCATGCGAAGTGTTGACTCATTGGAAAAGACCTTGATGCTGGAAGGGATTGGGGGCAGGAGGAGAAGGGGACGACAGAGGATGAGATGGCTGGATGGCATCACGGACTCGATGGACGTGAGTCTGAGTGAACTCCGGGAGATGGTGATGGACATGGAGGCCTGGCGTCCTGCGATTCATGGGGTCGCAAAGAGTCGGACATGACTGAGCGACTGAACTGAACTGAACTGAAGCACTGTTTATGGACATGAACTTGGGCAAACTTTGGGAGATGGTGAGGGACAGGGAGGCCTGGCGTGCTGACATCCATGGGGTTGCAAAGAGTCCGCCACGACTGGGCAACTGAACAACAAACACTGTTAGGTAGTGCGAGTGGTAGCGATTCCCTGGTGGCTCAGACGGTAAAGCGTCTGCCTGCAATGCGGGAGACCCGGGTTCGATCCCTGGATTGGGAAGATCCCTGGGTTGGGAAGATCCCCTGGAGAAGGAAATGGCAACCCACTCCAGTACTCTTGCCTAGAAAATTCCATGGATGGAGGAGCCTGGTGGGCTACAGTCCATGGGGTCACAAAGAGTTGGACATGACTGAGTGACTTCACGAGTGGTAAAGAACCCGCCTGTCAATGAAGGACACATAAGAAATGCCTGCCCAATCCATGGTTGGGGTAGATCCCCTGGAGGAAGGCATGGCAACCCACCCCAGTATTTTTGCCTGGAGAATCCCACGGACAGAGGAGCATGGTGGCCTACAGTCCATAGTGTCCAAAGAGTCAGACATGACTGAGGCAACTTAGCCTACACATATGCAAACACTGTTACTACTATTTCAGCCAAAGTAAGAATTGAATTCTATGTGCTTAATATAGAACTCTGGAAATTACATCCAGAGAACTCTGCATGGAGAATTATTTTACAGAAGCAAAGCTATTTGACTCATAACACTGTACATACCAGACAATTTATACGAATGCGTCAAGGCTTGGTGTCAAGTAAATAAAAACTCTTTCACCTATCCGCTGAATTCAATTTAGCAACAGCAAATGTTCAGCTACCTATATTCATCACTTTTAATGGTGTTTCTCTGAAGTGCCTCATGGTAATTCTCTAAATGTCTTTCCTACTGTTAACTGGAAAGTCATCATTTTATTTTAATTAGGACGTTGTGGCTTGCACACCATCAGAGAAAATCTTTCTTACCTCATATAAGGAGATTTTTCAATTAAAATTGTCCCAATTTTAGTAATTTTAGCAATTTAGGAGTTGCCTAATTAACAAATAGAGGTTGGAAATGAAACTACATTTTGTTTCATTTCAGTAAACATCAGCTTATTTAACTTTTCATTGTCTTCTGTGGAAGCTCTTCATTGTGAGGTTTCAATAAAGGGAGAATTTGTATTTTCCTTGCTATTACCTGAAAATGGTTGACATGACTATGGTTAGTTCAATATGTTTAAATGTCAAGAGCACACATTGCCTTTTCTAAGGCACAAGACTGGCTCTACGAAGAATTTATGTATGATGTCCACAGTCTCTCTTCTCCAACGTTGTTCCAATCTTTCCCTCTCTTATCCAACTTCCTCTGAGGTATTGTGTCCACGTGGCTTTTTCACCTTTTCCTTGTCTCCAGCTGCTCTCAGGAAATCACTGACATAAAGAAAACATGATTAATAAGCATTGGAACTGTTCCTTCCGAGAGTCAATAGGTTTTAGTTGTATTCTGGACCATCATCTACTGTTAGAGGTCCCTAACGGATGGCTTGTTGCCATCATTGGCTTCCAGATGTTTGTGAAACATTTTGACCTAGTTGCTAACACTTAGGAGACATGTTGCTAACATTAAATAAGGAGACATTGTAAGAGCTTTCAGATTGTTGGTAGCTCTTGAGAGATTTGAATATCTAGCAATCCTAGGCCCACTCTCTTGGATGGCAGCAGCTGAGTGAGGATAGAGCTGTCAGATAAAATACGGGATGCCTGGTTAAATTAGAATTTAGGTAAACAACAAGCAGTGTGTGAACATAAGTCTATTCCATGCAATAATTGGTGTATAGTTATATTAAATAAGTAGAGATTTATCTCTTTTTATCTGAAATTCTAATTGAACTGAACATCTGTATTTTCGTTCGCTAAATGTGACAAGCCTATGTGAGGATGAGTAGTGACTTCTCATCTTAGATAGGGCAGTTTGCAGCAGATACAGTGAGCCCACTTCGCTTCCTTATGACTCGAAAGGTTTTGTGGTTTTGCCGCTGTCTTACACAATGAGTCTCAAATAGTATTTCAGTTCTTAATTCTACAAACTGAGTGTGATTATTTTAGGCAAAAATATCCCAGGAAAGTACCTGTCAGGTGTGAGGGTCCTTGTACCATGGACTCCTACCTGTCCTTTCAAAGGTCTCAGCAGTGGCCACTAGAGTGAGGCCTGGGCCTCAGTCTATTGTCTATTCTGACCATCTTTCAGCTTTTTCAGTGGTCACCTTGCCAATAAAACAACAGTAAAGGGTCCTGGTTTTAGACCAGTGAGAAGGCTTTAAATCTTGAGGGTTTCCTTTTAAGCTAGTAATTATGCTTCTGTGATTAGATTCTAAACCTAGAATCTAGGGGAAAAAAATGTTAGGGCAGAAAAAATATTTGTGGTATTTATACTTAAAATTACTAAAATATGGAGCCAGTTCATAATCCTTAAAAATGGGAATACAGGAAGAGTGAAATAAATTGTACCACATCACTTCTGTGGGCTACTTTATTTTTAATTCCATTTGTGAAGTATTTAGAATCCTATTGAAAACACCAGAGCTGAGTAATAGGAAATCCCTATGGGGAACTGTACATAGAGTATTATCATAGTATGTAAAGAACCATACGCACAGAATAAAAGACAACTGGATAGAAATAAAATCAAAATGATATATATTGATTGTCTGTGATTACTGGAATTATGAAGCTTGTTTTTCTTTTTCTCTGTACTTTATTCCCCCTATTTTTTCTATTATATGTATCTCTCCAACTACAGTTTGAATTTCTAGGAATTGTTTGATTTTTTATACCTATATTAAGATTCTAAAATTGGATCTTCATGTCTCAATTTTGTCTATGGTCTTATTACAGTAGGTGTCAGAAGTCACAGTGAATTATAAGGGAAACTACCATGAAGGTTTTGCAAAAAGTAGGTGGCCAAGCATTTGTTATATGGTTCTTAGAAGTCCCTTACATAACACTGTGGGTATAGAGAGTGGACAAAAGAGTTAAGGAGTTTGTGGAGAGAATATTTTGGAAAAAATCCCATCCCCCTGATCCTGGGAAAGAAGTCAAGGATTTCTGCCTGCTACTTTAAACCTAGCAAGAAACTTCAATAGAACCATTAAGAGAGTTACATATATAGATGTTTCTTGTGATCTGAGGGATGTAAAGAACTAACGTCCAAGACTCACGTGGGAATATCTAAGAACAAAAGTGGGCTGGTTTGCCCTTCAGTGGTAAGAGAAAGGAGAGGTGGCTGCATAGGTCACCTGCATTTTTAGAGTTTGTCAGGGTTAGAGGGATCAGGAATGTTTTTTTTGTGGATGGATGGGGCCACATGCACCACAGAGGACCAGCATGGGAGGTATCATAAATCTTACCTCATAGGGCCTCCTAGAGAGGTAGACAAGCCTCAGGACAGAGAAACTATAGCCAAGGATTCCTTGTGCCTGCAGGAGGAGAAAGCTATGAGTCAGAAAAGATTGCGTGTCAAGGGCCCCAGTGGGGGCCACAAGAGTGTTTATTAAAGAACAGATTTTATACATTGTCTGAGTCCAGAGAGCACTTGACGCATTTCCAGCTTGTGACATTTCCAGCCAAGTTGGAACTTGCCAGTCACCCCCAACTCCCCTCCTTTGTATTTTCCAGCTCTGGAAGGCTCAGAAACTAGAGACAGCCAAATAACATGGGGAAAGGAGTTTAGATAGAAAGACAATGGTTATTGTCTTCCTAGAAGGAGGTGGAGTAGCCTTGATTTTGATTCACATTGAAAGAGTTGAGTGTTATATGGTATTGGGCATTTTAAATATAGATGCGAGGCTGTTTCTGACTTGAAATGACCAAAGGTAGCAGTCACAGAAGATGGTCTGCTCCTATTTCCTTGGTTTGTATTATTATCCTGCATGATAAACTGAAAGCTTTCAAACAGAAGCACCTGCACCTCTTACCTAAAGCCTTTTTCTTATGTCACTAACTTACTTTCTTTTTTTTTGTAGAGTTTTCTTTATTTTTTTCCAGATTTTATTTTATTTTATGATACTATATTGGTTTTGCCATACATCAACATGAATCCGCCACGGTGTA
Source organism: Capra hircus (assembly GCF_001704415.2). NCBI lineage: Eukaryota > Metazoa > Chordata > Mammalia > Artiodactyla > Bovidae > Capra > Capra hircus. The sequence continues at coordinate 13,536,921 of NC_030814.1, read as the reverse complement.
CACGTGTTCCCAATCCTGAACCCCCCTCCCTCCTCCCTCCCCATACCATCTCTGTATTACTTAGCCATGAAAAATAATACATTTGAATCAGTTCTAATGAGGTGGATAAAACCAACTTTCTTTACATATGAGCTGGGCAGGCTAGTATTCCAGATAATTAATATTTATCCCTCCATGAACAGCCCTCATTCAATGACTGACTGATGGTAAATGACGGAAAACTAGCCTAGCTAGCTGAGGGCTTCTAGGTCCCTTTTTGGCTCCCTCTCTCTCACCACTATGTCTACTAATTTCTCTCTTGGTCCAGTAGAGACATGGCTATTATAACAACATTTAAAGTATAGCTGTCATTGCTGAAGAGTGATGATGGAACAGGTAATGATTAGAGAGTTATTTTATGAAGACTTTATTTTCTTTTTGCCTTGGAGTTGATATGTTCATTGCTTACAAGGAATTGCAAAATGCCACATTAATTCCCTCTCCTAACTACTCCATTTGTTAATGCAAAGTGCTATATAAGCCCTGTTGAATTTTTAAATTGCTTTTACATTTTAATTTTGAGTTTGACAAAGAGGAGAGTGAAAAAGTTGGCTTAAAGCTCAACATTCAAAAAACTAAGATCATAGTATCTGGTCCCATCACTTCATGGCAAATAGATGGGGAAACAGTGGAAACAGTGTCAGACTTTATTTTTTGGGGCTTCAAAATCACTGCAGATGTGATTGTAGCCATGAAATTAAAAGATGCTTACTCCTTGGAAGGAAAGTTATGACCAAACTAGACAGCATATTCAAAAGCATAGATTACTTTGCCAAGAAAGGTCCATCTGCTCAAGGCTATGGTTTTTCCAGTAGTCATGTATGGATGTGAGAGATGGACTGTGAAGAAAGCTGAGCACCGAAGAATTGATGCTTTTGAACTGTGGTGCTGGAGAAGACTATTGAGAGTCCCTTGGACTGCAAGGAGATCCAACCAATCCACTCTAAAGGAGATCAGTCCTGGGTGTTCATCGGAAGGACTGATGCTAAAGCTGAAACTCCGATACTTTGGCCACTTCATGCAAAGAGTTGACTCATTGGAAAAGACCCTGATGCTGGGAGGGATTGCGGGCAGGAGGAGAAGGGGACAAGAGAGGATGAGATGGCTGGATGGCATCACCAACACGATGCACATGAGTTTGAGTAAACTCTGGGAGTTAGTGATGGACAGGGAGGCCTGGTGTGCTGCGATTCATGGGGTCGCAAAGAGTCATGCACGACTGAGTGACTGAACTGAACTGAACTGAAGAAGAAACTGGAACCTCATAAGCTCTTAACAAATTAATATGTTTCAGTAGGTATGTGACATATTCAAATGAACAAATACAATTGCATATAAATTGATGCAGATAGTCTTCCTTCTGATTTTGATATACTGTAACTGATAAAATGAGAGTGCCAAGTTACTTTTTTCTTAGCATTTTACTTTTTTAAAAAAGTCCACTTAAACTGATGTTAGTGAGTGATACCATATGGGGTGGGTTTATTCACATTTTAATTCAACCATGAAACAGCCAGATGTACATTGTAATCCTTTCAGACCTACATCTCTTCTGTTCTTCAACCAGTGAGAGTGACATTGTTCAATGAAATGTGAGCTAATATGCATTCCAGGCCCAGATTTTGTCTCTTTTTTTAAAGCTGTAGTATAAACATGGCTTTTTAAAGTTGGATTTTTTTAAATGAAAAATTATAATAGAACTGTGTGCAGGTACATTTTCTTTTCAAAGAACAGAACATTTTCCCTGCCCACAGTAAGATGAAACAGCAGCTACAATTGCTAGGACAAAATGTCATTGCACTGCTGTTTGATACAGATGTTCAATTTCCCTTTGAGAAGAATTTTCCTTATATAATATGGAAGATAAATTAGGTTAAGAGAGACAGTGTAATTGCCAAAAATGGAAAGAAATAAGTTTTATTCCCATTACTAAAGCAAACTATTTTCTGAAAACTTGGATCAAACATTTGGATATCCTTGGTTCAAGCTGAATTTAAATGGTACTGCTATGCTTTTGAAGTATCCACATTAAACCATCTACTTAATTCTCATCACTATCATCCACTCATGCAAGTAAAAAATCTACTTGCCAACACTCCTTAAGGCTGTCATGGAAACATTATACCTATTTAAGGAGATCCAACCAGTCCATTCTGAAGGAGATCAGCCCTGGGATTTCTTTGGAAGGAATGATGCTAAAGCTGAAGCTCCAGTACTTTGGCCATCTCATGCGAAGAGTTGACTCATTGGAAAAGACTCTGATGCTGGGGGGGATTGGGGGCAGGAGGAGAAGGAGACCACAGAGGATGAGATGGCTGGATGGCATCACTGACTCAATGGACGTGAGTCTGAGTGAACTCCGGAAGTTGGTGATGGACAGGGAGGGCTGGCGTGCTGCAATTCATGGGGTCGCAAAGAGTCGAACACGACTGAGTGACTGAACTGAACTGAACTGAAGTAACTCTGAGATATCTTCTCAATATACATAAATCCAACAAATTCTGTACTAATAAAACACCTCAGTCATGTTTTATTAGTCACTTAGTTGTGTCCAAATCTTTGTGACCCAATGGACTGTAGCCCACCAGGCTCCTCTGTCCATGGAATTCTCCTGGCAAGAATATTGGAGTGGGTTGCCATTTCCTTCTCCAAGGGATCTTCTGACCCAGGGATCAAACCTGGGTCTTCTGCGTTGCAGCCAGATTCTTTACTGTCTGAGCTACAAAGGAAACCTAATAAAACACCTACTACTTGTTGAAGTCTGGTTATTATATTTAATTCCTGTGAAGTCATGAATAATGCCTCCTTTTTTCAAATCAGAAGACAGGTCAAGAGGTTAAGGCTATGTCTAAAGTCACATACAGCTTATATATACACATCTAATATAGGTCATATACTATATGTAACAAACATATAGCAGATCTGGGTCAAATCAGTTTAGTGAGTTATTATTTTTTTGAAATTTTTAATTATAATAAAATATATATGACATAAATTTACTATCTTAGCTATTTTTAAGATTGCAGCTTTGCGGTGTTAAGTGCATTCACACTGTTGTGCAGTCAGCACCAGCATCTATTTCCAGAACTTTTTCAAGGTAGGAGGTACTTCTTCTACCTTGTCTTTCTTATCTCGATCATTCATTCATTCTTGATGTTACAACACTGAATCAGAATGGACATTGCTCTTGAGCTCATGGAGCTTCATTTTCCTGGAATTGATTCAGAATACTCAGTCATTGCACAGGTATTTATTTCCTTAGCTGTCAGAAGTGTAACAGGCTCTGTAAGACCACAGACATTCAAGTTCGATAGATGTTAGTCATGCATGTGTGCATGCCAAGTCGCTTCAGTCGTGTCAACTCTTTGCGACGCTATGGACTGTAGCCCATCCAGCTCCTCTGTCCCTGGGAATGTCCAGGCAAGAATCCTGGAGTGGGTTGCCATTTCCTTCTCCAGAGGGTCTTCCTGACCCAGGGTTTGAACCTGGGTCTCCCTCATTGCAGGCAGATATTTTTTACCATCTGAGCCACCAGGGAAGCCCTATAGATATTTCTTTAAAGAGGTAATTAGAGTCACATGAGGTCATACTGGTCCCTGGTCCCACCAATAGGACTAGTGTCATAAGAAAAAGAAGTGACACCGGGGATGTGTATGCCCAGAGGAAAGGTCACATGCAGACACAGTGAGAAAGTGGCCTGTTAGCCAGAGAGGGCCCTCAGGAGAAAATAACCCTGAAAGTGTCTTGATTTTAGACTTCCAAGCTCCAGAACTATGAAAAGAAAAGTCTATATTGTTTAAGACCCCCCTCCCCAACAAAAAGAATACTTCCAGCTATGCCTATTTTCCTGGAAGTCAAATCCCCTTATTTTATGAAATAATAGTCTCACGAAACCAGTGTACGTCTTCTTCCATCATAGGACTTATTGCAATGTAAAGTCTATAATTATTTGTGTAATTACTGTATGACTAACATCTGGGCTACAGTCCATGTGGTCACAAAGAGTTGGACACAACTGAGCAATTAACACTTTGACTTTCAAAGACATATCTATAAATATAGACACAGTGAAGGCTATGGCTTCAACATGTGAGTTTGTGAGAACAACATTAGGTCTCTAACAGATGACATGCTGGGTGGAAACCCTTTGATCTATTTCAGTGGGGGTATGTTAAGATGCTGTGATTATGCATGGCCTCAGTGTTACAGCACTGATCAAAATATCCCTTCTAAAGTATACTTCCTGTATTTAATCAGCCATGGGAAAACTCACTGGTGTTTTCCTATCCTCCACTGTAACTTGGTTTTGGATGCTCTTCTTGATCCTTCTGGATTGTTTTTAATAGCTTCTGTGTCAGATTCTTTGGCTGCAACTTTAGAGCAGTGTAACCAAATAGAGGTTCTTTTTTTTTTAAGTCACATAACAAGAAAGCTAGAGATAAGATGATTGCTGATTTTATTAATTTTATGAATCTATGTATTCATACCTCAATCCTATCAAGTCTTAGAGTACTTCTATGCTGAAGTTTCTGTTATTCTCTTGGACTTTTTCATATAAGGTCACAACATAATTGCCATTTTGTCTCTTTTCCTAGCATGAAAGTAAAAGAGGTGTAAAACAGAGTGGCAACTATATCAGGAGAACAAAGGACTTTCTAGATAGCCTGAAAACCCTTGTCTCATTGGCTGATGTTGTCACATGATTTGTCCTATTTTAACAGGAATCTAAGAAGGGTTATTTTTTAGCTCACCATTCTTTATAATTAAGGAGTGCTAATAAGAAGGAAATTGGCATGGGTGCTAATACAGCCAAACTAGAGTATCTCTCACAATTTCCTAAATAGTATTTTTTTTTCTGATTCTTTGTCGTTTTAACTTTCTAGGCTTCCCAATACAATGTCAAGTCTTATAATATTAATCTGTGCCCAACATGACTTTGGCCATAAAATTTCCCATGTATCAAAGGAAAAAATAATGCTTCTTAATCTGATATTCAAAGATCTTTAGGGCTTGGTCTTAAACTACTTGTTAAAATTTATCTCTAAATATTTTTATATATAAATGTTCTACTCTCAAGCAATGTCTGACATGTTACTGTCTTATGTCCTGTGTTTTCCTAATTTAATCCTGTTTAAATTAATTCCATCTTTCCCCATTTATTACATTCATCATAGAAGTTCCATTTTAAATTCTGTCATACCCTCCTCTCCTCTCCCAGCAGTAATCATCCTAGCCTTTCTGTTCTTATGTATATTTACTTGTTTGTCTTGTGTTGTCATTTCCTTCTCCAGAGGATCTTCCCAACCCAGAGATCGAACCCAGGTCTCCCACATTGCAGGCAGATTCTTAGAGCCACCAGGGAAGCCCCCTTGTGTTTACAATTAGGTTTTATTAATTATTTTATGCAGCCTACAATTAGATTGAAGTTCTGTGTAGGCAGGGTCTATGACTTTTGTCTTTTCTTATGCATATATATGTATATGATATTATATCATATCATATTACACAGTGAGGGCAGAACATGCATGGATTTGTGGGGTTAGACCATGTTGAAAAGTTTCAGAAAGGAAAATTACTTTTATTTAAAAATCTTTCCAGTAGTGCACCAGAGTTTAACTACCTCTACTGTCAAGAAATCTCCCTTAAGTTTTAACCAATTTCCTCCCTATGTATCCCCAAATCAAGATAAACAGCTATATTATACTAGGTTATTTTAATATCAATTTACGGTTATAAATGTTTACCTTTCCAAGATCTGATATAGTGCATACAAAATCAGCATTTTATACTTACACTGAATTTTCTTCATCATATAGTCTTATTTCCTTCATCATATAGTCTTTTTTCCTTCATCATTTGCACCTTTGATAACAAAATTGACTTATTACATGTAAAAGCTTTACAAGATAGAATTCACCTCATGACCTTTTTTATTGTGTTTTAATGGTTTGTATGGTATAAATTGATATGATTATTTTGGAAAATAGCAGAGACAAGCAAATTATATGATCCCATAATGTATACAGTGATCTGAGAGTTGAGAATACATTTTAAAATTTATTTATATTTTGGAGGATACCTCCCAAAGACTCCATTATGATGAACTGAATAACATTTCAGGGAAAATGTTTATAGTGTTTCAGAGTAGCAGAAGAATTTACTACTGGAGATTTTCTGACTGGATAAATTTAATTAGGCTAGCCAAGAGGCAAGCAGATGACTAAAAAGAGCTGCTTGCCCATTCATTTGCTACTTGCCAGCTGAAATTTCAAATAGAGCAACTTCTTTCTGGATCAACTACAGGTATATGGAAAGAAATAAAATTGGACTATTTCTGTATCATTACAAAATGATGAATTGCATTATGCACAGTAGGAGTGGCATCAAACAGACATTTAATTTGTGAAAGGAGTTTTCTTAAAACAGGCATTTTCTAAAATGCTTTGCTTAATACTGATATGTTAACTTCTACTGAACAACAATATTTTCAGTATTATATTGAAAAGGTGGCATTTTCAATCCAAATATTTATAGCAGATCTAATCTAAATAAATTGTTTGCTATTTATATTTTACAAGGATTAGTGATTAGTTTGCTTCATTGACATATAAATTTTTGTGGCTTATATAGAAGTTGCAGGATGTAGTTCATAAAACTCAGAATAGGATATCTGGGTATGAATCTTACATCTATTACTTGTCAGTGTGTGTTAATCTGTCTTTCTGAATCTTGGTTCACTTACTTGTAATCACAGTATGGCTGTGAGCATTAAATTTTAAAAAATACCTGTTTATAAATAGAATAATACATGTAATAATTGATGATTAACCAATCTTAGAACACTTTTGGTCTAGCAACTCCTGTTTCCAATCCATTAAGCATTTTCCTAATATCACCTTAGAGACACACATGGCCCAGTTTTAGCATCATTAAAGTGAAAGTGAAAGTGAAGTCGCTCAGTCGTGTCCGACTCTTTGCGACCCCATGGACTAGTAGCCTACCAGGCTCCTCCCTCCGTGGGATTCTCCAGGCAAGAGTACTGGAGTGGGTTGCCATTTCCTTCTCCAAACAGAACAAAAATACCAGTATGTAAATAAGGTAATTGCTATGTGATACTAGTCAAACTTGTATCTCTCAAATAAGTCTAAGTTTTAATCAAATTTATCTCATAAAAGTACTTTCAGAAGTCATCCTTTTTTCCTATCTGTTTTTGTTCAAAACCTTCAGATTCTTATAAACATCTTAGTTTTTGGACCTTTCATCCTTCTTCTTCAAAAGTTGCCTGAATTTTAAGTCATGAAGATTCCTATATCTTGAATTTTTTCCTGCCTCTTTAGTCTTGTTTATTTCTATTCATTCTTTTTTTTAAAGTATAATTTCCATTTTCTTATCTTTTCACTGAACAGTATTTTTCTTTAAGTAAGTCTTTATGGACTTATATCCTTACACAGGTTTTGGTGGAGGTCTTGAGACAGCACCCACAGATCTAAGTTAGGGTGGATGGAGGTGTCCAGTCCTTCCTGACTTAGCAAGAATGATTCCTGACTATAATGTGATGGGCACAACTCCTGCAGTACTGTAGTTTCACCTACAGCTTGGGAAGCATACAGGTGTTGAAAACACTCCTTCAGAAAGGTCCTGGTGGCTGCAGCCTCTCCTGTGTTCCAAGTGATGACTTCTCAATGGCCTTGTCCTTGGCATGCATCAGGCATAGTTGGTACAGTGCATGGGCGGCCCGGGGCCATGCCCCTTTTGGCAGGACCATGTTCCTTCTTTCCTTGGTCGTCTTGGAATTGAAGAAGATTCTTTCCACTCATTCTTTAAGTCCCTGCATGAACTTTCAGAGAATGGACTGATAAAGGTACATTTTCTTGAGGGAGGAAGGTGAGTGAAGGCTGCAAAGAACAAAAGGAGAAATATAAGAATATTAACATTTCAAGACATCTTTTTCAGTCCTTTACTCAGGGGACTGAACTACAGTACTTTTACTTATTTATTTATTTTATTTAAATTTATTTATTTGAATTGGAGGCTAATTACTTTACAATATTGTATTGGTTTTGCCATACATCAGCATGAATCCGCAACGGGTGTACATGTGCTCCCCATCCTGAACCCCCCTCCCACCTCCCTCCCAGTACCCTCCCTCTAGGTCATCCCAGTGCACCAGCCCCAAGCATCCTGTATCCTGCATCAAACCTGGACTGGTGATTCGTTTCTTTATGCAAGACAGCAAAAGAGACACAGATGTATAGAACAGTCCTTTGGACTCTGTGGGAGAGGGAGAGGGTGGGATGATTTAGGAGAATGGCATTGAAATATGTACAATACTTTCAAATTGTTTTAGACAACAAAGTTTTGTCTTGAGTTACCAGATTTGTGTTGAACTTAAAAATTGATTCTTCTTATGACTTCGAGTACAAAACTATTCAGTTCAGTTCAGTGCAGTTCAGTTGCTCAGTCGTGTCCAACTCTTTGCGACCCCATGAATCACAGCAGGCCAGGCCTCCCTGTCCATCACCAACTCCCAGAGTTCACTCAGAGTCACATCCGTCAAGTCAGTGATACCATCCAGCCATCTCATTGTTGGTCGTCCACTTCTACTCCTGCCCCCAATCCCTCCCAGCATCAAACTCTTCTCCAGTGAGTCAACTCTTCACATGAGGTGGCCAAAGTACTGGAGTTTCAGCATTAGCATCATTCCTTCCAAAGAAATCCCAGGACTGATCTCCTTTAGGATGGACTGGTTGGATCTCCTTGCAGTCCAAGGGACTCTCAAGAGTCTTCTCCAACACCACAGTTCAAAAGCATCAGTTCTTCAGCCCTCAGCTTTCTTCACAGTCAAACTCTCACATCCATACATTACCACAGGAAAAACCATAGCCTTGACTAGACAGACCTTAGTTGGTAAAGTAATGTCTCTGCTTTTGAATATACTATCTAGGTTGCTCATAACTTTTCTTCCAAGGAGTAAGCGTGTTTTAATTTCATGGCTGCAGTCACCATCTGCAGTGATTTTGGAGCCCATAAAAATGAAGTCTGACACTCTTTCCACTGTTTCCCCATCTATTTACCATGGAGTGATGGGACCAGATGCCATGATCTTCATTTTCTCAATGTTCAGCTTTAAGCCAACTTTTTCACTCTCCTCGTTTACTTTCATCAAGAGGCTTTTTAGCTCCTCTTTACTTTCTGCCATAAGGGTGGTGTCATCTGCATATCTGAGGTTATTGATATTTCTCCCAGCAATCTTGATTCCAGCTTGTGTTTCTTCCAGCCCAACATTTCTCATGATGTACTCTGCATAGAAGTTAAATAAGCAGGGTGACAATATACAGCCTTGATGTCCTCCTTTTCCTATTTGGAACCAGTCTGTGGTTCCATGTCCAGTTCTAACTGTTGCTTCCTGGCCTGCATACAGATTTCTCAAGAGGTAGGTCAGGTGGTCTGGTATTCCCATCTCTTTCAGAATTTTCCACAGCTTATTGTGATCCACACAGTCAAAGGCTTTGGCATAGTCAATAAAGCAGAAATAGATGTTTTTCTGGAACTCTCTTGGTTTTTCCATGATCCAGAGAATGTTGGCAATTTGATCTCTGGTTCCTCTGCCTTTTCTAAAACCAGCTTGAATATCAGGAAGTTCGCAGTTCACGTATTGCTGAACCCTGGCTTGGAGAATTTTGAGCATTACTTTGCTAGCATATGAGATGAATGCAATTGTGCAGTAGTTTTAGGATTCTTTGGCATTGCCTTTCTTTGGAATTGGAATGAAAACTGACCTTTTCCAGTCCTGTGACCACTGCTGAGTTTTCCAAACTTGATGGCATATTGAGTGCAGCACTTTCACAGCATCATCTTTCAGGATTTGAAAGAGCTCAACTGGAATTCCATCACCTCCACTAGCTTTGTTCATGGTGATGCTTTCTAAGGCCCACTTGACTTCACATTCCAAGATGTCTGGCTCTAGATGAGTGATCACACCATCGTGATTATCTGGGTCATGAAGATCCTTTTTGTACAGTTCTTCTGTGTATTCTTGCCATCTCTTCTTAATCTGCTTCTGTTAGGTCCATACCATTTCTGTCCTTTATCGAGCCCATCTTTGCATGAAATGTTCCCTTGGTATCTCTAATTTTCTTGAAGAGATCTCTAGTCTTTCCCATTCTATTGTTTTCCTCTATTTCTTTGCATTGATCACTGAAGAAGGCTTTCTTATCTCTTCTTGCTATTCTTTGGAACTCTGCATTCAGATGCTTATATCTTTCCTTTTCTCCTTGGCTTTTTGCTTCTCTTCCTTTCACAGCTATTTGTAAGTCTTCCCCAGACAGCCAAAACTATTAATGACTCTTATTTCCTAGAAATTTAAAAAAAAGGACTTTTCAAGATTTGTCAATTCATTGAGAAGTCAGAGATACTCTTTTACAGACATTGCATTTTTCTTATTTTTTCTAACATTGTCTTCCATAAGTATATCCTTTCCATATATATTCATAGAAAATTTTATTCTTATTTTATATTAGTCTGGCATTTTGAAGTCATGATTCAGCTTTCAACAATCACTTACTGAACAATCACTCCAAATATATGTTAGGGACTGAATCATTTCCTAGGGATACAAGGATAGAACCCTATTCTTTTAACGTGAGTAATAGTGAAATCCATTTTGTCCTAGTCACTGCATAAAAGGGTATACTTTATGAGAATTATAATTCCTATGTGATCATAATGACGCATACCCAATTATATTGACTTGTGCCGTATTCTGAGTGTTTCTTATGGGAAACAAGAAATCAGAGGGTTAAAAAAAAATCCCCCTCCAGAAAAAGGGGCAACTCTGTCTTATTGTCATGGACAATTAAGATGTGGGTAGAGGGCATAGTTATCAGAGAGAAACTTAAGGCTTGAGAAGGGTGTTGTAAAGGGCAATAATAATCCAAATTATTTTAGTGGCCTTTAGGACAGAGGGGGAAATGGAAACCCACTCCAGTATTCTTGCCTAGAGAATCCCATGGACAGAGGAGCCTGGTGGGCTGCAGTCCATAGCGTTGCATAGAGTCAGACACGACTGAAGCGACCTAGCATGCATGCATGTGTTGGGGAAGGAAATGGTAACCCACTTCAGTACTCTTGCCTGGAGGATCCCAGGGACCGGGGAGCCTGATGGGCTGCTGTCTATGGGGTCGCAGAGTCGCACACGACTGAAGTGACTTAGCAGCAGCAGCAGCAGCAGGACAGAGGGACCAAACTACTGTTTTCTTGAAGTAGAAATGTATACTTTTCTAGGCTGAAGAATAATTATACATGAATTGGGACTTATCTAGGAGAAAAGATGAGTTAAAAAATAAAAATATAGTTAAATGAAAGATTTAATTATGAAAATATTAGTAATTAGGTATAAGGGTTCATCATTCATTCATTGATTCAGCAGTATTTATTATCTACATGTTCCATGTCAGATGCTAAAAATAAAGCAATACAGATATAGACCCCCACCCCCATCCCCATCTCCCATCTGTGGGAACTCAGTCTAGGAATTTTTTAAAAATGTACATTTGTATTTTTTAAAGTTAGTAGTGTCTACTAAAGTTCTGAAATAAGCAAGTACTTGTGAAATACTCAGTGAGTAAGACCTTAATGTCATTCATTAATTATTTGCTTTTAAAAAAAAGACACAGTCCCTGACCATAAAAAAGATATTCAGTTTAGTTCAGTCTCTCAGTCGTGTCCAACTCCTTGCAATACCATGGAAAGCAGCACAGCAGGCCTCCCTGTCCATCACCAACTCCCTGAACCCACGCAAACTTATGTCCACTGAGTTGGTGATGTCATCCAACCATCTCATCCTCTGTCATCCCCTTCTCTTCCTGCCTTCATCTTGCCCAGCATCAGAGTCTTTTCCAATGAGTCAGTTCTTCGTATCAGGTGGTCAAAGTGTTGGAGCTTCAGCTTCAGCATTAGTCCTTCCAATGAATAATAATTGACTAGCTTGATCTCCTTGCAATCCAAGGGACTCTTCAAGAGTTTTCTCCAACACCACAGTTCAAAAGCATCAGTTCTTCAGTGCTCAGCTTCCTTTATGGTCTGACTCTCACAACCATACATGACTACTGGAAAAACCATAGCTTTGACTAAACAGACCTTTGTTGGCAAAGTAATGTCTCTGCTCTTTAATGTTCAGCTTGTTCATAGCCTTTTTTCCCAAAGAGCAAGCATCTTTTAATTTCACGGCTGCAGTCATCATCTGCAGTGATTTTGGATCAAAAAAAATAAAGTCTGTCACTGTTTTCAACTGGAGAAAAGGAAAGATATACCCATCTGAATGCAGAGTTCCAAAGAATAGCAAGGAGAGATAAGACAGCTTTCCTCAGTGATCAATGCAAAGAAATAGAGGAAAACAGTAGGATGGGAAAGGCTAGAGATTTCTTCAAGAAAATTAGAGATACCAAGGGAACAATTCATGCAAAGACGGGCACAATAAAGGACAGAAACAGTATGGACCTAACAGAAGCAGAAGATATTAAGAAGAGGTGGCAAGAAGACACAGAAGAACTGTACAAAAAAGATCTTCACGACCTAGATAACCAAGATGGTGTAATCACTCACCTAGAGCCAGACATCCTGGAATGCAAAGTCAAGTGGGTCTTAGGAAACATCTCTATGAAGAGAGCTAGTGGAGGTGATGGAATTCAAGTTGAGCTATTTCAAATCTTAAAAGAGGTTGCTGTGAAAGTGCTGCACTCAATATGTCAGCCAATTTGGAAAACTCAGCAGTGGCCACAGGACTGGAAAAGGTCAGTTTTCATTCCAATTTCAAAGAAAGGCAATGCTAAAGAATGTTCAAACTGCTGCACAATTGCACTCATCTCACAGGCCTGAAAATTAATGCTCAAAGTTCTGCAAGTGAGGCTTCAATAGTATGTGAACCGAAAACTTCCAGATGTTCAAGCTGGATTTAGAAAAGGCAGAGAAACCAGAGATCAAATTGCCAACAACTGTTGGATTGTAGAAAAAGCAAGAGAGTTCCAGAAAAGCATGTACTTTTGCTTTATTGACTATGCCAAAGTCTTTGACTGTGTGGATCACAACACACCATGGAAAATTCTTAAAGAGAAGTGAATGCCAGAACTCCTCACCTGCCTCCTGAGAAATCTATATAGAGGTCAAGAAGCAACAGTTAAAATCAGACATGGATCAGCAGACTGGTTCCATATTGGGAAAGGAATACATCAAGACTGTATATTCTCACCCTATTTATTTAACTTATATGTAGAGTACATCATGCAAAATGCTGGGCTGGATGAAGCTCAAGCTGGAATCAAGATTGCCGGGAGAAGTATCAATAGTCTCAGATATGCAGATGACACCACCCTTATGGCAGAAAGTGAAGAGGAACTAAAGAGGCTGTTGATAAAGATGGAAGAGGAGAGTGAAAAAGCTGGCTTAAAACTCAACATTCAAAAAACTAAGATGATGGTATCTGGTCTTATCACTTCATGGCAAATAGATGGAAAAAACAGTGGAAACAGTGACAGAAACAGCCATAACTCACATTTATATAGGCCTTGCTAATTGCTAGGCAGTGGTAAGTGCCTTATGTTGATTTAAAAAAATTGGATTTTTGCTATACTTCTATAAAGTAAGTACTTCTGTTATAGATGGGGAAAGTAATTTATAGAGGTTAAGTAAATTAGTCCTAAAATTCTGTTGGTACAAATGCCAGACCTAAATTTTGAAAGTAGCAGCTATTCCAGGTTCTTCTCTTAATTACTATATCACACTGGATTCTATTGCCTTCCATACGGTTGGCAGGTTCCCAGGATCTGAAAGTCTTATATTTTTTTGCTCTCTATTGTTGATATTGTTCTAATACAGAATACAGAAAATAATTTAATCCTTGCATCATTTCTATGAAAATTTTCTTATAATGATTTATGACAAACAGGTCATCAGCCATCTAAAGGAACAGAGAAAGATCTGCTTATTTAATTGGCATGTTGTCTCCACCAAAAAAACATAAATCTACCACTTGCTGTCTGTCAGAGTTCCCACTATGATTATACTTCTAGGATAAGACCTTCAACTCTCAATGAAAAAATAATTAACAAATAGTATGGTACTGGTGTGAAAAAAAAAAAAAACCCACTCATAAATTAATGGAAGAGAATAGAGTCAAGAAAATACCCATGCACAATTATGGTTAGTTGATCTGTAACAAAGGAGGCAAGAATATATAATGCAAGAAAGACAGTCTCTTCAATAAGTAGCATTAGGAAAACCAGACAGCCACATGTCAAAGACTAGGCTATTTTCTCACAACATATAAAAAAAATAAACTCAAATGGATTAAAGACTTAAATGTAAGAACTTAAACTCTGAAAAGCCTAGAATAAAACAGAGGCAATATGTTCTTTCCCATCAGTATTAGCAGTATTTTTGGATCTATCTGCTGAGACAGGGAAACAAAAGCAAAATTAAACAAATGGGATTACATTGCACAATGTGGGAAAGCATTAAGGAAACAAAGAGGCAATCTACTGAATGGGGGAATATATTTACAAATGACATGTTCAATACCAAAAATATAAGCAGCTAATTGAAAAATAATCATACGATCTTTCTAGACATTATTCCAAAATATACAGATGGCCAACAGACATGGGAAAAGATGCTCACCATCACTCATAATCAGGGAAATGCATAAAAGTCACAATGAAATATTACTCCACTCCACATCTGTCTGAACGGTTGTCATCAAAAAGACAACATATAGCAAGTGCTGGCAAGGATGTGGAGCAACGGGAACTCTTGTGCACTGTTGATGGGAATGTAAATTAATGTAGCCATTATGGAAAGCAGTATAGAGTTTCCCCTCAAAAAGTAAAAATAGAACTACTATATGACCTAGCAATTTCACTCTTGAATATTTAGCTAAAGAAAACTATAACACTAGCTTCAAAAAATATGTGCACCCCAAGCTGGAATCAAGACTGCCAGGGGAAATATCAATAACCTGAGATTCGCAGATGACACCACCCTTATGGCAGAAAGTGAAGAAGAACTAAAGAGCCTCTTGATGAAAGTGAAAGAGGAGAGTGAAAAGGTTGGCTTAAAGCTCAACATTCAGAAAATGAAGATCATGGTATCTGGTCCCATCACTTCATGGCAAATAGATGGGGAAACAATGGAAACAGTGACAGACTACTTTTTGGGCTCCAAAATCACTGTAGATGGTGACCGCAATCATGAAATTAAAAGACACTTGCTGCTTGGAACAAAAGCTATGACCAACCTAGGAAGCATATTAAAAACCACAGATATTATTTTGCCATCAAAGGTTCATCTAGTCAAACCTATGATTTTTCCAGTAGTCATGTATGGATGTGAGAGTTGGACCATAAAGAAAGCTGCACATCGAAGAACTGATGCTTTTGAACTTTGATGCTGGAGAAGATTCTTGGGTTTCCTTGGACTACAAGGACAAAAAGAAATCAGTCCTGAATACTCATTGGAATGATTGATGCTGAAGCTGAAGCTCCAATACTTTGGCCACCTGGTCTAAAGAACTGACTCACTAGAAAAGATCCTGATGCTGGACAAGATATAAGGCAGGAGGAAAAGGGGACAACAGTGGATGAGCTGATTAGATGACATCACCGACTCAATGGACATGAGTTTGAGCAAGCCCTAGGAGTTGGTGATGGACAGGAAAGCCTGGTGTGCTGCAGTCTTTGGGGTTGCAAAAAGTCGGACACAACTGAGCAACTGATCTGAGAAGGAAGCTAAATACCCATTGACAGATGAGTGGATAAAGAAGATGTGGTATGTATGCAGGATGAGATATTACTCAGAGTTAAAAAAGAATGAAAATTTTCAATTTGCAACAACATGGATTGACCTGGAGGGTTTTATGCTAAGTGAAACTTAGCTTTCAAACCAAGAAAGACAAAACCTGTATTTTCACTTATATGTGGAATCTAAAAAATGAAACAGATAAATTGAACAAAAGAGAAACAAACTCACATATAAAAGGAATAAACAAGTGGTTGCCAGAGGGGAGGCAGATAGAGGGTTGTTGAAATAGATGAAGGAGATTTAGAGGTACAACTACCAGTTATAAAGTCATAGGAATATAATATATAGCATGGGGAATATAGTCAGTAATATTTTAATAACTTTGGTGCATAATATACTGTAAGTCAAACATAATTCAATTAAAAAAATAAATTTAGTTGCTTGTGGTTCTTTAAACCCCTCATCTTCAACCATTTCCAGTAATTCGTTGGACAAATTCTACTCAGTATTCTGTTTATTAAATTGAGAAGATGTTTGAGAAGATTATTTTTTATTTGTCAGGTACTATTTAGGTACTGGAAATACCAGAGTGGGAAAAAAAACAGTACACATTGTCTCATGGAAATGTATTCTTGGTGGGATGGGAATGGAGACAAAAATCTATCTATCTGTCTAAGATCTCTGTCTATCTAGGTGGTTATGTTAAATATTAAGAATAAAACTAAAGCAGAGTGAGAAGAAAAGTCAAGGAGGGTACAGTTAATAGGTGGATTAGGAAAGGTTTCCCAAATGAGATGACCTTTGAGCATATCCTTGAAGTGAATATTAGCTGTGAGGACATCTGAGAAGAGCTTTCACATAAAGGAACTTTTGGGACAACTCTGTGCTAAATATGGGAATGCTGAAACTGATGAAAGAGAATGCAATAGTATATAAATTGTCTGTGAGCCAATTTGACTGTTGAAAGTTTGCACCTGTTTGTAAACACACATGGCAGTGATTTTCAGATCCCTTTGAATATATTTTAAATTATATTTCTCATAATAACAGTAAAGTAATTGTTCATCCTGTTTAGGGACTTATTCCCCTTCGATTTTGAAAGTTGATATGTAAGAATAATTCACTGAATTTTTCTTTTGTGAATGTGACTCCTCCACAATGACGTATATTAGCTGCAAACACTATTTCTTTCTGCATTTCTTTGTTCTTTTATTATATATTGTTTGCTATGGTTGCATATTTTATAATTGTTCTATCTTTTACATGAGTAGCATAAGTAAATTTCCAAACTTCTAGTTTGCTCAAAGGTATTAGAACTTACAGTTGCTTGTACTTAGTCACTCAGTCACGTCTAACTGTTTGTGAGACCGTGGACTGTATACTCCACCAGGCTCCTCTGCCCATGGGGATTTTCCAGGGAAGAATACGGGAATGGGTTGCCATGCCCTCCTCCAGGGGATCTTCCCAACCCAGGGATCCAACCCAGGTCTCCAGCATTGTGGGCAAATTCTTTTACCATCTGAGCCAGCAGTGACCCAGTGAAGCTGCTCAGTTGTGTCCAGCTCTTTGCAATCCCATGGACTGTAACCTACCAGGCTCCTCCATCCATGGAATTTTCCAGGCAAGAGTACTGGAGTGGGTAGCCATTTCCTTCTCCAGGGTATCTTCCTGACCTAGGGATCGAACCCAGGTCTCCTGCATTGCAGGCAGAAGCTTTACCATATGAGCTACCAGGGAAGCCCAAGAGTCGTGGAGTGGGTAGCCTATTCCTTCTCTATGGGATCTTCCCAACCCAGGAATTGAACCAGAGTCTCCTGCATTGCAGGCAGATTCTTTACCAGCTGAGCTACCAAGGACTCTGTTTAATTAGAGAAATTTTAAAATGACCTAATAAACCACTACATTTTGACTGTTCTGAATAAATGAAACTTTCTTTTTAAGTTTATTTTGTCAACAGTAGCAAGATTTTAACTAATAAATTGGTTCTGGATCAGAAAGTAAAGTAAAGTAAATATTTCAACTAGCAGTTACAACTGATTTGTGAATGCTACAGCCAGTAAATAGTTATTCCTCCTCCTCAAAAAAAACAAAAACAAAAACAAAAACGGCATAAAAATTCATTTGAGGTGTCAGGGGCATTTTCTTTAAAGACTGAAGCTCTTTAGATTATAATTTTAAGAAGTTAAAAGTGATAAAAGTACATTGGCAAAGAAATATAACAGTGTAATAATGATATGATTGGCATTTTAAACTGTAACCAAATAATTTAGGAATCTCGTGAAGTAATGACAATTATTTCATGATAATATATGAAGTCAGAAGGTCAGTGCAACCATTTGCTTTCACTTGGGTTGCTGGCCAAGCAACCTTATAGGGCTGGTCTTTAATTTATAGTGTGGAATAAACTAAAGTTTGTTATCAAATTAACCCCACTTATGATAGTAAATCAAAACACAGAGGATGTAAGTTTGCAAAATTTATTAAAGCAGGCTATAGAAACGTTCTCCTGCCAGTTTGAATCAACTTGTTTGTATCTATATATGCACCACCAAGGCACAGAGTTTATCCTTATTTTATGAGAAATATGGTTTCACCAGGAACAAAGGTATTTCCCATTAAAATTGGAATTATTTTGATAATATAATTTATTATTTTGTTTGACCTTGAGAAGCAAGTGACAAATAGACTCATTTCAAAATAGTTAAGGTCAGTGATCTTTCATCTATCTTAATTTGTTTTTGATTGTAAATTTAGTACATGAAGTGATACATATTAAAGTTTAAAATTATTTTGGATTTATTTTGATGTTCTTTTCATAATGATCATCAAAAGGTACTTTTGAACAAATGTTAACTACAGAGTTTATTCTTTTTGTAGTTTATTTTAGAGGCATTTTGTTTTTAATTAAACTTGTCTTAATCTAAATGAAGATATGCATATTATAATATACCAACTACATCAAAATGAATGTTGCCAGTTAGACACTCAATAGTCATACAAAATTGTGTGTCATAAAAAAGTAAACCTTGCCTTTGGTATAGAGTTACAAAGAAATCATAGTTTTCCTTTAGCATCAAAATCTCCATCAAAAAGAATAATTAGCAAGTTAGAATGAAAATAAAAGGAGGAATAATGATATGGAAAGACCTCTGTATTGGAGTATAAGTAAAGCTTTGTTAGGGAAAAAAAGGATATAAGAAAGAGATAATTTTGAGGCATTTTCTGGGAATATTAATTTTTCTTTCTTTTGAAAAGTAAAACATCCATAATGAATACTTAAAACAGTAACAAAATGAACAAAAATAAAAGCAAGTCATCTGCCCATAGTTGACCTAAGTCTTCCAGACTCTCTACTAGAGGCAATCCTTGAAATAGTTTATTTGATTGTATCATTCTAGAAATATTTTACACAAATGCAAGCAAATAAATGTACATATATGTTCATTTAAAAGTAGAGAGATGCACACTTGCATTATAAATATTTTGTACTTTGTATTACTTATTCATACATCTTGGAGATAGTTCCAATTCTACTTAGAAAAATACGTCATTATTTTTTGTTTTGCTTTGTTTAATTTTATTTGAGCAGGTAATAGAAGCATTGTCACAAAACTCAAAACTCAATAAAACTTTAAAGCTGAAAATTAGCTGTCTGTCCTTGCCACTCAGTCCTACAGATTTCCAATAACCATGTAACCTATTTCCAGAGATTTCCAGATATTGTATTCTGAATTTCTTACTGTGGCTTTAAAATTTCTTTCCTTTAAGTCAGTATAACTTTCAAGTCAGGCTTCTACTACTAAAACCGGCTTTCACCACTATAAGTGCTAATAAAGTAAAACATAAACACAGTTTAGGTTATGCAATCCATTTTTAGTAACATTATTGTCAACACAATCTAGATGAGTTAACAAAAAGAGCAACAAAAAGCAGTACATGAATTTTTCATGTTAAAAACTTTAAATATTGAAAAATACAGTGTTTATTTAAAGTGTCCATTTAAGTAGTCATTCAATATGGAGAATCACTCTAAAAATTAGTGCAATAGCAACTCTGTATCAATTATATCCATATAGCCAATAAACAGTATATACAGTTATGTCATTTTCCTATTTTACTTTTTATATTTTAGACTGTATTTATTAAAATATAATTTCATGTCTTTTGAATCTAACTATATCAAAGGTGATTATACTTTGTAGGTCTTTTTTTATAGTAATTCATTTCTTAAATTAAGGTATAATTTACAGAGCATACAGTTTACTTACCATAATGTCCTGCTCAGTGTATTTTAAGTAAATATGTACAGTTTTGAAACCTTCATTACAATTCAGTTCTAGAATACTTCATAACCCAACATAGTTCCCTTGCGTCCATTTGCAGTCACTCCGAGTTCCCCTTGCCAGCTCCAGGCAAGCACTGCTCTGGTTTCTTTATAGTTTTGTCTTCCCTAGATATTTCATGTAACTGGAATCATACAATGTGAAGTCTTTTGTATCTGGCTTCTTTTGTTTAGACTAATGCTCTTGAGTGGCTTAAAAGCTGTCAGAAGTAAATACAACAAAGCATGGAGTCAGACTCATTATACCCTATCACACTGACCAAGTGCTTGCTGTGAGCGTGACTTAACTGTGTCCTTCCATATGGAACACAACATTTCCAGATATGCACAATGTTCGCTTAACAGATTGTACAGTTCTAGCCCAATCTACTCTGGTGGTTCCAAATGGAGCACTGATGATTTTGTATCTCGTAGTTTACCATTCATTACTCATTACGTCAATCTGCATCATTTGGCAGTCTCCCTCCACATCCTCCCACACCTCTTTTCATCTTCACTGTTTATGTCTTTCTTCTCTTAATGGCTCATTGTGGACGAACCAGCCTTGATGATTTCAGTTGATAGTGAAAACATCAAGACTAAACAGCTTCCCTCACATACCCTATTCTGCAACATTACAAAAATTGCCGACAGTCTAGTATGTAACCCTTGCATGAACTTCTCTTCACTATCACTGTATGGAGAATGACTTAGAGAAGTCATACGAGTAGTATAAGAAATAGGTAATGGTGGCTTGGACCAAGGTGGTCGCAATGGAGCTGTTGAAAGACAATACCTACGAGGCATTTATTGGTTATTTATTACTTGCTGATATTGAGTGCGTTACATTATCCCACTTAAATCATACCAGATGAGCAAGCTAAGACTCAGAGAAACTAGGAAACTTTCCTAAGATAAGTTAATAAAAGCTTGAACTGTATTTTGACCTCCGATCAGTCTAACTGTACGTTTTGTTCTATTTTCTGTTTATTTGAAATATCAAAAGCTCTTTATCCATGAAAACAAAAGAGAACAAACAAAATACCTGTGTCGTGGAGGAGGGAGATGTAAAGACAAATCATTCATGCAATCCAGTATAAACACTGAAGCATTTCAGTATTTCTGCACAGCCCTTTTATATTTTAATTTTTTTCCTGTATAAGAAAATAAGTGTCTTTTCTCTCATATCAGTTTTATAATCTTAATTTTTATGTACAAATTTAATATAAGCAGTTTCCTATTGCATCAGAAATTTGTAGAGGGGTTCAACAAATTTTATGAATAAATAAATATATACATATATACATATTCAGATAAATTTTTTTAAGGCAATAATATGAAAAAATCCTTGAACTGATAAGAGAACTAAATCTTCCACATATCAAAAGCAAAATTAAATTCCAAAAAATGTTGAATCAGAAAAAAAATCTTCAAAAATACTGATATATTCTATAAACATTATTGTAATTCAAGTAAAAATAAAGGATTATTTAAGCAAAAAATCTAGAACCCTGTAAAAATAAAATATGCTCAGTTGGCTTTGTATTTTTAAGCAGAAATACCCAATGGCGTGAGATAATTAGGATCAGTTCAGTTCAGTTCAGTCGCTCAGTCATGTCCGACTCTGCGATCATGGACTGCAGCACGCCAGGTCTCCCTGTCCATCATCAACTCCCAGAGTTTACTCATACTCATCTCCATTGAGTTGGTGATGCCATCCAACCGTCTCATCCTCTGTCATCTCCTTCTCCTCCTGCCTTCAATCTTTCCCAGCATCAAGGCCTTTTAAAATGAGTCAGTTCTTTGCATCAGGTGGCCAAAGTATTGGAGTTTCAGCTTCAACATCAGTCCTTCCAATGAATATTCAGGACTGATCTCCTTTAGGATGGGCTGGTTGGATCTCCTTGCAGTCCAAGGGACTCTCAAGAGTCTTCTCCAACACCACAGTTCAAAAGCATCAATTCTTCGGTGCTCAGATTTCTTTATAGTCCAACTCTCACGTCCATACATGACTACTAGAAAAACTAAAGTTTGACTAGATGGACCTTTGTTAGCAAAGTAATGTCTATGCTTTTTTTTTTTTTTAATTTTTTTAATTTTTAATTTTTAATTTTTTAATTTTTTTAAATTTTTTAAATTTTAAAATCTTTAATTCTTACATGCGTTCCCAAACATGAACCCCCCTCCCACCTCCCTCCCCACAACATCTCTCTGGGTCATCCCCATGCACCAGCCCCAAGCATGCTGCACCCTACGTCAGACATGGACTGGCGATTCAATTCTTACATGACAGTATACATGTTAGAATTCCCATTCTCCCAAATCATCCCACCCTCTCCCTCTCCCTCTGAGTCCAAAAGTCCGTTATACACATCTGTGTCTTTTTTCCTGTCTTGCATACAGGGTCGTCATTGCCATCTTCCTAAATTCCATATATATGTGTTAGTACACTGTATTGGTGTTTTTCTTTCTGGCTTACTTCACTCTGTATAATTGGCTCCAGTTTCATCCATCTCATCAGAACTGATTCAAATGAATTCTTTTTAACGGCTGAGTAATACTCCATTGTGTATATGTACCACAGCTTTCTTATCCATTCATCTGCTGATAGACATCTAGGTTGTTTCCATGTCCTGGCTACTATAAACAGTGCTGCAATGAACATTGGGGTACATGTGTCTCTTTCAATTCTGGTTTCCTCAGTGTGTATGCCCTGCAATGGGATTGCTGGGTCATAAGGTAGTTCTATTTGGAATTTTTTAAGGAATCTCCACTGAACCAGGAAGAAATAGAAAATCTTAACAGACCCATCACAAGCACGGAAATTGAAACGGTAATCAGAAATCTTCCAGCAAACAAAAGCCCAGGTCCAGACGGCTTCACAGCTGAATTCTACCAAAAATTTCGAGAAGAGCTAACACCTATCCTCCTCAAACTCTTCCAGAAAATTGCAGAGGAAGGTAAACTTCCAAACTCATTCTATGAGGCCACCATCACCCTAATACCAAAACCTGACAAAGATGTCACAAAAAAGGAAAACTACAGGCCAACATCACTGATGAACATAGATGCAAAAATCCTCAACAAAATTCTAGCAATCAGAATCCAACAACACATTAAAAAGATCATACACCATGACCAAGTGGGCTTTATCCCAGGGATGCAAGGATTCTTCAATATCTGCAAATCAATCAATGTAATTCACAACATTAACAAATTGAAAAATAAAAACCATATGATTATCTCAATAGATACAGAGAAGGCCTTTGACAAAATTCAACATCCATTTATGATAAAAACTCTCCAGAAAGCAGGAATAGAAGGAACATACCTCAACATAATAAAAGCTATATATGACAAACCCACAGCAAACATTATCCTCAATGGTGAAAAATTGAAAGCATTTCCCCTAAAGTCAGGAACAAGACACGGGTGTCCACTTTCACCGCTACTATTCAACATAGTTCTGGAAGTTTTGGCCACAGCAGGAATAGAAGGAACATACCTCAACATAATAAAAGCTATATATGACAAACCCACAGCAAACATTATCCTCAATGGTGAAAAATTGAAAGCATTTCCCCTAAAGTCAGGAACAAGACAAGGGTGTCCACTTTCACCGCTACTATTCAACATAGTTCTGGAAGTTTTGGCCACAGCAATCAGAGCAGAAAAAGAAATCAAAGGAATCCAAATTGGAAAAGAAGAAGTAAAACTCTCACTGTTTGCAGATGACATGATCCTCTACATGGAAAACCCTAAAGACTCCACCAGAAAATTACTAGAGCTAATCAATGAATATAGTAAAGTTGCAGGATATAAAATCAACACACAGAAATCCCTTGCATTCCTATACACGAATAATGAGAAAGTAGAAAAAGAAATTAAGGAAACAATTCCATTCACCATTACAACAAAAAGAATAAAATACTTAGGAATATATCTACCTAAAGAAACTAAAGACCTATATATAGAAAACTATAAAACACTGATGAAAGAAATCAAAGAGGACACTAATAGATGGAGAAATATACCATGTTCATGGATTGGAAGAATCAATATAGTGAAAATGAGTATACTACCCAAAGCAATTTACAAATTCAATGCAATCCCTGTCAAGCTACCAGCCACATTTTTCACAGAACTAGAACAAATAATTTCAAGATTTGTTCGGAAATACAAAAAACTTTGAATAGCCAAAGCAATCTTGAGAAAGAAGAATGGAACTGGAGGAATCAACTTGCCTGACTTCAGGCTCTACTACAAAGCCACAGTCATCAAGACAGTATGCTTTTTAATATGCTGTCTAGGTTGGTCATAACTTTTCTTCCAAAGAGCAAGTGTCTTTTAATTTCATGGCTGCAGTCACCATTGGCAGTGATTTTAGAGCCCCCCAAAACAGTCTGTTACCATTTCCATT
The DNA here is from genome assembly GCF_001704415.2 of Capra hircus. NCBI lineage: Eukaryota > Metazoa > Chordata > Mammalia > Artiodactyla > Bovidae > Capra > Capra hircus. The sequence goes on along the minus strand of NC_030814.1, from coordinate 13,512,349 downwards.
GTTTCCCCATCTATTTGCCATGAAGTGATGGGATCAGATGCCATGATCTTAGTTTTCTGAATGTTGAGTTTTAAGCCAACTTTTTCACTATTCTCTTTCACTTTCATCATGAGGTTCTTTAGTTCTTCTTCACTTTCTGTCATAAGATGATTAGGATACATACCAATAAATCTGCAAGCAGAATTTCTAGTTACTGTAGAGTCATCTTCAAAAGAATGAACCATGTTTATGTAACCATTAGCATATTGAAAATAATTTATGTTATTTCCATTTTTATGTACTTGTTCATTTATTCAAGAATTGTTCCACTACAGTTTTGGAAACAGTGTTTGTAGTAATCAGCTATTGTCACTATAATTATATATAACAATTTACCCCTAAACTAGCCAATTTAAAACCAAACCACTGTTTTGTTTTGTTTTTTTTTTTCCCATGTCCAAGTCTCTGCGTTGGCTTGGACTGTGTTGAACTTGACTGCTCGATGCAAATTCGAGCTATTTTGGCTCCAAACATATCTCATTTTCTAGCTATCCAGTACGCATTCCTCTTATATCACAGGCCAAAGAGCAATAGCAAGATGGTAGGTGGAAACCCCATGATGCTTCTTGAGCTCTTGTCTCAGACTAGCAAACATTCCATTAGTTAAACAATTCACATAACTAGTCTCAACATTAACTTAGCAGGGAAGTATACTGTGCATCAGGGGGAATGACATAAATATTTTTTGAAATATAACCCAATCTATCAAAATCATTAGTCAAATATTGAAACCAATGATTGTGTAAGTACAGTTTAGGTATAACTATGAGGTTGAAGTAATGTTTTGTGCAGCTGACATATAGCTGACAATGTTTAGAATTTAGCTGCTGCTGCTAAGTCACTTCAGTCGTGTCTGACTCTGTGCGACCCCATAGACGGCAGCCCAGCAGGCTCCCCCGTTCCTGGGATTCTCCAGGCAAGAATACTGGAGTGGGTTGCCATTTCCTTCTCCAATGCATGAAAGTGAAAAGTGAAAGAGAAGTCGCTCAGTCGTTTCAGACTCTTAGCGACCCCATGGACTGCAGCTCACCAGGCTCCTCTGTCCATGGAATATTCCAGGCAAGAGTACTGCAGTGGGGTGCCATTGCCTTCTCCGTAAATGCAAAGGAGTGAAAGAGTGTTTAGCCAAATGGAATGATATCCCCAAAAACTCATTTATGAAAGGAACATTAACGTGTTGAAAGGAAAGACATGTGTTAGTGTGACTAAACATGGAGAAAGTGACAATTTGATTTTAAGTCAGATTTTTGGGAGAGATAAATATTAATCTTTAAAAAGCCAATATGCCAAATGACCAATTTGTTGAAAGGTACTTTGCTGAAAATCAATGTTGACCTAATAATCAATTGATCTAATAATCAAATTTAAATAAATAAAATTTTAAAGTATCAGGCAGGGTTTATAACAATTTATGTTACATGATAGTTTGTATAGTCTTTGAGTATGTTTTTATTTATTTATTTTGGTTTGGAACTTTTTTTTTCTTTTTTATTATTTTACTTTACAATACTGTATTGGTTTTGCCATACATTGACATGAATCCACCACGGGTGTACATGAGTTCCCATTCCTGAGCCCCCCTCCCACCTCCCACCCCATATCATCTCTCTGGACCATCCCCGTGCACCAGCCCCAAGCATCCTGTATCCTGCATCAAACATAGACTGGCGATTTGTTTCTTATGTGATAGTATACATGTTTCAGTGTCATTCTCCCAAATCATCCCACCCTCTTCCTCTCCCTCTCCCTCTCCTTCTCCCTCTCCCTCAGAGTCCAAAAGTCCATTCTATACATGTGCCTCTTTTGCTGTCTCACATACAGGGTTATCATTACCATCTTTCTAAATTCCATATATATGTGTTAGTATACTGTATTAGTGTTTTTCTTTCTGGCTTACTTCACTCTGTATAATCGGCTCCAGTTTTATCCATCTCATTAGAACTGATTCAAATGTATTATTTTTAATGGCTGAGTAATACTCCATTGTTTATATGCACCACAGCTTTCTTATCCATTCATCTGCTGATGGACATCTAGGTTGTTTCCATGTCCTGGCTATTATAAACAGTGCTGCAATGAACATTGGGGTACATGTGTCCCTTTCAATTCTGGTTTAATTTATTATTGCTGTTTTGTTGAGGCTGACCAATGTTTAATATATTCATTTTGTTGTCTGCATTTTGAACCTTTGACTTTAGGAAATGAAAATATTTTATAAACTTCTAATTTTAGCATTTACTTGTTTGGAATATCAAGGATTTTCCCCTAAATCACAGAGTTTCTCTATTCTATTAATTTACAACTCAGTCTTTTCTTAAATGTATTTTGGCCCCATATATATCTTAACTTACCTAGTTGAATGAATATTTTATGTTTATTGTAAAAATGGAAAGCATACTTAGTGTTGAAATGCACTTAGTGGATATACTTTGCTGCATTGAGAATCATGGTGCATCCATGCTAGGGAAGCTGAAAATATACAAAAACATAGCTCAAACTATGAAAAAAAAAAAGTTCTAAAAGAGCATCACATTTATTCCATACAACTTCATGCAATTTTCAATATAACTAAGAGATGCACATTTTAAATTCGTGGGGTGTGTGTGTGTGTGTGTGTGTATGCTCATGTGTGTATATGTATGCTAAGTGAATCTTTGGTAAGTCTTTTTAGTTTCACTATTTAAAATATGCATTTTTCCATTTCACACACACACACAAAATATAGACCACCATCTTTTGTTTCTTTTGTTATGTTGTGGACTGACTGCCAGTTCGCACCAGGTACTGGTTGACCTTTGCTTTACATGTGAGTCTTCAGACTACCTTTGCTTCCAGATTTGATTTAGGTTCACCAGAGCTCATGAGTCATTTATCATTAAAAGATACTTTTTCCAGTGTTAGACTTCAGACATCCAGAATAATATCTATATAACCCCAAACCACTCCCCTCAAATGAAGCCACCAACCAGTGATCCAACAAACCGAAATGTTGACCAAAAAGCAACCTCAATTTATAACCTTTCTTATATTTTGTTCTTTTCTCATCCGGTCTCCTTCATTCGTCTGAATGTGTTTACTTGTGGTGGAATCTACTGCCTGTACTCTTACTGATGACAAGAACCCTGAGAACTGCTGATATAGAAATAAAACTTTTCTAAACAGAAGATGACTCCCATGACTCTTGAGTTGCTACATATATAGTCTTTAGGTCTGATTTAGTCGCATATTTTTTTCCACCTTGTTTTGCAGATGCGCATGGCTTTTCTTTTCTTTTTTTTATTTTGAGAATCCATCCCTTTTCAGGACTGATGTTCCTGTGTGGCCTCTTGCTATGTATCAGGGGCAAGTAGGCCATTCCTCTTCTATTCCTGGAGTTTTGCTTATATGGCTAATACAGGTAGTGTTCTCCCTGACCAACAATTGTATACTACTGTTCTTTCATGCTTGATGACTCTTTTAGATATGACCCTAGCTGGACTGTGGTAGTCTAGCATCTATTTGAACATAAGCAAACTTCTTTACTTTCTTTTCTACACCATGACACTCTTCCTAACTCACCATCTCCACTTTTGAAAAGATAAATTCATGTTTTTCTGATTACAAGGAAGAAGTTATGAAAGAATGCTATAAATTCACATTTTATTGTATATGCACAGCTTTATACAGGTACATTTTTAAAATAGATTTTACTATTTTTAGACTGAGCTAATGATATCTGTTTTAAAACATTTAAAACAATAGCTATTATACAAATATCATTGCAAACTTATAACATAATCACTTATGGACAGCTTTTACTCAAACAGAACAACTCTTTAATTTTGAAAAATTTCCTAGAAACTCCTTTCTAGTTAAGCCTAGATATTTATGCATGGTTTTACATACATTCAGTTCAGTTCAGTCACTCAGTCATGTCCGACTCTTTGTGACCCCATGAATCGCAGCACACCAGGCCTCCCTGTCCATCACCAACTCCCAGAGTTCACTCAGACTCACGTCCATCGAGTCCGTGATGCCATCCAGCCATCTCATCCTCTGTTGTCCCCTTCTCCTCCTGCCCCCAGTCCCTCCCAGAATCAGAGTCTTTTCCAATGAGTCAACTCTTCTCATGAGGTGGCCAAAGTACTGGAGTTTCAGCTTCAGCATCATTGCTTCCAAAGAAATCCCAGGGTTGATCTCCTTCAGAATGGACTGGTTGGATCTCCTTGCAGTCTAAGGGACTCTCAAGAGCCTTCTCCAACACCACAGTTTAAAAGCATCAATTCTTCGGTGCTCAGCCTTCTTCACAGTACAACTCTCACATCCATACATGACCACAGGAAAAACCATAACCTTGACTAGACGGACCTTAGTCGGCAAAGTAATGTTTCTGCTTTTGAATATGCTATCTAGGTTGGTCATAACTTTTCTTCTAAGCGTCTTTTAATTTCATGGCTGCAATCACCACATGCAGTGATTTTGGAGCCCAAAAAAATAAAGTCTGACACTGTTGCTACTGTTTCCCCATCTATTTCCCATGAAGTGATGGGACCGGGTGCCATGATCTTCGTTTTCTGAATGTTCAGCTTTAAGCCAACTTTTTCACTCTCCTCTTTCACTTTCATCAAGAGGCTTTTTAGTTCTTCACTTTCTGCCATAAGGGTGGTGTCATCTGCATATCTGAGGTTATTGATATTTCTCCTGGCAATCTTGATTCCAGCTTGTGTTTCTTCCAGTCCAGTGTTTCTCATGATGTACTCTGCATATAAGTTAAATAAGCAGGGTGACAATATACAGCCTTGACATACTCCTCTTCCTATTTGGAACCAGTCTGTTGTTCCATGTCCAGTTCTAACTGTTGCTTCCTGACCTGCATACAGATTTCTCAAGAGGAGGTCAGGTGGTCTGGTATTCCCATCTCTTTCAGAATTTTCCGCAGTTTATTGTGATCCACACAGTACAAAATATACACAAAAATGTACATACATTACATACAAATATTTTAAGTCTTTTGTATTTGTATTAAATCAGTCAATGTACTTGATAAAATAATACATTTATTAAGAAATTCTTGTGGCGGTCCTTAGATGGTGGAGGAATAGGACGGGGAGACCACTTTCTCCCCCACAAATTCATCAAAAGAACATTTCAACGCTGAGTAAATTTCACAAAACAACCTCTGAATGCTGGCGGAGGGCATCAGGCACCCAGAAAAGCAGATCATTGTCTTCAAAAACAGACAGGAGATAATATAAAAGACAAAAAAAGAGACAAAGGAGGTAGGGAGGGAGCTCTGTCCCGGGAAGGGAATCTTCAGAAGAGAGGTTTCCAAACACCAAGAAACACTTGCTGCTGAGTCTGTGGTGAGCCTTGGAAGTACAGAGGGCAACATAACAGGAAGGAAAAATAAATAATTGAAACCAACAGATTACGAGCCCAATAGTAACTCCCCCAACGGAGAAGCAGTGTAGACGCCTGCATCCGCCACTAGCAAGTGGGGACAGGGCAAGGAGGCATGGGAGCCGCCGGCTGCAGTGCTTTGTAAGATTCGGGCGGAATGCCCCATGCCTAACCAGAGGGAACTAACTTGGGCTAGCAAACCAGACTGTGGGATAGCTACCACGCAAAAAGCTCTAACATAAGACACAGCCGGGACCGCACACAGAACAAAGGATGGAACAGAAATAGCCAGCTGCAGACCATCCCCCTCCAGTGACAGGCAACCAGAGCAGTAACGGCTGGAAGGGGGTAATCGCAACCCAAGAGAGACATTACTTACCAAAATGCAAGCAGGCTTCTTTGCCAACTAAGGCTTCTGGGGGTTCTGGACAGTCATCAGCCACCAGAGAAGGGAGGCCAGCAATACACCCAGAAATCTGAGCAGCAGAGATGGGAAAGGTGATAAGTCACAGTGACTGCGCTTGCCAAACACCTGAGCTACTCGGACCTGGAAAGGGCAAAAATGTAGGCCCAACCAAATCTGCGCCTCTGAGGGCTACCTGAGCGCCAAGCCTGAGCAGCTTAGACTGGGGAGGTGCTTGCAGCCTAGGGTCGGCCTCAGAGGGTTCTGGCGGAGCAACGTAGAGCCTGAGTGGTGTGCGCCCCGAGCAGGGGCAGGCCCAGTGGAGCTGAGACACTGCAAGCACACGCCAGCGTTACTCGTTTGCAGCATCCCTCCCTCCCACAGCGCGACTGAACAAGTGAGCCTTAAAAAAAAAAAAAAATGTGTCCACCACTGCCTCCCCCTGACAGGGCAGAAGTCAGACACTGAAGAGACCAGCAAACAGAAGAAGTTAACAGAGGGAACCGCCTTGGAAGTGACCCCATACTGCCCACAACACCAGAGAAAGGGCCAGATATATCTTTACTATTTTTAAGATCATTCTTTTTGTTGTTGTTGTTGTTGATATTGTTGTGTGATTGTTTCTTCTTTTGTTTTTCCTCTTCTTTTTTTTTAACCTTTAAAAATTTTTAAGTCCTCTATTTCTCCTTTAACTTTTATTTTTATAACCTACTATTACTCTAAAAAAAAAAAGACCCTATTTTTAAAGCAAACGCCATATATACTTTTTTGTGGTTGCTGTTGTTGTTTTTTAATAATTCTTGTGGCTTTTTTTTTTCCTTTTCTTTCTTCTCCTTCTTCTTCTTCTTTTCTTTAATATTGTATTTTTGAAAATCTAACCTCTACTCTAGATTTTTAATCTTTGCTTTTTGGTGTCTGTTGTCAATTTTGTACATTTAAAAACCCAATCTTTAGTACCCAATTTTACCTGAGAGCGAGATTACTGGCTTGACCACTCTCTCCTCCTTTGGACTCTCCTTTTTATCCATCAGGTTGCCTCTGTCTCCTCCCTCCCCCTTCTCTTCTCTTCCCAACTCTGAATCTGTGTGTGTTCCAGATGGTGGAGAACACTTTGGGAACTGGTTACTGGCTGGATCTGTCTCTCTCCTTTTCATTTCCCTCTTTTATCCTCCTGGCTACCTCTGTCTACTTCCTCCCTCTCCTCTTCCCTGTATAACTCCATGAACACCTCTGAGCGGTCCAGACTGAGGAGTGCACATAAGGAAGTGACTACTGACTAGCTTGCTCTCTCCTCTTTTGATCCCACCTCATCTCATTCCAGTCACCTCTAACTACCCCCTCCCTCTTCTCTTCTCCATGTAACTCAATGAACCTCTCTGGGTGTCCCTCAATGTGGAGAAACTTTTCATCTTTAACCTAGATGTTTTATCATCAGTGCTGTATAGATGTAGAAGTCTTGAGGCTACTGTAAAAATAAAACTGAAAACCAGAAGCAGGAGGCTTAAGTCCAAATCCTGAGAACATCAGAGAACTCCTGAATCCAGGGAACATTAATCAATAGGAGCTCATCAAATGCCTCCATACTGATACTGAAACCAAGCACCACCCAAGGGCCAACAAGTTCCAGAGCAAGACATACCATGCAAATTCTCCAGCAACACAGGAACACAACCCTGAGCTTCAATATACAGGCAGCTCAAAGTTACTCCAAAACCACTGATGACTCATAACCCATTACTGGTCACCTCATTGCACTCCAGAGAGAAGAAATCCAGCTCCACCCACCAGAACTCCAGCACAGGCCTCCCTAACCAAGAAACCTTGACAAGCCACTGATACAACCCTGCCCACAGTGAGGAAACTCCATAATAAAGAGAACTCCACAAATTCCCAGAATATAGAAAGGCCACCCCAAATGCAGCAATATAACCAAGATGAAGAGACAGAGGAATACCCAGCAGGTAAAGGAACAGGAGAAATGCCCACCAAACCAAACAAAGGAGGAAGAGATAGGGTATCTACCTGAGAAAGAATTCCGAATATTGATAGTGAAAATGATCCAAAATCTTGAAATCAAAATGGAATCACAGATAAATAGCCTGGAGACAAGGATTGAGAAGATACAAGAAAGGTTTAACAAGGACCTAGAAGAAATAAAAGAGTCAATATATAATGAATAATGCAATAAATGAGATCAGAAACACTCTGGAGGCAACAAATAGTAGAATAACAGAGGCAGAAGATAGGATTAGTGAAATAGAAGATAGAATGGTAGAAATAAATGAATCAGAGAGGAAAAAAGCAAAACGAATTAAAAGAAATGAGGACAATCTCAGAGACCTCCAGGACAATATGAAACGCTCCAACATTCGAATTATAGGAGTCCCAGAAGAAGACAAAAAGAAAGACCATGAGAAAATACTTGAGAAGATAATAGTTGAAAACTTCCCTAAAATGGGGAAGGAAATAATCACCCAAGTCCAAGAAACACAGAGAGTTCCAAATAGGTTAAACCCAAGGCGAAACACCCCAAGACACATATTAATCAAATTAACAAAGATCAAACACAAAGAACAAATATTAAAAGCAGCAAGGGAAAAACAACAAATAACACACAAGGGAATTCCCATAAGGATAACTGAGGATCTTTCAATAGAAACTCTTCAGGCCAGGAGGGAATGGCAAGACATACTTAAAGTGATGAAAGAAAATAACCTACAGCCCAGATTACTGTACCCAGCAAGGATCTCATTCAAATATGAAGGAGAAATCAAAAGCTTTACAGACAAGCAAAAGCTGAGAGAATTTAGCACCACCAAACCAGCTCTCCAACAAATGCTAAAGGATATTCTCTAGACAGGAAAACACAAAAAGGGCGTATAAACCCAAACCCAAAACGGTAAAGTAAATGGCAACGGGATCATACTTATCAATAATTACCTTAAACATAAATGGGTTGAATGCCCCAACCAAAAGGCAAAGACTGGCCCAATGGATACAAAAACAAGACCCCTCTATATGCTGCCTACAGGAGACCCACCTCAAAACAAGGGACACATACAGACTGAAAGTGAAGGGCTGGAAAAAGATATTCCATGCAAATAGAGACCAAAAGAAAGCAGGAGTGGCAATACTCATCTCCGATAAAATAGACTTTAAAACAAAGGCTGTGAAAAGAGACAAAGAAGGCCACTACATAATGATCAAAGGATCAATCCAAGAAGAAGATATAACAATTATAAATATATATGCACCCAACAGAGGAGCACCGCAATATGCAAGACAAATGCTAACAAGTATGAAAAGGGAAATTAACAGTAACACAATAATAGTGGGAGACTTTAATACCCCACTCACACCTATGGACAGATCAACTAAACAGAAAATTAACAAAGAAACGCAAACTTTAAATGATACAATAGACCAGTTAGACCTAATTGATATCTATAGGACATTTCACCCCAAAACAATGAATTTCACCTTTTCCTCAAGTGAGCATGGAAACTTCTCCAGGGTAGATCACATCCTGGGCCATAAATCTAACCTTGATAAATTAAAAAAAAGATAGAAATCATTCCAAGCATCTTTTCTGACCATAATGCATTAAGATTAGATGTCAATTACAGGAGAAAAACTATTAAAAATTCCAACATATGGAGGCTGAACAACATGCTTCTGAATAACCAACAAATCACAGAAGAAATCAAAAAAGAAATCAAAATATGCATAGAAATGAATGAAAATGAAAATGAAAACGCAACAACCCAAAACCTGTAGGATGCTATAAAAGCAGTGCTAAGAGGAAAGTTCATAGCAATACAGGCATACCTCAAGAAACAAGAAAAAAGGCAAATAAATAACACAACTCTACACCTAAAGCAACTAGAAAAGGAAGAAATGGAGAACCCCAGAGTTAGTAGAAGGAAAGGAATCTTAAAAATTAGGGCAGAAATAAATGCAAAAGAAACAAAAGAGACCATAGCAAAAATCAACAAAACCAAAAGCTGGTTCTTTGAAAGGATAAATAAAATTGACAAGCCATTAGCCAGACTCATCAAGAAACAAAGAGAGGAAAATCAAATCAATAAAATTAGAAATGAAAATGGAGAGATCACAACAGACAACACAGAAATACAAAGGATCATAAGAGACTACTATCAGCAATTATATGCCAATAAAATGGACAACGTGGAAGAAATGGACAAATTCTGAGAAAAGTACAACTTTCCAAAACTGAACCAGGGAGAAATAGAAAATCTTAACAGACCCATCACAAGCACAGAAATTGAAACTGTAATCAGAAATCTTCCAGCAAACAAAAGCCCAGGTCCAGACGGCTTCACAGCTGAATTCTACCAAAAATTTTGAGAAGAGCTAACACCTATCCTAATCAAACTCTTTCAGAAAATCAAACTCTTCCAAACTCATTCTATGAGCCCACCATCACCCTAATACCAAAACCTGACAAAGATGCCACAAAAAAGGAAAACTACAGGCCAATATCACTGATGAACATAGATGCAAAAATCCTCAACAAAATTCTAGCAATCAGAATCCAACAACAAATTAAAAAGATCATACACCATGACCAAGTGGGCTTTATCCCAGGGATGCAAGCATTCTTTAATATCTGCAAATCAATCAATGTAATTCACCACATTAACAAATTGGAAAATAAAAGCCATATGATTATCTCAATAGATGCAGAGAAGGCCTTTGACAAAATTCAACATCCATTTATGATAAAAACTCTCCAGAAAGCAGGAATTGAAGGAACATACCTCAACATAATAAAAGCTATATATGACAAACCCACAGCAAACATTATCGTCAATGGTGAAAAATTGAAAGCATTTCCCCTAAAGTCAGGAACAAGACAAGGGTGTCCACTTTCACCGCTACTATTCAACATAGTTCTGGAAGTTTTAGCCACAGCAGTCAGAGAAGAAAAAGAAATAAAAGGAATCCATATTGGAAAAGAAGAAGTAAAACTCTCACTGTTTGCAGATGACATGATCCTCTACATAGAAAACCCTAAAGACTCCACCAGAAAACTACAAGAGCAAATCAATGAATATAGTAAAGTTGCAGGATATAAAATCAACACACAGAAATCCCTTGCATTCCTATACACTAACAATGAGAAAGTAGAAAAAGAAATTAAGGAAACAATTCCATTCACCATTGCAACAAAAAGAATAAAATACTTAGGAATATATCTACCTAAAGAAACTAAAGACCTATATATAGAAAACTATAAAACACTGATGAAAGAAATCAAAGAGGACACTAATAGGTGGAGAAATACACCATGTTCATGGATTGGAAGAATCAATATAGTGAAAATGAGTAGACTACCCAAAGCAATCTACAGATTCAATGCAATCCCTATCAAGCTACCAGCGGTAGTTTTCACAGAACTAGAACAAATAATTTCAAGATTTGTTCGGAAATACAAAAAACCTTGAATAGCCAAAGCAATCTTGAGAAATAAGAATGGAACTGGAGGAATCAACTTGCCTGACTTCAGGCTCTACTACAAAGCCACAGTCATCAAGACAGTATGGTACTGGCACAAAGACAGACGTATAGATCAATGGAACAAAAAAGAAAGCCCAGAGATAAATTCACACACCTATAGACACCTTATCTTTGTCAAAGGAGGCAAGAATATACAGTGGAGTAAAGACAATCATCTCTTTAACAAGTGGTGCTGGGAAAACTGGTCAACCACTTGTAAAAGAATGAAACTAGATCACTTTCTAACACCACACACAAAAATAAACTCAAAATGGATTAAATATCTAAACGTAAAACCAGAAACTATAGAACTCCTAGAGGAGAACATAGGCAAAACACTCTCTGACATAAATCATAGCAGGATCCTCTATGATCCACCTCCCAGAATACTGGAAATAAAAGCAAAAATAAGCAAATGGGATCTAATTAAAATTAAAAGCTTCTGCACAACAAAGGAAACTATAAGCAAGGTGAAAAGACAGCCTTCTGAATGGGAGAAAATAATAGCAAATGAAGAAACTGACAAACAACTAATCTTAAAAATATACAAGGAACTTATGCAGCTCAATTCCAGAAAAATAAATGGCCCAATCAAAAAAATGGGCCAAAGAACTAGATAGACATTTCTCCAAAGAAGACATACAGATGGCTAATAAACACATGAAAAGATGTTCAACATCAGTCATTATCAGAGAAATGCAAATAAAAACCACAGTGAGGTACCATTTCACACCAGTCACAATGGCTGCGATCCAAAAGTCTACAAGCAATAAATGCTGGAGAGGGTGTGGAGAAAAGGGAACCCTCTTACACTGTTGATGGGAATGCAAACTAGTACAGCCTCTATGGAGAACCGTGTGGAGATTCCTTAAAAAATCGCAAATAGAGCTGCCTTATGACCCAGCAATCCCACTGCTAGGCATACACACCGAGGAAACCAGAACTGAAAGAGACACATGTACCCCAATGTTCATTGCAGCACTGTTTATAATAGCCAGGACATGGAAACAACCTAGATGTCCATCAGCAGATGAATGGATGAGAAAGCTGTGGTACATATACACAATGGAGTATTATTCAGCCATTAAAAAGGATACATTTGAATCAGTTCTAATGAGATGGATAAAACTGGAGCCGATAATACAGAGTGAAGTAACCCAGAAAGAAAAACACCGATACAGTATACTAACACATATATATGGAATTTAGATAGATGGTAATGATAACCCTGTATGTGAGACAGCAAAAGAGACACAGATGTATAGAACGGACTTTTGGACTCTAAGGGAGAGGGTGGGATGATTTGGGAGAATGGCATTGAAACATGTATACTATCATGTAAGAAACGAATCACCAGTCTATGTTCGATGAGGGATACAGGATGCTTGGGGCTGGTGCACAGGGATGATCCAGAGAGATGATATGAGGTAGGAGGTGGGAGGGGGGGTTCAGGATTGGGAGCTCATGTACAACTGTGGCGGATTCATGTCAATGTATGGCAAAACCAATACAGTATTGTAAAGTAAAATAAAGTAAAAATAAATATTAAAAAAAAGAAATTCTTACCTTCTTTCTGTAAAACAATTATCCTTCAATTTAAAATAATTTAATTAAAAAAAGAAACTTACTCTTTTTAAAATGCAAATGTTTCTCCCCTCTGGTTGTATAAATGGCTTGATAAAGTTAAGAGCCTCTGGTGTTTGGTCAGCCATTCATTTCATTCTTAGAGTGTCTGGGAGTGAAACATCTGTTTGAAATGTGGTTTGCTTTCTTTTTTTTACATTTGTTAACTTTGCTACAATGTTTTCTGAAAACCATGAATGTTAACAGTGTTCAGTCACTTTTTCTTTTCCAATAGTTATTGTTTCTTTAACTACATCTCCACAAACTATGAATTATTGAGTTACATGAGGTTATTGAATTTGTGTTTCTTGCCTCCTAGAACTCACATATCTGAATCACAGAGCAGGCTGCATTTTCTCTGCATTTCCCTTCATTCATTATATTTTACCTTAGAAACTAACGTAAAAAATATGAATGAATCTATAACTCTAACATAACACATTTAAAAAATATGAATTTATTCTTTATTTTAGTTTGCTTTCATGTCTTTCCTGTAAAATGATGCTTTTTCTCAAGGGACGTGCTAGTATCAAAGCCCTAAAGAAAACCCTTTATCCACATATCAAATTTCCTATAGATTTTTCACACCTTGTAACCAATTTCATCATCTCTTCTTTTCATAAAACACATCCCTCTGCCTGTGCTAAGTTTATGCTCCCTTTGGTCACATGTATATATTCAGTTTTTCATTAGAGTTTATGAGACAGGATAAACTAAAAAGCCAAAATTTTTTTTTGTTTGTTTCAGATATAGATACATTTAACATAAAGTTTTACCAGTTTCATTAGTCCTTTTTCAAATTTGGTTTTATTTGATAGTTAAATTTCTCCTCATAAATCCTTTTCAAATTTTATTGTGCTTCAAGATTATTGTAATAATCCATTTCATTTTCTGTGTTATTTAAAGCTAAATTATATTTGAACCTGTATTTTCATATAAAGATTGTATTACCTTTCAACTGATTTTTAGTCTAGATCTTGACATGTGTAATTTTTTCTTAATAATAAGCTCACTAAATAATATCTCTTTTATTAAGCTATTTTTCCTTTCAATGGACATCAGCCTGGCTGAACTGCATAACTTTCTTATGCCTTGATACTAAAAAGAGCATAATTTCAGTCATTATAAAGCTTTTTTGTATTTTGCTAGCTAGTTATACATTTTTCTTAGACTATTATTTATGTCAGTGATATTTTAAAATACAATATTACATAAAATTCTTTTGTGTATTAAAATCTTGATCAGTTTCTCTATTTTTTAATATTGAGAGCTACATGTATTCACTTTTGGGAAACATTTCATTGTCTCTTGGTTTGCACTGTTGATAATTATAAATCTGCTGTCAATCTATTGTCATTACTTTTCTCTCTGAATGGCCATTTAAAGCTCCATCCTTTAATTTTGGTCTTACACAATTTTATGACTAGATGTTTACTTGTGGATTTAAAAAAAAAATCTTGTTTCAAGTTTTTGTGCTACCTGAATTTTAAGATTTATATATTTAATTAATCTAGGAATTTCTTAGCCAATATATTTTAAAATACTGCAACTAATCTGCTGTCTCTATACTTTTTTCATATACCTAAATTGGAAGCATATGTTAATTTTTTTGTTGTATCTTTTTCATGTCTTCAATACTCTCTTTTATCATTTTTGTAATTTTATTTCTTTGTGCTGCATTCTTTGCAACTTTAAAGATTTATTTTGTAATTCACTAGCTTTCTTTTCAGCAATATCTAATTATATTTCATGTTCATTGAGATTAATCAACTAAGTTTTAATGACTGTATTTTTAGAGAAGCTTAAAGTTTATTTAAAAAATTGAATATAAAGTAAAAAGAGTTCTCATATATTTCCTCTCCCTCTTCCAAGTTTCCCCTATTAATAAAATCTTGCTTGAGTGTAGTATATTTCTTGGAGTTGATGAACCAATATTGATACATACATTATTATTAACTAGAGTCCATAGTTCACATTAGAGTTTGCTCTTTATATTGTATGGTCATATGGATTTTGACAAATGCGTAATGCCATTACCCACTATTACAGTACATGCAGATCAGTTTCAATGCCCTAAAAGTGCTCTTTTCCCTGCCTGTTTGTTCCTCTTTATTCTTCTCTCCTATCCCCCCACTAAACCCTACCAAACTCTTGGCAAACACTGATCTTTCTAATGTCTCTAAAGTTTTGCTTTTAAAACACCATATAGTTGGAATCACACAGGACGCAATCTTTTTAGACTGGTTTTGTTTACCTAAGAATGCGCATGTAACCTTCCTTTTTGTCTTTTCATACCTTGATAGCTCCTTTCTTTCTATTATTAAATGATTAACATTCCACTGTGGAGATGCATCACAGTTTGCTTATCTATTGGCCAACTAAAGAATGTGTTGATTGCTTCCATGTTTTGGCATTATGTATAAACATTTGTGCACAGGTTTTTGTGTGCAAGCAAGTGTTCAACTCATTCAGGTAAATACCAGGGAACATGATTGTTGAGACTGTATGAGAATACTATGTTTAGCTTTGTAAGAAACAGCTAAACTCTCTTCTTCAGTTATAGTATCATTTTGCATTCCCACCAGCAATGAATTCTATATCCTCATTAGCACTTGGTGTTATTTGTGTTTTGGCTTTTAGCCATTCTAATAGGTGTACACTAGTATCTCATTGCTATTTTCATTTGAAATTACCTGATGATGGGATTTCAAGTATCTCTTATATGTTTATTTATTATCTGCATATCTTTTCAATGAGATGTCTGCACATATCTTTTGGCCAATTTTAAAAATTAGGGTGGTTGTTTTTTCATTGTTGAGTTTGAAGGGTTATTTATATATTTTGCATTCAAGTTCCTTTTTAGATAAATGTTTTGCAAATATTTCTCCCCATCTTTGGCTTTCCTCTTCATTTCCTTCACATTGTATTTCCTGGATTGGAACTTTTTTCTTTTTTTATTTAATACAAACTTATACATTTATCTTTCACAGATAAAACTTAACCCAAAGTCACATAAATGTTCTCTCATGTTATTTTCAGTAAATTACTTTGCTTTGCATTTTGATCACAATTCAGTTTGGGTTAATTCAATGTCTGGAAGGTGGTAAAGTCAGTGTACATACTAATCAATTTTTTTAGATGTCATTTTATTGTTTATCTTCATGTGGATGTTCAGTTGTTCCAGCACTGTTTGTTGGAAGAAACTATCCTTTCTCCATAGGATTGTCCAAGCTTCTTTGTCAAAGGTCAATTGACAACATTTATGTGGGTCTTTATTTGGTCTCTGTACATTGTTACATTGATCTATTTGTCTGCTTTCACCAGTATCACGCTATTCTGATTACTGCAGCTTTGTAGGAAGTCAAAGTTAGGTAGTGTCTGTCCTCTGACTTTGTTCTTCTTCAATGCTGTGTTCACTATGCTGGGCCCTTTCCTTTCCGTATAAACTTCAAAATAAATTTCTTGATATAAACGTCTATTTAGATTTGAATTCTAATGATTTTACACGTAGACAGAGATGGAAGTCCTAATATTTGCATTGTGTGTGAGTGTGTGTTTCTTTTTAAATCTTTACTTATTTACAGTCATATTCTTTGCCTATTTGTGTTGCCTCTTCAATTTATCTAAATATTTTAATTTCATTACCTCATACTCTGTATCATATGATATGTACATACATGTATATATATTTATATTTTTAACACCTTACTGAGGTGGCTATACTGCTTACCGTTTCTGTTTACTCTCATGAGTAACAACTTGTTTTTTAATGTGTTTTGTTATTGTGGATCATGAACTCATATTCACCAGGCTTTAATTGTAGGAGAAATAGCAGACCTTAATTGAATATATATCCTTTCAGGAATGTACATATATATTTTTTTCATCTGAATCAACAGAGGTGCTTAGTAGTATTGCCAACCTAGATCACATATAGTTCATTTTAAGAAGCTTGTTTATTTTTTGTGTGTGATTTTTCTGGAGCACAAAATAAATACATGTTCAAATTTTAAACCCATATGATGGAAGACCTATGGCTCCACATTATTAAAAATTAATGTATTTATTTTAATTGGAGGCTAACTACTTTACAATATTGTAGTGGTTTTTGCCATACATGTACATAGATGTTACATGTGTTCCGCATCCTGAACCCCCCTCCCACCTCCCTCCCCATCCCATCCCTCAGGGTCATCCCAGTGCACCAGCCCTGAGCACCCTGTCTCATGCATCGAACCTGGACTGGCGATCTGTTTCACATATGATCATATACATGTTTCAGTGCTGTTCTCTCAAATCATCCCACCCTTGCCTTCTCCTACAGAATCCAAAAGTCTGTTCTTTACATCGGTGCCACTTTTGCGGTCTCACATATAGGGTCATCGTTACCATCTTTCTAAATTCCATATATATGCATTATTATACTGTATTGGTATTTTTCTTTCTGACTTACTTCACTCTGTATAATAGGCTCCAGTTTCATCCATCTCATTAGAACTGATTCGAATGTGTTCTTTTTAATAGTTGAGTAATATTCCATTGTGTATATGTACCACAGCTTTCTTATCCATTTGTCTGCTGATGGACATCTAGGTTGCTTCCATGTCTTGGCTATTATAAACAGTGCTGCGATGAACACTGGGGATAAGTGTCTCCTTCAGTTCTGATTTCCTTGGTGTGTATGCTCAGCAGTGGGATTGCTGGGTGGTATGGCAGTTCTATTTCTAGTGTTTTAAGGAATCTCCACACTGTTCTCCAGAGTGGCTGTACTAGTTTGCATTCCCACCAACAGTGTAAGAGGGTTCCCTTTTCTCCATACCCTCTCCAGCATTTATTGATTGTAGACTTTTGGATAGCAGCCATTCTGACCAGCATGAGATGGTACCTCACTGTGATTTTGATTTGCATTTCTCTGATAATGAGTGATGTTGAACATCTTTTCATGTGTTTATTAGCCATCTGCGTGTCTTCTTTGGAGAAATTTATGTTTAGTACTTTGGCCCATTTTTTGATTTGGTCTTTTATTTTACTGAAATTGTGGCTCAACATTCTTAGAGATTTTTTTTTTTTCATCTTTCAAATGTCAGTCTAAGAAGATTAGTTTCTTTTCTTTATTTGATAGCAGGATAGTTTCATTTCCAGTTGACAAAGATCAGGTTCCCTAGATGTAGAATTTGAAGTGGGGAAGCTTATTAACAAAATATACTGGTGACAGTCTCTCAGGAAAACAAGACTTATCCTGCAATTTGCTTCTTTATTAGCTCTTCTCCATAGGATAGTGTCTCATGGAAAATTGCTCATACTCTGTTCAGTTCAGTTCAGTTCAGTCGCTCAGTCGTGTCTGACTCTTTGCGACCCCATGAATCACAGCATGCCAGGCCTCCCTGTCCATCACCAACTCCCGGAGTTCACTCAGACTCACATCCATCGAGTCAGTGATGCTATCCAGCCATCTCATCCTCTGTCATCCCCTTCTTCTCCTGCCCCCAATCCCTTCCAGCATCAAGGTCTTTTCCAATGAGCCAACTCTTAGCGTGAGGTGGCCAAAGTACTGGAGTTTCAGCTTTAGCATCATTCCTTCCAAAGAAATCCCAGGGCTGATCTTCAGAATGGACTGGTTGGATCTCCTTGCAGTATAAGGGACTCTCAAGAGTCTTTTCCAACACCACAGTTCAAAAGCATCAATTCTTCAGCGCTCAGCCTTCTTCACAGTCCAACTCTCACATCCATACATGACTACTGGAAAAACCATAGCCTTGACTAGACAGACCTTAGTTGGCAAAGTAATGTCTCTGCTTTTGAATATGCTCTCAAGGTTGGTCATAACTTTTCTTCCAAGGACTAAATGTCTTTTAATTTCATGGCTGCAGTCACCATCTGCAGTGATTTTAGAACCCCCCAAAATAAAGTCTGGCATTGTTTTCACTGTTTCCCCGTGTATTTCCCAGGAAGTGATGGGACCAGATGCCATGATCTTCGTTTTCTGAATGTTGAGCTTTAAGCCAACTTTTTCACTCTCCACTTACACTTTCATCAAGAGGCTTTTTAGTTCTTCTTCACTTTCTGCCATAAGGGTGGTGTCATCTGCATATCTGAGGTTATTGATATTTCTCCCATCAATCTTGATTCCAGCTTGTGCTTCATCCAGCCCAGCGTTTCTCATGATGTACTCTGCATATAAGATAAAGAAGCAGGGTGACAATACACAGACTTGATGTACTCCTTTTCCTATTTGGAACCAGTCTGTTGTTCCATGTCCAGTTCTAACTGTTGCTTCCTGGCCTGCATACAGATTTCCCAAGAGGCAGGTCAGGTGGTCTGGTATTCCTATCTCTCTCAGACTTTCCCACAGTTTACTGTGACCCACACAGTCAAAGGCTTTGGCGTAGTCAATAAAGCAGAAATAGATGTTTTTCTGGAACTCTCTTGCTTTTTCAATGATCCGGCAGATGTTGGCAATTTGATCTCTGGTTCCTCTGCCTTTTCTAAAACCAGCTTGAACATCAGGATGTTCACAGTTCACGTATTGCTGAAGCCTGGCTTGGAGAACTTTGACCTATTCTCAAAGTTCCATATGTATGCTCCTTCAGTGATCTTTTAATACTGTTCTTTTCAAGCTCCTGATCAGATTTAAAACTTTTGCCACTGCTCAAGGACCTGAGTATAATTTTGGCCACTTCTTTTTCTACACAAAAAGAGAAGACATGATTCATTATCTAAAAGTTAGCCCTTGAGGACCCTTACTGTGATCCTTCAGGGCCCTCCTGAAGGGAGTAGTCCAGTTGTATTCTAGTTTTGACTTATACCCACATAGCAAGCTGATCCATCTTTGAATGCAATTTGATATCTGTTCTGCTCTGTCATTTCATCACAGGGAACACTCTTAGGGTCATGCATGTGAGGTGATGGAGTGGCATCAGTGAAAGAGTGATAAGGAATAAGGAGAATTCTGGCTTTCAATTAAAAATATTTTTGCAACTTACTTGTGGTCTCTGGACATGCTGACTCACAATTTCAAATATACTACATGTAACATGATAGATTGTTGCACAGCTTCTTCATTCCCCAATCTTGTGACTTGGTGAGTATCTTAGTCCATTCAGGTTGCTATAGCAGAATATTATAGCGTTTTGTAAACAACAAAGATTTATTCCTCACAGTTCTAAAGCCTAAGAGTCCACAATCAAGGTGCCAGCAGAGGGGAGGGGACCACTGGAGAGGGGACCACTTCCTAATTCAGATAAAACCGTCTTCCCTCTGTGTCCTGGTATGGTGGAAGGGGCAAGTGAGCTCTCTAAAATCTTCTTCATACTCTTACAACCTAATCATCTTCCAGAGGCCTATCTCAAAATGTCAGTACTCTCATACTGGGGACTCCATTTCCAACATATGATATTTAAGGGGACACAGGCATTTAGTCTGTAACAGTGGGCTTGATAACATTTACTTCATAATAGGGCCTCTCAGGTGGTGCAATGGTGAGGAATCCGCCTGCCAGTACAGGAGACACAAGTTTGATCCCTGGATTTAGAAGACCCCGTGGAGGAGGAAATGGCAATGCACTCCTGTATTCTTGCCTAGAGGATTCCATGGACAGAGGAGCTCAGTCATGGGGTCACAAAGAGTGAGACATGACTGAGCAACTGAGTATGCACGATGTACCAAGCCTTTTTCATACTTACTTCTCACGCTTTAGAGTGAGTGCATGCTTCTTATAAAGGAATTCAGAACCCTTACCATTTATTCTTTATCAGGATCAATTATTAATATCATCAATATAGTGGATTAATGTATTATTCACCAGATGGATCACATTAATTCATATGCCCAAGTAGTTCTTGTTCCTTCACAGAATATTCTGATAGAAAGCAAGGTAATTAATAGCCTTCAGGTAAAGCCAGAAGTATAGACTGTTGTCTACTTCAGGTAAATGCAAAACAATTTTGATTTTTTTTTCCTTTTAATAATGATCAAAAAGAAAATTCTCACCAGATCAATGTTTACATACCATGTAAACAGAAATGTGTTACTTTGCTGTAGATGAGATACTACATCAAGAGAAGCAGTTATAGTTGGGGCTATCACTTGATTAAGTTTGCAGCAGGCTATTGTTATCCACCATATAAAAATTTATTCAATTTTTACACTGACCAGACTAGTGAATTAAGTGAAGCTACTATGGTAGCATTATTTAAATCTTTCAGAGTAGCATTCAGTTCAGTTCAGTTCAGTTCAGTTGTTCAGTCGTGTCCAACTCTTTGAGACCCCATGAATCGCAGCACGCCAGGCCTCCCTGTCCGTCACCAACTCCCCCTGCCATTTCCCCAGGATGCATTATTAACTTACTATCTTAGCAGAGGGAAGGTATTTCAGGGGCTTTACTTGGCTCTTACCTTGAAAGTGAAGGTTTTGCCTTGTGAGAACTTTGTCCACATCTATGTATGTTCATTCCTAATGTATATTTGGAAACTAGGAAAACCGTCCCTGGATGGGTCTGTGAACCCAGTGAACTCACTTGAGAGATGAGGCCCGTGAGGAAATAAGCCATTATAGTAGAAAATCAAGAGAAGCAAAGGAAACTGGCAAGACTCCCGCAGAGGATCTAGATGACACAGCACAAGTTACAGACCTTAAAGTAACTAGCTTAGTCAAAGAGCAGAAAAGGAAAACTGAGAATTTTATTACAGAACTAAAAGAGACAGAATGAGTATCTGCTCTGAGATCTGAAAAATCAAATAGCTAAGGGAAATAATTGATATGGTTAACGGTAGGTTAAAAAGTGCTAGAATAAAGAACTGAAGCATAGAGAGAAGAAAGAATGGAAAATCAAGAGGAGAAAGAGAGTAAGACTTTCAAAGAGGAGATGGAATATTTATGTAATTAGAGTCCTAGAAAGAGCAGAGAGAGAGAGAGAGGGAGAGAGAGAGAGAGAAAATAAGACAGCATCAATATTTGAGGACATACTGGCTGAAAATTTTCTAAAAATGAATGAAGATTCTAAGTTACAAATTTAAGAAGACTTATTTATAGGATCGGAGCAAAATCTGTATCTCAGTGCACTTCATAGTAAAACTAGGAAATAAGAGAAATAGTAGATAAGAGAAACCAGAGAAATTAGCAAGATTATTCTCGAAGAAACAAATTTCCCAACAATTGACTTCTCAAGGGGAACAATGGAAACAGAAGGCTCTGGGAAAATATATTCAGAGTTCTGAAAGAAAGTGACCCATCCAATGAAAAGCATCCTTCAAAATGGAAGCTTGGAGAGCGTAATGTAGAAGCTTGCTAATAATAGCAATTATAAAAACTTGACAAAAAGTAATACCTAAGGGTAATATTTGCTGGGCTCCAAAAGAAAATAAAACAGGAAAGAGTTTATAGGGCTGTTGTAATCCTAGAAAGGATTGGAGCATATGAGGTGACCCTCACAGTTATCATGGATTTTTTCCTGCAAGCATTTTCTAGTTCTGGGAGCAGTAGGGGGAAAATGTTTAAACTTCTGATAGTATTCTACTAGAATAAGGAGACTGAGATTAAAGTTTGGAGACAGTGGTATGACTGGAAGTTGAGGGACAAAATCTAGGAGAGTAAGGAACCAAAGAACACGCTTTTTCAAGCATTAGCATTTTGATGTGCTGTTATTCCTTCTCCTAATTCTTGAATTTTATGCCAAAGCACATTTTCTAGAGTATGGAGCTTAAAGAACCTTCTTTTTCTTCATTTGTGCTATGAAATAATTGCAATTTCTCATTTTATTTATACTTATACTCTGACATTTTGGGCCTGGAGGAGTGGGGAACCACCCCACCAGAGTAAACCAATTCCAAGAGCTAACAAACTGCCTGCCATCATCACTTTGGTATGCAAATCAATCAATTCCCAGTCAGTGGATAACAGTTCAGTTGCTCAGTTGTGTCCAACTTTCTGTGACCCCATGGACTGCAGTATGCCAGGCTTCCCTGTCCATCGCCAACTCTCAGAGTTTACTCAAATTCATGTCCACCGAGTCAGTGATGCCATCCAACCATCTCATCCTCTGCCATCCCCTTCTCCTCCAGCCTTCAATCTTTCCCAGCATCAGGGTCTTTTCCAATGAGTAGGTTCTTCACATCAGGTGGCCACGGTATTGGAGCTTCAGCTTCAGCATCGGTCCTTCCAATGAACACTCAGGACTGATTTCCTTTAGGATGGACTGGTTGGATCTCCTTGTTGTCCAAGGGACTCTCAAGAGTCTTTTCCAACACCAGAGCTCAAAAGCATCAATTCTTCAGTGCTCAGTTTTCTTTATAGTCCAATTTTCACATCCATACATGACTACTGGAAAAACCATAGCTTTGACTAGGTGGAACTTTGTGACTCCCCACTTAAAAAAAAATTAAATCTCCTTTTACCAAACTTAGACAGTCTGGGACTCTATCTTCTACAGGGCCAGGTAATGGGCAACTGGAGGCCACTCCTATAGCCAGAGCCTGCTGACATTATTCCAACTATCCAATCATAATTTGTTCTGCTTACTTATCTTGTTTGGCCCATTCCTTCCCTAGAATATTGAAAACCAAAGTAGAACCCCCATCCTTAGTTCTCATATCTGTCTACCTGCTCATTTCAGTCAGGTGTTTCTGTGCCTCATGGGCCATGTCTCCTCTTTCTAGGGGGCTGCGAGTATAGTAAAAAAAAAAAAAAAAAAAAAAAGAAATTATCCTTCATAGCAATCATTTCTGTGTCTGTGTGTCTTACTCTATCTGCTGAAAACAAGCCCTGGGTACGTTTCTAGAATATTCTGAATTTTAAGTGGTAATCTTTCTTCCCCCCGACCCCCTAATAAATTGGGAACTTTGCTCTTGATTTGATGCAAGGGCCAGCTTAAAGACATATTCTACTTCAGTCAAAAATAAGTGGACCAAAAATGCACAGAATCGGCCTGCTACCAATACTAGCTCTCTTCCTTCTAGCCAATTTGAATGTTAGTCTGATAACATTATCCCTGATTGGGACCATTCAATTCTTCACATGCACACAAAGAATCTCATATTCTTCAATCCTTAGGATAATTTAGGCTAGCTATTCACTGAATAGGGCTTCCCTGAGAGCTCAGTTGATAAAGAATCCACCTGCAAGGCAGGAGACCCCAGTTCCATTCCTGGGTCAGGAAGATCTGCTGGAGAAGGGACAAGTTACCCACTCCAATATTCTTAGGCTTCCCTTCTGGTTCAGCTGGTAAAGAATTCACCTGCAGTACGGGAGGCCTGGGTTCAATCCCTGGGTTGGGAATGTTTGTAAAGTTTGATTCACACTTCTTTTCTATAAATAGCACAAAAGAGAATCTTGATAAAATCTGACCTGGGACTCTGAGAAAAAATTAAAACAAAAAAGGAGATTGCAATATATCTTGTGGAAACATAAAAAAAATTGGCTGAAGATGCACTTGACAGGAATCTTATACCTAATTTTTTTCCTGCACTTTGAAAAAGCTAGTTTATTGACTTACCTCTGGATAAATGAAACAATTAATTCAACCTAAAGGAGATTTATGGTTCCAGTGCTCACCTCCTTCTGTCCTCTCTCAAACTAGGAATGCTGCTTTCTTCTTTTGCTTTTATATTATTTTACCTTTGTGCACAAATGTTCTACTCATAGGCCTGGATAACAGATTTACTCTTATTATAACAACTCATGACAATATATGAGAAATACTTTGATCTAGATAGAGTATTTGGAGATAAAACTATAACATTTGCATTGTAGTGTAGGCCCTCATTTAATTAAGTGAATTTTAAAACAGTTTGAAAGTATACACTTAAGAACCATAAGTTTATCGTTATTGCAACTCAGCTTGTTCCAAATTCTGTAATGGTGACTGGGGAAACATCTTTACCATTACTAAAGTGCCTCTGTGTTGCTAACTTGGACAACAGAAAATTATTTAAAAAAAAAAGATTATTTCATTTTATGGCTTGATAGATGCATCAGGTTGAATAAAAAGTAATTGTGGTTTTGGACCATGAATTTTAAATCATTATAACTAGGCTCAAACACATCTTTATTAATTAAAGTAGGAATTATTACAATCAACAGTTTTTGCCAATGAGAAATAAGCTTTATTCCTATAATATAAATATCCATGCTTTGAGATTCAACAAAGCATCTTGAAAAGCATTTTCAGCATCCTGGTGGCTGTGGAAGGGTTTTCCCTGCAAAAAACTGTCGAGATACTGAAGAAGTGGTAGTTGGCTGGCAAGAGATTAGGTGAATATGGCAGATGAGGCAAAACTTTGCAGCTCAATTTGTTCAACTTTTGAGGCATTGGTTGTGTGACATGCAGTAGGGCATTGTTGTGGAAAAGAACTGGGCCCATTCTGTTTACCAATGCTGGCTGCAGGCATTGCCATTTTTAGTCTGTCTCATCGATTTGTTGAGTATACTTCTCAGATGTAATGACTTTGCCAGGATTCAGAAAGTTGTAGTGGATCAGACCAGCAGCAGATCATCATACAGTGACTATGAGTTTTTTTTTTTTTGTGCAAGTTTGACTTTGGGCTTCCCTGATGACTCAGACAGTAAAGAACCCACCTGTAACACAGGAGACCCAGGTTCAGTCCCTGGGTTGGGAAGATTTCTTGGAGAAGGGCATGGCAATCCACTCCAGTATTCTTGCCTGGAGAATTCCATGGACAGAGGAGCCTGGTGGGCTATAGTACATAGGGTCACAAAGAGTCAGACAGGACTGAGCAACTAATACTTTCACTTTTTTGGGGGGACTTGAATAAAAAGTTCACTCAAATTTGCTTTTCGTCTAACTTCAATTCTATAGTCTAAAATAAATATAAAATAAACAGCAAGTAATAATTCATTGGCAAAAAAATGAGAAATGTGCATTAAAATGACGTATAAGATAATCACATTTATTTTAAAATGTGTTCCAATATCAAATGGCAAAGTTCAACAATGCAAAACCACAATTACTTTTGTAACAACATAATATATTTTTGGAAATATTTTATGTTACTTAAATATATTTCTTTTCATTGTTTGACCACTCTTTGTCTGAGTTTTTGAGACTTTGTAGAATAAACGTTTATTCATGCTTTGCTTTTGAAAATGAGTGTGCAATTAAGGCAAATAATAATAGTTATACCTAAGACACACTGAGCCCTTACTTGTTTGGCACTGACCTAAATACTCTATGTATATGACTCAAAACAGCCCTCTGATCTGGGTCTTAATGGTATCTACTTTTTTAAAAAGCGTAGATTATTGTTGATTTTTTTTTTTTAAGGTGAAGTCGCTCGGTCATGTCTGACTCTTTGTGACCCAGTGGACTGTAGCCTACCAGGCTCCTCTGTCCATGGGATTCTCCAGGCAAGAATACTGGAGTGGGTTGCCATTTCCTTCTTCAGGGTATCTTCCCGACCCAGGGATCGAACCCAGGTCTCCAGCATTGGAGGCAGACGCTTTAACCTCTGAGCCACCAGGGAAGCCCAAAAGGGGATGCTGTGGCTGCATGGGCCAGGAAACGAACCCAGGCCTCCTGCGTGGCAAGTGAGAATTCTACCACTGAACCACCAGAAGTTTTGAGTTCATAACAAAGTTGAGAAGGTACAGAGGTTTCCTTCTTAGCTACTGTCCTCACCCTTGCATCAGCCCCTCTGTGACCAACACTACCCATAGTTGGAACATTTGTTATAGTTTATGAATTTACATTAGAATATCATAATCACTCAAAGTCCATAGTTCACATTAGGGTTCACTTCTATGAGTCTGGAAAAATGTTTGATGATATGTATGAATCCTTCCGGAGAAGGAAATGGCAATCCACTCTAGTACTCTTGCCTGGAAAATTCCACAGATGGAGGAGCCTTGTAGGCTGCAGCCTATGGGGTTGCTAAGAGTCGGACACGACTAAAAACTCACACACACACATGCATCCTTCCCAGTGTCACACAGAGTATTTTCACTGCCCTAAAATTCCCCTCTGCTCTGCCTACTACCCCTCTACTACCCTCTGTAACCTCTTGACATCACTAATATTTTTACATCTCCATAGTCTTGCCTTTTCCAGAATTTCATATAGTTGGAATCATGCAGTATGTAGCTTTTAAAAATTATCTTCTTTCACTTAGTAATATGCACTTAAGTATTCTCCATGTCTTTTTGGGGTTTGAGGGCTCATTTCTTGTTAGTGCTGAGTAATGTTCTATTGTCTGAAAGTGCCACTTTTATTTTTTTTTTAATCCATTCATCTACTGAAGGACATCTTGGTTGTTCCCAACTTTTGCCAATTATGAATAAAGCCTCTATAATAATCTATGTATTCAGGTTTCTGTGTGAAGACAAGTTTTCAAATCTGAAAGAACACAAAACACATTAACTGCTGGATCGCATGGTTAGAGTGTGTTTAGCTTTGTAAAAAAAACACCAAACTGTCTTCGATAGTGGCCATACCATTCTACATCCTCTCCAGCAGTAAATATGTGTTCCTGTTGTTCTGTATTCTCACCAGCACTTGGCGATGTCAGTATCTTGGATTTTGGCCGTTCCGATAGACATGTACTGGTATCTTATTTTTTTTTTTTAATTTGCATAATTCCCTGCTGACATACAATGTGTAGAGCATCTTTTTCTAGATTTAGTTGCCATCTTTATATCTTCTTTGATAAGATATCTGTTAAGGTCTCTGGCCATTTTTTTTAAAACTTGGATTGTTTGTTTTATTATTGTTGAGATTTGAAAGTTTTCTTGTATATTTTGAATAACATTTCTTTATTATACATGTCTTCTGCAAATATTTTCTCCCATTCTGTGGCTTTTATTCTCATCAACTCTTGACAGTCCCTTGGACTGCAAGGAGATCCAACCAGTCCATTCTGAAGGAGATCAGCCCTGGGATTTCTGTGGAAGGAATGATGCTAAAGCTGAAACTCCAGTACTTTGGCCACCTCATGCAAAGAGTTGACTCATTGGAAAAGACTTTGATGCTGGGAGGGATTGGGGGCAGGAGGAGAAGGGGATGACAGAGGATGAGATGGCTGGATGGCATCACTGACTCGATGGATGTGAGTCTGAGTGAACTCTGGGAGTTGGTGATGGACATGGAGGCCTGGCATGCTGTGATTCATGGGGTTGCAAAGAGTCGGACAGGACTGAGCGACTGAACTGAACTGAACTGATTGACACAGTATTTAATTTCAGTGGAGTCCAGGTTAACAATTATTCCTTTCATGAATTGCCTTTGATGTATCTAAAAGTCACCCACCAGGTCAAAGGTGAGCTAAGTTTTCCCCTATATTATCTTCTAGGGGGGTTATAGTTTTGCATTTTGCATTTAGTCTGTGATCCACTGTGAATTAATTTTTGCAAAGAGTATCAGGTCTGCATCAAGATTCAGTTATGTGGATGTGGATGTCCTCATAAAATTGAAAGCAGTAGAAGGGCAGTTTCTTGCCTACCTTCAATCAATGTTGTATGTCCAGTAACAGTGCAAAGACTGGCACATAGCTGACGATCAAGACCCGTAGGTTGAAAGAATGAATTTAAACAGATGAATATGGTAGCATATGAATAAATGGTAATAGACATGTAAATAAAGTGCATGGGGTAATGCTTGGCAGGACTAAATCTGGATAAGTCTCTGTTCAAGACTCAGTTGCATGTTTCAGGGTTTTAGGATCTCAGCAGGAAACAGACAGTTTACTTCCTTGCCAGTCTTAACGTTTGGGCCAATCTTAAAGAAACCAACAAGGGTCTTGCAGGTTGACCCTGAGGCCTACAGGGGAGGGGATGGAGTAATTGACCCCATGGAAGCTAGATGCAGCATGAAGAGGGCCATCTGATAGGTGATGAGGCCTTCCTTCACTAGAGGAACTCATTCAGCTGATGACAAAATTGCAGGGAGGGATCTGAGAGAAGAAACAGCTTGTACTTGCTTTATGTATTAGTGTCCTATTGTTGCTATACAAGTCTTCACAATCTTAGTGGATTGCAATAACATAAATTTATTATCTTACAATTTTGTAGGTCAGAAATCCTGCATAGGTCCTACTGGGCTAAAATCAAGGTGTTAGCAAGGCTGTGTTCTTCTTGAAGGATTCAGGGGTCATTCTGTTTCCTTGCCATTTTCAGCTTCTAGAGGGTACTAGCATTCCTTGGCTCTTGGCCCTTTCCTATATCCTTGAAGCCAGTAGGGTAGCATCTTCACATCTCTCCCTAACTTTCAGACCTCTCTTCTGTCCTTGCATTGCCTTCATTCTCTCTCTCTAGCCCTCCTGTCTCTTTCTTATAAAGAACCTTGTGATTACACTGAGCCCACCAGGTTTTCCTGGTGGCTCAGAAGGTAAAAAATCTTCCTGCAATGCAGGAGACCCAGATTCAATCCCTGGGTCAGGAAGATCCCCTGGAGAAGGAAATGGCACCCCACTCGTGTTCTTGCCTGAGGAATTCCATGGACAGAGGATCCTGGCAGCTACAGTCCATGGGGTTGCAAAAAGTCAGACATGACTAGGTGACCAACACTTTCCCTTTCCCTGGGGTAGTACAGACACATTCCCCAATCTCAAAATTCTCCCCATACAAATACCCTCTTTCCATATAAGGTAATATATTCACAGGTTCTGAGGATTAAGATGTGGATATCTTTCAGGGACTGTCATTCAGTCTATCTCACTCTCTTTAACCTCTGTTCTCCTCCTAGTGTCTTCTGTTGGCTCAATTCAAGAGGAAGCCAGAGGGTAAAGGAATCCATTAGTATAGTCTTTATAGATTTGCTTCCCAGGGTACTGTGCTTGATGAATTTGGAAGTATCATAAAATATATGCCGAGATGATCATATGTAGCCATTCACATCACCACTAGTTGTCATTTGGTTCTACTCTGTATTTTTTACAACCTGAATAGGATCTGCCATTTATTACATTGATTCTCTTAATAATATGTGCCATGTCTACACTGTATACTTTTTAAAATTTAAAATTATAATAAACATGAAGTAATTGTATAGAAATGTTAATATTTGATTTGATATATTTTGGTTCTATGCTTCTAAGGTAAAAAATCTTCTAGATCCAGAAAAACAAGAGGAAAATTCAGGTCATTACAGTTTCCTGACTTCAAATGTCTCAAAATAGACGATCATTTAAATAATTGGAGCAAATTATGATTGCTATATATTTGATGCTGTGGACAGAGATTTTTGTTCTAGCCATCTAAAGATAATAGTAATCATGTCATTTTGCATTCCAGAGAATTATTGTTAATTTAAATAAGTATGTTCATATTTATGTGGCTAATTCTTAGGCCAGGTTTAGATTCATATCTTTAAATATTTAAGGCATATAAACCCAGTAACTCTATAAAAGTCACAATTTAAAACCAGTGGAAAGATCATGTTAAGGGATAGTTTAGAAAAGAATATTTAGAAAAGAATAAAAGAGAGTGGAAAAATTTTTAAATTTGAGATTGAAGAGTAAGACTCATCTTGGAACTAAAACAATAGTTAATTAGACAAAATGGTACTTGTACGCAGTTATGTACTGACCAAGTGGGTGTTGGATTATTTAACTCCTTTTGCGATCTGTCTTATCTGTTATGAGAGACTCATGGTAATAGCTGTTATCTTATGAAATATGGCTTAAGAGTTTGAAGATGTTTGTAAAGTATATTATTGTAGTTATGAATCTTCCCAGTTATTACCAATATCTCTTCCTTTTCTGGAGTTAAAGGAAAAGGACTCAGTTAACCTAACCTAGATGATATAACACATTGGTGAAGATTTATTATTAAGGGCAACTATTCTTGAATGTTGTTTTTTTCCCTGGTGCCCCTCCTTTTTAGGAGCACATTTCCCAAGCATATGAAGGTATTTCACACAAATTATTTCTTCTTCTTGGAACTTGACAGACTTTGGCCTTAGGTATTGAAACATTTAAACTTCCGATTCTCTAAGTAGGCTTGCTGGTATAATCAGGAACTGGTTTCCTTTATCAACATTTCTATAAGTCACACATAAACCTCATAATAAACTATACCTAGGAATTACTAAGATACACTTTGCTTCCAGAGATCTAGTTAGTCTTTTAGCTCTCTTTCCTTACTCTAATCTTTCCTCTGATGTCTAGGTGCTTCATAGATAACTAAGGCTTTCTTTTGCATTTAGGGTTTGGCAAAATTATTTACATCTCAGGGAAACTGCAATGTCCTTTTCTTCAAATTTTTTCTAAATATTTTGTACATTTTTCTCAATTTTATACCATTCATCTCATTCTGTTATATTTCAAGGTGATAAGGGGGAAACAACATTATTACTACTTGTGTGTTAATTGAAAATCTCTATATTTAAAAATACATTTGTACAAGGTGGAAAGTGGATCTGGTATTACTTTATATCAAACAACTGTTCATGATTATTATAGCCATTTCAAGATGAAGGCAGAAATAATTTATTTTTCTTCATTTTCATTTAGTCAGTTTAAAAATCTTATCAAACAGGCACTAGCTACTTCCACCATAGTATGGTGTGCTCTCTTTGTGGGGGATAGATATGTTTAATACATACTTTTGTTTCTACATTACAACCACACTGTGCATGCTATGAATTTTTTATGCTCAAAGCTGGGATAAGTTTAAGGTGAATTTAGTAATCAATGCTGCTGCTGCTGCTGCTAAGTCGCTTCAGTCATGTCCGACTCTGTGCGACCCCATAGACGGCAGCCCAGCAGGCTCCCCCTTCCCTGGGATTCTCCAGGCAAGAGCACTGGAGTGGGTTGCCATTTCCTTCTCCAAGGCATCAAAGTGAAAAGTGAAAGTGAAGTCGCTCAGCCATGTCCGACTCTTAGCGACCCCATGGATTTTATACAATTGACGAACTGTAAAATCTGATTCAGAGAAGATGACAATTTTTTACCTCAGAAAAGATAAATAGATAATTTAAAGTTCAGTTGATAGGTTCAGTGACAGAGAGAACTATAGTGTATTTATTGCAGGACACAGGAAAAGGAGTCAGCAAAGAAAGATCAATGAAGGGGCCCTTTGGCATTTCCAAAAGTAATTATGGCCAAGTGAGAAGGAAATAGTGATGACCTTGAGAAGGTATCACTGGTTAAAGGAACTGAAGTAGGTTGGCATAGGTGACATTGAGGATTTGAGAAGAAGAAAAGACTGGCTCCCAAGGAGACTATGGGCCACGTCAAGGTAGGTCTTGTATATTAAGCCAAAGTCTCTGAGAGGACGTGTGACTGATGAAAAGGTATTTACCTCCCTGAGCCTTAGTCTCCATATATGAAAAATATGGATAATAATGCTGGCTACCTCATATGGTACTTGTGAGAACAGAATGATATTATACATACCTCCTATAAAACAGCGCTTGCCATAGTAAGTACTGCTTAGATGCCAAGTTAGCTATTGAAGAATTGAAAGCAGGAAAAGGTTATCATATATAAAATCTCATCCAGAGCGCATGTCTTTGTTTATGATATGCTTCTTATTTCCTTTATCATTATAAATTATTCAGGTTTTCTTGAAATAACATGGTAAACTAAGTGAAGAGTTGCTTAATCACCAGAAAATTCATTAAAATGGCTTAATTGAAAGTTAATTTTCAGAGCATTTAATTAATATCACTCCACTTTTCCCTTTTAAGAATAATTTGTCATGTTTTTCCACAGTCTATATTTGGATAGCTACCATAAACACAGCTTGATCAGCTCAATATTCAGCATAAATCTAACAGAAACCAGAGGTTCTCTTGCTGTATGCTTCCTGAAAAGACCAGTTCATGCCAAGTTTCTGTGGCAAAGGTCAGTACTTAATAGATATTGTGGTATACTTAATAACCCTATGAAATCCTGGATGTTAAACCACAACTTGGAATCATAGCTCTATTTTTCAGATGTGTTCTTTTGCACATAGCTTTAGGTGTAGAAACAGATTTCCTGAACATTTCCAATTCTTTTCTTTCAAGTGTCTTTAATATAAAAAAAATTATGCTTTTTGAGTTATTTCCACCAGTGTTGCTCTTGTTTTTTTTTTATTTACATGCTCTTTCAAGGTAAAATTAGAAGATCAGTAATTGCAAAGAAGTATTTTATTGAACAACAAAACACAGCTGTTGAGACATGAAAGTACACAATTGTCAGTGCTATTCAAAAGTATGTGGGAATAAAGATAATGGCAGCCTGGTTTAAGACACTGCAAAGCCTTCCCTTTCCTTCCCTTCTCTTCCCTTTGCTTCCGTTCCCTTTGTTTCCCTGTTTCTCACTATATAAGGAACCATCTCTTTAGACAGAACTCTGGTATTTATTTTTATTAAGATTTTCATGTTATCCAAATCATTTTCCATTCAAAATTGTGAGTAATTAAATGTATAAATAAAATGTATCAATATCAAAACATTCCACTTAAAGAAGAAACATTTGGAACTTTTATATAGCATGTCTGCCCATAAATTTGGTGGTGTTTATTGAATGAGTGTATGTTTATGTATAAGCTAATTAGGTCAATAACATGATTTTTATGGTTGTAAAGATGTTCTATCTTACTCAATTTGTTTGCCTCTTACACTTAAGTGAAAAAAAGAAAGAGTACTCTCTACTCATGAGATTGGAATTTCAGTTGAGGCTATATAGAATATGGCTGCATGAGTTGCTTCAGTCATGTCTGCCTCTGTGATCCTGTGGACTCTAGGCCTCCAGGCTCCTCTGTCCATGGGATTCTCTAAGAATACTGGAGTGGGTTGCCATGCTCTTCTCATAGACTATGACTAGTGCAGTGTAATTGCTAGAGGTGCTGTGATTATTTATTTTTGATTTTATATGTATGTATATATACACATACATATATTAGATAGATTGCATTTTAATTGCATCTACATGAAATTTGATTACAGCTTTAGAATTAAAAGCAGAAATGGCCCAGTCCACATGGAGTTTTAATAATCTTAAACCATTGAACTGAAAAGAGCCTGGGAGATATTCTAGCCCTACCCTGAACAGATGACAAAACTAATGTTACAGAGTCAAAGTTCCTACTGCTCACTGCATGACAGGCGAATAAGTTGAGAGATGAAGTATTGGAGTAAAGAATAGTAACTTTATTTGGATAGCCAGCAAACCAAGAAGATGCTGGACTAGTATCCCAAATAACTATCTTACTCAAGAGGAGATGTGGCCCACTGTTGCAAACTTCTTGGTGCCAGAATCATTTGTTCTTGCAGCTATCCACAAAGGTCTGGTCACAATGTTCCTATAAACCTCTAACAGGAAAAGTGCTATTCTCTGTTCCACAACTTTTCATATCTATATGAATGAAAAGTGTTGTACCTTTAGAGGTCAAACCCGAGAGTCAAAGCCTTGAGAATGAGCTATTGTGTATATTTCAGCCTATAGGCAATATATATATATATTTTTTTTTTACAAAAGTACAGAGCCAGAATGACCATAGGCACAAAGGTTAGTGCTAATGGAATAGATCCAATATGGAGTTGGGATTGTTCTTCTCTGTTACACTGAAAGCCAGTAAGGTTAGATTGATCGCCATTGTTGCTGGAATGGGGGGGCCATACCTTAGACGGAAGAAAGGAGCATTCCCAGACTTCTGCTGAGTCCAGCTGGTCTTTCCTCATTTCTTCTTGATAGTAATTACTTTCCTATTTAAAAAGTATTCATAAAAGTAATATGCGCACTTCTGTAAGAGAGTGAATAATTTCTTTTTCACTCTGCCAGTCCTAATAGCCTGTCTTGAGGAACTTCAGGTTTAAAGGAAAGGGTGAAAAAATTCAAGCACTGTCCATCTGCCCAGCTAATCATCCTCCAATCAATTTATACCTATAATTTTATAATACACACTCTCATTTGTTAGGAATCCAAACCATAGTAATAATGTTGGGCACCTCCCCCTCCCTGTTTTTTTTCTTTGACTTTTTTCTTCTTTTTCATTTTCCTAGTTAACTTCTTTTAAACTTAATCAAACTTCCTTTGATTAAAGAATAACAAACTTGTATTGTCACCCTCCCAAAGTCACATACATATTTGAACTAACCAATGTATTAATGAGAGCCAGAAAATGTATTCATTCTTCTGGAGCTGGAGAATGGAACTTGTTTAGGAGGGCAACTTTTATGTCAGGCTCTTGAGGCACTCATAGTTCAAAGCAGGCTGCCTGAGAATTCCCATATCCTGTAGGACAGTCCTCCCCCACTGTGTCACTCTGTCATTGGCTGGGCGCCTGAGGATAGTGGTGGTGTGAACTTTGTGTGTGGATCATGCTGGTTCACGGTGCAGCAGCTGTGGATATCAATCAGTGACTCTCCCTGTGGCAGAAGATCCAGGTGTTGTATTTCCATCAAATATAACACACACACTCCCATCAAATGTGGAATTTGTTTCTCTTTTGCATCAAAATGTGCTGGGGCTGCTTTAGCTGATAGAATGCAACATAAGTGATTGCGTATAACTTCTTGGCTGAGCTGTAGGTCTGTAGTGTGTTCCTTCACTGCTTACAATAATGTCTTTTGGAAATGAAAGGTCACATAAGAAGTCTGAATACACTGAGATGACCATGAGGAAGGCCATTTTACCCACAAAAAGAAAAAAGTCTACATGGAAGAGCACAGTGGTGCCAAACATGTGAATTGACTTTTTAGATCTTCTTTCTCAGCCCAGACAGCAGAAGTGCAGTTGAGAGACTGACTCCAGCCAATACTGCATGAAGCGGAAGCACCTCCTGAGAAATCTCTGCTCAAATCCTCACCCAAAGAATTATCAAAAAATAAAATGGTTGTGATTTTAAATCACCATATGTTGCTATATAGATGAACCTGCCGTAGCTTCCCTGCCACACTCAATTACTGGCCATGAGTAGCAAGTGGGCTAGTCATGGTGGACTCAAAGAGCAGCAGCTGGGCTGTCAATGAATCACACTGGAATAAGCAATCAACTGTAATAAAATCATTGTCTTTGCACTAACAAAAACCTTACAAATGATTTTTTGACTTAATGATCAAATACAGGTGAAGACCTGCAAAAATGGGCAAGAGCTTATTGTGGAGAATAGAAAAGCAGTGAGGAAATTGTTCTTGGAGGCTGAAAAAAAATTCAGCTTGTTTCAGTTGTTGGTGGAATGTGAGACAACACTGCCCTTGTGTTATCATGGAAGACAGAAATGTATCTAACTCATGGATCCAGCTGTAGGTGTTTGCAAGCAGAATATTGACAGTGCTAACTGACTTCATTTAGGTACATATTTTGAAGCGAGTTGAGAGAAATTAACAAAAAAGAGCCATTTCATTTTCAAACAGAATTAAGAACTATTTCTAATTTAGGACTTGCAGGGTAAATAATAAAACTGGTTCTCATTGTCAGCTTCTTGAACTGTACAAAGTACAAAGTCTCTGGGGCTCTCTGGATATAGAGCCAAGATCAAACCTAAGTGTTTTCCTGTAAAATGTGACCTCAAATTCAAGTCAAGGATGTTCGTTCCTGGAAGACCCTTTGTTACGGCCTCAGGAAATTTAAAATGGTAGTGTTTTGACCTCTCAGTTTGACAGAAGAGCTTCTAAGAATCATAAGTAATTTGTTCCATGACACTCTGATTCACAAACTAAAGTAGAGGGACGTTGCCTTGAGATATCTGTAGATGTGGCCTTTGTCTACTGGAGTGCATTATAAATTTTTATTTTTTCACATTGTTGTTATTTCAATTTTATTGAGATAATTGACATAGAGCACTATATAAGTTTAAGGTGTACAACATAATTATTTGATTTACATACATCATGGAATGATTACCACAGGTTTAATAAACATCCATCATCTCATATAGGTAAAACAGTAAAGAAATAGAAAAAATGCTTGCCTTATGATGAGAACTCTTGGGATTTACTCTCTTAATAGCTTTCATTTGTAACATACAGCAGTGCTGATTATCTTTATCATGTCATATATTACATTCTTAGAACTTATTTATATTGGAATATAAATTAAATAAATATAAATATAATTGGAATAACTGGAAGCTTGTACATTTTGACTACTTTTATCAAATCCACCCCACCCTGTAACACCTGGCTCCAGTAGCCACAAATCTAATCTCTTTTTCTATTAATTTGCTTACTTGTTTTTGAGTATAACTGACCTTTAACATATGTTAATTTGTGGGACACAGCAAAGTGCTTCAGTATTCCTCTACATTTCAAAATGATCACCGTGCTAAGTCTAATTGTCATGTGTCACCATACAAAAATATAACATAATTATTGACTACATTCTCCACACTTTACGTTTCATATCTGTGACTCTTTTGTTTTGTAACTGAAAGTTTATACCTCTTAATCTCCCTCACCTACTTCTTGTCACACCTCATCTAGCAACCACTAGTTTATTTTCTGTGAACATGACTTTGTTTCATTTTGTTTTTCATTTATATTTGTTCATTTTGCTTTTTATTTTTTTATTTTTTTTTGCATGTATGTAATTAATTTTATTGACTGTAACAGTCTAATCAATAGATAAATTATATTCAACATTTTGCTATTCTGAAACATTAAAATTATTTTTTCTAATTTTTTTTTTTGACTTTTTATTTTAAATTTTTTTTTTAATTTTTAATTTTTTTTTAAATTTTAAAATCTTTAATTCTTACATGCGTTCCCAAACATGAACCCCCCTCCCACCTCCCTCCCCACAACATCGAATTGAATCGCCAGTCCATGTCTGACATAGGGTGCAGCTTGCTTGGGGCTGGTGCATGGGGATGACCCAGAGAGACATTTTGCTTTTTAGATTCTACATATAAGTGAAATCATATAGTACTTGTCTTTCTGACATATTTCACTTAGTATAATACCCTCTATGTCCAACCATGTTGGTGCACATGACAATTTTTCAGAAATTTTTTATGGCAGAGGAATGCCCACTATCACCAGTTTTATTCAACATAATAGCAGAAACTCTGGCCATAGTAATGAGACAAGATGAAATAAAAGGAATTCATTTGGGAAGGAAGTAGTAAATTGCCATTGTTTATGGGCGATATGATTCTGTACATAGAAAACCTAAAGACACTGTGAAAAAAACTACTAGAATTCATCAGTGAATTTGGTAAACTTGCAAGAGTAAAAACTAATATGTAAAAATATGTTGTGTTTCTGCTGCTGCTGCTACTAAGTCACTTCAGTCGTGTCCGACTCTGTGTGACCCCATAGATGGCAGCCCACCAGGCTCCCCCGTCCCTGGGATTCTCCAGGCAAGAACACTGGAGTGGGTTGCCATTTCCTTCTCCAATGCATGAAAGTGAAAAGTGAAAGTGAAGTCACTCAGTCATGTCTGACGCTTTGTGACCCCATGGACTGCAGTCCACCAAGCTCCTCCATCCATGGGATTTTCCAGGCAAGAGTACTGCAGTGGGGTGCCATTGCCTTCTGCAATTCATGAAAGTGAAAAGTGAAAGTGAAGATTCTACACTAACAATAAACTATCAGAAAGAGAAATTAAGAAAATAATCCCATTCACAATTGTATCAAACAGAATGAAATACCTGAAAATAAGTCTAACTAAGAAGGTAAAAGGTTTGGACTCAGAAAATTGAGATACTGAGGGGAATAAATGAAGATGACACAAAACAGAAAGATATGCCATGTTAATGTATTGGAAGAATTAATATTGTCAAAATGACCATCCAAGGCAATCTAGAGATTTAGTGCAATTGTTATCAACTTGCCCATGGCACTTTTTTTTCACAGAACTAGAACAAATAGTTCTGATTTTTTTATGGAAACACAAAAACCCTGAATAGCCAAAACAATCTTAAGAATAAAGAACAAAACAGAAGGCATCATGTCTCTGGTTTCAAACTATATACTACAAAACTGCAATAGTCAAAACAGTATGGTACTAACACAAAAACAAATGTGTAGGTCAACGAAAATCTATGTGAACAAAGAGCCCAGAAATGAACCCACAATTACATGGGCCATTAATGTACAACAGAGGAGGTGATAATAAACAATGAGGAAAAGACAGTCTCTTCAAAAAATGATGTGGGAGGAAAACTGGACAGTTGCATGCAAAAGAATCAAACTGGATTACTTTTTCATACAAAATACAAAAATAAACTCAAAGTGGATTCAAGATTTAAATGTAAGAGCTGAACCCATAAAACTTCTAGAAGAAAATTAGCAGTAAACTTTTTGACATTGGTCTTAGCAATATTTTTGAGATATGTCTCCTCAGTCAAGAGAAACAAAAGTAAAAATAAACAAATGAGATTACATCAGACTAAAAATCTTTTGCACAACAAAGGAAATTATCAACAAAAACCAAAAGGCCACCTAATGAATGGGAGAAGATATTTGCAAATGATATATCTGATAAGGGCCTGATACCCAAAATATACAAAGAAATAATGCAACTCAACATCAAAACAAACTAACAAATCCAATTTAAAAATGGGCAGAGGACCTGAATAGACAGTTTCCATACAAGACATACATATAGCCAACAATACATGAGAAGATGTTTAACACCCCTAATATTAAGGAAAATGCAAATCAAAATCACAGTATGACAGAATGGCTGTTATAAAAAAGACAAGAAAAAATAAGTATTGGCAAGTATGTGGAGAAAAGTGAACCCTCATGTACTTGGTGGGAATGCAAATTGGTATAGCCATTATGGAAAATAGTATGGAGGTTTCTTAAAAAATTAAAAATAGAACTACCATATAATCTAGCAACACTGCTCTGGGTATTTATCAAAAAAAAAAAAAAAACTAATTCAAAAAGATTTATGCACCCTCTGGTGGCTCAGTGGTAAAGAATCTGTTTGCAATGCTTGAGACCAGGATTTGATCTCTGTGTTGAGAAGATCCCTTGGAGAAGGGCATGGCAACCCACTCCAGTATCCTTACCTGGAGAATCCCCACCGTCAGAGGGGCCTGAGGGGCTACGGTCCATGGGATCACATAGTCAGACATGAATTTCACTTTCATATCCATTGCAACACTATTTACAATAACCAAGATACAGAAACATCTAAGTGCTCATCAGTAGAGGAATGGATGTGGAATGCATTGTAACTTGATATACGGGAAAGACACATTCATTTTATACTAACTGTGCAAGTTTTGAGTTTAAAATGAAAAGAGACAAATGCTGGGGCCCCAAACTTTTACAGGCAAGACACAAGCAGAGAAAACCACTCACCTGAAGTGCTTTATGCAACATAAAATGGAACGTGAGATCACCCTCTGAGAAGAACCACTCCATGGGAGCAGAGATAGATATTAATTAAAAGATGCTTCTTGTCCACAGAGCGGTAGGAATTGATGACATAAGCTCAGTGGATTTTAAAGTTGTTATGGATAAGTGACTGTTGGGTGCCTCCTATCCCTGCTTTTGGAATGAGAAAGTCTACTTCAGCTATCCTGTCTCCATTTCCCCATTATGTTGACTGACAGTAGGAGAAGAGAGAAGACACCTTTTTGGTTTTTATTCATATATCTCTGAAGTGAAGGTGCTGGACCCAAAGAACTGTGTTTGAAGAAACTTATTCTCATCTTGACTCAATGTAGATAAAGATATCCTGGTCCTCAAGGCTGGGCCCGATGCTGTAATAGCATGAGACTTTGGGGAGAGGGGTAAGTGTATTTTACCTGAGGGAAGGGATTGTGGTCAAAGGGCAGGATATGTGTTTCCACAATTGGTAACAAAAATATTTTTCATTCCACCTGCTAGCTTGCAATATGACTTTTCCTTGACTTTATTAATTATAAAGTCTATTTCTCCTCTTGCAGGAACCTGGCTTTCCATCCCTGGTCCCTGTTTGACCAATAGAATACAGCAGAAATTGCTGCAGTTTCTATCTTCACCAATTAGAAGCCAGTGGCCCTATACAAAGGCCCACTATCCGAAGGCCACCTTGCTGTGAGGAAGCCCCAACCAGCCTTGTGGAGTGAGAGCATCCATGTGGAGGAACCCTTAGATACCAGGGATGTAAGTGAAGTCTTATTGGATTTTCAAGCCCAGGGCAGTTACCAGCTGACTGCAGCTGACTTAATGTTCCTTTATCTGCAGGAGAACTGTGCTGCCCCAAATCTTGACTCCAAATATTTATGAGAAGATCCAATGGTTATTGCTTAAAACACTTTCAGAGAAGTTGGTCATGTGACAGTAGATAACTTCTAGCCTTATAATTCTAGTTTCCTCTGGGTGAATTTTCAGTTTGCTTAGTTGGTATGTGCCTGTCCAGGGACAAGCATAGATGCTCTGATAATTGGAGATATTGATTTGTGCTGCTATGCCATTGTAGTTTTTCATCAATTATCTCATTTTGTTCCCCCCCTCCTATTCTGACTTGTTAATTTGTCAACTCTAGGACATTGCTCCATAGAAAGCAAACAAAAGAACAAAGTACAACAAGAAACAAAATTTCCTTCCTTTGTTGCCTTTTTCTCCTTTAGACACTTTTGCTTAATCTTCCTGAAATATGTTTTTATTCCAGTTCAATACTTCCCCTCATTCTATTCTCATAACTTTAATAAATTTGTTTCTAATTTAATACATTTACAATCATTCAGTGTCTAGGTGCAAAGTGGGAGGAGTAAGTGAAGTGAAAGTGAAGTGAAAGTCACTCAGTCCTGTCCAACACTTTATGACCCCATGGACTGAACAGTTCATGGAATTCTCCAGGCCAGAATACTGGATGAATAGCCATTCCCTTCTCCAGGGGAGGAGTAAATGAGTATCTAATTTATATTCAGGAGCAAGAATTTCATCCATCCACATTCTAATCAACATTTATGCATTTATTTCCTTATTATATCAACAAAAAGAATTGTGAAACATCAAGCATCCAAAGAATAGCAAGGAGAGATAAGAAAGCCTTCCTCAGTGATCCGTGCAAGGAAATAGAGGAAAACAATAGAATGGAAAAGACTAGAGATCTCTTCAAGAAAATTAGAAATACCCAGGGAACATTGCATGCAAAGGTAGGCTCAATAAAGGACAGAAATGGTATGGATCTAACAGAAGCAGAAGATATTAAGAAGAGGTGGCAAGAATACACAGAAGAACTGCACAAAAAAGATCTTCACAGCCCAGATAATCATGAAGATGTGGTCACTCACACTCACCTAGAGCCAGACATCCTGGAATGTGGAGTCAGGTGGGCCTTAGGAAGCATCACTATGAACAAAGCCAGTGGAGGCAATGGAATTCCGGTTAAACTAATTCAAATTCTAAAAGATGATGCTGTGAAAGTGCTGCACTCAATATGTCAACAAATTTGGAAAACTCAGCAGTGGCCACAGAACTTGAATAGGTTAGTTTTCATTCCAATCCCAAGGAAAGGTAATGCCAAAGAATGCTCAAATTACTGCACAATTGCACTCATCTCACACAACTTCAATATTCCCTTTCAAGCATTGGAGAGGGAAATGGCAACCCACTCCAGTGTTCTTGCCTGGAGAATCCCAGGGAAGGGGAAGCCTGGTGGGCTGCCATCTATGGGGTCGCACAGAGTCAGACACAGTGGCTGACTTTATTTTCTGGGCTCCAAAAGCATTGCAGATGGTGATTACAGCCATGAAATTAAAAGACGCTTACTCCTTGGAAGAAAAGTCATGACCAACCTAGACAGCATATTAAAAAGCAGAGACATTACTTTGTCAACAAAGGTCTGTCTAGTCAAGGGTATGGTCTTTCCAGTAGTCATGTATGGATGTGAGAGTTGGAGTATATAGAAAGCTGAGTGTCAAAGAATTGATGCTTTTGAACTGTGGTGTTGGAGAAGACTCTTGAGTCCCTTGGAATGCAAGGAGATACAACCAGTCCATCCTAAAGGAGATTAGTCCTGGGTGTTCATTGGAGGGACTGATGTTGAAGCTGAAACTCCAATACTTTGGCCACCAGATGCAAAGAGTTGACTCGTTTGAAAACACCCTGATGCTGGGAGAGATTGGGGGCAGGAGGAGAAGGGGACCACGGAGGATGAGATGGCTCGATGGCATCACGGATACAATGGACATGAGTTTGGGTGGACTCTGGGAATTGGTGATGGATAGGGAGGCCTGGTGTGCTGCAGTCCATGGGGTTGCAAGGAGTTGGACACAACTGAGCGACTGAACTGAACTGAACAGAAGCATCATGTTAAGAGTTGAGCATATTCTGTAGGAGTTTGCAGTACAGTAAAGGAGGCAAGCATTTAAAGAGGAAACTAACAGAAGTCAAGGTGAGAGGAGAGCTGGAAGGAAGTTACATACTATATGTAATTTGGTCACAGAGAAGGTAGCCCTTAAATATGATGTGGGAGTGTGCAGATGGATTCACAGGGAAGGGAACCTATGAGCACCTAATGCTTAGCAATGTATGCTCAGGTAGCCATAGGAGGATATTTAGTTGAAATGCTTAATCTTGAGTCTTGTATAAGTTTGTCTTCGATAGGTAGACAAGAGAAGATGGCTTTTCACACCCAGGGAAAAACAGGAGCGATAGTGTGAAACAGCCAATAATAGTAGTGGCAAGTTTTGTAGAATATCTGAAATATTGGAGTTGTGGAGTGATGAAGTGACCCATCTGTCTCTAAAAGGGCAAGAAACTGATGGTAGAACATAACTTGTGAGGAGATATACACACATAGCTGATACTGTAGCTGATACTGGGAAGATCATAAATATTCTTCAAAGTAGTAGTGATAAAGTATGAGAAGAAAATAATCATGGGATTATATTGACATGGAAATTGTTAAGATATGAAAGATAAAGAATAGAGGAGAAGCAAAGAAAATTTCCAGATTGCTAGCTGGGGACAAATATTTAGCTGTTTTAGCAATGAAGACAAATGATAAACTATTAAATTTTATAAAAAATCTGAATCAGAGCTTTCCAGGAGAATCTGTTTTCATATAATATAATTAATATGGAAATTCTGGCAAAGGATCTTTCTGTGGGTCAAATACTCACTCCTCTCTGCCACATCTGTGATCACATGACCTAGATGTGAAACTGAGCTGCCACTTAGTCTGATTCATTAAACGACATAGTAGAAATAGCCACTGAGGTAGTAACGTGAAATCTTACCAAATGGCTGTTAATGGAGATCTATAATCCATTATCTGATTACTTTCATATATATTTTATTCTGATAAAAATAGCATATTCAGATCATAGGTAGCTCTTAATTGCCTTTAAAGGAACTCACTGAAAGAACTCATTTCTAGTGGAAACACAATAAAATTCTTTTAGCCTCAGTTCTAAGCAAATAAGAAAAAAATGGTTAAGTGATATTTCAAGCCAAGCTAATTTATTGAATTTTATGGACAATTTAGAAAGCATTATACCACACTTGTACCTGAATTATCTGAAAATAAATCCCATTGGATTCACAATCTTAATAGTAATTCTGACCTGTTTGGTTTTTATGGGTCTTTATGCCACATGTATTATTCTGTCACTTAAAATTTTTCTGAATTGCTAAGTTTTTCCAACTTTCTCACTCCAGGCTACTTACTTGCAGGTCTTCCTCTCTTGAGTATGCAGGTTTCACCTGTTATCTACTTATGAGAACTTCATTTCAATAAGAGATATAAGTCTTATTGAATGTTACAAATGAGTAAGAGGTAAATGGACATCTGACTGTCCTAAGCCTTGAAATCCTAAAACAATCAACTTTCTGAACTACAAAAAGTCGATTTCTTTCCTCCTCATTCCACTATCTTCTAATGAAACTAAGTTCATAAATGTGTCCATGGTTGATATTTCTCCCTGTGAATATTTCCACTTTAAAGACTTTTTGAAAGAATACTCAAAATATTGAAATATAATTCTTTGAAAGTGCCTGAAGAAACAATGAGATGAGAACTATCGAAATTACTATGTTATTTGGTCA
The DNA here is from genome assembly GCF_001704415.2 of Capra hircus. Classification (NCBI taxonomy): domain Eukaryota; kingdom Metazoa; phylum Chordata; class Mammalia; order Artiodactyla; family Bovidae; genus Capra; species Capra hircus. Next base: position 13,467,515 of record NC_030814.1, on the reverse strand, counting down.
GGCAGTCACATCTCCTTGTATTTACATTATGAAATTTACTATGAAAGATAGTGAAATAATCAATTATGAAGAAAAATCAAAAAAGGAAAATACCTTTACTTAGAGTCAGTGGAAAAGCCTTCCCAGTGATCAATGCAAAGAAATAGAGGAAAAAAATAGAATGGGAAAGACTGGACTAGGGAGCTCCTCAAGAAAATTAGAGATACCAAGGGAACGTTTAATGCAGACATGGGCTCAATAAAGGACAAAAACAGTATGGACCTAACAGAAGCAGAAGTTATTAAGAAGAGGTGACAAGAATACACAGAAGAACTGTCCAAAAAAGATCTTCATGACCCAGATAACCATGACGGTGTGATTACTCACCTAGAGCCAGACATCCTGGAATGCTAAGGCAAGTGGGCCTTAGGAAGCATCACTACGAATAAAGCTAGTGGAGGTGATGGAACTCCAGTTGAGCTATTTCAAATCCTGAAAGATGATGCTGTGAAAGTGCTTCACTCAATACGTCAACAAATTTGGAAAACTCAGCAGCGGCCACAGGACTGCAAATGGTCAGTTTTCATTCCAATCCCAAAGAAAGGTAATGCCAAAGAATGCTCAAACTACCACACAATTGCACTCATCTCATATGCTAGCAAGTTCATTTCAATTCAGGCACTCAGTCATGTCCAGCTTTTTGCAACACCATGGAAATAAGCACTCCAGGCTTCCCTGTCCATCACCAACAGTATGAAAAGGCAAAAATATAGAACATTGAAAAAAGAACTCCCCCAGGTCGGTAGGTGCCTCCTATGCTACTGGAGATCAGTGGAGAAATAACTCCAGAAAGAGTGAAAGATGGGGCCAAAGCAAAAACAAACAAACAAAACACCCAGTTGAGGATGTGACTTGTGATGGTAGTAAAGTCTGATGCTGTAAAGAGCAATATTTCATAGGAACCTGGAATGTTAGGTCCGTTAATAAAGGCAAATTGAAGGGGTCAAACAGGAGATGGCAAGAGTGAGCATTGACAGTTTAGGAATCAGTGGACTAAGATGGACTGGGATGGGTGAATTTAACTCAGATGACCATTATATCTACTACTGTGGGCAGGAATCCCTCAGAAGAAATGGAGTAGCCCTCATGGTCAACAAAAGAGTCTGAAATGCAGTACTTGGATGCAATCTCAAAAATGACAGAATGATCTCTGTTCGTTTCCAAGGCGAACCATTCAATATCATAGTAATGCAAGTCTATGCTCCTACCAGTAATAATGAAGAAGCTGAAGTTGAATGATTCTATGAAGACCTATAAGACCTTTTAGAACTAACACCCCCAAAAGATGTCCTTTTCATTATAGGGGACTGGAATGCAAAAGTAGGAAGTTAAGAAATACCTGGAGTAGCAGGGAAATTTGGCCTTGGAGAACAGAATGAAGCAGGACAAGGGTAATGGAGTTTTGCCAAGAGAATGCACTGGTCATAGCAAACAACCTCTTTCAACAACAAAGAGAAGACCCTACACATAGACATCACCAGATATTCAACACTGAAATCAGACAGAATGTATTCTTTGCAGCCAAAGATGGAGAAGCTCTATACAGTCAGCAAAAACAAGATTGGGAGCTGACTGTGGCTCAGATCATGAACTTCTTACTGCCAAATTCAGACTTAAGTTGAAGAAAGTAGGGAAAAACCAATAGATCTTTCAGGTATGACCTAAATCAAATCGCTTCCGATTATACAGTGGGAGTGAGAAATATATTCAAGGGATTAGATATGATAGAGTGCCTGAAGAATTATGGACAGAGGTTCGTGACATTGTACAGGAGACAGGGATCAAGACCGTCCCCAAGAAAAGAACTGCAAAAAGGAAAAACGTTTGTATGAGGAGGCCTTACAATGGTTCTGAACAGAAGAGAAGCAAAAAGCAAAGGAGAAAAGGAAATACATACCCATTTGAATGCAGATTTCCAAAGAATAGCAAGTTCAGTTCAGTTCAGTCACTCAGTAATTTCTGACTCTTTGTGACTCCATGAATCACAGCATGCCAGGTCTCCCTGTCCACCACCAACTCCCAGAGTTCACTGAAACTCATGTCCATCAAGTCGGTGAAGCCATCCAGCTATCTCATCCTCTGTCGTCCCTTTTCTCCTTCTGCCTCCAATTGCTCTCAGCATCAGGGTCTTTTCCAATGAGTCAACTCTTAGTGTGAGGTGGCCAAAGTATTGGAGTTTCAGCTTCAGCATCAGTCCTTCCAGTGAACACCCAGGACTAATCTCCTTTAGAATGGACTGGTTGGATCTCCTTGTACTCCAAGGGACTCTCAAGAATTTTCTCCAACACCACACTTCAAACGCATCAATTCTTCGGTGCTCAGCTTTCTTCAGTTCAACTCTCGCATCCATACATGACCTGGAAAAACCATAGCCTTGACTAAACAGACCTTTGTTGACAAAGTAATGTCTCTGCTTTTCAATATGCTATCTAGGTTGGTCATAACTTTCCTTCCAAGGAGTAAGCATCTTTTAATTTCATAGCTGCAGCCACCATCTGCAACGATTTTGGAGCCCCCAAAAGTAAAATCTGACACTGTTTGCACTATTTCTCCATCTATTTGCCATGAAGTGATGGGACCGGATGCCATGATCTTCGTTTTCTGAATGTTGAGTTTAAGCCAACTTTTTCACATTCCTCTTTCACTTTAATCAACAGGCTTTTTAGTTCCTCTTTACTTTCTGCCATAAGGGTGGTGTCATCTGTGTATCTGAAGTCAGTGATATCTCTCCGGCAATCTTGATTCCAGCTTGTGCTTCATCCAGCCCAAGTTTTTCATGATGTACTCTGCATATAAGTTAAATAAGCAGAGTGACATTATACAGCCTTGGTGTACTCCTTTTCCTATTTGGAACCAGTCTGTTGTTCCATGTCCAGTTCTAACTGTTGCTTCCTGACCTGCATATAGGTTTCTCAAGAGGCAGGTTAGGTGGTCTGGTATTCCCATCTCTTTCAGAATTTTCCACAGTTTATTGTGATCTACACAGTCAAAGGCTTTGGCATAGTCAATAAAGCAGAAATAGATTTTTTCTGGAACTCTTGCTTTTTCAATGATCTGGCGGATGTTGGCAATTTTATTTCTGGTTCCTCTGACTTTCTAAAACCAGCTTGATCAACTGGAAGTCATGGTTCATGTATAGCTGAAGCCTGGCTTGGAAAATTGTGAGCATTACTTTACTAGCATGTGAGATGAGTGCAATTGTGCGGTAGTTTGAGCATTCTTTGGCATTGCCTTTCTTTGGGATTGGAATGAAAACTGACTTCCAGTCCTGTGGCCACTGCTGAGTTTTCCAAATTTGCTGGCCTATTGAGTGCAGCACTTTCACAGTGTCATCTTTCAGGATTTGAAATAGCTCAACTGGAATTCTATCACCTCCACTAGCTTTGTTCATAGTGATACTTTCTAAGGCCCGCTTGACTTCACATTTCAGGATGTCTGGCTCTAGGTGAGTAATCATACCATCATGATTATCTTGGTTGTGAGGCTCTTTTTTGTACAGTTCTTCTGTGTATTCTTGCCATCTCTTCTTAATATCTTCTGCTGCTGTTAGGTCCATACAATTTCTGTCCCTTATCAAGCCCATCCTTGCATGAAATGTTGCCTTGGTATCTCTAATTTTCTTGAAGAGATCTCTAGTCTTTCCCATTCTGTTCTTTTCCTCTATTTCTTTGCATTGATCGCTGAAGAAGGCTTTCTTATCTCTCCTTGCTATTCTTTGGAACTCTGCATTCAGATGCTTATATCTTTCCTTTTCTCCTTTGCTTTTCACTTCTCTTCTTTTCACAGTTATTTGTAAGGCCTCCCCAGGCAGCCATTTTGCTTTTTTGCATTTCTTTTCCATGGGGATGGTCTTGATCCCTGTCTCCTGTATAGTGTCACTAACCTCCGTCCATAGTTCATCAGGCACTCTATCAGATCTAGTCCCTTAAATCTATTTCTCACTTCCACTGAATAATCATAAGGGATTTGATTTAGGTCATACCTGAATGATCTAGTGGTTTTCCCTACTTTCTTCAATTTAAGTATGAATTCGGCAATAGGGAGTCCATGATCTGAGCCACAGTCGGCTCCCAATCTTGCTTTTGCTGACTGTATAGACCTTCTCCATCTTTGGGTTCAAAGAATACAATCAATCTGATTTGGGTGTTGACCATGTGGTGATGTCCATGTGTCGAGTCTTCTTTTGTGTTGTTGGAAGACAGTGTTTGTTATGACGAGTGCCTTCTCTTGGCAAATTCTATTAGACTTTGCCCTGCTTCATTCTGTATTCTAAGGCCAAATTTGCCTGTTACTCCAGGTGTTTCTTGACTTCCTACTTTTGCATTCTAGTCCCTTATAATGTAAAGGACATCTTTTTTGAGTGTTAGTTCTAAAAGGTCTTGTAGGTCTTCATAGGACTGTTCAACTTCCATCTTCAGCATTACAGGTTGGGGCATATTCTTGGATTACCGTGATATTGAATGTTTTGCGTTGGAAACGAATAGAGATCATTTTGTCGTTTTTGAGATTGCATCCAAGTACTGCATTTCGGACTCCTTTGTTGACCATGATGGCTACTCCATTTCTCCTGAGGGATTCCTGCCCACAGTAGTAGATATAATGGTCATCTGAGTTAAATTCACCCATTCCAGTCCATTTTAGTTTGCTGATTCCTAGAATGTCGATGTTCACTTTTACCATCTCCTGTTTGACCACTTCCAATTTGCCTTGATTCATGGACCTGACATTCCAGGTTCCCATGAAATGTTGCTCTTTACAGCATTGGTCCTTGCGTCTATCACCAGTCACATCCACAACTGGGTATTGTTTTTGCTTTGGCTCCATCCCTTCATTCTTTCTGGAGCTATTTTTTCACTAATCTCAAGTAGCGTATTGGGCACCTACCGACCCTGGGAGTTCCCCTTTCAGTATCCTATCATTTTACCTTTTCATACTGTTCATGGGGTTCTCAAGGCAAGAATACTGCAGTGGTTTGCAATTCCCTTCTCCAGTGGACCACTTTCTGTCACCATGATCCTCCCATTTTGGGTGGTCCCACACAGCTTGGCTTAGTTTAATTGAGTTAGACAAGGCTGTGGTCCATGTGATCAGATTGGCTAGTTTTCTGTGATTATGGTTTCAGTGTGTCTGCCCTCTGATGCCCTCTCACAACACCTACCATCTTACTTGGTCTCTCTTACCTTGGACATAGGGTATCTCTTTACAGCTTCTCCAGCAAAGCATAGCCACTGCTCCTTACCTTGAATGAGGGGTATATCCTCACGGCCACCCCTCCTGACCTTGGACATGGAGAGCTCCTCTCGGTTCTCCTGCACAAGGAGACATAAGAAAGCCTTTCTCAGTGATCAATGCAAATAAATAGAGGAAAACAACAGAATGGGAAAGACTAGAGATCTCTTCAAGAAAATTAGAGATACCAAGGGAACATTTCGTGCAAAGATGGGCACAATAAAGGACAGAAATGGTATGGACCTAACAGAAGCAGAAGATATTAAGGAGAGGTGGCAAGAATACCCAGAACTGTACAAAAAAAGGTCTTCAATACCTAGATAATCACAATTGTGTGATCACTCACCTAGAGCCAAATATCTTGGAATGCGAAGTCAAGTGGGCCTTAGGAAGCATCACTACAAACAAAGCTAGTGGAGGTGATGGAATTCCAGTTAAGCTGTTTCAAATCCTGAAAGATGATGCTATGAAAGTGCTGCACTCATATGTCAGCAAATTTGGGAAACTCAGCAGTGGCCACAGAATTGGAAAAGGTCAGTTTTCATTCCAATCCCAAAGAAAGGGAATGCCAAAAAATGCTCAAACTACTGTACAATTGCACTCATCTCACAGGCTTTCAAAGTAATGCTCAAAATTCTCCAAGCCAGGCTTCAACAGTATGTGAACTGTGAACATGCAGATGTTCAAGCTGGATTTAGAAAAGGCAGATGAACCAGAGATCAAATTGCAAACATCTGTTGGATCATCAAAAAGCAAGAGAGTTCCATATAAGCATCTACTTCTATTTTATTGACTATGCCAAAGCCTTTGACTGTGTGGATCACAACAAACTGTGAAAAATTCTTTTTTTTTTTTGTACAATTTTTTTTTTAATTTTTATTTTTACTTTATTTTACTTTACAATACTGTATTGGTTTTGCCATAAATTGACATGAATCCACCACGGGTGTATATGCGTTCCCAAACGTGTGAAAAATTCTTAAACCAATGGAAATATCAGTCCACCTGACCTACCTCCTGAGAAATCTGTGTGCAGGTCAGGAAGCAACAGTTATAACTGGACATGGAATAATAGACTGGTTCCAAATAGGGAAACGAGTATGTCAAGGCTGTATATTATCACCTTGATTATTTAACTTATATGCAGAGTACATCACGAGAAATGCTGGGCTGGAAGAAGCACAAACTGGAATCAATATTGTGGTCAGAAATATCAGTAATCTCAGATATGCAGATGACACTAACCTTAAGGCAGAAAGTGAAGAACTAAAAAGCCTCTTGATGAAAGTGAAAGAGAAGAGTGAAAAAATTGGCTGAAAACTCAACATTTAAAAAACCAAGACCATGCCATCTGATCCCATCACATCATGGCAAGTAGATGGGGAAATAATGGAAACGTTGGCAGACTTTACATTCTTGGGCTCCAAAATCACTGTATATGGTGACTATGGCCATGAAATTAAAAGACACTTACTCCTTGGAAGAAAAGCTATGATCAACCTAGACAGCATGTTAAAAAGCAGAGACATTATTTGGTGGACAAAGGTCAGTCTAGTCAAGGCTATGGTTTTTCCAGTAGTCATGTATGGAAGTGAGACTTGGACCATAAAGAAAGCCTAGCACTGAAGAATTGATGCTTTTGAACTGTGGTGTTGGAGAAGACTCTTGAGAGTCCCTTGGACTGCAAGGAGCTCAATCATAAATCATAAAGGAAGTCAGTCCTGAATATTTATTGGAAGGACTGATGCTAGAGTTAAAACTCCAATACTTTGGCCACCTGATGCAAAGAACTGACTCATTGGAAAAGACCCTGATGCTGGGAAAATTTGAAGGCGAGAGGAGACGGGGAGGACAGAGGATGAGATGGTTGGATGGCATCACGACTTGAATATGAGTTTGAGCAAACTCTGGGAGTTGGTGATGTACAGGGAAACTTGGCGTGCTGCAGTCTGTGGGGTCGTAAAGAGTCGGACACTACTGAGTGACTTAACTGTACTGAGAGACAGTAGGAGTATATGCATCTGTCTTTCGAATGCCATGCTATTGGGAAATGGAGGCAGTTGACAGTGTAACCTGGAAATAAGAGCGGAGTTAGATGTGGATATAGAAAAAAAAATACACAGAAAGGATTTAACTTATACTGAGAGAAATAAAATGGCAAGTGTCAATGTTTTATATTATTCTATTAAACAAATCTCCCAATGTCCAACACAAACAATTCCACTCATGGAATCTCATTATCAATTAATCATGAGTATATAGTCACAAATGAAATTAGAAATAGTAGTTCTAGAAGTTATTTTACCTCCAAATCTGCATGGACATAGAAACCTTGATCAAATTAACATGACCTATTGTAATTAGAACTCAGCCAAGTTAGGTCACTAAAGACAGTTTATAAGATTGGAGCCCTGTAAGAGCTGCATAACCTGATGAATCATTTCTACAATCTCATCTACAGTTCCAGGACTGTCATTATAATTCTAGTGATAAAAAAACCTCACGAAACAGTTCTGAGGATGATGGGTATTTATCAAACTTTACTATTTGTATTATCCTTTTACCATCTAATAGCTGCACTGATGAGACTCTAAGGGAGGACTGAAAAGTGAAAAGTCAGACACTAATCCTGTCTGACTCTTTGTAACCTTTTGGGCAGCCTGCCAGGCTCCTCTGTCCATGGGATTCTCCAGGCAAGAATACTGCATTGTAGGCAAATTCTTTACCATCTGAACCACCAGGGAAGCCCCTATCTACTATCAAAGAAAGACTCCAAATCATCTCTATCTAAAAGGAGTAATTTTTCTCCTTTTAAAAAAATTTGGCAGTGAGGGGAAGATTATTCTCTTTCAATCCAAGAGGAGCTTGAATCTCAAACTGTAAAATAGTAAATAAGTGTCTTAACCATTTCTTTCCTAATTTAGGTCCCTTTGGCCACACTCCATTGGTTGTGCCAATAGTCCTGATTTCAGGGTAAAAGAAAAGTTATGTGTCTGGATTTATTTTTAACTATCCAGCTTGGTAAAATTATATTAAAACACAAATAAAAATGGTATTTCAATTAGTATCGCAAAATTTATACCCACTATTTTCTGCTTCTCCTTTCCTTATGAATTTTTTATAGATTCAGAGAGAAGCTTATGGAACTGGAAATATAATTTTTTAAAATGCATAATTTAATAGGTTTATTTAACTATGGTTTACATTTAGTAAAATTCATCTTTTTCAGGTGTGCAATTCTATGAGTTTTGACAGACTTATAGAGTTATGTGGCCACCACCACAGTCAAGCTGTAGAATACAAACGTGGGCTATTTGTTTTACAAAGTTTTTAGAGAAGTAGTAAGTCGAGAAGTGATTGCATTGGTAAAGTCGAGTAAGTCGATCAGAGTGAGCAAAACCATGAGCAAATAAGACTGATTGTACAAAGGGAGGAGGAAAGAGGTGGTTAAGAGAGAAAAGGAAAGTGAAAGGTAAAGAAAGACTGAAGTAAAGATAATGGGCTGCAAGAATAACACTCAGGGATCAAGGTTGGGGATTTGGACCCCGTGAAGGACATCCTGTATACATGGTCTCCTTACCACCCCTCTCATGTTTTCCTGTCTCCTCTATTATCTTTTTCTCTTAATGAATCCTGCATGGTGGGACACAGCCTTAAAGCACTTATGCCTTTTATTGACCGTTCGATCCAATTAACACATGGAGTAGTAATTTTAAATATGATTCATAACTGTCAGTGGAGATTTTAAAAATTCATGTGATTTTTAAAATTTTAAGTATTTTTAATTGGAGGATTATTACCCCACAATGTTGTGTTGGTTTCTGCCATACATCAACATGAATCAGCCGTAGGTATACATATGTTCCTTCCCTCCTGAACCCTTCTCCCTCCTCAAAAAACTGTATGATTAGACTCAGCTCCCAAAGATCGTGATGCAATAATTCTTACACGGGACCCCTTTTAAAGAGTTGAAGGAATACAGCAATTAGATGTTGTAAAACAGAGTAAAATATTTTAGTATCAAGAATACTTAAAGACACAAGATATGCCATGAAGTGAGCATACTGTGAGACCTCTTTCTGCCAAAATGCTAAGATGTATGCCCACACAACGAAGACCCTTCCAGGCCAGCTGTTACGCCTGCCCCCACGGCAGAGGAGTAGGGTAACGGGCTGCAGAGCTGGGCCAGCCGCCAGGCAGCCACCAGAGCCTTTAACTCCTCTCCACTCTCCTTCTTCGCTTATATTAGAAGGTTTCTTTCCTTCCCCTTCTCACTCTTTAAATACATCTCACACAGACAGGGGCTGGTAACCATTTACATTCAGACTAAAACACATTGCTGCCTAAAAGGCCAGAGTGAGGCTTCTAGAAGGTTAGTCGGTGTGTTCATTTTTCCTTTCTTCGCGTGCCACTCAGTATTTGTCTCAAAGCCTGCCTGCGGCATATTTTGGTCTAAAAGGTGCTTTCTTTTTAGAACTTGTAGGGAGTCTGTGGATGAGAAACTAACCTTCACCACCCCTGACTTCTTCAGATGTCACTGCTGCCTGGGAAAAACGTAGGAGTTGTGCATGCCCAAACAGTATTAGGGCCTCTCGCAGTGTTCTTAAAAAAAAATGAGGTTTGGCAACTCTGCTGCTGCTGCTAAGTCACTTCAGTCATGTCCGACTCTGGGCCCCCACTATTTGAAAGAGAACAACCAGAAAGGACGGAGAAGCAGCTGCACCCTTTACTGAGTCATGTAATCTCTACTTCCCAGGATAAACACCACTTGCTCTTGCCTTAATCCTAGCCTGGTGCTCTTATTTACGTTTCCTGTCTGGCCCCATGGGCATTGGTACCTGTGATCCCTGCCCTGAAGGAATTTTAAATCCCATCAAACAGGTGTGGGAGCAGATTTAAGCTTAGACCACTTATCTTGGTGTTCAAAATCATGTATGTGAATAGCTCTGAAGATAAACTTACATTTATTCATTTTGGTCCTTAGCATGGATTATATACGCACTGAGGCTCACTGAACTGTCCTCATTCATTTCTGTTCACTTTCCTATCCTGTTATCTTACTTTTTCCCTCCTCCTCTGCTCCTCATATCACAAAGCTGGGGATACAGAGGTCTTGCCCCTTCCCACCCCCATAGTGCTAATGCTAGCTAATGGAAGCCCTCTATATAGCTCAGTGACCCATGACTTTAAACAGGCCAGCAACTAGGTCGCCAGAACTCAGAATGAGTAGATGATTCCAAAGTCCTCAAAAGAGTGTATGGAGGAGGGTACATAAAGGGAAGAATAGGGGTCCTATACAAGGTACACCTGGTGGGAAAAAAGGTCAAGAGTCTATGACCCAATGTGTGTGTGTGCATGCACACAGGTTATGGTATAAATACATGGAGTCAGGGAAAATTTGAAGTTTAAATAATGAATGATAAGATGAAAAGAGAAAATGAAGCATTACTTTACTATACAAGGGAAATGTTCATCTCTGCCTTTTGAATAAGCTGCCACCTATTCTTAAATTCTTAAATTGTATCATTAAATATAAGCACAGGTATAATTATTTATTGATTTAAACATAAATATCTCCGTGCATTGCCATTCTCAGAATTTGTTGCTTGTTTAATATAGTCATATACAAACCTTCATGAGCAGTTATCTACTTAAAAATATGTAGTATCATAGCAGTAGGAATTTTGTTTCAGTTGTTCAGAGTATCCCCAGTGGTTCAGCTAGATCTTGGCACATAATAAGATTACTTTTTTGAAATGGATGAATGGCTATTTATGTGTTTGTGAGAGACAGAGAGAAATCTCTGAGGATTTGGGTGCAGAAATACATTAATCTCTATTATTACATAATTATTCTATCATTGAGTAAACTTGTGGAATAAAAAGTATTCTAGTTTCTATGTCTAGTTTTTTTAATATAAAGATTCAAATTGTTCAAGATTTTCACAATGATAATGTAATAGTGACCTAATGTTGAAATCATTTTTATCTCTTTGTCAGGAAGGGTTTGCGTATGAGTTAGTAATTATTTAGTGAGTATTTGACTTCTTGAAAGATGTTAATTGGTGCAAAATGTGATCATATCTAGCACTCTTGAAAAGAAGCACTGTGCTGAATTCAAATCCTCGTCACTTGGTTGATATAGGTGTCAGAAATCTAGTCCTGTGGAATCTAACATCATCATTTGTGATATTTTTCATATTATCCTTGTATTGAGACCTTGAAGTATTGGGAGGAGAAAAAGTAACATTGATTTTGACCTTTCTGTCAGTGTTCTTCTAGATAAGCATGTGGAGAGGAGTGAGAGATACATAAGTTAAAGGGGAAATTCAGAAAATTTGATGCAAATCCCCTAAAGTTGAAAAAAAAAAACCCACCTTTTTTTTCCTTTCTTATATGACCTACACTTCTGTACTAATATAACAGTGCCCTTGTTCCATCCCTGCCCTGACTCCAGGGAAGGCTGGTTCACTCTGTTCTACTAGGCCACATAGCCTTCTTGCATTCCCCAGTATCTAGGACCCTGTGTGTGTGCTTATTTCCTCAGCTGTGTCCAAGTCTTTGTGACCCCGTGAACTGCAGCCCACCAGACCCCTCTGTCCACGGGGATTCTCCAGGCAAGAATATACTTAAAAGGATTATGTGTATCCTGAGAAGGCTAGTCCAGAATAATTCAAATGGAGCTTGGAAAAGTCTCAGGGCACGTATAAGCAGATACTGATTAGCAAACTAGGAAGTCCTCACTGCATAGCACCCATAAGCCAGCCAGAATGACTCTGCCCCTCTAATGCCAGAACGTGCACGCTCAGAGGCATCTGAGATATTGAAGCGATGTTGTTTTGCTGAGACTGTTGCAAAGACAACTGATATGCAAGACAGGGTGGAGCTGGGGCCCTCTCTCCTGGCCATGTGATCATTTCTAGTTAGCTGTTTTTTCCTTACCAATCTCTGTCCTTCATCTCCTCCCTCACTTCCTCTGCTTTCCTCTAATCTGTTAAATGTTATCTTTTCTAAAGTATAGATGACCTGGGTTTCTTTTGTTTTTCAAGGCATTAGCTTTGTGTCCTGAGTTTTTCAGGGCTTGAAATTTTGAAACTCACAAGCATTTGCCTCAGTGGTGATGTTCTGATTTAGCTTAAATTCAGTGCTATAATGTAGGCAGGGTGTAGGGATCACCATGGACTTCTAAAGAAATTCTATTTACTTGATTTTGAACAATATAGTGCTTAATAAAAAGATAAGTTCATTATGTGTGCTTAGTCACTCAGTCGTGTCTGACTCTGCGACCCCATGGACTGTAGCCCACCAGGCCCCTCTGTCCATGGAGATTCTCCAGGCAAGAATACTGGAGTGGGTTGCCATGCCCTCCTCCAAGGGATCTTCCCAACGCAGGGATCAAACCCAGGCCTGCCAGATTGCAGATGGATCCTTTACCATCTGAGTCACTGGGGAAACCCAAAAAGGTCATTATCAGTAAATTAATATTCAGTTGTAGTAACTATCAATTTAAAATTTAATCTATTAAGCAATGTAAATTGTAATAATTAGCTATATAAGTAATTTTGTAATAGTATTTTACACTTCAAATTATGCTTATTTACTTGGACAAGAATCATGTATCAATTTTAGGTTTGCTTTTACTTTAGTGAAAATTACTGTTATCTCTTTCCTTCCTTATACTATTGGAAGAAATAGGAATACTATATTCCGTATAGTATTAGTATATGTATAAAAAAGGGGAGGGTATCCTTACAGAAAGGAAACTATAAAATTAATAGATACAAATACTAAAAACATCTTTGAATTAAAAGTGAATAAATAACAATGAATAGCAGATGAATGACGAGAAGAGAAGGAGAAAAGACAAATCATTGGATAGAAGGGCATTAAAAATCAGAGCTTGAATGATTCTAAAATAAGCTACAAATCAACATGTATTTAACCACACACTGAGAAAAGAAGAGAACAATGCATGATCCCCTCACACACACAATAACATGTCTTACCTAATGCGTGATGCGGTTAGAGACTTAGCAGATGTTTACTAAAGGAGAAAATAAAAGAAATATAGGCAGAGGAAAAGAAATGCCCCATGAAATAAAAAGATCCATACTGTGACCTTTATATATTGCATCCAAAGACTTAAATCCTAATGTAATTTTGCCAAATATGTATTGTTTAGGCATAAATGCCTTCAACGTTTGAAACAGTCTGGTTCACATGAAATAAAAGACTGTGCTTGTTTAACCATAGCTAAGTGTTGACAATGTCTACTTTTGTAAGGAGAAAAACGTGTAATTTAATAAAGGAGGATTTTTAAAAGTTTTTATAAAGTACATCATGAAGCAGTGTCTCTGGTTACACATATTCAGATAAAGTATTTTCTCTGTTAATCAAGATTTTAACAGGAAAACGTTAAAATTAGTATTTATTTTTCCTAGGATATAAAGCTAGTGGGTAAGGAATTTTAGGAAATGAAAAAGTCAGACTTATCAAAAAGTTGTCATAAATGTCCAGCCATTGAGAAATAGCTGTGCAAATAATGATATAATTAATTGAGCTTGAAAAACTATATAATCAATTATAAACACTTTTACAAAGAATTATGTTACAACTATGCATAAGTCATTGAAAATACTCAGGGTTCGGGAGCAAATTTTTTTAATGAAAATTTTAATTAAATAGTTTATCAATACTTAATTTATTAAATTAATATTCAAATTATTAAAAAGGTAAGATTCAAGTTTTCCTGTTTTTATTTATGACTGCCATATCAATTCTATAAAACATAAATAGTTGTCAAAGGCCAGTCACTAAATTGTTTTCTATACATGAATTTCCCCCAATCAACATCTGCTATATGTTCCTCTGAAAAAACTATAATGAAATTATTACATGAAATTAAGCTTTTCAACTATGGGACTCACCCTTTTTCATTGGATGAATATTGATGATCTTGTTGTTCAGCACTTGTGAGACTATCATTCACCTTTAGTACCTTTTACAATGTCTGTGTCACTAGTGAATTTGTGAAGGAGATAAGATCCTGTATTTTCAAAACTTTTTCTTTCTTGGGTCATATTTTGGCTGTTTAAGGTCATCACTCTGATGGAGGAGATGGATGATGGGTTCTTCAGAGGTGAAAAGGTAAATTAGTTCAACACATTTCATCAATATCCTTTATGCAAATTAGAAGGCTGTGTAATTTTTACTGCAATTATTGAAAACTAGTTAATCTAACCTTTGACATCAGTTAAGGGCAGTGAGGCTGAAGCATTTATTTGGAAAAAAATGTCAATGTTATTTTTCTTTTTTTTCCCTGAAATATCATTCAATAAATTATGCTTAGAATTATCTAGTTACAGAATTCTCATTACTTAGACATAAAATGCCTATATACTATTAGCAGAAAGCTCATATTGTGGCACTGATGTTAATAGAATTGACACTAATTCCTCATGGTATCTAGCAAATGTATTTTTGACTTTAACAGTTGTCATTAAGTCCACCTTGGTTTATCAGTGCCATCAAGTTTTCTCACTTGTCTTCTGTATCCTTGAATAGTTCTTGAAATCTATAAACTCAGTAGATTGAATGAGAAGCTGAGAGCATCAGAGTCTCTCGAAAACATATCTCTAGATGAAGGAGAAGCAGAGAGCATACTCCTGATTTCATCCTAATTTTATTTATCTTAATGATTGGATGTAGCTGGTGCTCGTCTTTAGTTGTGAAGTCATGCCTGCTCTTGCAGCCCGTCAGGCTCCTCTGTCCATGGGATTTCCCAGGCAAGGGTTACTGGAGTAGGTTGCCACTTCCTTCTCCAGGGGATTTTCCCAACCTAGGAATTAAACCCAGGTCTCCTACACTGCAGGAAGATTCTTTACCACTGAGTCACCAGAAAAGTCTGTTTCAATGATTAACTTGTATTACATTTGAAATATATATTTAGAGTTTTAAGAATAAGGATATCTGATCTTGAAAGTTACACAAGTTAAGCTGAGCCTAGTGAAAATGGAAAGTGGAAGAAGACAGGAGAAACTGAGAGGATGATAAAAGTTAGCCTAAACTGAGGTAGGATGCAATTATTAAAGCATAAAAGTGTCTGATAATAAGTTTTCTGACATCTTGTACGTAGGAATGATGTGAACTTTATTTAGGTCTATTTATATACTATCCAGCTCAAAACGATTTAATGTCTTCCAGTTGTCAATCTAGACTGCTTTGTAGTCTGAGGATCTGAGCCACTGTTTATTTTGATGGCTGTTTCAGGTGTTAACGTGAACAATTATAACATGAAATAAGGAGGAAGAAAGGTAATTCAGGTCATATTAAGTTCCTGAGGAATGTTGTTAATTCTCCTTTCATGTTTATCCATTACACTATGCATTCTAGCTCCAAAATTAAAATGTGAAAACATCATGAATTTTTGTAGAATTATCTCAGTTTATATACAAATGCTCTATATCTGATATACAACTATTTGTCTATGGACAAGAGGTCCACAGACTTTACTACTTATTCATCAGTGAATTTTCTTTATTATATTTCTTTTTTCCCCTCTTATGGTTAGTGGTTATCTTTCCAAAAATGAATTAATTTTCTATTTTTGTATTCTCAGGAGATTTTCTTTTTTTTTTTTTTAAGATCTGAAAGACTTTTAACTATATTAGATTTAGAATTTCATGTCTCTCTCTTCTCTTTTAATTACTCACATTTTATTTTATATATATTTTTAAATTTTATTTTTACTTTATTTTACTTTAAAATACTGTATTGGTTTTGCCATACATTGACATGAATCCACCACAGGTGTATACGAGCTCCCAATCCTGAATCCCTCTCCCACCTCCCACCCCATATCATCTCTCTGGATCATCCCTGTGCACCAGTATTCCTGTATCTTGTATCGAACCTAGACTGGCACTTCGTTTCTTACATGATAGTATACATGTTTCAATGCCATTCTCCCAAATCATCCCACCCCCTCCCTCTCCCTCAGAGTCCAAAAGTCCGCTCTACACATCTGTGTCTCTTTTGCTGTCTTGCATATAGGGTCATCATTACCATCTTTCTAAATTCCATATATATGTGTCAGTATACTGTACTGGTGTTTTTCTTTCTGGGTTACTTCACTCTGTATAATTGGCTCCAGTTTCATCCATCTCATTAGAACTGATTCAAATGTATTCTTTTTAATGGCTGAGTAATACTCCATTGTGTATATGTACCACAGCTTTCTTATCCATTCATCTATTGGTGGACATCTAGGTTGTTTCCATGTCCTGGCTATTATAAACAGTGCTGCAATGAACATTGGGGTACATGTGTCTCTTTCACATTTTATAAAATTGTTTTCTTCTTGGCTGAAGACATTTTAAAGAATGAATATAAGAGAATTTACTTGGAGGATGATACTTCTCATTAAAATATGAATAAAAGTAGGAAATCTGGGTAATATTTAATCTGATAGATGCTAACACAAAAGATAATTTTTTCTTTTGGAAAGTAGATCTGACTTAAAATTGCAAGTTAGTAATTTAATGAAAGTTAGAAGCTTTTCTGATCTTGCTTTAGAAATGCATGAACTATACTATTGCATTTTTTTTATAAAATCATAAAGTCTTTAAATATACCCTACTCTCTGCATATTCTCTCTGAAAACTTAATGTTATACAGTACATTAATTACAGTTCATCTTTTGAACCTGGAAAATAATGTGACTTCATATATATATATAGAGAGAGAGAGAGAGAAAGAGAGAGAGAGAGAGAGAGAAAGAGCCCACCAGGCTCCTCTATACATGAAATTCTCCAGGCAAGAATACTGGAGTGGGAGTGGGTAGCCACTCCTTTCTGCAGGAGATCTTCCAGACCCAGAGATTGAACCAGTGTCTCCTGCATTGCAGGCAGACTCTTCACTATCTGAGCCACCAGAGAAGTCTCAAATCAAGGTACCAGCATGGCCATGCTCCTCTGAAGGCTCTAGGAGGGCGTCTTTTGCTTTTACCAGCTTCTGGTGGCTCTTGACATTACTTTGCTTGAGGCTACATAACTCTAATCTCTGCCTCAATCTTTATGCAGCCTTTTCCTCTAGTGTGTCTCAAATTCCCCTCATCTTTCTCTTGTAAGGGCACTAGTCATTGGATTAGGGTCCACCCTAAATTTAGTATAAATTTATCTGGAGATCCCTCATGATATCTGCAAAAACCTTATTTCCAAATAAGTCACATTTGCAGTTATGAGGGTTGAGACTTGGAGGTATCTTTTGGATGAATACAATTCAACACACTGCAACCATACACTACATAGGATCATTCTCATTTTGAATAATTGACTTTTCATCAATCATTTGAACACCTATGGCTTTTTCAGTTATTAACATTAAAATGACCCATTCATTTAAAAAGTGTCTGACTTACAAACAATTTATTTCCATTTTATCCAGTTCCTACTGAATAACTTGGATTATTAACAGTATCTTTTATTTTCTTTTTTTAACAGTATCTTTTAAATTCCTGTTCCTGCATGATCCATGCAGAGTGTATTATGTGTATTATGTGAAATGGCCAGTATGTATTTATAGGATATGGTACAGCGAAAGCATAGATTTTGTCTTGATATTGAGCTAGCATGTGATGTTTTTCAGAACTGCAGAAAACTAGAAAGCCAGACATTCATGATAGAGTAAATAATAGTCCTGTAGGAAAAGTCATTTTCACAGTCATTATTTTACAAACCATTAGTGGAGATGCCATCATTTCCTCCCTGCTTACACCACTCATTTTAGAGATGATACTGTGTCCTGGACACACATAATCACATCAGGGGAGAATAGCTGAGAATTTCTGGTTCAATCAGATTACGTCTCCAAGAAACTTGAAAGTAATCTCCAAGCATGAATCAATCACCTAATGTTAAGTACTAGGACGGAAAGATTGTGGTAAGATCAGGCCAGATCAGATGACCTGGCCACAGAAAGCTATCTGAAAAATATAAAGGAGGGTGGGGTGGGGGTGGGGGACTTATACAGTTTGCTGAGGAACCTGGATTCACAAAGGTGAATGAAATCCATAAACATTTGCACAGAAACAAGAAGGAGATTTCATGTGATATGAGAGCAGCTGCCTGACAGAGCTTCAGTTTCCGTGAAATTTCATACACCCTCCTACTGTTGAGGCACCTGAGATTTTCCTAGATCCTTATCCCAAATTTGGCTTGAGTTAGTTTCTGGTTAGCAACCACACGATTTTAAGGTCAAGTTTGACACCCAAAGTGCAAACCTTAGAAGTTCAAAATAGCTGAAAGTGTGTTTAAAACTGGAAAAAATAAAAAACAATATAAATAAAAATGGACTTAATACTTTGACATAACTGTGATTACTTAAAGTAAGTATGAATATCATTACTAGTAGTCATGTCCTGCCTGGCTGTATTAAGAGATACAAGTTTCATACAAAGGATACAATTGAAAGCAAATGAATGTCCACACTTGATATAAAGTAATTGAAGACAGCTTGCCCACCAGGAAGCTGAACACTTTCTCTGGGCATATTTACACTACATGATTACTTTGTAAAAATTTTTTTGAAAATACCTAAAATGTAAATTTCTATTCCATCTATGTCAAATAATCACAGGTCCTTACTTTTTATAATAATAGTAATAATGATATAGTGAAAATATAATGTCATTTACAGTATCATCATTGAGAACTTACTAAGTGCCAAGTCCTGAAAATACACTATGCCATTAATATTCAAAAGGATTATCTGATAGGTGCTGTGATTACAGAGATTTATCAGATGAAGAGACTAAGTTTAGGAGATTTAAAATATTAACCCACAGATATGAAACTCAAACTTGACAGAGGAGGAATATCGACCTAGGACTGTGTGATTACAAACCCCATATTCGACTGCTTCACTGATATAACTGAGTTTTCCTAACAATTCACATCAATATTTTTCTATTATTTTACTGAAATTATATTAAGAAAAATAAAGAAAGCATTCAACTAGCTTCATGACTCAGAGTAAATCTGAAAGCATAGAAATCGAAGAGAATTTAGAAAATATCAGCTTCCACTCACATTCTTCATAGATAGTGTGAACTAAGATAATATTTTGGTTTTTAATAATTGTGTAAATTGTTTCTTTAGAAATGAAAGAAATCACTATTAGTTTAAATCAGATACTCATATACAGACTGAAGGCTTCTCTAATAAAGATGCGGGAACTGCTAAAGTAAAAGAGGAACTGATCTCTATGAGTTCTTGCCCCAAATTTACCATATATGACCTTGAAAATACCTAATAATCTCTGTAGGTAGCAGTTATTTGGGTGTAAAACAAGGATAATTAATTTTACTAAGCTTGCCTAGGTTTTGTGAAGATTAATGAGTTAATCAAGTCCAGAGCACATTCTGTTTTTCTTTAATGACAAGAATATGAAAAATGTTTAGTACAGTAGTGAGTCTAAGAAAGAAGACTGTATTTATTATGCATGCTATCTAATGGGCTGTCATAGAGGTTAGGAGTATCTCTTTATCTCTTTAATATTACTGATGGGAGTAAACTCTTGATAATTACAAAAACCTTTGAGAGTATTTTGTGAGGTGGCTGGAAGGGACCAGTGTAACAACTCTCATACAGTCTATGGGCCACAGACTCTCTAATCCTGGCTCTGCCCCTAACCATGCTATAAAATGAGAGAATAACATCTACCTCAGACGGCATTTATGACAGTTTATTTAGAATGTGTTCATTACCTACCATATAGTAGGTTGCTGTTTTGGGTTCAGGAGACATAGAGAAGAATAGAAAAAATCCTTACCCTAAAAGGTTTACATTCTAAAAGAAAGACAATAAATAAGGGGAAAGTAAACAAGCAATATGCTTTCAAAAGTAACAAAGACAATAAGGGAGATTAAACGAGGTAAGGGGATGGGGATGGGAGGATGATGTGATGGTCAGAGTGGTCTGAATAATGCAAGTAAATAGACTCCACGAGGAACTGGGGATGGGGTGTTCCAGACACAGGGGACAATATGGGAAAGGCTCTGGGGCAAGCAGGAGCTTGGTATGTCTGTGGAAAAGAGGGCTAGGGTATGTGGAGGATAGCGTACAAGAGGGATATTGCTGGAGATGATGGCAGCTAAGAGCCATGTTAGGTAGGCCTCCTGTTCCTGGTAAAGTTTCCATTTTATTCTAAGTGTTCTGAGAATCAGTTGGAATGTTTAATAAAGATTTTTCTGGCTGTTGGTTGAGAATGGATACATGAGAGCAAGAATGAAAACAGAAAATACTGTAGTAATCCAGATGATAAGATAGTAAATAGGATTGGGGCTCAGTAGGTAAAGGGTCTGCTTGTAATGCAGGAGACTCAGGAGACATTGGTTCCATCTCAGGTTGGGAAGATTTCCCTGGAGAAGGAAAAGGCAACCCACTCCAGTATTCTTGCCTGGAGAATTTCATGGACAGAAGAGCCTGGCAGGCTACAGTCCATGGGGCAGTAAAGAGTCAGACATAACTGAGTGACTAAGCACGGGATTGGGGCAAAACTGAGTATGAGACTTAGGGTGTGTCTTGAAGTTTGAGTAGACAGTTTGCTTTGATGGGTTAAGGAGGAGAGTGAGAGAAAAATTAGAATCAAAGATGGTGCTTAGGTATTTGTCTTAGCCTAGGAGGTGATGGCACCCCACTCCACTACTCTTGCCTGGAGAATCCCATGGATGGAGGAGCCTGGTAGGCTGCGGTCCATGGGGTTGCTAAGAGTCGGACACGACTGAGTGACTTCACTTTCACTTTTCACTTTCATGCACTGGAGAAGGAAATGGCCATCCATTCCAGTATTCTTGCCTGGAGAATCCCAGGGATAGAGGAGCCTGGTGGGCTGCCATTTATGGGGTCGCACAGAGTCGGACACGACTGAGGCGACTTAGCAGCAGCAGCAGGAGGTGATGACAGCTTAAGATAAAAACAAGCAAAAATTTACATGTCTATGTATGGTTGAGTCACTTTGCTGTCCAACTGAAATTATCACAACATTGTTGATTGCCTATTCTCCAATATAAGATACAAAGTTTAAAAAAAGTTTACCAATATGACAAAAAATGGAAAGCCATGCTAAATCCTCAATAAAGAAAAAGAGAAGAAAGAACATCCGTGTTAGTGAAAATGCAAATATTGAGGGGAAGCCATACAAAGTGACTTTTGAGTTCTTCCAAATACATATGTACTGGAACAAGCAGTTATTTATGGGAATGGATTAAGGGCAAAGATCTAATTACGTAACAGGGAAAACACTTCAGCTATATGAAACTTTATAAAACTCATAACTGGTATCTTGAATTGTTTAATTGAAACTTCAAAACAAGTAAAAGAATATTAGTGGGACTTCCTTGGTAATCCAGTGGCTAAGACTCCACACTCCCAATGTGGGGGTTGGGGGGAGTTAATCGCTTGTCAGGGAGATAGATCCTGCATGCCCTAACTGAAGTTTCTGCATTCCACAACTAAGAGCTGGTAGTCAAGTTGAAAACAAAACAAAAGACATTGTTAAATGCTAGAGAGAGAGAAATTTGAATAAAGAAGAAAGCAACTCCCAGTGTGATAATTTGGTTTACAGAATATGGTTCAGTCTGGTACATTTCATATAGACATCTGCTAACTAGGAGAATATATTCAGCTATCTAAAGTTCTGGAGGTACAATCCAAAGGGCCATAGATGATCATTTATGTAGTAGAAAAACAAAAAGCCAACATTTCACAAATAAACGATAGGGCTTGATTCAACTACTGGTGTATGTAAGAACGAATATATCAATAGTTAGAAATATGTGCTTGTGATATAATTGGAAAACAAATTCCCCACACTGAAAAGTGAGAGAGAAGGAGGGGGACTGAGAAAGAGAAATAAAGAAAAAAAAATTACTGGCCTGGATTTAGTTTATAAACAAAGAGACATTTTTTAATAAATCAGTGTTCTAGTCTCCTTCTTTGCTGAAACATATCAGAAATATGTTCTTCTGTTGTTAGGAGAGCATGCAATTAGGGAAGCTCAGCTGTAAAGAGAAACCAGAAATGGTACATAAAATGGAAAGGAGAAATGGTCACTGTAAATCTGTTTCTGACTCAAAATTTCTTAGCTTTTGTACATATAAGCCAAAACTATGAATGCAATAGTTTAATGCATCCCAGAATAATAAAATAATGTGAAATTTAGATGCAGAGGAATAGAAGTGGGTAATGAATGGCCATCCTGTAACACTTGTAAGCAGATAGATCATATGAGATTGCTACAGTATGGGAATCAGTTTGGTTATAGTATGAATGTTCAGGCGTCTTTCTTCAATGTAGTCATTTTATTTTCCTTGGTATAATAATTTACTATTGCTGCTGCTGCGAAGTCGCTTCAGTCGTGTCCGACTCTGTGCGACCCCATAGATGGCAGCCCACCAGGCTTCCCCGTCCCTGGGATTCTCCAGGCAAGAACACTGGAGTGGGTTACCATTTCCTTCTCCAGTGCAAGAAAGTGAAAAGTGAAAGTGAAGTCACTCAGTCGTGTCTGACTCTTCACAGTCCCATGGACTGCAGCCCACCAGGCTTCTCAGTCCATGAGATTTTCCAGGCAAGGATACTGGAGTGGGGTGCCATTGCCTTCTCCGAAATAATTTACTAGTCTCTCATAATTTGATTTGCCACTATGGGTAAAAATACAAAAAGAATTTACATCATTTATGGAAATATTATCCCTCTACTATTTGTGAATGGAATAAGCAGTTTAAAACTATTATTTATTTTCTTGAAAACCTATAAGTCTATAAAATGTTTTTATATAACAAAAGTCAAAGTTCTCTGTATAATGAATACATACTATTGTTAACTCATGGATAATGATTATAATTTTTGTTTCCCAGCGTTGCTTTTCAACTCTCATTTTAAAATATAGAATTATGAAATATTTTGGAGTAGATGTCATGTGTGTGATGCTTTGAATTATCAAAAGTATATATAGTTTTTATTAATCAGGTATACAGTATTGCCATTTATTTTTATTAAAATTTTTACAGACTTTGTAAAATGTAAGATTTCTGTTACATTTTTTGTGTTTCAGTCAAGGACTTATATTCTTTGCTTACATTTATCAATGAAAGGGATTCTGGTAAATGGAAATGGAAATTTAATATACATCTGATATAACAATGTTTTTGCTTGTACCTCCTCATATACATCTTAAATTTTATTCAACTGAGGATACATTTCTTATTCTTTCAATTTATAACAATCAAAAAATATGAGCAAGAATGAAATTTAATGCAGTCTATCAGTGGTCCTGGTTCAGCCTAAGGACTGGTGTCTCATTTACATAAATAATTTATATGAAGAATATGGGATATGTCTATAAGTAGAATATTTTCGGAAGATATTGTTTGAAGCTAATATTAATAAAAGGTAGGGGTAAGGGACACACTAGAAGTAGAAGGAAGAGCATGTACTCCCAACATGGACTTAGATATTTGTGCCAGGAAGTGAGGTGTTTCTGCATTTCTCTAAAAGGAAGCATGGCTCTGTTAAGTGAGAAATGGAAAGAACGTAGCATAATCTTGTCACCCCCATACCTTCCTCCTTTTGCACCCGGTAAACATGGGGAAAGTATTCCCAGGGAAGAGCAGTGCTGTTCTTTTGTAGCCCATGGTGATCACGAGGACCACAGTAAGGCATGAGAGAAGATAGACTGCCTGCAAATAAGTAGCAGTGGTAGAACAGAATACCATTCCAGCATTAGTATCACGTTAGGATGTTATCAGCACCTATCACGTACCAGACAGTAAACTAGGGACAGGAAATAAGGCAACGGATGTGACATATGGAATTTCTGCTGTCAGAGAGTTTCTCTCTCTAGAGGGAAGGGGAGGAGGAGTAAACGTAAGTAAATACGCACATACAGTATACATCATGCAAAGTAATATGGAGAAGGAGAAGTAGCGTGTGTTCTGTGAGAACATAAAAGGGAAAGGAATCTAGATTAGGAGTTCAAGTATGGCCTGTTGAAGTTATGTTATCAAATGGCTGTAAGCTGAGTATGATTTTTGCCTGGGAAAAGGAAGACTATTACAGATAGAGCAGCTCATACAAACATTATGGTAAAAGGAAGTGTGGAGAGTTAGAGAAAATAGAAGTCTGACTTGAAAGGTATATAGTACAATGTGTTGCTTGTGGAGGAGTAAAAGCAGTTAAAGATGAAACAGAGAGGTAATCAGGTGCTGGATCCTAAAACCATGCAACCATAGTAAAGACATTGCTATCCAAAGGGAAATTAGGGACCACTGAATGGTTTTAATACAGAGGTATGATTTGGTTAGATTTTGTATTTTACGAAGACGACTCTGAATGGTGTCTTGAGAATGTTCTGGGAAAAGGCTGCCAGAAAAATGAGGATGCAGGCTTCTTTAATAATAGGACAACAGCAAAATAATGATGAATGACAATTCCCATCATGGGAAGACTCTCAGTGAGTCTGGACAGCTCAAGCACCACAGCCTTGAGATACTGGAAGCCATGATTGCCACCATCAGCGCTGGGATAAATCCTAAATCATCTACTGCTCCTTTAGGTTGTTTTACTCCAGATTCTTGTGGTTTTGTTGCAAGAAGGGGGACCCCTTCCAGGGCCCCAAACTGAGCTCTTTTCTAACACTCAGAAATGAATTGTCTGAGGAGACACATGTGCTGAGAAAACAAGATATTTTATCGGGAAAGGGCACCCAGGCAGAGAGCAGGAAGGTAAGGGAACCCAGGAAAACTGCTCTGCCATGTGGCTAGCAGACTCCCATTTTATGGTGATGGGATTAGTTTCCGGGTTGTCTTCGGCCAACCATTCTGACTCAGAGTCCTTCCTGATGGTGCACACCTTGTTCAGCCAAGATGGATGCCAGAGAAAAGGATTCTGGGAGGTGGTCAGACATGTGATGTCTCCTTTTGACCTTTCCTGAACTCTTCCGGTTGGTGATGGCTTATTAGTTCCATGTTCCTTAGCAGGACCTCCTGCTAAGGAAGTCTTAAAACAACTCATGCGAACGGTTACTATGGTGCCTGGCTAGGGTGGGTGGTTCCAGTCAGTGTGCTTCCCCTAACAATTTCTGCCCATTTTTAAGGCCAGCTTCTTTGCCTTTCCTGTTGACACTGATGTTGGGGATAGTGATGAAGAGAAAAGAATGGATTTGAGCTATGGCAAGTATGTATAAGCTTCCAAGTGACACGGTGGTATAGAATCTGCCTGCCAATGCCAGAGACGCAAGAGATGAGAGTTCAATCCCTGGATCAGGAAGATCCCCTGGAGTAGGAAATGGCAATCCACTCCAGTATTCAAGCCTGGAATATGCCATGGACAGAGGAGCCTCACGGGCTACAGTTCATGGGGTTGCAAAGAGTCAGACATGACTGAGCAATTGAGTGCGCGCGCGCACGCACACACACACACACACACACACACACAAATGTGTACAAAATGAGCATAATGTCCTAAGTAGATATTAGGGATGAAGGATCTGGAGAGTGCTGGAACACTGTCACTAAGTCATGTCCTACTTTTTTGTGACCCCATAGACTGTAGCCCACCAGGGTCCTCTGTCCATGGAATTTTTCAGGCAACAATACTAGAATGGGTTGACATTTCCTCCTTCAGGTGATCTTTTTGACCCAGGAATTGAAACCACACCCCTGTGTCTCCCGCACTAGCAGGCAGATTCTTGGCCACTGCACCTCTTTGGAAGTTGCAGGGATGAAAGAGAGAAAGAATCAGAGGGAAAGACTTAGGTTTGGCATGGACAACTTTATGATTCTAGTGTGCTGGGTATAGCAAAATTGAGGAAATATGTATTTGGTTTGGGACATTCCAGTTGAACTTCATCATTTTTGTTTATCCACCATCTGAACAGCAATTAGAAGAAAACTCTAAGATGGAAAAGAAATAGAGGAGCAGATATTTTTTCCTTCAGGTTGGTTATCATCTGGATCTCAGGGGTATGAGCTGAATTCAGTGACTTGTATGTTCCACCCAAGCCTCTGGATCTGGAATTCAAATTTCTCTGACAGTGTCAGATCCTGGAAGAAATGAGACACAAAAGAATTGAAATATCCCTCAACACATGTTGAGCTGGATAATTCTTTGTTTTGAGAGTTGTTGTCTTGTGTATTGTAGTTATGTTTAGCAGCTTCCCTGGCCTCTACCCACTAGATGCCAGTATCAACCCTCAGTTGTGACAACTGAAATGTCTTCAGATGTTGCCAAATGTTCCATGGTGGGTGGTGAAATCAACTCTGGATATTTGTGAGCTTGGCGGAAGCAATTCTAGTGAAGTGATAATGATTGAGAGGGAAGCTGGATAGCAGTGAGCTGCAAAGGCAGATGGAGGAGAGGGCAGCCTGATGGTTACTGCAGATTGCTTTCAAAACTCTTGCTGTAAATTAGAGCTGAGGTATGCAATAGTAGCTCTAGGGCAGAAACAGGAGCATGCTTACATGCTAATGAGAAGAAGCTAACAGAGAAGGAAAATGATGCAGGAAAGAGGTTAATCAGTGCTATATCAACATCCCTGAAAAGATGGGAGATGCCATGCACTCATAAGTGTTATTCAACTCATGTCAAAGAAATGGTGCTGATTCAACTATCTTTTAATGACTGTTGAGACAGATATAAGAAATTGAGGATAATTTATAGTAATTTGACAAAATTTATGTTAGTTGAACCTAATACAAACTTTGGCTTGTATTTTATATCTATATTTTATTTTATTTTCCCATTGATTGCTTTTTAAGTTGAATATTAAAAAATAGGCCCATGGTGGATTGGCAATAAGAAAAATTTAATATTTTAAAAGATAGTTTGAGAATTTATGCACTAGAACACAGGTAAAATGATTAGACATATATTGCAACCTAAGTCAGGAGAAGGAGGAGAGAATAGTACAAATAAAAGAAAGTATTATTAGCTTCTATTTATTCTGCTGAGCAGTCCAAATGTTATCTGCTGACAGTGAGTTGGAAAGTGGCAGAATCAATGGTCTGGGGGAGTGAAGTTTGGAAAAAATGTCGTAGGGTACAGGAGAGCACCCTGACCAGAGGGATGTGGAAAATATGTTTGACTTTCCCGGTGGCTCAGATGGTGAAGCGTCTGTCTACAATGAGGGAGACCTGGGTTCGATCCCTGGGTCGGGAAGATTCCCTGGAGAAGGAAATGGCAACCCACTCCAGTACTCTTGCCTGGAAAATCCCATGGACGGAGGAGCTTGGTGCAGGCTACTGTCCATGGGGTCGCAAAGAGTCGGGCACGACTCAGCAACTTCACTTTCTTCATTGAGGGATAACTGGAGTTCAGCTCAGTTCAGCTCAGTTCAGTAGTTGAGTCGTGTCCAGCTCTTTGCGACCCCATGGACTGCAGCACGCCAGGACTCCCTGTCCATCACCAACTCCCAGAGCTTACTCAAACTCATGTTCATCA
This sequence comes from Capra hircus, assembly GCF_001704415.2. NCBI lineage: Eukaryota > Metazoa > Chordata > Mammalia > Artiodactyla > Bovidae > Capra > Capra hircus. The sequence continues at coordinate 13,439,752 of NC_030814.1, read as the reverse complement.
CGTTGGTAATGCCGTGCAATCATCTCATCCTCTGTCGTCCCCTTCTCCTCCTGCCTTCAATCTTTCCCAGCATCAGGGTCTTTTCCAATGAGTCAGTTCTTCACATCAGGTTCAGATCCACGTATTTCTAGTGCTGCCAATCAAGATACCCAGGAAAATATTCAGAAGTAGAAGTGTACATGGTAATATCATGTGTGATCAAATGGGGAATAATAAGCCAGCAAATTTTGTGAATAAGTACTAACAACATCGATTAATAAAAGGCTAGTAAAGAAGATAAAAAGTCTTTAAAGACTATTTCAACATGCTTATTTAAATGTATTATATACCAAGATCACTGGTAGTTGCTCAAATGTTTTGTCAAGCTTTGTGAAATAGGCATTTTAGATACTTATACTGCAAAAACCAAGGTTTGAAAGATTAAGTGTTCTTGCAGTCATGTAATAAACTAGAAATAAAACTAGGGCCAGATTCTATATTTCTAATATTCTATCTTGGACTCTTTATCAATATGTATAAAACATTTTTAAAAGATATACAAAATAAAGATATTAAGATAAACAAATATAAAATATGCATATATGTAATAAGGATGTGACAAAAAAAGATACACGTACTTTTTAATGAGAGTCTGGACTGTGAGTTTTCTCAAAATTATTCTTTCCAGGTTTCTCACTTTGCTCAGTGTTTCCAATACAAGACACCTGGGAATCAGCAATAGGATATTTTGTTCATCCTCTGCTAAGAACTGTTTACAATAGATTCAGCTGACATTTTTCTCTGACCATTGCATATAATAATGATAATAACACCTTATATCTATGTTGCCTCACAGTTTCCTACATATTTTCATGTACATTATCTTTTATGAGCCCCCAATTTTAAATAGTATGCTATTACTATTAATTAAAAAAAATGCTTTTCAAGATCAGTTACAGTATACAGTGATCTCTAATTTGCATTAAAAAGGAATGCAATAGTATATTATAACTCTAATGTCATTCTAAATATATTCTTTCTTTAAAATTCAGAAAAACTAGGGTAATAATAATTGAATAAATTGAAAAAATCTTGGATAATAATTAACAAAATACAGGTTGGATTTTTTCCTATTTAAACATTTATTTTTGCCTGGAGATTAACTTTTTAGTTTTTCTTTTCCCTTTATTTGTTCAGGTTTATACCAACAGTAAACAGAAAACATTGGATTTTTTTTTTTTTGGTCTCATATTTTGGGGAAAAATACATTTGTGCAGAAACCAACTAACAGAATCAATCTCAGTGTTCTCTTCCTTTATTTATTATTGTATGGTCTCAGAGTATTTTTGTGAAATTTGAAACATGATTAAATGGCAAATAATGGAATGAGAGATACTTATTTATTATCTATATTTATTATCTATACTGAAAATTGTTAAATGTACTCTTAAGCTGTGTTAGAAAGTTACAGTCTCTCTATAGAATACTATTAATAAACACTATTTGAAAGAAACAGCTATCTACCCATTCTAAATTAATTATTAATTATTAAATTATTTAGATACCTACTGCAGTTTAATTTCCAAAATATTATATCATAAAATTAGCCCTAGTGAACTGGAGATAAGCCATAAAAATATTAAATATAATTGAATATCCATGAAAAACAGTCGGTATTTATAAACTTTATGTTTCTTTGGATGAATAGGCAGAAAATGTACATTATTGTGTCATTTTTATTACTTGTGTGGAAAAAGTTAAGTAAATTTTAATGATTAGTAAAACTGAAAAGCTTTTGATAATTTCTCAGGATCCTGCTAATTGATTTGATCTGTACTAAAAGATGTTTTACCTGAAAACTGAAGCAATGAAACTTAATATCTGACCCTCAGAATTTGATAGAATAAAGATCATAGGTGTCCAGAGGCATGAATAATGCTCTTAATGTAAATAACTGAGTAACAAATTACATCAAAAATTGTCTTAGGATACTCTGAATTCTTTCTTTCTACCCAGATTTTTATTTATCAGAGAAAATGATAATTCAGAGTTTATAAAATCCACGTTTAATGTCATATATACTCAGCATTTGTTATGAGGTATTCTCTCTACATTCTTTCAAATTAATAGATGTTTTAAACAGTTAATGAAAGGAGATGACTTTGCAAACATAATACCTAAATTATATTTTTTACTTTTTCTCTGAAAATAAAATTTGAATTCATTTAGATATTTTAAACAACTTATCCTCTATCTTTGACCAAATGGCCCAAACCTAATATCCATAAACAGACACTTGGTGTCTGTCAGTGAACTGCATAAAGAGCGATAAAGAGGACTCTGTGAAAGATGGAACATTTTTAAGTGATAACAAGATAAAATTATTATTTCTTTGTGGCTAATGTGTATAAAATATACCACTGTGAATATTTTGGAAATATACAGATAAAAAATATTAGCTACCTCCTTATGTTCCTATTCTTTTTATTTATTTAGATTTTTTTGCAAAGGAGCAGTCCTCAACTTTTTTTTTTTAAATTATGAGTTCTTTAAGCATTTGGTTAATGTGAAGATTTCAACAATGCAATTTTTATTTTGGGGATAAAATTGAGTGCATTGCTGTTCTGTTACTTACTGGTCTAACTGTAAAAGAGCAGATGTTTGACTCATTTATGAGTTATTTTAATAGTTTTCATTAGGTCTTTATCTGTAGTTTGTCAATGCGAGTCTGCAGATATATTCAGCCATCTGTTCCTTGGACCTGTGCTTCATGTGACTTACAGGAGTGTATTAATTTTATTGAATCAGCCATTAATTCAATCACAGGTTTACTTGCCCTGGGGGTGTTCCAAAAAAGACAGACGCTGTCAGTAAAAACAACAACAACAACAACAACAAAACACTCTCTTGCTAAATACATCTATTTTTAAGCTATTTCTTCTATTTATTTGAAAGTCAAAGATTTTAGAAATTATTTTTAGTTTTTAGCCTTCAAAATTCATTATTTCAGAGCTTCTCTTAGCCATAGTCAGAAACATCTATATATAGTAATTTTAAGAATTTGCTTTTTTGGGCAAAAAGTAGTAATATAACTTTGCATCTGTGTTTATCACTTTCACTCTCGTTTCCGAAGTGATACACTGTGAAACCTTTATGGAAAACTATGGATTTCTGACTACAAAATTTTAAATGTATTAAATGTGATATTTATCATAAAGGCAGTTTTCTCAGGATCTCAGTTCCATAGATTAGTAAAGGAGCCATCATCAGAAACAACCTTGAGTCTCCTCAGCAATTGGGCTGCTGCCTAGAACTAGGTAAAACTAGTCCAGTCCTTCAGAAACTAACTTCCAACAGCATTTGATAATATACTTTGGTCAGGCCTTTTTCCTGTGTCACCCAGATATCTTAATATCTCAGTGTTCTCCAGCTTTCTGAGGTCACTCTTTGCTTTAGCATTCTAATTCAATTCCTTGAGTCCCCAGCCACATGCTATAAATCTCTTTTAATATTTCAGTGAGTTTCCAAAGCACCCACCTCATCCTGCTTCCTACATTTTTTTTCTTTGCCCCTTTAAGTGATTATTTTGAGTATTTCTACAGACAAACCAGCCTAAACAACATTTTGCATTCTTCATTTCCCCAAAGCTTCACTAACACAAAGCTTCACTAACACAAAGTTATTTTTAGTGGACTATTACTGAAGGTTGGTTTGGGAGTAACAAAAGAGGGAGAGGATTACACACAATAATATAAAATGGAATATTAAATCTCACTGCCCTAGAATGCCATCAGACATTCCTGGCCATGACGATTTCTGCTTTTAGGTTCTCACTTTGATTTCCTTTTCTTGAACTTCTTTATATCGTTCTCCCCAGAAATCTCTCTTCCAAGCTCTACAATCACATTTTTTATACCTAGCTGTCTCCTTTACTTCACCCATCCTGAGTTCATTACATATTTTTATATTGTCCTAAATTACGAAGTTTCTCAGCTAAACAAATGACTATTTATTTTAGGTCCTCACCTATCAGCATTAATGAGGAAATAGCAGAAGCTTTGATATTCTTTTCTTTCATTTATCAAATTCTTAAGCTATGATCCCTCATTCCAGTCTCTATAAATGACAGATTTCTTTTCTTTCCACCCAGAAGAAGTCCTTGAAGTTTTACTACAATGTACTTTCAGTAAGTTGCACAGGCTTTCATTGGGCAAATAAGCTGTGTGGCTTTGAGAAATTTATTTTATTTCTCTGAACCTCTGTTTCCCTCTCAGCACAACTCAGCACAACAAGCAAAGTATATAACTCTCAAGATTATTGAGTAACTAAAACTATTGAATGTAATGCAAAATTCAGCAGTGTGGCCACCCCTCCTTAGCAGAAGTGTCATTTTAATAATTAGAAATACTATTTTTCCCCTAGACATTGCATTACTAATTTCTCAACTACTCAGAGTGTCCTCATTCACAGTACCAGAAATCGCTGATCCAGCCCAACCCGTAGCTTGAAAAGTCACCTGTGTCAGCTAGTTCTTGCTTTCTTGACTTCTTGGAGCCAGTTGTGGTCTGTGCATGAAAATTCCTCTCCAATTTGGAGATTTTAAATTCTTCTGGAAGAATTTGACCTTTTGAATTTCTCTTTTCTACAAATAACCTCCACTTCCTTCCTCTCTCTTCTCTTTATTACAGTTGAAATCCTATTTATATCTCATTGGCTTGGTGATTTTTAATTACTGTCAGATGTAAACTTTGGATTAATTAATCCTACCAGATGGCCTCTTAAGATTCTTAAGTAATATATTTAAGGCTTTACTCCTGCTCATAATACAATCCTAGTAATAATATTTAGTGCTGGGTCTCCATTGTCCCCTGTCCCCTGACTCAGGTTTAAGGATTGAATGGCTATAATTATTTCCATTTGCTTCTGAGCAAGACCTGGTTAGCACATTTTGCCTTACTTTATAATCACATGGTATATTTATAATCACAACTCTATACTAATTGTTCCCAATTTCCCATATTTAAAAATTAAGTATAATTTAAGGGCTCATATAAGCATATTTCTTTTTTAAAAAAGGAAGCATATGATTAATATATCCTAGAAAGTTTCCTTGGATTATTATTTTATAAAATAAATTGGTAAGCAAAACCAGTTTTTAAGAGGTAACCATTTAAACTTAGTCACAAATCCAGAAATGTCTGAGTAACTTAAAATCATGTTAAGTACAGGCAGCTGCACCTGGCCATTCCAGCAGAGGAGAATTGCCCTCTGGGTACAGGGGCACCAGCCTATGTCTGTGCCATTGCTTCAAGAGGATGAACCTATTAGGACCCCATTGGCGTCAACCAGGAGACCCAGTTGTGCACGAGCGAGTGCTCAGTCACTCAACTGTTTCCAACTCTTTGCTACCCTGTCAGGCTCCTCTGTCCGTGAGATTTTTCAGGTCAAAATACTGGAGTGGATTGCCAATTTCCTCCCCTCCAGGGGATCTTCCCAACCCAGGGATGGAGCCTGTGTTTTTTGCATCATGCATTGGTGGGCAGATTCTTTACTACCTCACCAGCTGGAAAGCCCAGTTGTACATATGGCTTTCCAACTCTAAGTTCAATGATATCACATATTCCTAGCTTGAATTGGCCATAATGGTAGTTTGAAATTGGCAAGAGCTACAGATCAGGTTTGTTTGTTTTTAATATCCCAGGTAGCTAGTTGTTGTATCTTTAATCAGCATATCACTGGCCTTAAGAGGTTAGCATGTGAGATTTCTAAGGTTCTTTTCATCTCTGCTTTTAGATTGTGTCTGCAATAACTTTTCTGGTCCCTGCTGATGACAACTGAGAAACTCCAAAGAGGTATATAAATGAGAAATTTCCAAACTTGTCTAATGCATTTTCAGAAAGGTGGTAAACCAAATAGCATACCTCTGCAATCCTAATTTCCCCTGGTTATTAACATGCTCATGGTTATAATTTGGTTGGAAAGGAAGTTACCACCTACATATGATAGATAAAATTAGTTAAAGTTGGTGAAATGTATCAACATTAGCACAGATCAGAAAGATTAAAAGGTCACTGTAAAAGAAGCTTCCTCATTTTCTATGCTTTGACTATTAGTAGCGAGAAAAATCGATGTGATTCTTTGTGGTTATAAACTTAATTCCAAGAAACCCTTCAGCTCTTGACTCTGGTTTCCAAATGATAGCAGTAATTCATAGCTTTGAATCTACCTGCAGTAAGAATGGCTACCTTTCATGGTGAATTGTGCTTAACAAGACCCAGCAAAGACTTGTGGACACCACAGGCACACGAGTAAGTTGAGACCTCTTCAAATGAATACTATTCTAATATTTACCCAGCATTTTTTCAGATGGAGAAAATGTGGACAAAAGGGACGTTGAGAACCATTCCAGTGTTCATGCTCCATGCATCAAAACAAAAGGCTTATTCTTTACCAATTTAACCACATCTGCCCCTCAGAGGATTAGGTTAATTGGAAGATGAGTTAGTGACTGTTTTTGTTGGGTGTGCTTCAAGGAGTCTCATATCCTTGACCCAAGGTGTTTTATCAAAACAAACAAATAAATAAATGCTTCCCATCTACTCAATACAGTCTTCCTGAGATGAATCACATTTCCCTTTTCCCCATCACTTTTATTTTCAGAGATATTTTATTATTTTGCATAATGTTTAAAGGAACAAGTTTTAGAAAGAGATTTTCTAGATTTTCATCTCAGCTCTATTGTTTACTTGCCTGGTGACTTTTGAAAACTGTTGAGAATTTATTGAGCCTCAGTTTCCATGTGTACAGACTGGGGATCATAAAAACTTACAATACAAGCTTTAGGCAGATCTAATATATGGTTATTAAATAATTGAACTTGTACAATGCTTAGCATGTAGTAGGCATAAACTTCAAAATGCGACAGTTACAGATTGATATCTATGTCACCTGCCCAGCTGATCTGTTTCATCTGGTTCTGATTATCACTATTTTTCTGTGCCCTAGGTCTGCCTTATCCTCATTGCTGCAGTGACCTCTGTGCTATCTCTAGGGAGACCAAGCTATGTCAGTTCAGTTCAGTCGCTCAGTCGTGTCTGACTCTTTGAGACCCCATGGACTGCAGCATGCCAGGCTTCCCTGCCCATAACCAACTCCCGGAGTTTACTCAAACTCATGTCCATCATGTCGGTGATGCCATCCAACCATCTCATCCTCTGTCAGTCTTTACATTTTCAATCTTTCCCAGCATCAAGGTCTTTTTGAATGAATCAGTTCTTAGCATCAGGTGGCCAAAGTATTGGAGTTTCAGCTTCAGCACCAAGTTATACATACACTGCAAAAGAATCCCCCAACCTCCAAATCATTTCCTTCTATCACTTCTCTCCTCTGTGGTTTTCTATTCATTCAAGAATCGTTTTTAAGAACCTTCGATATTGACAGATAATCTCCTTTCTTATAAGTCTTCCATTCTAGACAGACTTGTGCAGTAACTGATTTTGTAACTTTTTTCATTTCCTATTCACTCACTATTCAGTTTAGTTCAATTCAGTTGCTCAGTCATATCCGACTCTTTGCGACCCCATGAATCGCAGCACGCCAGGCCTCCCTGTCCATCACCAACTCCCGGAGTTCACTCAGACTCACGTCCATTGAGTTAGTGATGCCATCCAGTCATCTCATCCTTGGTTGTCCCCTTCTCCTCCTGCCCCCAATCCCTCCCAGCATCAGAGTCTTTTCCAATGAGCCAACTCTTCACATGAGGTGGCCAAAGTACTGGAGTTTCACCTTTAGCATCATTCCTTCCAAAGAAATCCCAGGGTTGATCTCCTTCAGAATGGACTGGCTGGATCTCCTTGCAGTCCAAGGGACTCTTAAGAGTCTTCTCCAATACCACAGTTCAAAAGCATCAATTCTTCGGCACTCAGCCTTCTTCACAGTCCAACTCTCACATCCATATATGACCACAGGAAAAACCATAGCCTTGACTAGATGGATCTTAGTTGGCAAAGTAATGTCTCTGCTTTTGAATATACTATCTAGGTTGCTCATAACTTTTCTTCCAAGGAGTGAGGGTCTCCCTCCTAATTATTTATCTAATCCTTATTATCCTTAAGGATGTAACTCAAGTCTTATTTCTTTGAGAATTTTTCTTGAAGATAATTTTTGTTTATTTATTTTTTTTCAAGGCTGATAAACCTTTGTCTACATAGACTATTTGGCACACCACTGATTCTCTTATATTAGTACAATCTCCGGAAAATTACTCCTATTAAACTAAATTCTTTAAAAGACAGATCTTATCTTTATTTTCTGAGCTCTCCCATTACTTACTACAATGTCCTGTCATATCATTTTAATTATCAGGAATGGTACCTAATGTAAAAATTGGACATGCTTATTTTTTATTCAACTCTTTATTCTGAAATCCCCAAACATACATATAAAATTAAAGGCTACTACATGTGAAAAGAAGAGAAGCGAAAAGCAAAGGAGAAAAGGAAAAATATAAGCATCTGAATACAGAGTTCCAAAGAACAGCAAGAAGAGATAAGAACACCTTCCTCAGCAATAAATGCAAAGAAATAGAGGAAAAGAAGAAAATGGGAAAAACTAGAGATCTCTTCAAGAAAATTAGAGATACCAAGGCAACATTTCATGTAATGATGGGCTCAATAAAGGACAGAAATGGTATAGACCTAACAGAAGCAGAAGATACCAAGAAGAGGTGGCAAGAATACACAGAAGAACTGTACAAAAAAGATCTTCCCAACCCAGATAATCATGATGATGTGGTCATTCATCTAGAGCCAGACATCCTGGAATGTGGAGGCAAGTGAGCCTTAGGAAGCATTACTACGAACAAAGCTAGTGGAGGTGATGGAATTCCAGTTGATCTATTTCAAATCCTGAAAGATGATGCTGTGAAAGTGCTGCACTCAATATGCCAGCAAATTTGGAAAACTCAGCAGTGGCCACAGGACTGGAAAAGGTCAGTGTTCATTCCAATCCCAAAGAAAGGCAATGCCAAAGAATGCTCAAACTACCACACAATTGCACTCATCTCATGTTCTAATAAAGTAATGCTCAAAATTCTCCAAGCCAGGCTTCAGCAATACATGAACCATGAACTCCCTGATGTTCAAGCTGGTTTTAGAAAAGGCAGAGGAACCAGAGATCAAATTGCCAACATCTTCTGGATCGTTGAAAAAGCAAGAGAGTTCCAGAAAAACATCTATTTCTGCTTTATTGACTATGCCAAAGCCTTTGACTGTGTGGATCACAATAAACTGTGGAAAATTCTGAAAGAGATGGGAATACCAGACCACATGACCTGCCTCTTGAGAAATCTGTATGCAGGTCAGGAAGCAACAGTTAGAACTGGACATGGAACAACAGACTGGCTCCAAATAGAGAAAGGAGTGTGTCAAGGCTGTACATTGTCATCCTGCTTCTTTAACTTCTATGCAGAGTACATCATGAGAAACAATGGGCTGTATGAAGCACAAGCTGGAATCAAGATTGCCAGGAGAAACATCAATAACCTCAGATATGCAGATGACACCACCTTTATGGCAGAAAGCGAAGAAGAACTAAAGAGTCTCTTGATGAAAGTGAAAGAGGAGAGTGAAAAAGGTTGGCTTAAAACTCCACATTCAGAAAGCTTATTTCATGGCATCTGGTCCCATCACTTTATGGCAAATAGATGGCGAAACAGTGGAAACAGTGTCAGACTTTATTGTTTTGGGCTCCAAAATCACTGCAGATGCTTATTGAAGCCATGTCTTTTAGACACTCCTTGTAATAAAAGCTATGACCAAAATAGACAACATATTAAAAAGCAGAGACATTACTTTGCCGACAAAGGTCTGTCTAGTCAAGGCTACAGTTTTTGCAGTAATCATGTATGGATGTGGATGTGAGAGGTGAACTATAAAGAAAGTTGAGCACTGAAGAATTGATGCTTTTGAAGTGTGGTATGGAGAAGACTCTTATGAGTTCCTTGGGCAGCAAGGAGATCCAACCAGTCCATCTTAAATGAAATCAGTCCTGTATATTCATTGGAAATACTGATGTTGAAGCTGAAACTCCAATACTTTGGCCACCTGATACAAAGAACTGACTCATTTGAAAAGACCCTTATGCTGGGAAAGATTGCAGCAGGAGGTGAAGGGGACGACAGAGGATGAGATGGTTGAATGTCATCACCAACTCAATGGACATGAGTTTGAGTAAACTCTGAGAGTTGATGATGGACAGGGAGGCCTGGTGTGCTGCAGTCCATGGATTCACATAGAATAGGACATGATTGAGCGACTGAACTAAACTAGATTCATATAGAATTCAGCATTCTGTTTTACATTAGTATAATTGAACACCTAAATTAAATAAATTTGCATGTTGAATGAGTGAAGTTTGCAAGTGGCAAAAGCCGAAGTCTCTGTTTGCAGGTATTAGTATAGAGTTTCTATAGCTGGATTCAACTAGAGATTTTTGATGTTTTTGTAACAAAACAAAGGACAAGTTCTTTCTGAGGCAAGTGAATGTTTAAAGTTCAGTTAAAAAAGTATATATATTTATATTTTCTTTCTACACATATCCAAGTCATCCATAATGTTTAAGGTTGTATTATCGTATAAATAATATGTTATTATTTGAGAAGCATTATAAATGAAATACCTCCTGATAGTCAATACTTTTTAGAAACATCAGTGAAACTTATGACTTGTAGAAAATTTTCAGGATTACTAAAGAACTTTAGGATTTTAAATGTGTTTATTTCTACCTTATGCTTTTATGCTTAATAGAACACTCTACTATTAATTTATATCTAATGATCCATATTTATTTTAGTGGATATTTTAAAATACTATAATAGTCAATTTGCATTGCTTGCATTTGTAAAAAGTTGTTTGTATGGTTTCATAGTTTTTAAAAATCATTGCTTTGTGAATATGTCTTTTAGAGACCATTTCATGATATTCATTTTCATCCCTTTTACTTTCTCAGAGTAGGCATTAGCAAAAAGGAAATTTTATTTTAAAATAAATCAAACAGTCCCTATAGATATTGACTCTTCTGAAAGAATACAAGACCTGTGTAAATGAAGAATGACTTTCAGAAAAATGCACATAATCCAGTAAGCCATTAACCACTTAGGGAAAACACAAGTTACGCCTACACTTTTTATCTGGACGCATGTCTATTGAGCACCTAAAATGTGACTAGTCGGAAATATGTGGCAACTATAATATAGACAGAGGATTTCAAAACTTAGTATGGAGTAAATAATGTACAATATCACATTAATAAATTTTACATTGATTACATGTTGAAATGATAATCTTTTGAATACGTTGAATTAAATATTTTTTTCTTAAAATTAATTTCACTTGGTTATTAGTATATATACTACAAAGTCTAAAATTACATATGTGGCTTGCACTTTATTTCTGTTGAACAGTGCTAAGTCAGTTCATCACCTGCTGGTGGCTTACACGTGTTTTACTCACTGATGCATTAGATGAGTAGTGTCATTGCTCACTAACCGATGAACTTTCAAAGACCTTTCCATTTTCTTGTTGACTGTAAGGGGATGTCCAGGTGATGAATTATTCATCTGTAGAACTGAGGAAGCATTTAGTAGATCCCAAGAGGAGTGTTGAGCCAAGGGCAGTTTTAGATAGACAGGCTTCTGATATGTTTTAATCTAAGCAGGTATCACTCTATTCCTCCTATCGCTTAACTCTGTATTTATTCTTAGAAACAGCCATTACTTTCCCATGCTCATGGGAAGAGCTGTGTTGACTAGATTATGCTAAAATTTTCATTGCTTTTATTCCGATTCATTTTTCCCACGTTTATTACTATATATCTGACGCATGACATTGTGTAAGTTTAAGGAGTCCAATATGATGATTCGATATATGTATAAACTGTGAAGTAATTATCACAGTAAGATTGATTAACACATCCATTACCTCATATTGTCACAATTTTTGTATATGTGTGAGTATGTGCATGATGAGAAGTTTCAAGATCTACTCTCCTAGTAGCTTTCAAATATACAATACAGTCTCATTAACTATAGCCACCATGACATACATTACATAGTCAAAATTTATTTATCTTAGAACCTGAAGTTTATATACCCTTTGACCACCTTCACCCTCCTCAACCCACTGCTGGTAATCACCAATGTGCTTTCTATGTCTCTTAGTTTAGGTTTTTGTTGTTTAAATTTAATATATGAGACCATATCATAACTGCTTTTCTCTTTCTGACTTATTTCTACAGCATAAGGCTATCAAGATTCATCTACGTTGTTGCAAATAGGCAGTTTTTCCTTCCTTTTTATGGCTGAATAATACTCCCTTGTGTGGGACAAAGATATTTTCTTCATCCATTCATCCATGAATGGAAACAAGTTTTTTCAATGTCTTGGCTATTGTTAATGATGCTACAATAAATATAGGGGTGCTGATATTTGCACAAGATCATGATTTTATTTCATTTAGATATATACCTAGAAGTGTAATTTCTGGATCATACAGTGGTCCTATTTTAAATTTTTGAGGAAACTCTATCCTGCTTTCCATATTGGCTGCACAAATTTACCTTCCTATCAACAGTGAACAAAGATTCCATTTTCTTTGCATCTTCAATAACATTTGTTATCGCTTGTTTTTAATAATAGTCATCCTACAAGTGTGAGGTAATATTTCATTGTGGGTTTGACTTACATTTCCCTGATGATTAGTGATATTGAACACCGTTTTATGTACCTGTTGGCCTTTGGAGAAATGTCTACTCCTATCCTTTGACCATTTCCTTATATCGTGTACAAAAATTAACTCAAAATGTATTGCATACTGAATGTAAGACCTGAAACTATAAAACTCCCAGAGGAAAATGCAGGGGAAATTATACTTTACATTGGTCTGAGCTGTATATTACCAAGATGTATTTTTGGCTGTGACATAAAAAAAACATAAGCAACAAATGAAAAAAAATGAGCAAATGGTACCACATCAACTAAAAAGCTTCTGCACAGCAAAATAAACAGTCAACAAGAATAAACAAAACAACTTATGGAATGGGAGAAAATATCTACAAATCAAGTATCCGATAAGAGGTTAATATCCAAAGTATACAGGGAGCTCATACAACTCAGTAGCAGAAACAATTCAATCTGATTCGTTTTTAACACAGTATTCTCAATGTTAATGGGTTTGTTTGTAATTATTACTTTTTAGTGCTGTTATCCTTCCAGCCAATGTAATACTCTGCCCAAGTGAACTAAAATATTTTTCATCAAAGGAAAAAAAAAAAGAATGGCTAATGAGACTGATATTTGTAGAAATGAAACTGACAAGAAAATGATGGGTAATTATCCAGGCCAGTTTCGTAGGAGAAATTTATTAAAATGCTAACAAGATTAACAAGAGATGTGTGGAAAATCTGGGTGCTGTCTGTCAGGCATGGATGCTGATGTGTGCTGACCAAAACTGCCAGGAATAACTCATTTGGCTATTTCGGTCTTCATTAGGATGCTGGCAAGATAAGTTTAAAAAATTGATGCAAACTATGCTTTTAATGGCACTATTCTGATGCTGTAGTTTCCCTAACTCAAAATTTACTTGTTTAAGGGAAGTCCAACACCAAAATAAGAACTCAATTAAGAAATGTCAATCAGTATGTCTGTATACAAACTAAACAACTATTGATTTTACTTTCTACACCACTTTTAAGCAATATATTTATATATTGAATTTGAATGCATATATATATATTGGAGTATAATTGCATGGATGATAAGATAGTCCTTCAGAATTTATTTCATCACCTCGATAAATAGGCTTTTATTAAGACCATCTATATGCTGATCACTAGGTTGGTCTCTGTGGAAAACATAAGGATCATTCTTCACCTTACAGACCTCATACTCTAGCTTTGACTTTTCTTCTGTCAGTGAGAATGCTGTATAGATCCAGATAATAAATGATTTCTTACTTATATGAAGGTGCAGCCATCTCTCTCATTTGTGACATAAATAATAGAGGTAACTGGGAAAACAGAAATCCATAGAGAATTCTCAGTCTCCAAACCACTCACTTTCATCTTTTCCAGGTCTTGTTTTTTCCTAAAAGATCTTTTTTAATTTGTAAAAATAAACTGATTTACATTACATTTCATTAGACTGTAATGAAGTCTATTCCAGTGGTGTGGAATAAGTTTTATTTATTATTTTATCCCTGGCATTCAATACAGATCTTAGTTACATTATGTACATCAGGAAAACTGCCCCTGATGCAGCGGATGTGGGCGGGATAAGGACGTTTGAAAAAAGGCAAGCATAATTTTCCAATTGGCTTGTAGAAAAACCCTCCTATATTTTTATTTACCTTTTTGTGTTTCTTTGAGCCTCTCATAGAATAATGTACATATAACAAATGTAAATGAAATAGAGCCCTACTTTTTAAGTGATAAAGTAATCAAAGTTGATTATATTAATATAATATTGATGATTTATGGCTTTGGTGTGTTGGTGAAGATGTTCTAATTTTCTTCTTTATTTCTTTAAGACTCTTACAGGGGCTATTTCATTTAGGGATACACATTTATATGTGTATGTTTGTATTATATGATATGTATAGATATGTACAATAAATGTATTCAGGGATGTATAATATATATGAGAAAGCTTCTATATATATTATATATATGGGAATAAATGATATATAGAAAAGCTACTACCTTATTTTTTCTGAATAAATCTATGTTATTAAATTCCCTGAGCAAGTCAACATCCCTTTTTCCTCCTAAATAGTTCTTCCAAACTGTCTGAAATTTGCCCTGAGGATAAGCTAAAAACTTAGAGTGTTTTGTAACCTTGTCAGCTATGGCCATTATTTCTTTTCCAGCCATATCTTTTGTCTGTATTCCTCATCTCCATACCAACCCCTTTGTAAGTACCATGTTCCCCTATTTTGGGGTCTTTGCAGCTGTTGTTTCAGGGCTAACTCCTACTCATCTTCTGTCCAAGAGCTGTGATCACTTTACTTGAGTACCCTGCCCTGATATCCTGATTTTTAATAAGTGCCCATGTTATGCTCCTCATACCTGCCCTTACCACAGTACCTACCATACTGTCCATTCCTTTGCCTTTCACAATAGCCCTTTCTCTTTGATTGTACGGATCACATCTTCCACTGTATACTCAGAGCTGGCAAGTAGGCTTTTTCTGATTCAGCAGTAATTAATTGAAAATTAAGTGAATGACAATAAATAAGAGAAAAAAAGCAGTTTAATGGGTGAAAAAGAATGAAGCCAAAATGATTAAAATTCCTTGTGAACACTGTAGAAATTGACTAGATTATTGAAAATTTTTCCTTTCATTCTGTATGTCTCTAGAGTAGCATTATATTCTGTTTCTATCTATTTCTTGGCAGCAATTCCCAGATGTTAATTTATTTGCACCCTAAACCATAACTTTTTTTACAGAAAGTCACTTTGAGTTGTAGATCTTTCCCTTGTTTATGAAAGTACTATATTTTTTTCTTTGGGGAAATGAGTAACTGTCTCAGCTACCTATATATATATATAAAATATATATATAAAATATATATATAAAATATATTGTCTTCCATGCAGCATTAGGCTCATCACCCTTGTTTAAAGAAGTTTCCACTTACGTTTATAGCCCAGATGTTAAAATTGCTTCATTGTCTAACCATCCAAAACACAAGCGTGTTTTTTTGACCTCAGTCTTTGAAAGTTAGTCTCTTTGAGGAAAAAAAAAAAATTATATCACATGTCACACTCACAAATCATCAAATTTATGGAATAATTGAAAACTGACCTGTAGTTATTTATGTTCTTATACCATTAAAATATAAAATACTATAAATGCATGATTTATATCTATATAAGTGTAATTTATTTATGTTATTACTTTTAAATGTTTCAGGTATCTGAGATGCATAAGTCTGAAGTCATGCAATATAGAGATTATCATTTAGAGAAATAGATCAAAGGAAACATCCTGCTGCTAGTTTGGAGGGCTGATTCCATGCAGGTGGTCTGTAGAGAAAAAAAAAATGCATCTTCAACTAAGATCACAAGCTAATGGTGCCATTTCCAAATACTATCTGCACTAAGTTGAATAAATTCCTGTCCACCTGAAACTTCAGAAGCTGACCTTATTTGGAATAAGGTTTTTGAGCATGTAACCAAGTAAATGAGGTCATAATGAATGGGGGAAAGCCCTAATCCAATGACTGATGTCTTTATAAGAAGAGAGAAATATGAGCACAGAGATGAACAGAGGGGCAGGGAAGAAGGATACGTGAAGACAGAGGTGGAGCTGGGGTGATACAACTGTAAGCCGAAGAACACCAAGATTAAAGGGCAGGAGCTAGGAAACAGTCAGGAAAAGATCCTTTCCTTGATCTTTGAGAGAGAGAGTGACACTCCTGACATTTTGACTTCAGACTTGTAGCCTCCAGAGTTGTGAGAAAATAAATTTCTCTTAGTTTGTTATACAGTCTTATTTAAAGTCATTGTACTTTGTTGCGGAAGTCTTAAGGAAAAAATACACTACCCTAAAACAATATTTCAAATGTAGAACTGCTTCATGAAGGTTCCTTAGCAAGCAGAAGACAGACTGAAGTGGAGCGAGGTGAGGACTGCCTGAGAACTAATGCCCTAAAATATCACTGAGAAAGACAAAGCGAGAGTGCTCAAGGTCTGCGACAGGCGACATCAAATTAAGGACAAGTAATTCCTGGTACTCCATGTAGCAGTAAGCTGATCTTCAAATCTAGAGAATGAGAAGGACTAGAATATAAAATTGGAGGCAGGGATAAACAACAGGGATTGCAGCATGTTTTAAATTGTGTGAAATGTGTTTCTAGGATCACACTCTTGAATATCCACAGAGTTGAATATGAGACAGTAGCACTCATTCTCAGTATTCTTTCTAGAAAAAATTTAAATGAAAAATTAAGGTCAGGACCTAGTGTATTGTCACTGGATTATTATATTGTCATGTTTATGTTTGTGAGATTTGGTTTTTTTGTGCTTCCTATTGAACTTTTTTAAAAAATACTTCAACCTTGCCTTGAATGAACAAGGATAATTATTTTACACATATTGGAGGATCCTTCAATTTTCATTTATCCAGTGTCCAGGTAAGAGATTAAAAGTAGCTATTTCAACTCAAGAAACTGAAAGGACGGCACAGTTGCAATAGATACCAAGCAGGTACAAGTGGAAACAGTGTCTGACTTTATTTTTGGGGGGCTCCAAAATCACTGCAGATGGTGATTGCAGCCATGAAATTAAAAGATGCTTACTCCTTGGAAGAAAAGTTGTGACTAACCTAGATAGCATATTCAAAAGCAGAGACGTTACTGTGCCCACTAAGGTCTGTCTAATCAAGGCTATGGTTTTTCCTGTGGTCATGTATGGATGTGAGAGCTGGACTGTGAAGAAGGCTGAGTGCCAAAGAATTGATGCTTTTGAACTGTGGTATTGGAGAAGACTCTTGAGAGTCCCTTGGACTGCGAGGAGATCCAACCAGTCCATTCTGAAGGAGATCAACCCTGGGATTTCTTTGGAAGTACTGAAGCTGAACTTCAGTACTTTGGCCACCTCATGTGAAGAGTTGACTCATTGGAAAAGACTCTGATGCTGGGAGGGATTGGGGGCAGGAGGAGAAGGGGACAACCAAGGATGAGATGGCTGGATGGCATCACGGACTCAAAGGACGTGAGTCTGAGTGAAGTCCGGGAGTTGGTGATGGACAGGGAGGCCTGGCGTGCTGCGATTCAGGGGGTTGCAAAGAGTCGGACACGACTGAGCGACTGAACTGAACTGAATCAATTTAGGCCTGAGGTTTTCACTCACACTTTCAGAGAGCCAGATGTTAAATGCTTTTGATACCTTTGGTAGCTGGGTGATTTCCCTTGGCTGCTGGATAGTGAAAGAGCAACTACACCTGATGATGACAAGGGTTTCTTTGCTTCCTGCTCAGGTACAAGTGAACGTTTAAGGAATGACAGCGTGTGCATTTGTTGGGGTATATTTTATCTGCCTCATGCTGACAAATCATTCTGAGTATTTATAACCATTTGGGTTTTACCATTTGTCTGTTTGGCTCTGAAATGTTCTAATTATTTTAGCCTTGATTGAATATCACTTCAGTTCAGCTCAGTTGTTCAGTCGTGTTTGATTCTTTGTGACCCCATGGACCGCAGCTCGCCAAGCTTCCCTATTCATCACCAACTCCCGGATTTACCCAAAGTCATGTCCATTGAGTCGGTGATGCCATCCAACCATCTCATCCTCTGTTGTCTCCTTCTCCTCCTGTCCTCAATCTTTCCCAGCATCAGGGTCTTTTCAAATGAGTCAGCTCTTTGCATCAGGTGGCCAAAGTATTGGAGTTTCAGCTTCAGCAACAGTCCTTCCAATGAACACTCACTGATTTCCTTTAGGATGCACTGATTGGATCTCCTTGCAGTCCAAGGGACTTTCAAGAGTCTTCTCCAACACCGCAGTTCAAAAGCATCAATTTTTCAGTGCTCAGCTTTCTTTATAGTCCATCCATACATGGACTCACATGCATACATGACTACTGGGAAAACCACAGCCTTGACTAAATGGACCTTTGTTGGCAAAGTAATGTCTCTGCTTTTTAATATGCTGTCTAGATTGTTAATAACTTTTCTTCCAAGGAGTAAGCATCTTTTAATTTCATGGATGCAGTCAACATCTGCAGTGATTGTAGACCCCTCAAAAATAAAGTCAGCTACTGTTTCCCCATCTATTTGCCACAAAGTGATGGGACAAAATGCCATGATCTTAGCTTTCTGAATGTTGAGTTTTAAGGCAACATTTTCATTCTCCTCTTTCACTTTCATCAAGAGACTTTTTAGTTCCTCTTCACTTTCTGCCATATGGGTGGTGTCATCTGCATATCTGAGGTTATTGATATTTCTCCCGGCAATCTTCATTCCAGCTTGTTCTTCTTCCAGCCCAGTGTTTCTCATGATGCCCTCTACATATAAATTAAATAAGCAGGGTGACAACATACAGCCTTGAAGTACTCCTTTTCCTATTTGGAACCAGTCAGTTGTTTCATGTCCAGTTCTAACTGTTGCTTCCTGACCCACATACTGATTTCTCAAGAGGCATATGGTCTGGTTTTTCTATCACTTTCAGAATTTTCCACAGTTTTTTGTGATCCACACAGTCAAAGGCTTTGGCATAGTCAATAAAGCAGAAATAGATGTTTTTCTGGAACTCTCTTGCTTTTTCAATGATCCAGCAGATATTGGCAATTTGATCTCTGGTTCCTCTGCCTTTTCTAAAACCAGCCTGAACATCAGGGAGTTCACAGTTCACGTATTGCTGAAGCCTGGCTTAGAGAATTTTGAGCATTACTTTATTAGAACATGAGATGAGTGCAATTGTGTGGTAGTTTAAGCGTTCTTTGGCATTGCCTTTCTTTGGGATTGGAATGAACACTGACCTTTTCCAGTCCTGTGGCCACTGCTGAGTTTTCCCAATTTGCTGACAGGTTGAGGGCAGCACTTTCACAGCATCACCTTTCAGGATTTGAAACAGCTCAGTTGGAATTCTATCACCTCCACTAGCTTTGCTCCTAGTGGTGTTTCCAAAGGCCCACTTGAAATCACATTCCAGGATGTCTGGGTCCAGGTGAATGATCACACCATCGTGATTATCTGGGTCATGAAGATCATTTTTGTACAGTTCTTCTGTGTATTCCCCCTCTGTGTATTCTGTGTATTCTTCTCTGTTCCCCGCTCCTCACCCTCCTCCATCCCCCTCCTCTTGTCTCCTCCTCCTCCCTCTTCCTCCTCCTCCTCTTCAGGCAAGAATAGTGGCGTGGGTTGCCATTTCCTTCTCCAATGCAGGAAAGTGAAAAGCGAAACTGAAGTTGCTCAGTCATGTTCGACTCCCAGCGACCCCATGGATTGCAGCCCACCAGGCTCCTCTGTCCATGGGAGTTTTCAGGCAAGAGTACTGGAAAAGGTTGCCATAGCCTTCTCCTCTTATCAGCCTAGTTAAGAATTAACTTTGTCATTATCACATATAGTATTGCATATTTATTAATTCATTTATTCTTCACATAGCTAGCTACTCTATCCTTAGCCACATTCTATAGCTTTTGAACTGAGACACAAAAGACTGGCTAAGTCACTTAGCCAAGATAGTTTGGCTAATAAATAACGGAGCTAGGGTCTGAACTCAGGCAATGCAGCTCCAGGCTCTGGGTACTTAATCACCCTATCATATTGCTTAACAGTGCAGGAAAGAGTAGGTATTACCAACTTTTAAATTTTGGCTAATATGACTAGCGAAAACAATGAGTCATTTGGAGGTTTTTTGTTTGTTTTTTCATAAGTGAAATTAAGTATATGTTTTTGTTTTGTTTACCATATCTATTCGTTTTCCTGTAAACTACTTTGTCGTATATCAGTATTTGTGTGGTTTTGCATGGAGTTACTCAAGTTTCTTAGTAGTTTTTACAAACTCTTAATTAAAACAAACAATAAAGAAAACAGCAGTACCAGTTTGTTGTGTGTTGCATACATTTTTCAGAGAAAAGTTGCATGTCTTTATACATTCGAATTTATTAATTTTTGGTTTCTAAATTCAATTTCTCCTTGAAAATTTTAGTTGATTCAGTTATTTCTATTTTAAGAACTATAAGAGTTCAGAGGAAGGAGAAATTATTTCTGGCTTTGATAATTAGAAAGAAAGGTTATATTTAAATACAACTTAAATCTTTTCAACTGAAAGGCTGATAGGAATTTTATAGCCTGAAAATAGCTAAGAAGAAGAAGGCAGGTACTAACTGTCTGGGTAAATAGGAAGAAACTGTTCCCTGATTGAATGATTACAGATACTGTCTTTGTGTGCAGTCACTGGACTTACCTATCTGAGGTCCTGCTATTGCCCACTTTTATTGATCTCATTTGTCTATAAACCTCGAAGCCAGGAGACTAGAAAATGTACAGTAATAACATGTAGGAATTAGTCCATAGAGACTAAGAAAAGCCTTACAGTCTTTGCCTGTGACCTGGAAGACACTTAGGTCTGTGCATGAAATATCTGCAATATTTTTTTTTTCCTAAACCAATGTCCCCCTAAACAAGAACCAATAATAGAAGACATCATTCTACATAAACTTACGATTTTCTTGTACAAATGGCAATAGCCTGATAAAGTGACTTTCATAGAGTGTCTGTATTGGTTTATAGATGAAGATATCATTTGATTTTTTTATCACTCTGACATTTGTTGATTTTAATATCCATGACAGCTTTCAAGCAAACTGCCCTTTACCCTCTATCTGAATAAAATAAATAAAAGATTAGGAGACTATTACTTGTTTGATCAATTTGTATGAGCCCAGCTGTTAGAACTTCGATCATTAATTATAAGGGGGAAAAATTGGCCTCTCTGTCTGGGCCCTCCTACTGTGTTGTTTTACCAATTATATTAGGTTGGTACAAAAGTAATTGCAGTTTTGGATCATGGATTGTAAATCATTAAAACTAGGCTCAAACACATCTTTATTAATCACAATAGGAACCGTTACAATAAACACATTTTTTTTTTCCAACACGAAATAAGTTTATTGCTGTGGCATTAAAATCCATCCTTTGGGATTCAACGAACTCTTGGAAAGCATTCTCTGCATTCTGCTGTTGTAGAAGCATTTTCCCTGCAAAAAATCGTCAAGATACTTGAAGAAGTGGTAGTCAGCTGGCAAGAGGTCAGGTGAATATGGCAGATGAAGGAAAACTTTGTAGCCTAATTTATTCAACTTTTGAAGCATTGGTTGTGCCATGTGCGGTCGGACATTGTGGTGGAGAATCGAGCCCTTTCTGTTGACCAATGCTGGCTTTAGGCATTGTAGTTTTTGGTGTGTTTCACTGATTTGCTGAACATACTTCTCAGATGTAATGGTATCACTGGAATTCAGAAAGCAGACTGGCAGCAGACCACCCAGCCACGACCAGAACCTTTTTTTGGTGCAAGTTTGGCTTTGGGAATTGCTTTGGAGCTTCTTCCCAGTCCAATCTCTGAGCTAGTCATCACTGGTTGTCATATAAAATCCACCTTTGTTGCATGTCACAGCTGTGCGATCACATCATGATCACACGTCT
Source organism: Capra hircus (assembly GCF_001704415.2). NCBI lineage: Eukaryota > Metazoa > Chordata > Mammalia > Artiodactyla > Bovidae > Capra > Capra hircus. The sequence goes on along the minus strand of NC_030814.1, from coordinate 13,417,574 downwards.
GATCAAGAAATGGTTCGTTGTCCGATCAAGAAACAGTTCATTGTTGCATAGAATAAGAGAAGACAACACTTTAAAAAATACTTTTTCTCTTTTTTCCCTGTCAGCTCATGAGGCATCTGCTTAACCGAGGATTTTCACTTTTCCAATTTACTCCAAATGCCAAGCGACCATAGAATGGCCAATGTTTGGTTCTTTGGCAACTTCTGTAGTTGAAAGAGTATCAGCTTCAGTGATTTTCTTTGCTAATAACTTATTACTTGCTGTATACTTTATATTTATTTTAGACTCTAGAAATGATGTTAGACAAAAAGCAAATTATTTTTGTTGGTTGTTGTCAGTTATTTATTGTCAACTTCTGATGGCCAGTCACTGCACTTCTCATGACCAGTCACTGCACTTCTCATTTTCAAGGCTCTTGTCTCCTTCGCAAAACTTTTTGAACCACCACTGCGCTGTAGGTTCATTAGCAGTTCCTCGGCCAAATGTGTTGTTGGTTTTGTGAGTTGTCTCCACTGTTTTACAGCGCATTTTGAATTCGAATGAGAAAATCACTCGAATTTACTTTTTGTCTAACATCATTTCTAGAGTCTAAAATAAATATAAAGTATACAGCAAGTAATGTCATTAGCAAAAAAATAAAGCAAGAATGTGGATTAAAATAAAGTATTACATAACTACATTTATTAAGAATATACTCCAATATCAAACAACAAATTTCAACAGTGTACAAAACACAATTAGTTTTGCACCAACCTAATAATTTATGGAAAAATCGGGTTGAGAAAAGGTTTGGCAGTAATGAAGCATCTGATAGGGAAAATAAGCATAATTCAATTCTGAGAGCATCTTGGTTCTCTGGCCTTTATTCATAAATTCTCTGTCTTGTTTTCTTTGCTTTTTTCCTCTTTCTCTGTTTTCTGATTACTCTTCAATCCCCTTTTCTCTTCCAATTATATAAAATATCAGTCAAAATGATTTTTTTCCCCTAAGGTATGGAGGCAGTTGATAATAGTTATTGAAATTATGCTTTTGCATTTTAAGCTTTCTCTGAGAATTGACCCAGGTTTGAGTTGGTTTTACTGGACATTTCCTTACACAAAACATGCACATAAAATTCTCTAACAGGAAAACATAGCATTGAATGAAAACCCTAAAACATAACTAAAAATAAAAAAGATTTCATTGCATCCATGAAAAACATGTATTTAATTGGAAAAAGGCAGGTGTGAATAGAGCCAAGCTGTTCTCCAATCCTGTTCCAATTGAACAGCCTTACTGAGGCGTTGACGCTGGCCCTGGGGAGTTCCTACTCTGAGTGCAGAGCCAGTTACAAATGTGTTTTCGGTCAAACACAATTACTGGAGAATGCAAACATAATGTTTGCCATCCAAGACCTTTGCAACATGAAACTCCAGATTAGCTTGTGCTGAAGGCCTTTCGAGTGAAGATCAGTCTGAAAAGATTTTGTGGGAAATATCATGTAGCGAACCAGATAGAGGAATCTGACTCTGGATCTATTTGGCAGCTGCTCTTTTACACAAGCAGCAGCTACAGCTATTACAAGTTTTCCTCATTAATATGACAGAGGTGAGTCAAGATAAGGAGGAGGGTATTATTTCTATCTTTAATGTAATATCAGTGCCATGTTTAATATTTTGGGAGAGGATTAGGCTCAATTTCCAAGGAGGAATTTATACAATAATGAACTTAATCTGTGTTTAATAAGGTTTCTGTTCTTCTGTGTTCACTGTAATGTGGAAGTAATTGCAGTCTGCCTACACAGAGGTCCCCACTGGCTCACATCACAGTAAGGGACGTATTGCCAGAGCTCCATCTGGCATCACACAGTGGAGCACATCATTGGTGGTTGCACGTGGCTGACTGCCTTTGCAGACTGGGTTAAAACTGACAGAGCATTTCTTCCCCATCGGATAATGCCTGATACAACTGGGTTTCATTATATTAATAGTCTACTAATCTCCACGGAATCCAACTTTTTGAAACACTCTGTGATTTGTATCCTACTTTCCTTCTTTGGTGGCTCAGCTGGTAAAGAATCCGCCTGACATGTGGGAGACTCAGGTTCCATCCCTGGGTTGGAAAGATCCCCTGGAGAAGGGAACAGCTACCCACGTTAGTATTCTGACCTGGAGAATTCTATGGACTGTAGTACACGGAGTCTCAAAGAGTTGGAAACAACTAAGGCAATGGCAACCCACTCCAGTACTCTTGCCTAGCAAATTCCCATGGACAGAGCCTGGTGGGCTGGAGTCCATGGGGTCGCTAGGAGTTGGACACGACTGAGCGACTTCAGTTTCACTATTCACTTTCATGCATTGGAGAAGGCAATGGCAACCCACTCCAGTGTTCTTGCCTGGAGAATCCCAGGGATGGGGGAGCCTGGTGGGCTGCCATCTCTGGGGTCTCACAGAGTCAGATAAGACTGAAGCGACTTAGCAGAGCAACTGTCGCTTTGTATCCTACTTCATAATGCTTATATAGTATACACAGATTAATTTCCATATTAATAGTATGGAATTAAATTAGTATGCTTGCCTTTGGAATACATATATATATATATATATATATACACACACATAAAAACATATTCATACATCAGTTCAGTTCAGTTGCTCAGTCGTGTCTGACTCTTTGCAACCCCATGAATTGCAGCACGCTAGGCCTCCCTGTCCATCACCAACTCCCAGAGTTCACTCAGACTCACTTCCATCAAGTCAGTGATGCCATCCAGCCATCTCATCCTCTGTTGTCCCCTTCTCCTCCTGTCCCCAATCCCTCCAGCATCAGAGTATTTACCAATGAGTCAACTCTTCGCATGAGGTGGCTAAAGTATTGGAGCTTCAGCTTTAGCATCAGTCCTTCCAATGAACACCCAGGGCTGATCTCCTTTACGATGGACTGGTTGGATCCCCTTGCAGTCCAAGGGACTCTCAAGAATCTTCTCCAACACCACAGATCAAAAGCATCTATTTTTCAGTGCTCAGCTTTCTTCACAGTCCAACTCTCACATCCATACATGACCACTGGAAAAACCATAGCCTTGACTAGATGGACCTTTGTTGGCAAAGTAATGTCTCTGCTTTTGAATAGGCTATCTATGTTGGCCATAACTTTCCTTCCAAGGAGTAAGTGTCTTTTAATTTCATGGCTGCAATCACCATCTGCAGTGATTTTGGAGCCCCTCAAAATAAAATCAGCCACTATTTCCACTGTTTTCCCATCTATTTCCCATGAAGTGATGGGACCAGATGCCATGATCTTAGTTTTCTGAATGTTGAGCTTTAAGCCAACTTTTTCACCCTCCTCTTTCACTTTCATCAAGAGGCTTTTTAGTTCCTCCTCACTTTCTGCCATAAGGATGGTGTCATGCGTATCTGAGGTTATTTATATTTTCCCCAGCAATCTTGATTCCAGTTTGTGCTTCTTCAGCCCAGCATTTCTCACGATGTACTCTGCATATAAGATATGCATATATGTGCCACTATATAAGATATATATAATATCAAGTTGTGTCAAAAAATAGAAATACCTTATTTTTCTGCTCTAAGGCCTTTTCCAAATATTTTTATTTACAAATATAATATTGGAACTAAAAAAAAAAGAAAAATCAATATGTGAATATCAAGATGTGGAGAAATGATAGTTATGTTAAAATAAAATAAACTAACAAGCAAAAAAAAAAAAAAGATATGCATATAGAAACGTAGACTGAATGTTGTCGCTTCAGCCGTGTCTGACTCTTTGCAATGCGATGGACTGTAGCCCACCAGCCTCCTCTGTCTGTGAGATTCTCCAGGCAAGAATACTTGATTGCCCTGTCCTCCTTCAGAGGATCTTCCCAACCCAGGGATCTAACCTGCATCTCTTACATCTCCTGCATTGGCAGGCAGGTTCTTCATCACTAGCACCATCTATAGAAAAGGCACTGTGGTACAAAAGTAAAGTAGGAAGATACTAATGTTGGATTTGTGGGACTTTGTAAAATACAGAAGTAACTAAAATATGGAAATTACAAAATTACTAAAATCATTAATAATTTATAAATTCCATTGAAAGTGATATCGCAGAGTGCATTCACTGTGCTGCATGTCAGAAAACCTGACATTGTGCCCTAATCCAATATTGGTCCTGTGATATAGAAGAGGTTACTTAAGATCTCTGAGCCTTGTTTCCACTGTGTAGAATAAGAGAGTTGAACTAACAAATCTCCAAGCTTTCCTCTATGGACAAGGGGCAGTGGTCATAACCAAAGGGCTCCACTAATGAACTTCTCCTATGGAAGTCCCCAAGTTGATGGAAGAACTGTAATGCTTCTAGAGGAACATTATACTACTGTAAGTAATGTTTAACACTGCAGACCTAAGAGCAAAACTGGGTACAATAAAAATTCATGATTATTTAGAGTTCATAATTGGTCAGCATTTTGAATTTAGCAAAGGCTTTCTTTCTCTCTGATCCAAAATTTTATATTCTTTTGGATATATACTGCCAGGGGCCAGCCCCAGTGGATCCAGGGTAATTCGAAGTGGGGACAGTTGGCAATTAAAGAGAGATTAATTAGAGATTTAAAGAGAGATTAGAGAAGAATAATGTAGTGAAAAAATAGAGGAGAAAAGAGACTAACATTCCTTGGTTTACATGGAAAGCTAATAGTCTCAAGACAGGAAACTTGCACCGTCTATGTTAGGCCACAGGTGCCTGCTTGAATAGCGGAGGGTGCCGCACCTTGGGCTCCCTCTCACGTGGGTCTTAGAAGCCCAGGCAAATAAGTAGACACAGTGAGCCTCTGTGTTCCAAGGGATCAGCCTGAAAAAGAGAGGGAGGGAGAGGGAGAAAGAGAGAGTTGACACGAGGGAGGCCAAGCTTGTGCAAAAACCCCATAACATTATTTTCAAAAGGTGCTTATATACTCTAAGTTTTACATAATGGAAGATACAGAGTCATGCAGGGGCAGCAGTCCTGACCCTTATTGATACCAGGCTTTCTTTCTGCATATCTTTTTGTATACAAAAGGTCTCAGGTGATTTACATTATTTTCTGGCCAAGAGGCCTGTTAACACTTTATGGCTCTCTTCCTTAATGAATGTTAATCTCATTTTCCCTGAAGTATTTTTTGTTAATCTGCATCACCCTCAAAGCACTAAATAAAGTTATATCCCTGTAGAACAAAGGTGCAGTGGGTTATAACAAAGAAGGTACTTAACTTAAAGACCTAATGTTGCTAATACCAGGGCTACTACCTGTTTTTTCTACATTCCAACTATATCAACAAATAAAAGATATGAAAACTTGGCAGCAAGTATTGGCTCAACAATGCAACCCTTAATCAGTCCTATTCTAATGATTTTGACTCCTTGGAAGCCCCTACATTCCTAGGATGTTTTAAGCTTCCTGTGCCTCTTGCGGTCGTGAGGCTGCAAACAATCACACAGGCAGCTGTAAGAGTCCAGACAAGCCTGTCAGGCAGGCTAGAAAGCCATCAGAGGGGTTTTTGGATTGAAACACTCTTATTATGCCCAGGAGACTTATTATCTAAAACCTCTAAATTAACTTTTTCCAGAAAAAGGTGGTGGGGGGACAGCCCCCTGTTAATGTCAGAGGAGGTGGTGAAAGGCATAATATAGTAAAGCAAACAGATTTTGGTTCTGGGGGTAGATGCTTGAGAAAATCCAGGGGGACCCCTGAGGCCTGATCCCGCTTTTGCATTTTGTCAGGTCCCCTTCCTCATGACCTTTGCCATGGGCGGGTTTCCCCATGCTGGCTCCCGGCAATACAGCATAACATCCTTGTCCCTAAATACATTTCTATAAAGTCTCAATAGCTTATTTAAGACTGCTTCAGTTACTTATTTCTGCACAAAGACAACTACCCCAAATTTAGCATCTTAAACAACAATCATTTCATTTTTCTTACAAGTCTGAGGATCATAAATATGAGAGTTGCTTACTTCTGCCTCACGACCTTAGGGGTCTTACTTGGGATAGCTCACACACCTGAGCACACTGGCTGGGCTTCCTTACTTGGGACCACGTTTGTAGAATCTTAGTTCTTGCAGTTGGCTGAGGCCTGCCACTCCCTTGGCCTTAGTTAATAGCTGTGCTGGCTGGAAAGGTGAGAGGGCTTTTCTCGCATGTCTGGTGACTCAGTGCTTCTCCATGTGTCCATTCTCTCTCTGTGGATAGGTGGAGTGGGCTTCTTACAACTTGGCAGTCTCAGGGTTGTTAGAGTCTTACATGGTGACTGCCTTCCAAGAGGAGGAAGCAGAAGCCACCAGTTTTGTTAAATATCAGGCTGGAACTAACATAATATTCAGTTCAGTTCAGTTGCTCAGTCATGTCTGACTCTTTGCGACCCCATGGACTGCAGCACACCAGGCCTCCCTGTCCATCACCAACTCCTGGAGCTTGCTCAAACTCATCTCTGTTGAGTTGGTAATGCCATCCAACCATCTCATCCTCTGTTGTCCCCTTCTTCTCCTGTCTTCAATCTTTCCCAGCATCAGGATCTTTTCCAATGAATCAGTTCTTCGCATCAGGTGGTCAAAGTATTGGAGTTTAAAAGTCAACTGAATGTTGCTTCCATCATATTCTATTAGTGTAGCCACACTCAGTCAGTAAAGAAATGATATCTCTGCCACTGGATGACAGGGATCATCCAGAATCTGCCATAGTAACTACTTCTGACTGCTCATGCCTCTAGAGGCGGAAGATTTGCCTGGATTTTTTCTTTCCTTTTTTTTTTTTTAACCAATGTGGATATCTACTCTTTTTCTAGTTATTGGCAAGTTTAAATTTCCAGATTTATCTAAAGGAATATTAAAATCAGAATTGGGGTGTAAATAATATTCAGAATGCCAATCATACACCTTGCCTGCAAAATTGTCTTCAACAACTCAATATAGGCACCAGAATATAAAGTGGTTTCTCCATTAGAAATGTACTTCGACCCTCAGGTCAAGATAATTTCATTTGGAAAAACTCCAGAGCTTTACTATTTGTGGATAAATAATTAAACTTGTAAAGCCTAGTGTATTAATCTTCTAAGGATACCTAAAAACATATTACAAATTAGATGGTTTCAATAAAAATTTATTTTCTCAGTTTTGGAAGCTAAAATTCTGAGATCAAGCTGTCAGTAGAAGTGATTTTTTCTGGGGGGGGCACCAGGGAAGAATCTGTTCCAGGCCTCTGTCTCTGGCTTGTATATTGATCATCTTCTTTCTGTTCCATGGTATCATCTTCCCTGTCTGTCACGTCCATGTCAAATGTCTTCTTTTTATAAGGCTAGCAGTCATGTTGGATTTGGGGACCCACCGTAATGACCTCATTTTAACTTTAATACCTCTGTGAAAACTTTATCTCTAAATACAGTTACATACTGAGATACTGGGGATTAGGATTTCAACATGTGAATTTTGAGGGGGAAAGAATTTGAAACACAACCCCCACATCTGCTTTATTACCTGTCTCTTCCAAGTCTCCTATCTCTGTGTCCAGTACTTTGGCACCAAAATAGCTGTATTAGAAGAGAGAGAAAGAGAGAGAGAGGGGATAAATATGAATTTAGATTACATGCCCTAGAAACAGGCCTCACAAGACTGGAGCAAATCTTTATATCATTCCACCAAAATCTTTTGTTTATAAAGCATCATATTTGTTTTGAAGATTGAAAGGAAGCTCTCTTTTGTTTCCTTTCACTCCACTTTACCTGCTAATAAAAATCAGTATGACGGGTTGTGCTGCCATTTCTACCTGAGGTATACTGTATACTTACAGTACATGACAGATTTGGCTTATTTGATTTTCTGTTTATTCACCAGTGAACCATTTGTTTTCATATTACAAAGTGGCTCAGCTGTGCTCCATTTCACACTGAAAGCTTGCCTGACAAGTGACTGTCCGACGCTTATCAGGCTGTGTGTGTGCGGGCTGGCAAAAGATGCCAGCAGCGCAGACAGGCTGCCTTATGTGTGGCAGATTGCTCTGCTAGTCTCTCTGCCAGATCTCACAGGTCCTGTCCCATGGAAAAATCAGAACGATGCAGAGAATTAAAGGATAATGGAATTGGAATGGTGTTCAGAACTTTGATTAGGGATTTTTGATAGGATATAATCATACATTGTGTTGAATATTGTAATGAAGAGACGATTAGAATATTTCAAGGGGAAAATGCTTTAGTGATTCTGCAGCCAGCAAAGTCCATTATTTGTAGAGAACATAAAACAAATAAGTGAGACAATGTTTTGAAAAATAAGTTTCCCAAGCATTATCAATTTCTTACTGCGGGAGTACGCTTCCAATTTACTGCAAGCATGTACAGTATTGTTTACTTATTTAGAAAACAAAACAGAACTTGTTAATCAAACAGAGTCCTCCTCTGTTCCAAGATTGGTGAATTCAGTAGAAATCAAATGAACATGCTTCTGGCATATCGTTATGTGGGGTGCTCAAACTATTGCTCCAACATTAATAGGACATCTACTTTTTTTTTTTTCTTTTTGGTGAGAATGAGTTTTTACTCTTTACATCCAGACTCCACACCTTAAGCCACCTGTGACAAAGAATACATATCTGTTAAATGCACATCTGCTGGGATAAGGGTGAAAGTGTTCCAATAACTGGTTAAAAGAATGACTGAGCATATGACCCATACCCTCAGCTTTGTAGCACTGTCCCAAAAAGGGCTATAATGCTAAGAGGCTTGAATACGCCTCTAGGTTTAATTTTCTGAGTTGTATTACTTTCCAATCTAAGAAATAATTTTAATCGGTTTAACTTTAGAAAAAAAATTCTAAGGCAATTACAGGGAGGATTAAAAAATAAAATTTACTGGAAAATAGTTACTTAAAATGTTAATCTTATTATCAAATAACATGAGAGCCTCAGTGTTAAAAATCCAGTGAGAAATAAATGCATTTTGACAATCAGGTTTTTAATAGAGGGAGGCTAAGGATTGAATACTCCTTGTCAGAGTGCGTAGGGTTTACAAACCTTGTCAATAAGTTCAGAGCAGACTCGGGATAGATTGACACCTTGAAAATCTTGTGAAATTAATCTTTGAAGACAGGATTGAAGAAAGAATGATCATTGCTGTCATTCTTTTAGCAAATAGTCACCGAGCTTTGACAAGCACAGTGTTTGGGGCTGTGGATAATGCACTGCTATATAAAATAGAGTCTGACATCAAGAAATCCATGGTTTGTGTCACTTTTTCAATAACTATTATTGGGTACTACCTATACAGTGGTCACTATGCTAAGCATGCCCTGGGGATTAAAGACATTATGATAGAGACTTGTTCTCAAGGGCTTACCTAACTGCTTCACCTAACAATTTCTGGGACCTGTGGAATGAGGTTTATATTTACTCAAAGAAGATATCTGGACTTCCCAGGTAACTCTAGTGGTAAAGAACCTGCCTGACAATGCAGGGGACATAAGAGACACAGGCTCTATCCCTGGGTCAGGAAGACCTCCTGGAGGAGGAAATGGCAACCCACTCCAATATTCTTGCCTGGAGAATTCCATGGGCAGAGGAACCTGGCAGGCTACAGTCACAGACTCATGGGTCACAAAGAGTCAGACATGACTGAGGCTACTTAGCATGCATACTCATGCAAAGAAGACATTAATTAGCTAAATGAATAAAAATTTTCTATGATCATATGTCCTAGCCCTTAGGCAATCCATTTCTCCTTTCTCATGTTTCTTCTATATTCTTAATTTATTGTTTTGCCCAGTTTTTGTAACTGATGTTTCTTCAGTATTTTGGAACCTCTGCTCATATATTGGGGTTTCCCACACTGTGCTGTACTTGTAAACTAATTCTCTTCTGTTTTGACCACAGTTTTCTCAGCTATCTTCTGTATCTGGTTCTCAGCCTCTGCTTGCTTCGAACTCTCATCCATGTATCCTAAAACTGTTGTTTGCTGTCTGCAGAAGTCCTTTTACAGGAAGCCTAGAGTTGTTATTCCACTTTGTTGTGGTACTAGCCTGAGAAATATTCATTGTCTGATCTACTTGAGAACTGACTAAAATCCCTATTGAACATATATTTTAAATTCTCATTCACTAAAGTCAAATACTACTCAGTTCTTAACATATTAAAGAGGAACTTGCATATGAAAATGAAAAATTCATCTAATTAATTCTACTAATAATTTTTCTTAAGTTATTTGGAAAAATAAACAGATTATAAAAGCAGACTTTGCCATTGTTGAGTTCAAAGTCACAAGAAAACAAAATTTGACATCAGAGCATTTTTTTGTTTGTCTTTACAAATTTCCCATTAGACTTTTGACTATTGTTCGTTAACCACTGGAATGCTTCTGCATTCCCAGACATCCTGTAAGTTTTTCCAAAATTATGAACTTAATATGCTTTTTGATGCAATTTCTCTAGCTATATTTCAGAACACATGTTGGTTTATATCAGTTTTGCCTTACTTTAGTACAGCAGCAAAAAGTGTTTTACCTACTCCAGTCATATTTTGAGGGGCTTCTTGTAATCAGATTAAATCTCTATTTCACAAATGTATAAAAAGATGTCTTAAAAATACTTGCAAGGAGAATCTGATGAGTTAATACCAAAATTACATGGCCAATTTCCAAAGCTCTATGTGCTCATTTATACTTACAGTAAGAATTTCAAATTTAAAATTGAGTTAACTGTTAAGAGTTGCATTTCTAATTGCTTTAAGGGGCTTAATTGAGAGGTTTTAAGAAAATTGTGTAAAGATATGGTGGATTTATGTTGATGTATGGCAAAACCAATACAATATTGTAAAGTAATTAGCCTCCAATTAAAATAAATAAATTTATATTAAAAATGATATCTTCTTTACTTGGATACTCATAGAACCTGGGTTTTTCAGATTTTGTTTTCATGAGATCTGTTTTCTACAAAAAATCTTTCACTAGTTCTAATTGTAACCAAGATGAATAAAACTAGTTGAAAAATGAGACATATTCAGCTAACAAATTATCTCTTGACCTGTATGATATCGTCAGTTTAACTGCTTTTCTACCATACACTTTCTCTCTCTACTCTTCCTTTTGTCAAAATTAGGCTGTATTAAACTGAATTGATTATTAGTTTTTTTAAAATAAATTTACAGGTATATGAAATTTTAATGTAATATTAATGACAGCAGAGAAAGGACGGGTTGTTCCTTAACTTAAAAATGTGTTTACTATACTTATATTTCAGAGTCATGATCTGGCCTTCTTATTGCTTTGGTTTTTACACTGATCAGTTTGCTGAGAAGAATCTCTGAGTTACTTACTAGATTCATGCTTTCATGTAAAACAGAATTCTGGGAAAGTATTAACAAATCACTCAAGCTTGATGAATTTTTGTTTATGCCCTGTTAACATATGAACCAGTTTTATTTCTTCAGGGAATTATTTAGTCTCTAAAACAATTGTAATGTATCTTTGCTATGGCTTTAGGGATTCAGTTAGTTCAATGATGCCCTGAAAATACTAGCAGGTATTTGTAATGGGCTAATTGCAGAAGAATTTTCATGCATTATAACCTAGCATTTTCCTGTAAATGATATGCCGAAGAACCTGAAGCTATTGCAGGTCTCTGCTATGGGTTTGAAGCAGAATTGTAAAGGGAAACTGAGCCTTTAATCCACTGTGTCAGAAATTATTTTAGGCTATACAGGTAAAATAATATACAAACCAGGTTAAAACCTGTGCCTTCTAATGAGGGAAGACAGAAACAATCCATAGCAATAGATAATAGGGAGGAAGGAAAGAAGGGAGGGAGGAAAGAGGAAAGAAAGGAAGGTTGGTGATAAGTGCTAACAATCCCAATACAGTAGGTACGAGTGATAGGGAGCATCCATCCTGCATGCACACGCAGTTGTGTCTGACTCTTCAACTCCTTGGACTGAAGCCCACCTGGCTGTTCTGTCCACGGAATTTTCCAAGCAAGAATACTGGAGCAGGTTATCATTTTCTACTCCAGGTGACCTCCCAGACCCAGGGATCTTTCCCAGGTCTCCTGCATTGCAGGCAGATTCTTTACTGCTGAGCTACTGGGGAAGCCCTGTGGGGAGTATAGAGGTGAAACTAACATTTTAAATAAAGTGACAAAGGAAGGCCACGTTGAAAAAGTGGCATTTCATTCATGAGTGAAAGAGGGTGAGAGAACAAGCTGAAAAGAATGATTCTATCATTAGGAAGAGGAAATTCAAAGACTTTGGGGCAAGAATGGGTCTGATATCTATAAAGAACAGGTAAGGTGCCATTGTAAGGAATTTGTTAATCTCACAGGTACTAACTCCCCACTTGGAAATTTAGCTACAAAGAAATATTGCTAAAACTCCTTTGAAGTCCAAGATATTTGGAAAGAGCTTTCTTGTGACAGGCAAAATTCTGGAGGAGAATTGAGTCAAGAGAGTTGAAATGGATGTTACATTAGATATAGACCTTACAAGTTACAGTTAGACGATTATAAAAATCTTGGAGCTAAATTATCACACATTTTCATTGTTATTAATCTGTTTGTATGTCAATGCTATTTAAAACATTTGTTCACGTAATATTTTCTATAGTGGTGGTGGTCTAGTCACTAAGCCGTGTCTGACTATTGGAACCCCATGGACTGTAACTTGCCAGCCTCCTCTGTCCATGGGATTCTCTAGGCAAGAATACTGGACTACCAACACCTTTGTTAAATGTCAAATCTTCTATAAATCAGGACTGGGGAAAATATGTATAGGCATTTATGCATGCACAGCATAAGAGATGTAATAATTACAATGGATATTATTTTTAGTGACAAGCACCAGTCTATGTGTTTTATACTGGTGGGTGATTTACTCCTCCTAATAGCTCCATTGGTTACACATTATTGGTATTTTCATTTTATAGAAGAAAGTGAGGCCCAGACAGGTTATATATTTGGCCGGGATCATCTAGTTTACAAGTGGAAGGGCCAGATTATGGCTCCAGAGACACTAAAGAAAGGCTCAGTGTTTGAAAGAAGGAATGAGGAAATCAGAATGCATCTGGTAACTACATCTAAAGAAAGTGGAATATGTTTCTATTATCATAACATATTTTGTTATCAGAAGGAAAAATTTGGAAGAAAACGGGGCGAGATCACAGACGCATAGAAAATACACATCATCTGACTTCACTGTGCAGAGTAATAGGGTTCTTGGATGCAGGTAGAAAACATGGAGTTAGACTCTGTAGAGTGTGAAAGATGATTCCTAGAACCAACAATTACTTAACGTGGTATACAGCTAACTAATGGACCACATATAAGAGTTAAGAAGCTGACAAGCCTATAACATTTTGGTGTTTTTAAAGCATTTTCCAATTTATTATTAATTGTGTACAGTATAATATTTGAGGGTAAATTTTTTAGTGCGAAAGGACTTTGAAAAATGAGTTTAAAATTTTTTATTTTCATAGTATATCTAGAGTAGAAATAGGTATTGTTTTCCTTCTGTTTATCCTGGCAGAAAATAATTTACTTATAAAAGTTATGAACATGAAACAGACTACCAGTTATTTTTCCAACAAAAGTGGGCTTATTCAAGATCAGCGAAGAATTTCAATTTGAGATCTTCAACCATGGTGAACCCACACAAATCCCTGGCAAAAATGGAAATAACTCATTTTAGAGGAAAAAAGAAAGCTGAGAGAGCTATAGGAAACACAGAATCCATTAAAGAAATTAAGAGTTTGAAGCATAGTGACTTTTTATTGGCTAAGTGTAACAGTCATTGGTTAAGCTGTTGTCGGAAGAAGAGGAAGTCTTCCTTTTTCTTTTTGGTCTCTGCTACCATCATAGGGCGTGAGAACTTCCCTTTCTGGTCTCCCTTTATTTAATTGAGGTTCCCTTTATTAATTTTTTTTTTAACATTTTCCCCTTTTGACTAAGATCTTTATCTGAAAGCATCACTGATCAAGAGTCAGATTTTCTGGTTTCAAAGGCTTTTTGTCTATCAGTATCAGGAAGGGCCTATCTTGAGTGTAGAGTCCCACATCAGAGGAAAATGTAGATTGGAAATCTAATGAGGTCACATTTAAGAAACAGGGAGGAAACGGAGGGAGAAATCTGACGTGCTTTTTATCTCAAGTCCGTATCAAGATCATAGACATTGGAGATCAATTGAAGTCTTACAGAATCATCAGAGTTTTGGCAGACAAACTTCCAACAGTCCTGATCCAGATATCTCGGGACAGTGGTCTCAGACGCTGCTTGCTTCAGTTCCAGAAGTCCTTCCTTTCAGGCTGCCAGATGATGTTCAGGTCCAGTCAGGGTTTGGTGCTTTGTTTAAACATGTCACGTGAATCCGAGAGTGTATTCTCTGGAGTTTGGCAGCACAAGGGTGGATTAATAGTACCTAATAGGAATCCCTTCAGTGAGGTTGGAGAGGTCCTTCTGGAAGTATCTTGTCCAAAAGAGGAAAACTCCAGGTTATAAGATCTTCATCTAGCAGGTGTGCACTGTGAAAAGATTGTTTTATGAAAGCATGGTTATTTTTCATAGAAACAGTCAGGCTTTTACAATATTAGAGTATCTCTCCCTTTATCAGTTGTGAGACAACAGCGGAAGGAGCCAAGCACATTCAGAGGGTGTCCTGTGACGATCTCAATGGGTGAGAGTTAAAAAAGGGATGGATCTAAGATTTAGAAGGACCAGTAATGATTTTGTCTAAGTTATTTGAAAGACTTCTACAAACTTTGCCAGTTGAGCTTTAATAGTGTTCTTAGTTGCATCTGAATAAACTAGAGAATTAAGGATGATACCTATAGTGAGAGTGTAAAAACAGTCAAACAGCGTCGACCTGATCAGTACATGATCAGTAAAACTGGTTTCCTCAATCATTACTAAGTTTGAGAGAAGTTCCCCACGTAAAGATGATTTTTTCCAAAATGCACTTTAGATGCAGAAAAAGCAGTAACCTATCTGCAAAAGAAGGCTTCAGTCCAGTGTAGAAACACCAAATCATGAGTAAAGCACAGTTATATCCATGAGACAGAGGAAGTTGCATAAAATTAATTTGCCAGACCTCAAATGGTCCATTAAGCAGTTTAGAATGTCTAAAAGCTGAACAAACATGTTTCCTAGGTTGTGTTTTGGACAAATGGAACAAGTGATCTAGACACTTTTTGTAGCCCTTTTTAACATTTCCCATCAATATGTATTCATAAATGCTATTAGTTTATCAGTAGACCAATGAGTTAATGTATGTCTATGTAGGGACTGTAGAGTCTCTGGTAGGAGTGGGATGTTATTTGGTCCAAATAAGAGCTTTCTCTTTTTATCAAACCAACAATTGTTGAATCTCCAATCTTGTTTTTCTTTCTCTGAGGCCTGTTGTTGGGCTTCTCTAGCCAGTTTTTTCTGAGTTGTCATTTGGGGAAATATCCCTTTAGACTATGACAGAGGTTTGGCTGTTATTGGTTTCTTTAAAGGAAACATTCCTTGCAGAAATGCCATCAAGGTAATTTCCCCTAGCTTCCAGAGAGTCAAGTTTAGAAATGCCCCAGAATCTTAATGGATAAAGCAGCAGGTAAAAGTACTGCATTCAGAAATTCCTGAACAAAGATGCCATTTTAAATTTTATTTCCAGTAAATATAAGGAAGCCCTACATTGCTCCCAAAACATTCCAAAATCATGAGATACTCTGAAAGCATATCTACTATCAGTTTATTTTTTATTTTTTTCTGCATTTTAATTTATTTATTTATTTTTATTTTACTTTACAATTAACAACTTTGCCTTTGATTAAGGTACAAGCCCAGTGTATGTGTGTACAATTCAACCTGTTGGACTGAAGCAGCCACAGATGAAGATTCTACCTAAACGATATCCAAAAGGAGTTGCATGATCATATGCAGCACAGTATTTGCCATTGTTACCTTTTACAAAAGAATCATTAGTGAGCCATGAGAAGCTGGTGTTACCCAAAGGAACAGCCTACAAGTCATCACCAAGGGTCAGAAGGTGATCAGTCAGCATTAAGCAGCTGTGAGGAACTGCAACAGAGATAAAGAGCAGGGCTAAGGTTACCGCAACATAAAAGAGCTACGTGAGGAGCAGTTAGCAAAAGGACTTCATAGGGGGTGAGGTGGCTGACCGAGAAATATTAAGTGTGATGAGAATTCAGGAAAACTGCTGCTGCATGAGGTACAAAAATGGTTAAAGGGGATCCCACAAGGATTTTCTTGATGGTCTTAACCAAAATGACAGTAGCAGTAGTGGCCTAAGACAAGATTCCAGTTGTAGCTGCAATTAATATTATTGACTACAATATTAATAATCTGTGGATTAATAATGGGGCCTGTGTTTTATGATGAGTATGCCAAGGGCATTCCCTTTCTCTTCATATACAAAAAAGAAAAGGGGTCTCTGATCACTGGGATTCCCCAGAGCAGGTGGTTTTATAAGACTCTCCTTTAAGGCATTAACAGTTGTGTTATCTAATTCTTCCAAAAAAATCATGTCACTACTGTTATTCTTTAGCAAAATATACAGATGTTTGGCTGTAAGAGAAACATCTGGAATCCAATTTCAACAATAACTCATCAGACTAAGAAAACCTTTCAATAAATGATGCTTAGTTTGGGGTTTGGGGTTTGGGGGCTTTAGTACACCGTGAAGTCCGTCTGGATCTAAGTGAAGTTCTTGTTCTGATATCAGATATCATAAATATCATACCTGCGCAAACGGCAAAATTCCCTTGGCAGCCTTATGTCTCCTTAAAGCTAAAGGCTTTAGCAAGTGGATGCTGCCTTACAATGAGGAGGCTTTTAGAAGGCAGCAAAAAAGCAAATCATCCACATATTGCACCAGAGTAGATCCTCTAGGGAACTTTCTATCATCCAGATCAGCCTTCAGGATTTGGAAAAATAAGAAAGACTCTCACTAAGTCCCTCAGTTATTACTGTCCAGGTGAATTACTCTTCTTCCCAAGTAAAGGAGAAAAGCTATTGGTTGGCTTCATCAACTAGAATACTAAAGAAAGCACTGCATACATCAGTTATAGTCAAGAGTTTGCTTTGAGAGGGAATGGATGTTAGTAATGTATGAGGGTTAAGAACAACAGGGTGTCAAGGAAAAACAATGTTGTTCATTGCTCAGAGGTCCTAAACAAGCCTCCACCCTCAGTTCTTAAGTTTTCTCATTGGTAAAATCAGAGTATTATGGTGACTTATTTACAGGATAATGAGACCTTGAGTCTTGAAATCTTCTATCATAAACTTTATACCTTGAATGGCCTGTTTACTTAGAGGATATTGATTAATTCTAGAATGAGATTTTGAGAAGTCTATTTGAATTTTAATGGATGGTGCACAGTAAATTTTGCTAGTAATAATTGGAGGCTTTTCTCATAACAAGGATGGTAGCTGATTTGATTCAATAGGGACAGATGATCAGTTACCATTACTGGCAGATAAATAGAAGAGGCCAAAGGGTCACCAAATTCACCTGGTTGGCTGTTTTGATGACTACTGTTAAATTCTAAAATTATTTCCCCCCTTTTTTAGAGAAAGAAAGTCCAGTGTTATGCTTATCTACAGAATCTTAGTTTAATAAATGGATGGGAAATGAGGGACTAAGGAGAAAACTAAGGAGCATCTCATAGGGACTAAACAAAAGAGAATGGGTCAGAGATAGGAACTACTTGAGGCTATTTGAAGTCGCTGCTGTTTGAATTGATTTACTACTCCAGGACAGCGGTTACTTTAAAGGAGTCGAATTGAGTATTAAGAGTTTGGCTCTGCTCTCAATTAATGATGGAAGAGGTTCATCACCAATCTGGAGAAGTATTTTTTCTGGGCTGGATAAGAGAGAAGATTGGGAAGAGTACTTGTAGCTTCCTGTAGTCCCTTGGAACCCTATTATTGAGAATAGGAGAGTTTGGAAAGGCTGGTTAGAAAGCTGAAGGCACCTAAAGCATTTGAATTTATAACAATCTCTCTTTCAACATCCTGACTGCAATAATAGCAGAAACCAGGAGGATTTTGCTTTCATTTGGGGGCCTTCATTCATTAACCAGAGTTAAAGATGAATAATTTTTGTGGTCTTTCTTTTTAGGTGACTCTTCTAGCATGCAGGAGAGAAACTAAATCTGATGTAGAGACAGTTTCTCATTCTATCCTGGTCCTCTTTACTAGAAGGGAAAGGTCTCAGTTCAATAATAATCATACAGTTAAAAGCTGTCTGAATGGAACCAACATCTAAAGGAAAACAAGAATTATTTGAAACAACAATCTGTGCAGTTGATTATAGCAGTCATGACCAGGTTCATAAGGTTTTGTGTGGCAAGCCTGAATTTTGTTCCAATCAACAGGCTTTGGTAAAACCCTAGGAGTGGCTTAATGAAATCTCCTACCAATTGCTTGAATCTAGTCATGCAATGAATTAGCAGGCTGGCCTCCTGGTTGTAATTCTAGAGACCTTTCAGGATTTTCCCAATTGTGGTTTTCATCCAACACTAAGCCTGGCCTTCACTGACAAGTATGTGAACTAGCTGAAACGAGTAAGATAAACTAAGTTTGAATGACTATTTTAAATTCCTCAGCAAATCTGTGAGGGTATTAGTAACTTTAGGAAGGTCTTTAGCTATGGACCAAACTTCAGTTTTAGTCCAGGGAAAATAAGGAATTAGGGCTTCAGCCTCTAGATTCTCTGGAGGCTTAATTTTAAAGTGATGGGTTCTGATAAGTTAGAGGAAAGGAGAGTGGGGAGAGTTTCAGGGGAAAAAAAGGAAGTTCAGTGAGAGAATTAGTATGATGAAACTGAGAGGTATAGCCTACGTAAAAGAAAAGGAGAAAGTCAGGAGAAAGTCAGCTGGAACCTGAGACTAAGAAGTTAAGGAAAGGCCATGAGGCTTCTAAAGCCATGTTATCTTTCTTTGATCGTTTGACTCAGTTAAACATCTTATTTTGCAGAGAAACATTTTTGGACTCAACATTTATAAGCCCCAAAATACTGACTGAAATAAACTTTCCATTCAGTTTTGGAAAATTTGGAGCTGTGGTTACCCAATTTGATTTTATGAAAATTAAGTGTGGGAATTTCAAAAGTTCCTCAGAATGACCTTCATTGAGGTTGGTCCATTAAGTTAGAATTGTCCATGAGGAGGAACCATAGTTTTTTCTTTCTTTCCCTTGTTGGTTATTTGTTTTAAATATAGCAGTGTATACATGTAAATCCCCAACTCCCTAACTTTTTCTCCCCAGCAGATAACCATAAGTTCCTGAACTATGATTTTAAACACAGAAGTGCCTGGGGATTCTGTAGGGGAGATGCTTTCAAAATTTTAGATAACTGGAAACCCATTTCTCAGAACTTCTCTTCTAGTGTACAAGAATAATTTTTCAAATTGCTTATACAGCTCAGTCTGTAGGCCTAATACCAGCAAATTCCAAGGGAACAGTCTAGTCCTCTAGGAGCCAGACCAAAAGCTGCTCTTATTCCCAAAGGAATTGGGCTGAGGGCCAAACCAGAACAATTCCAATGAAACATCTCCTGTTTTTGAAGGACTGAGTCGAAGGCAGTTTATTCCAGAAGTAATACCTTTGTTCAAGAGGGCAATGGGTTGAAGGCTAGCACACTTTCAACTGAAACAACCTGATTTTAACAGGCCAAAGTGCCAAATGAGTACTCACATACAGAACAAACCCTTAATCAGAAAGAAGGAAGTCTTAAAGTAGACCTGTAATAAAACCTGAGAAGTTTCACAGGACAAAAAAGGTAAGAGCTTGAAATTAGTAGAAAGACTTACTGACAAATGCTAGGGTTGGCAAGAAAAGCAATGAGCAACAACGTGCTCCATGTGGATACAAAACCTGTTTGCTCACCAGCCTTGGAGTTGTGCAGGGTCTTCTCTGGATCCCCATATGGGCTGTCAAGATGTTGACCTGAAACAAATAGGCTGACAGTTATTTCTGTAGCAAAAATCAGCTTATTCAGAGTCAGCAAAAGTTGCAATTTGCAGTCCTTAATTGTAGCAACCCACATGCAAAGCTTCAGTGAAACTAGAGAAATATTCTTTTATATAGGGAAAAAGGGCTTCCCTAGTGGCTCAAATGGTAAAGAATCTGCCTGCAATGCAGGAGACCCAGGTTTGATCCCTGGAAAGGGGAAAAGGAATTTGGGAGGGCTATAGTAAACAGTCCACTGAAGGAATGGGGAGTTTGATATGTGGTGGCTTTTTAATTTTTCAGTTGTGATAGGCTTTCATTGGCTAAGCTCTTGACAGACAAGAAGAGGAAGTCTTCCTTCCTCCTTTTGGGCTCTGCTACCATCACAGCACATGAGGACTCCCCCTTCTGTCTCCTGATTCTGTTTAATTGAGGTTGTTATTTATTAATTTATTGCATTAAGATGCTATCTTTTTAAGAACATAGTGAAGCAAAAAAGGTTTTTGAGCTTTTACACTAAATCGGAAATTCACAAAGTTACTATTATTCATAGCTTTTGTTTTACAAACAAATTTTCCTCTCTGCCTGAATGTATTTTTCTTTTGCTTTTATTTACTTCCTCATTCAAAATTTATTTTTGGAAGCAAAAATATGCTATTTCATTTTTAATCAGCAAAGAAAAACATATTCCTACTTATTAAAGTTGAAAACTATGTAAAAACTCCATGTGGAATAGTCCCTTTCTACTGCACACCCAAAGGACTGTTATAAATTATTTTTTAAATCATATATTGGTTTTGAATTGAAACAAGAACACAATTAGGCAAAGTAATTTTTTCAAAATAGAATTATTAATGCATGGTGTGCAAGTGCAGAGTACATTAGTTGCTAAATATATTATTTAAACATTTAACCCGTCTGTCCAAGACTTGGTTAGGGACTACTGCTCACTAGGGTATATTGTGTTCTCAGAACCCCCTCCTATATTAACACACCCAGGAGAGAGTTATATCAGATTAATCTAAGGTGAACGAGAAATTCTAATCCCCATGACATTTAGGTAATTTAATGTGTTAGAATAACTCAATAATTTATATGAAAGATGATTACTTTGTGTTGGAAAGGGATAATTGATTGTGTTTTTTTTTTGCCATTTTCTTCTATTCCAAGTTTATTTTCATATTAATGCTGTTTTTAAGAATAATTCCAGGCATATTTTATAGTAAATTAAGAGAAAACCAAGAAAAACTCCCAAGCATCCAAGTCAGTCAGCTATCTGAATTGCTACAAAGGAGAGGGACTCAATATAAATTAAAACAAGAAAAGGTATTATAGAGGAAGAATCAAGTCTTTTGAATAGTGGAGAATAGTGCGTCTGCTTATGGGAAGGTGGTTAATTGCAAGTTCTTTTTAAAAATAATTTAGTTATTTATTTACTTTTTGCGATTTCTGTTATTTTTATCTTTAAAATTTTTTATTTGTTTTTTAATATAAATGTATTTATTTTAATTGGAGGCTAATTACTTTATAATATTGTATTGGTTTTGCCATACATTGACATGAATCCACCAAGGTTGTACATGTGTTCCCCATCCTGAACCCCCCTTCCACCTCCCTCCCCATCCCATCCCTCTGGGTCAACCCAGTGAACCAGTCCCAAGCATACTGTATCAAGCATCAAACCTGGACTGGCAATTCGTTTCACGTATGATAATATACATGTTTCAATGCCATTTTCCCAAGTGATCCCACCCTCACCCTCTCCCACAGAGTCCAAAAGACTGTTTTATACATCTGTGTCTCTTTTGCTGTCTCGCATACAAGGTTATCATTGCTATCTTTCTAAATTCCATATATATGCATTAGTATACTGTATTGGTGTTTTTCTTTCTTGCTTACTTCACTCTGTATCAGTTCAGTTCAGTTTAGTTCAGTCTCTCAGTCATGTCCAACTCTTTGTGACCCCATGAATTGCAGTGTGCCAGGCCTCCCTGTCCATCACCAACTCCCGGAGTTCACTCAGACTCACGTCCATTGAGTCGGTGATGCCATCCAGCCATCTCATCCTCTGTCATCCCCTTCTCTTCCTGCCCTCAATCCCTCCCAGCATCAGAGTCTTTTCCAATGAGTCAGCTCTTCGCATGAGGTGGCCAAACTACTGGAGTTTCAGCTTTAGCATCATTCTTTCCAAAGAACACCCAGGACTGATCTCCTTTAGAATGGACTGGTTGGATAGGTTCCAGTTTCATCCACCTCATTAGAACTGATTCAAATGCATTCTTTTTAATGGCTGAGTAATACTCCATTGTGTATACATACCACAGCTTTCTTATCCATTCGTCTGCTGATGCACATCTAGGTTGCTTCTGTGTCCTGGCTATTATAAACAGTGCTGAGATGCACATTGGGGTATGCATGTCTCTTTCAATTCTGGTTTCCTTGGTGTGTATGCCCAGCAGTGGAATTTCTGGGTCATATGGTAGTTCTATTTCCAGTTTTTAAAGGAATCTTCACACTCTTCTCCATAGTACCTGTACTAGCTTGCATTACCACCAACAGGGTAAGATGGTTCCTGTTTCTTCACACCCTCTCCAGCATTTATTGCTTGTAGACTTTTGGATAGTGCCCATTGTGACTGGCGTGAAATGGTACCTCATTGTGGTTTTGATTTGCATTTCTCTGATAATGAGTGATGTTGAGCATCATTTCATGTGTTTGTTAGCCATCTGTATGTCTTCTTTGGAAAAAGGTCTGTTTAGTTCTTTGGCCCACTTTTTGATTGGGTTATTTATTTTTCTGGAATTGAGCTGCAGGAGTTGCTTTTATATTTTTGAGATTAATTCTTTTTCAGTTGCTTCATTTGCTATTATTTTCTCCCATTCTGAAGGCTGTCTTTTCACCTTGCTTATAGCTTCCTTTGTTGTGCAGGAGCTTTTAATTAGGTCCCATTTGTTTATTTTTGCTTTTATTTCCAATATTCTGGGAGGTGGGTTGTAGAGGGTGGGCTTCCCTAGTGGCTTAGATGGTAAAGTGTCTGTCTGCAATGCAGGAGACCCGGGTTTGATCCCTGGGTTGGGAAGATCCCCTGGAGAAGGGTCATAGAGGATCCTGCTGTGATTTATGTTGGAGAGTGTTTTGCCTATGTTCTCCTCTAGGAGTTTTATAGGTCTGGTCTTAAGTCTAGATCTTTAATCCATTTTGAGTTTATTTCTGTGTATGGTGTTAGAAAGTGTTCTAGTTTCATTTTTTTACAAATGGTTGACCAGTTTTCCCAGCACCACTTGTTAAAGAGATTGTCTTTCCTCCATTGTATATTCTTGCCTCCTTTGTAGAAGATAAGGCGTCCATAGGTGCGTGGATTTATCTTTGGGCTTTCTATTTTGTTCCATTGATCTATATTTCTGTCTTTGTGCCAGTACCATACTGTCCTGATGACTGCAGCTTTTTAGTAGAGCCTGAAACTGAACCAGGAAGAAATAGACAATCTTAACAGACTCATCACAGGCATAGAAACTGAAACTGTAATCAGAAATCTTCCAGCAAACAAAAGCCCATGACCAGACGGCTTCACAGCTGAATTCTACCAAAAATTTAGAGAAGAGCTAACACCTATCCTACTCAAACTCTTCCAGAAAATTGCATAGGAAGGTAAACTTCCAAACTCATTCTATGAGCCCACCATCACCCTAATACCAAAACCTGACAAAGATGCCACAAAAAAAGAAAACTACAGGCCAATATCACTGATGAACATAGATGCAAAAATCCTTAACAAAATTCTAGCAAACGGAATCCAACAACACATTAAAAAGATCATACATCATGACCAAGTGGGCTTTATCCCAGAGACGCAAGTATTCTTCAATATCCACAAATCAATCAATGTAATACACCACATTAACAAATTGAAAAATAAAAACCATATGATTATCTCAATAGATGCACAGAAAGCCTTTGACAAAATTCAACATCCATTTATTTAACGGATGTTGAAAGCAGGAATAGAAGGAACATACCTCAACAGAAAGCAGGAATAGAAGGAACATATCTCAACATAATAAAAGCTACATATGACAAACCCGCAGCAAACATTATCCACAATGGTGAAAAATTGAAAGCATTTCCCCTAAAGTCCAGAACAAGACAAGGGTGCCAACTTTCACCACTACTATTCAACATAGTTCTGGAAGTTTTGGCCACAGCAATCAGAGCAGAAAAAGAAATAAAAGGAATCCAGATTGGAAAAGAAGAAGTAAAACTCACTGTTTGCAGATGACATGATCCTCTACATAGAAAACCCTAAAGACTCCACCAGAAAATTACTAGAGCTAATCAATGAATATAGTAAAGTTGCAGGATATAAAATCAACACACAGAAATCCCTTGCATTCTTATACACTATTAATGAGAAAATAGAAAGAGAAATTAAGGAAACAATTCCATTCACCATTGCAATGAAAAGAATAAAATACTTAGGAATAGATCTACCTAAAGAAACAAAAGACCTATATATAGAAAACTATAAGACACTGGTGAAAGAAATCAAAGAGGACCCTAATAGATTGAGAAATATGTCATGTTCATGGATTGGAAGAATCAATATAGTGAAAATGAGTATACTACCCAAAGCAATCTATAGATTCCATACAATCCCCACCAAGCGACTAATGGTATTTTTCACAAAGCTAGAACAAATAATTTCATAATTTGTATGGAAATACAAAAAATCCTGAATAACCAAAGCAATCTTGAGAAAGAAGAATGGAACTGGAGGAAACAACCTGCCTGACTTCGGGCTCTACTAAAATATTTTAATTTTAAAGTGTGATTGAAAATTTGTATTTTCACCTTTAAAATGGCTAACCATCCTTCTTTTATATATTTGGTTTGAGTTCATAGAGAAATTGAAATTTGATAATTAAGCCTCATCTCTTTCTAGCTTTTTAATCAGAGCTAATATTTTGTTGTTGTTTCTATGAGTTAGAGAAAATACTGTTGCTCAAAACAAAAGACAAGTCATTTGATTACTTTATCCCTCATGTTGTTTCTTCCCTTTTGCCAGTAGCTATATGAGACATATTTTATTATTTAGGTCTGATTGCACAGACCATTTTTGTTAAAACCTGATAGTTTTACTTAGTTTTTACTACAGGAAGACTTGTAAAATAATCCCTACATTTTTATCTTTTTCATTAAAGTAGGTACCCTATGGAGTTTAATTTATATAGCAGTTTGAAGATATAGAATACTTGCTTTGTAATAAAGAAAACACAATTATATAATCCCATGTATCATAGCAGAATTTGAAAAAAATTCTGATATCTTAGGATATATTTCCCTGATAATTGTTTCACCAAAAATGTGTACATTTTATATTTATAACCCAAAGCATGTTTGATTTGTTATGACATTGATACCTCAAATCTAATTATCTTCACTTAAATACAGAAGATAGATTTAGTTCAATAAACTTGATACTAAACAAAATAAACAGGAGACTGTTTTGAGTTGTGGTTTGAATTGAGAATCAAATATAATGTCTTAGAATTTGACATTATCCAATTTATGATACGGTCAGTCAGTATTTGTACTGCAAAAAAGTTGGAATTTGACATCATCCAATTTATTTTATTGTCATTCAATGTTTGTCACCAAGCTGTTTGTTTGGGAAACAGCAGTGTGTAATTATATTTGAGAAATGAGTTGAAAAGATCATAATTATTATAGAAGTAGGTGAAAAGCAAAACTATTTGTTGTTGCTGTTCAGTCACTAAGTCCTGTCTGACTCTTTGCAACCCTATGGACTGCATCATGTCAGGCTTCCCTGTCCTTCACTACCTCCCAGAGTTCGCTAAAACTCATGTCCCTTGAGTCAGTGATGCTATCTAAACATCTCATCCTCTGTCATCCCCTTCTCCTCCTGCCCTCAGTCTTTCCTAGCATCAGGGTCTTCTCCAGTGAGTCAGCTCTTCGCATTAGGTGGCCAAAGTATTAGAGCTTCAGCATCTGTGCTTCCAATGAATATCAGAGTTGATTTCCTTTAGGATTGACTGGTTAGATTTCCTTGCAGTCCACGAAACTCTCAAGAATCTTCTCCAGCACCACAATTCAAAGGCATCAATTCTTTGGTGCTCAGCTTTATTTATGGTCCAGCTCTCACATACATGCATGGCTACGGGAAAGACCATGGCTTTGATTAGCAAGAACCTTTGTCAGCAGAATGATGTCTCTGCTTTTTAATAAGCTTTCTAAGTTTGTCATATCTTTCCTTTCAAGGAGCAAGCATCTTTTAACTTCATAGCTGCAGTCATACCCCACAGTGATTTTGGAGCCCAAGAAAATAAAATATGTCACTGTTTTTACTTCTTCCCCATCTATTTGCCATGAAGTGATGGGAATGAACATCATAATCTTAGTTTTTTGAATGTTGAGTTTTAAGCCAGCTTTTTCATTCTCCTCTTTCATTCTCAAAAAGAGGCTCTTTGGTTCCTTTTTGCTTTGTGATATTAGGGTGGTGTCATCTGCATAGCTGAGGTTGTTGATATTTCTCCCAGAAATCTTGATTCCAGCTTGTGATTAATACACTCTGGCATACGATGTACTCTACATGAAAGTTAAATAAACAGGGTCACAATGTAGAGCCTTGACATACTCGTTTCCCAATTTTGACCAGTCAGTTTTTCCATGTCCGGTTCTAACTTTACTTCTTGACCTGCAAAAGGTTTCTCAGGAAGCAGGTAAGGTAGTCTAGTATTCCTATCTTTTTAAGAATTTTCCATAGTTTGTTTTGATCCACAGTCAAAATCTTTAAGCAGAAATATATGTTTTTCTGGAATTCCTTTGCTTTTTCTAGGACCCAATGATGTTGGCAGTTTGATCTCTGATACTTCTGCCTTTTCTAAATCCAGCAAAACTGTAGTTTCCCTTTAAACCCTGGAGGCCATCTCTTCAAAGCTTCATATCCCAAATCGTTTATACTCAGAGAGAAACAAACTCTGGCATCCTTTGTTTTTGAGGGTAAACAATTTTTGCTTATAACCATGGAGTTACTTTGTACTGATGTGGTTCAGTATGGCCCCATTCTCACTTTAAGGCATCATCTATCCTCCCTTCTTTCTTCATTCTCTCCTCTCCGTTCTGTACCTACACACTCCTTCTTCCCTCCAATACATGCAAAGATAGTATGTATGCTATTTGTTTGGCTTGGTATGCTCTTCCCCACTTCTCTTTACCGAACAAAATCCTCTTTTTGTGATACCTTCTTTAAGCTCTCTTAATACTTGGTGAATTCCAACAAATAGCCCATAGTAGTTATCAGATAGTGTTGATATTGTATGCCTCTCTTTTCTCTCATTCTCCCCTCATCTTGTCTTCTCCATTTATGGATAATTCACCAAAGTCTCAGATATCTAACAAGTGCTCTTTAATTCTAATATGGGTTTCCCTGGTTCCCGAGACCTTCCAGTTGTTCAAGCTGGATGTAGAAAAGGCAGAGGAACCAGAGATCAAATTGCCAACATCTCTTGGATCATAGGAAAATCAAGAGAAATCCAGAAAAAAATCTACTTCTGCTTCACTGAGTATGCTAAAGCCTTTGACTGTGTGGAAGACAACAAACTGTGGAAAATTCTTGAAGAGAGGGGAATACCAGACCACTTTACCTGCCTCCTGAGAAATCTGTGTTCAGGTCAAGAAGCAACCATTAGAACTGGACATGGAACAAGAGACTGATTCCAAATTTAGAAGGGAGTATGTCAAGGCTGTATATTGTCACCCTGTTTATTTAACTTATATTCATAGTACATCATGTGAAATGGGGGACCAGATGAAGCAAAAGCTGGAATCAAGATTGCTGGGAGAAATATGAATAACCTCAGATATGCAGATGACACCACCCTTGTGGCAGAAAGTGAAGAAGAACTCAAGAGCCTCTTGAAAGAGGAGACTTAAAAAGCTGGCTTAAAGCTCAGCATTCAAAAAACAAAGATCATGGCATCTGGTCCCATCATTTCATGGCAAATACATAGGGAAACAATGGAAACAGTGACAGATTTTGTTTTCTTGGGCTCCAAAATCACTGCAGATGGTGACTGCAGCCATGAAATTATAAGATGCTTGTTCCTTGGAATAAAAGTTATATCCAACCTAAACAGCATATTAAAAAGCAGAGACACTACTTTGCTGAAAAAGATCTGGCTAGTCAATGCTATAGTTTCTTTAATAGCCCAGTATGGATGTAAGAGTTTGGCCTAAAGAAAGCTGAGCACTGAGGAATTGATACTTTTGAATTGGAGAAGACCCTTGCGAGTCCCTTGGACTGCAAGGAGATCCAACCAGTCAATCCTAAAGGAAATCAGTTGTGAATACTCATTGGAAGGAGTGATGCTGAAACTGAAGCTCTAATAGGCTGGCCACCTATTAGATGGGAAGAACTGACTCATTGGAAAAGACCCTGATGCTGGGAAAGATTGAAGGTGGGAGAAGAAGAGGACAACACAGGATGAGATGATTTCATGGCATCACCGACTCGATGGACATGAGTTTGAGCAAGCTCCAGGAGTTGGTGATGGACAGGGAAGCTTGGTGTGCTGCAATCCATGCAGTCACAAAGAGTCTGACACAACTGAGCAACAGAAATGAATTGAACTGGTTGCTTAGTCGATGAAGAATCCACCTTCAAAGCAGGAGACTGCCTGCAATCCAGCAGACCTTGGTTGGATCACTGGGTGGGAAAGGTGCCCTGGAGGAGAAGTGGCAACATACTCCAGTATTCTTGCCTGGGAAATCCCATAGGTAGAAAAGCCGGATGAGTTACAGTCCATGGGGTTGTAAGAATTAGATACAATTTGGCCACTTACCCACCAGCACCAATGCTCATATAGCTAAGAATGTCTTTAAAAATAAATAAACGTACTTAGCCATTAATAAATGTACTTAACCATAAATAAATGTACTTAACCAACCTCAGAATACTGATGAGCTTTTAAAACCTTATGCTCTTATAGAGTCTTATTCTGAAGATTATTTACATGTAATATGCAAATTACGATTTTGGTCAAATGGAAAATTGTTTGAGTTTAAACAGAAATTCCAGATCAAGTTGGGAAAATGACTCAAATTTTATCTGCGAGTTCCTGTTTTGTTTTAGCGTGGAAAGTTATGCAGAAGCACAGAAATGTTATAGCCTCTAAGTGCCTTAAGTAGGTCCATGGATGTTAGGTTAAATAGAGTTTTTCCTACAGTTTTAGAGGGACAGTGGCCATGCTGACATTTTGATTTCAGATATCTAGCCTCCAGTCCTGTGGGAGAATAAATTTCTGTGGTTTTAACCCACTCAGTTGTGGTATTTCATTATGACATCACTAGAAAACTAATATGGCTTCAACTTAGCGATAAGGAAATGTTGTTTAAATTTACTTTGAGTTAACATTTTGATGTTAATGATGATCAGCATTTATGTCAACTGTTATTGATAATCAGCTTTTATTAATGTCATGATATACAAAATAATAGCCTTTAGCAATATATTCATGAAGAGTTTTAAAAAACAATGGGAAAAAGTACATATCAACAGAAATATCAGTGTTACAATTGCTGGTACTCTTGGTTACCCATCCATCAGCTATTTCCTTCTCCTCTCTGCCTTTAAATATAGTTGGAGGAATGTATGAGGTTTGGACCTATGGTAGCCATGTAAAGAATAAGAATTTTAAAGGAAAAAAAAAAAAAGACCCAGATACTTAACATTAATTAGCCCCCAACAAACCTGAAATGATTTCCTGCAAGTCATTTTATTATAGGAGGTAATGAACTCTATTGAATGAACTATATTTAGTTGGATTCTTTGATAACTGAAACTCAAACATTCTAATGAGTTCAATGAAATATGTTTGAGGCTTGAGGAAGCATCAAATAAAGGAGCTCTTGCCCCATACTGGAAAATTGGACAAGGTTTTAGCAATGATGGAAAGATGCATAAAAATTACCTGGATCAAAAAAAATCAGAATATCCTCCTCCTGCTGCTGCTGCTAAGTCGCTTTAGTCGTGAGCGACTCTGTGCTACTGCATAGATGGCAGCCCACCAGGCTCCCCCGTCCCTGGGATTCTCCAGGCAAGAACACTGGAGTGGGCTGCCATTTCCTTCTCCGATGCATGAAGGTGAAAAGTGAAAGTGAAGTCGCTCAGTCGTGTTTGACTCTTAGCGACCCCATGGACTGCAGCCTACCAGGCTCCTCCATCCATGGGATTTTCCAGCCAAGAGTACTGGAGTGGGGTGCCATTGCCTTCTCCAGAATATCCTCCTAGGAAAAGATAATAGATGATAAAGGTAAAAAGCTATAAAAGAACATTAAAGTGAAGTCACTCAATCGTGTCCAACTCTTTGTGATCCCGTGAACTGTAGCCTACCAGGCTCCTCTGTCCATGGAATTTTCCAGGCAATAGCACTGGAGTGGGTTGGCATTTCTTTCTCCAGGGGATCTTCCCGACCCAGGGATCGAACCTAGGTCTCCTGCGTTGCAGACACTTTACCCTTTGAGCCATCAGGGAAGTCCATAAAAAAACATTACTATGATGCAAAACAAAGAAGTAGGTTGGGTAGAGGAGGTTCAAGTCATGAAAATGTTTGCATGTCCTAATGATGTCATTGGAAATTTTGCTATAAGCAATAGTAATCTACTGGAGTGCTTAATTAAGTTATTGTTAGATACTTCTGTTTATATTTTATGATTTATAAAGCTAGAGTAAGAATCTCTCAGTAATAGTTCAGGTAAGAAATGATGATAACAAATCATACATTGGTAATATGAATATTAAATAAGAAATATTATCAAGAAACCGTTGGGAAATAAAGTTGAAAATACCCTATTTATTGGATGTGAAGATAAGGAAGATAAAAAGAACTTAGGATTATTCTCAGGTTTCTGGCTTGAGGGGATAGTGTACAGAAAATAAGGGATAAATAGCTAGTTATGATAATTTAATTTCCAAATGTAAAATACCTAATCTTTTGTTTTCATTATTTTCTAATGGAAAGTTAAATAAAAATACTTCCCTGGTATGGCATATATAGAATATTACTCAAATTTTCTTGATAATACATGGTAATAACTGTGAATATCAATTATTGCTGGTGCTGTAAAATATTTATATACTCAAGGGCTTGGATTGACATGATACTTTTCTATGGCAGGTTATTGCGGAATCCTATGGTGTTAATTAAATTGTTATATGTCAATTTCATGGTTACTCTTTATTCTTCGTTATTTTTAGACCATGAGTTATCAACTGATTCATTTCTTCAGCCATGTATTAAATTCACATTGTGTTAGACATTATTCTACACACGGAGGGTACAATGCTGAGCAAGACACATTTACTCTTCTTAGGGACCTTATACTGTCCTGAGGAAAGACAGACAGTAAACAAGAGACACACATATCAAGGTAATTCAACTTAGTAACAAGCACTTTGAAG
The DNA here is from genome assembly GCF_001704415.2 of Capra hircus. NCBI lineage: Eukaryota > Metazoa > Chordata > Mammalia > Artiodactyla > Bovidae > Capra > Capra hircus. The sequence continues at coordinate 13,386,174 of NC_030814.1, read as the reverse complement.
GAAACAAAATAGAAGTTGTAAGGGATTAGGCCAATAGAGAGTAAGCTGGCAAGGAGGGAAATCACCTAGTGAGAGGCAGTTTTTAAGTGAAACCTAAGTAGGTGGTGAAGATCTCATGATGCTAATTTCTGAGAGGTAAGGATTTCAGAGGCAGAAGCCAAGCAGAAGAAAGATGGAGAAGGGGACATAAATGTGACGAATTTGAGGAACTGAGAGGTTGTTGAAGCTGTATGATCAAGGGGGTTGGGGTAGTAAAAGTTGAAGCTAGAGAGCTGGATGGGATGCAGATCATAAAGGATCCTGTCACAAGGAGATGAATATTGTCCAATTACAATGAGACTCTTGAGAGTCCCTGGGACTGCAAGGAGATCCAACCAATCCATTCTGAAGGAGATCAGCCCTGGGATTTCTTTGGAAGGAATGATGCTGAAGCTGAAACTCCAGTACTTTGGCCATCTCATGCGAAGAGTTGCCTCATTGGAAAAGACTTTGTTGCTGGGAGGGATTGGGGGCAGAAGGAGATGGGGACGACCGAGGATGAGATGGCTGGATGGCATCACTGACTCGATGGATGTGAGTCTGAGTGAACTCCAGGAGTTGGTGATGGACAGGGAGGCCTGGTGTGCTGTGATTCATGGGGTCACAAAGAGTCGGACATGACTGAGCAACTGAACTGAACTGAACAACGAGAAGCACAGATGTACTTAAATCATAGGGATAATGTAGTCACCTTTATACAAAGACAATTCAGTCTTCTGAGTGTAGAATTGAAATATGAAAATAAAAGTGAAAAGGAGACGAGTTAGAAATGTATTGTATAAGTTCAGGCAATACATGTTGGAGAAGACTCTTGAGGGTCCCTTGGACTGCAAGGAGATCCAACCAGTCCATTCTGAAGGAGATCAGCCCTAGGATTTCTTTGGAAGGAATGATGCTAAAGCTGAAGCTCCAGTGCTTTGGCCACCTCAAGAGTTGACTCATTGGAAAAGACTCTGATGCTGGGAGGGACTGGGGGCAGGAGGAGAAGGGGACGACCGAGGATGAGATGGCTGGCTGGCATCACTGACTCGATGGACGTGAATCTGAATGAACTCCGGGAGTTGGTGATGGACAGGGAGGCCTGGCGTGCTGTGATTCATGGGGTTGCAAAGAGTCGGACACGACTGAGTGACTGAACTGAACTGAGGCAATAGGAAGAGAAGAAGCACCAAATATATATTTAAGGCAAAGCTGAAAGAACATGGTGTTCATAGAATATTTTCTCCTTACAATTTTGCTGCTACTCTACTGTAGATTATTACATTCAGACTATCAGGTGGCCAACCAGTCCATCCGAAAGGAGACCAGTCCTGGGTGTTCACTGGAAGGACTGATGCTAAGGCTGAAACTCCAATACTTTGGCCACCTGATGTGCAGAGTTGACTCATTGGAAAAGACTCTGATACTGGGAGGATTAGGGGCAGGAGGAGAAGGGGACGACAGAGGAGGAGAAGGGGACGACAGAGGATGAGATGGCTGGATGGCATTTCCAACTCGATGCACATGAGTTTGGGTAAACTCCGGGAGTTGGCGAGAGACAGAGAGGCCTGGCATGCTTCGATTCATGGGGTCGCAAAGTGTCTGACATGGCTGAGTGAGTGAACTGAACTGAACTGATGATGATCTAAAGTGGATTCTGAGTAATAGTTTGAAGGGTGTTTTGTAAGTAGAATTTAAATTCAGTGTATTGTCTTTAAGCCTTTACAGTGTTTTGTGGGTTCTCAGAAAATTATTGGAGAGTAGCTTGTTTAAAAATGTGAAATTGGTGTGCCCTAGAGTAATTTTAAGATTTGCATTTTGAGGACTTCAGCATCAATTTGAAAGAGTTGCTTGTGATTCTCAGTACCCCAGAGCAAAGTGATGAGTATTTACCAAGAAATTATGTCTCCTGGTAGATAGACCACAATTTGGAGACTTTGAGATGTTCTCATTTTCACTGATCATATACTCTCTGACCTTGCTCAATACCTTTAATGGCTCTATGTTACAGCTTCTCAGTGTTTGAATGGCAATAATGATCTTTTCCATCTAAGTTGAGATGTATTTGTAAAATACATGGAACTTGGCAACAGGAAATCACTACATTAACAACAATTTATTGTTAGCTTTCTGGCCAATTCATATCCCAAAGGAATTGAAGTCATTGCTATTTGAAGGTTGTCCAGTTCATTTTTAGATAGATGGCTGACCTAGTACAGCAGTGACGCAAAGTCCCTGAACAATTATACTCAAACTCTGCCTTGGTTGTGACAGAAAAAAATATATGATTGTTGAATCAATGGGGCTGTAAAAATGACTTGCCTTTCTTCTAACCTGTTGGGAAAGGTAAGAAAAGGCTGGGGTTGGAAGTTTAAAAAGAAGTCAGCACTGTTTTTTAAAATATTGTTTCAATTTTAAGGTATTATAATTTAAGACTTATTAGTTTTGTTTCTTAAGTATGCATGAGAAACATTCTTATTTGATTAAAAATTTACTGTGTATTTCATGATAATAAGGTCAATCTGATAAATGTGACAAGAGATGCTAAGTGTTTATGCTGCTGCTGCTAAGTCGCTTCAATCGTGTTCGACTCTGTGCAACCCCATAGATGGCTCCTACGTCCCTGGGATTCTCCAGGCAAGAACACTGGAGTGGGTTGCCATTTCCTTTTCCAATGCATGAAAGTGAGAAGTGAAAGTGAAGTCACTCAGTCGTGTCTGACTTTTACTGACCCCATGGACTGCAGCCTACCAGGCTCCTCCGCCCATGGAATTTTCCAGGCAAGAGTACTGGAGTGGGGTGCCATTGCCTTCTCCTGCTAAGTGTTTATAGAAACATGAATTTGTGAAAATCATTATGTTTGGTGAAATAAAGTAAGTTATATAGATAAGGTGACATTTATCTATTTCCACACAGTACATATGAGGGAAGACTGTTTTCCTCCTAAGAAAATAAGGTGAGTCAACACTTTCAAATGGAAATACAATGGTTACAATTGAGGAGAGTTGAATATAGTCACTGAAGCACACAGAGAGGGGAAAGAAACCAAATAAAGACACAGAGTAGGCTTATTGGTAACACTTTTAATGTCAACCTTAGAATTTGAATGCTGTGTCATATGGGAACACTACAATTGAGATAATCTGGTTTCTGGTTAGTTTTAAAGAAGTCTTTTTGTTGGTATCTGCATAGAGTTACCGTTACCTAATATCCCTCCTCAAATTAATTATAATTATAGATTAAAAAACAGGATCAATTTAAAGACCTAGAGAAACCTATTTTTTTTTACTGGGATATAATCCATATGCCATAAAATTCACCCTCTTAAAGTATGTGTACTTGCTATTCATAGTGTCCAATCATCATGGCTGCCTAATTTGAGAAAAGTTGCATTGCTCCCTAAAGATAACCCATACTTAATGGCAGTCATTTCTTCCCTGTTCTTCACAGTACCACTAAGACATAATATTACTGACTCATACCAACTAGCAGTGTGTGCTAAGTCGCTTCAGTTGTGTCCAATTCTTTTCAACCCTATGGACTGTAGCCTGCCAGACTTTTCTGTCCATAGGATTCTCCAGGCAAGAATACTGGAATGGGTTGCCATGGCCTCCTCGAGGGGATCTTCCTGAGCCAGAGATGGAACCCTGTGTCTTTTAAGCCTCCTGAATCTCTATGTCTCCTGTATCAGCAGATGGGTTCTTTACCACTAGTGCCACCTGGGAAGCCCAATTAGTGGTAGAAGTTACTCATTTGATTTTTGTCTCTGTGGATTTGTACGCTGAGGTAGTTTGGATGCTTAAAGACCTAAAACATGACCAATTTCTTTCACTTAACATGACGTTTGTAGTTTTATCCATGTTGTGGCATGTAACAGTATAATATTCTGTTTAATTGTTGAATAATATTCCATTTAAGGAATATGACACATTTTGTTTATTTATCAGTTGATAAACATTTGGATTGTTTCACTTTTTGACTATTATAAATAATGCTGTGAATAGTAACATAGAAGTTTTTATCCATTTATGTTGTTAATTGTTTGTGCGTGCATACACTCACACTCATTTGTGTTCGACTCTGGGACTCCATGGACTCTACCCCATCCAGCTCCACTGGGATTTTCAATTGTTCAGAATGAAAGCAAAGGATAATAGGATAACTCTATTTTTAACATTTTAAAGAACTACTGACTTTTTTTTCTGAAGTAGCTGCACTATTTGACAATTCCACTAGTGATGTTTAAGTGTTCCAATTTCTCCACATCCTCTTAAACACATGTTATTTTTCATATTTTTGATTTTAGTTATGAGTGAAAGGCATATCTCACTGGGGACTCAATCTGTGTATTTCCCTAATGACTAATGATTTGATTGAACACATTTTTGTACATTGGGCTTCCCTCATAGTTCAGTTGGTAAAGAATCTGCCTGCAATACAGGAGACCCTGGTTCAATTCATGGGTCAGGAAGATCTGCTGGAGAAGGGATAGGCTAACCCCTCCAATGTTCTTGGACTTCCCTGTGGTTCAGCTGGTAAAGAATTTGCCTGCAGTGTAGGAGACCTGGGTTTGATCCCTGGGTGGGGAAGATCCCTGGGAGAAGGGAAAAGCCACCCACTCCAGTATTCTGGCCTGGAGAATCCCATGGCCCTTAGTCCATGGGTTCGCAAAGAGTCAGACGTGACTTTCACTTTCTATTTTTGTGTTAGTTAACAGCATATGTTCTTTAGAGAAATTTGTATTCAAATCCATAACATTTTAAAACTGGTTTGTCTTTTTGCCATTGAGATGTAAGATTCTGTATATATTCTTGATATAAGTCCATTATCAAATATCTTAGATGTATCGAATCTGATGAAAAATATGTAATATATTTTCTCCCCTTTCTGAGTTGTCTTTTTCTTGATGGTTCCCTTTCAAGCAGAATTTTTTAAATTTAGATCATGTTTAATTTGTATATTTTTTCTTTTGTAGATGGTGATTTGGTATTATAGCTAAGAAGCCATTGCTAAATCTGAGGTATTAATTTCCATGTAAGAGTATTATATTTGTACTCTCTATATGTGAATTTTTGATACATTTTAAATTAACTTTTTATATATAGCATGAGATAAGCATGAAGTGAACATATTGTTGTCTTGGAACCATGTGTTTAAAGATTCTTCTTTTACCATTGAATTGTCTTGGTACTTTTGTCAAAATTCAATTAACCATAAATGTAAGAACATACTTCTGGACTTTCAATTCTGTTCTATTGATTGATGTTTCTGTTTCTTATCTGGGGACCACAGTGTCCTGATAACAAGAGATTTTTAGTAAGCTTTCAAATCAAAAAGTGTGAGTCTTCTAACTTTGCTTTTCTCTTTGTACATTGTTCACACTCTTCTGGACCTATGGTAATTCCATATGAATTTTAGGATCGGATTGTAGTTTTCTGCCAAAAAGCCACTTAGGATTTTGAAAAGGATTATTATTATTATTATTTTTGTAGATCAATTTGAGGAGTGTTGTCCTCTTAATATTAAGTATTTCAAGCTATGACCAGGAGTTATATTTCTATTGACACATCTTCTTATGCATCTTTACTTTCAACAGTCTTTGTGCTATTCAGTGTACAGTTCTTGTGTTTCTTTTTTAAATTTATTTTCAAGTATTTTATACTGCTTGATATGATATAAATTGATTTGTTTTCTTAATTTTATTTTTGGATTGTTCATTAGCTAGTTCATAGAAAAATTTTCATATTCTACATTAATTATGTGTCTCACAGTCTTAACTATTAATTTTAGCAATTTTTCTTTTGCCAGTTTCTTGAGAAATGTTATATATAACATCATGGATCTAAAAATAGAGATAATTTTACTTCTTTTTTAATCTGGACATCCTTTATGTATTTACTTTTCTTTTTAAATGCCCCATCTGTTCAGTTCAGTTCAGTTCAATCGCTCAACCTTGTCTGACTTTTTGTGACCCCATATAGTGCAGGGTTCCCTGTCCATCAACAACTCCCAGAGCCTACTCAAATTCATGTCCATTGAGTCAGTGATGCCATCTAATCATCTCAACCTCTGTCGTCCCCTTCTCCTAATGCCTTCAATCTTTCCCAACATCAAGGTCTTTTCAAATGAGTCAGTTCTTCACATCAGGTGGCCAAAGTATTGGAGTTTCGGCTTCAGCATCATTCCTTCCAAAGAAGACTCAAGATTGATCTCCTTTAGGATGGACTGGTTGGATCTCCTTGCAGTCCAAGTGACTCTCAACAGTCTTCTCCAGCACCACAGTTCAAAACCATCAATTCTCTGGCGCTCAGCTTTCTTCAAAATCCAGGTCTCACATCCATACTTGACTATTGGAAAAACCATAGTTTTAACTAGATGGACCTTTGTTGGAAAAATAATTTCTCTGCTTTTTAATATGCCATCTAGTTTGGTCATAGCTTTTCTTCCAAGGAACAAGCATCTTTTAATTTCATCGCTGAAGTCCCATCTGCAGTGATTTTGGAGTTCCCCCAAAGATAAACTCTGTCAGTGTTTCCACTGTTTCCCCATCTATTTGCCATGAAGTGATGGGACCAGATGCCATGATCTTAGTCTTCGAATGTTGAGCTTTAAGCCAACTTTTTCACTCTCCTCTTTCACTTTCATCAAGAGGCTCTTTAGTTCTTCTTCACTTTCTGTCATATGTCTGGTGTCATCTGTATATCTGAGGTTATTGATATTTCTCCCAGCAATGTTGATTCCAGTTTGTGCTTCATCCAGCCTGGAATTTCTCATGATGTACTCTGCATATAAGTTGAATTAGCACAGTCACAATATACAGCCTTGATGTACTTCTTTCCTGATTTGGAACCAATCTGTTGTTCCAAATCCAGTTCTACCTGCTGCATACAGACTTCTTAGGAGCTAGGTCAGGTGGTCTGAGATTCCCATCTCTTTCAGAATTTTCCACAGTTTGTTGTGATCCACACAGTCAAAGGCTTTGGCATAGTCAATAAAGCAGAAGTAGATGTTTTTCTGGAACTCTCTTGCTTTTTCGATGATCCAACGGATGTTTATAATTTGATCTCTGGTTCCTCTGCCTTTTCTAAATATAGCTTGAACCTCTGGAAGTTCATGGTTCATGTACTGTTGAAGCCTGGCTTGGAGAATTTTGAGCATTACTTTACTAGCGTATGAGATAAGTGCGATTGTGTGGTAGTTTGAGCATTATTTGGCATTGCCTTTCATCAGGATTGAATTGAAAACTGACCTTTTCCAGTCGTATGGCCACTGCTGAGTTTTCCAAATTTGCTGTCATATTGAGTGCAGCACTTTCACAGCATCATCTTTCAGGATTTAAAATAGCTCAACTGGAATTCCATCACCTCCACTAGCTTTGTTCATAGTGATGCTTCCTAAGGCCCACTTGACTTACCATTACAGGATATCTGGCTCTAGATGAGTGATCATCTGTAACCTTTATTAATGTTGAATTGAAGTGGTGAGGGCAGACATCATTGTCTTGTTCTTAATCTTAAAAGTAAAGCTTTCAGTCTTTCATATCAATTACAGTGTTAACTGAAGTTTGTTGATGCTCTTTACTGGGTTGAGGAAGGTTCATTTTATTTCTAGCTTGTTTATTTTTTCCTCTTTAAAGGTAAATAATTGAAAATAACTTCAATTTAAATAAAATTAATACCTGAATTTCAGTTCTATATGACTTCTTTCTCTAAATAATTTTTTTTGCAAAAGATGCATGTGTTTTCTTTAGTCCTATAAGTTGTCTAAAGAATTTTGGATTCTTTAACAACTTTAAACTTATTTAATTCTTGATATAGATTTAAAGCAATCTAATCATTTGTTTTTCAGAAAAGCATTATTTAAAAATGGAACCAAACCCTGCTAACTTTGAAAAAACCACTGTCCTAGATATTGAGAAAATGAACTTACAATGAAAAGTTAATCACCCACTCTTTCTGGACACCCTAGGCCAGCAGCATTCACCCAGAAAGGAATATTTCATCAAGTATCTAGAACATATGTTTGTTTTTCCTTTTACGTAGAATAAAATGAAAGAGTTAGAAGAGACAGAGATAGAGACAAAGACAGGCAGAATGAAAGATGTAGATATTCAATGTTATTTATTATGTTGTGAAAAGCCACTTTGGAAAGTAATGACCTTTAATTTTAAACCACATGTAGAATTTTCTCAGAGCATTGGAGAGTTCCATGGTTTTTTTTTTTCCCCCCCTTAACTTTTCTTTAGCTTTTCATTTTATTTGGGTAATCTGAAAGTCAAGAGAGGCAGACTTGTGTGTTTGGATATTTTCCTGGTTCTTAGTGAGCCAATACTACATTATAGTCTTTGAAAACATCATTATTTTAAAAGAAATGGGTTGAAGTTCCCCCTCTCCCTTTTCACACACTGCAGAAAACTGTTAATGGGCCCCACTCCCGAGGTGCCTATATTGTTGGAAATGCAAAAAATATGTCCTGGATTCATTGCTTAAAACATTTTGCCAGTAGATATAAAAAGCTGACAATTTTTTCATAGTCCTTTATCGCAATTATTTGTACTTCTCTACCCTAATGTGTACTCCATGTTCACACATGTCCTAATTATCTAATTATTCTATTCTGCAGTGAGTGATTTTGAATAGCTTTTACCATCTACTTACCATAAGGTATAATAAGATGATTAATAAGAACATGTATAAAACATTTGGAATGCAGAAAGGAGCAGTTTTAAAAACTAATGAAGTATTACAGGGAGCATTCTTATTTCTATGTTTTCAGAAATATATTTGTTTTGGCATAATAATACATGAATCCACACATTTAAGATGTCATATTTTAGAAAGACATGTCCTCTATAAAAGTGAAATATCTATAATTCTTTTATTGATTTATTTTTAAATGAAATGTTATTTTTTTACTACAAAATAATTCCATTTATTTAAAAAGTTATAAATAAAAAATAAAGGTGAAAATAATGCCCCTATATTCATCTCTCTGCAAAGTGATCCTTATTAACCCATCAGTAGCTGCCCTTTCAGTTGATTTATCAGTTCATATAGACACATAGCTATTTGTCACAATAGTTATTAAATAAATGAATATTGATATATATATATAATTTTAATTTTTTTGCAATGTAGTGTTATTACATTGTATGTGTTTCTCTTCTACTGCTTTTTTTCTTAATGATGTATTAGTACTTTGTATACTCTCCAGTATCCTATCATTTTGCCTTTTCATCCTGTTCATGGGGTTCTCAAGGCAAGAATACTGAAGTGGCTTGCCATTCCCTTCTCCAGTGGACCACATCCTGTCAGATCTCTCCACCATGACCCGCCCGTCTTGGGTGGCCCCACAAGGCATGGCTTAGTTTCATTGAGTTGGACAAGGCTGTGGTCCTAGTGTGATTATATTGACTAGTTTTCTGTGAGTATGGTTTCAGTGTATCTACCCTCTGATGCCCTCTTGCAACACCTACCATCTTACTTGGGTTTCTTTTACCTTGGACATGGGGTATCTCTTCACGGCTGCTCCAGCAAACTGCAGCCGCTGCTCTTCATCTTGGACGAGGGATACCTCCTCACAGCCGCCCCTCCTGACCTTGAACATGCAATAGTTCCTCTCAGCCCTCCTGCGCTGGCGCAGCCACCCATGGTCTGGCCCAGGAAGGCCCAAGCTAACCTGCCACTCCCCGCCTGCCCAGAGAATTCTGAGCAAAAAGAGTTCTGAACAAAGAGAGTTCCAGAAAAACATCTATTTCTGCTTTATTGACTATGCCAAAGCCTTTGACTGTGTGGCTCACAATAAACTGTGGAAAATTCTGAAAGACATGGGAATACCAGACCACCTGACTGGCCTCTTGAGAAACCTATATGCGGGTCAGGAAGCAACAGTTAGAACTGAACATGGAACTACAGACTGCTTCCAAATAGGAAAAGGAGTACGTCAAGGCTGTATATTGTCACCCTGCTTATTTAACTTCTATGCAGAGTACATCATGAGAAATGCTGGACTGGAAGAAGCACAAGCTGGAATCAAGATTGCTGGGAGAAATATCAATAACCTCAGATATGCAGGTGACACCACCTTTATGGCAGAAAGTGAAGAGGAACTAAAAAGCCTCTTGATGAAAGTGAAAGAGGAGAGTGAAAATGTTGGCTTAAAGCGCAACATTCAGTAAACTAAGATCATGACATCTGGTCCCATCACTTCATGAGAAATAGATGGGGAAACAGTGGAAACAGTGTCAAACTTTATTTTGGGGGGCTCCAAAATCACTGCAGATGGTGATTGCAGCCATGAAATTAAAAGACGTTTACTCCTTGGAAGGAAAGTTATGACCAGCCTAGATAGCATATTCAAAAGCATAGACATTACTTTGCTGACTAAGGTCTGTCTAGTCAAGGCTATGGTTTTTCCAGTAGTCATGTATGGATGTGAGAGTTGGACTGTGAAGAAGGCTGAGTGCCATAGAACTGACGCTTTTGAACTGTGGAGTTGGGGAAGACTCTTGAGAGTCCCTTGGACTGCAAGGAGATCCAACTGTCCATTCTGAAGGAGACCAGTCCTGGGTGTTCATTGGAAGGACTGAAACTGAACTCCAGTACTTTGGCCACCTCATATGAAGAGTTTATTCATTGGAAAAATCTCTAATGCTGGGAGGGATTGGGAGCAGGAGGAGAAGGGGACGACAGAGGATGAGAAGGCTGGATGGCTTCACTGACTCGATGGACATGAATTTGAGTGAACTCTGGGAGTTGGTGATGGACAGGGAGGCCTGGCCTGCTGCAATTCATGGGGTCACAAAGAGTTGGACACGATTGAGCGAATGAAATGAACTGAACTGAACTGATACTCTCCAGAATTCCGCCTCCTTATTTGTTTAGTTGCTTAATGTGTTTTATAGCTAACATAACCAATTTCCTATTGTTAAATGTTTACATAGATTGACTTTCTTTGTTCTGTTTACAGTCCATTATGAAAATCCTGCCAATTAAGTCTACTGAATAACTTTAGGAAAAATTCTCTGAAACATAAATACCAGTTGTTCTTCTTCTGAGAATACATGTGATTTAAGGAACTGAAATGTATTGGTCAAATACCTTTCAGAAAGATACCAACTTAAATTCCCCCCAGCAATGTATGAAAATCCCCATGTCCTGTTACCTAGGCTGGATCTTTGGCTTATTTTTAATTTTTGTCAATTGAAAAACATCTGACCTCTCATTATTTTAATTTATTTGAATTAAATCCTGAGTTAAGTAATAATCTTTCCAGTCTAGTTTCTCTCTCTTTGAATTACATGTTTTACTTATAAAAATTTTAAGTTTAATGTCAATAACTGAAAAAAATGAATAGCTTAGATTATCTTTTCCTAAACTTGAATGGAAATAAAAACTATTTATCAAATCCATTAAGGAGCTTTATATTTGAGACACAATTTTTTTAAAATAGAAATATTTGCAATATTTTATTTTGTGTTATTATCAATATTTTTCACCTAAGATTTACTGGCTTGCAATGATGAGGGAGGGAATTTATTACTCCTACTCTTTTTAAATCTTTTATTTTTAGGCTTTATAGTACAAGGGGTACATTTTTCATGATTTATGAGATACTAATACTCCAACAATAGTTTATATAAAAGATATGTAAATTATGAAATTGTTTAAGAGCAATGAAGTTTTCAAAATAATAATTTTCCAGAATGTATATAGTATAAACTTCTAAAAATATTGAAATAAACTGTATATATCTAAAATATGTTCTGTCAAATGATATAATTGTTGGTGGCCAGATATTTTTAATTAATGTGCAGTTCATTTGATGAAATACTTTGCAGGTCAAATGCATGGATGTGTATGCTTTATAGGTTAAATGAGAAAACTATTTTCAATAGTATGTGACCTAAGGAAATGTCCATGTTGTACTATTTAATGAATTTAAGGTTTTAAGAAAGAAAATCTAACTTTGTAAGTTTGCTTTTTGCATTGCATTTTAGACCTTGACCACATCAGACAAGAAATTACCTTCAGTGTAACATACTATTTGAAAGCTATTGGACAAATCACCCCATTTATACTGACTTAAAATATCTGTTTATCTTTCATTGAACAAAGTACCAAGTCTTTTACAGAATGTGGATTTTTACAGTTTACCCCAATTTTGTAGTATTCTCAATTTAAAGAAAGACAATAGCAATAAAAATATACATTTTTAAAAGAGAGCTTAACTAATATAGGTGTGTCTCAGATATTGCTGGTTCAACTCCAGACCACCACAATGAAGTGAATATTACAATGAAGGAAGTTACAAGAATTTTTTGGTGCATATAAAAGTTATGTTTATACTATACTGTGGGCTTTCCTCGTGGCTCAGAGGTTACAGCTTCTGCCTCCAATGCGGGAGACCTGGGTTCGATCCCTGGGTCAGGAAGATCCCCTGGAGAAGGAAATGGCAACCCACTCCAGTATTCTTGCCTGGAGAATCCCATGGACGGAGCAGCCTGGTAGGCTACAGTCCACGGGGTCGCAAAGAGTCGGACACAACTGAGCGACTTCACCATCACCATACTATACTGTAGTCTATTGTATGCAATAGCATTATGACTAAAAAATCAATATACATATCCTAACTAAAACATTCTTTATTGCTAAAAGCTACTACTATCATTTGAGCCTTCTGCAAGTTTTAATCTTTTTGCTTATGGAAGGACTTACTTTGTTGATGGCTGCTGACTGATCAGAGTAGTGGTTGTTGAGGGTTGGGGGGCTGTGTCAATTTCTTAAAATAAGACGATGAAGTTTGCTGCACCTTCTTTTATGAGCGATTTCTCTATAGCATGTAAGGCTATTTAACAGCATTTTTCTCATCGTTGAACTTGTTCCAAAATTGAAATCAGTCCTTTAAAACACTGCCACTGCTTTATCAACTAAGCTTGTATGATGTTCTAAACCCTTTGCTTTAATTAAAAACAGTTTTTCCAGCATCTTCTTCAGAATTAGATGTCATTTCAAGAAGCCATTTTCTTTGCTCATCCATGAGAAGCAGCTCCGCACTCATTAAAATTTTATCACAAAGTTGCAGCAATTCAGCCACATCTTCAGGCTCCACCTTTAATTCTAGCTCTCCTGTTATTTCCATCACATGTGCAGTTACTTCCTCCACTGAAGTCTTGAACTCCTCACAGTCATTTGTAAGAATTGGGATCAACTTCTTCCAGCTTCTTGTTAATGTTAATATTTTGACCTCTTCTCATGAATCATGAATGTTCTCAATGGCATCTAGACTCCTTTCCAGAAGGTTTTCAATTAACTTTGCCAAGATCCATCAGAGGAATCTCTATTGATGGCAGCTATGGCCTTACAGAATGTGCTTCCTAAAGAATGAACTGAAAATTAAATTACACCTTGATCCATGGGCTGCAGAATGGATGCTGTGTTGCAGGCATGAGAACATGAATTTCATTTTTGTCTCCACCAGAGCTCTTGGCTGACCAGGTGCACTGACAAGTGAGCAGTGATATTTTGAAAGAAATCTTTGTTTTTTTTTTTTTTTTTTTTTTGAGTAGTAGGTCTCAAAATGGGCTTAAATATTTATATTAAATCATATTATAAAGAGATGTGTTATTATCCAGGCTTTGTTGTTCCATTTATAGAGCATAGCCTGAGCAGATTTAGCCTAGGATTTTCAGCAATGGTAAATGAGCATTGACTTCAACTTTAACTCACTAACTACATTACCTTCAACAAGAGAGTCAATTTGTTCTCTGGAATTTTGAAGCTTGACATTGACTTCTCCTCTCTAGCTGTGAAAGGCCTAGGTGGCATGTTCTTCCAATTTGTTGTTGAGTGTAGTCATGCTCATTAATGATCTTAGCTGGATCTTCTGGATAACTTACTTGCAGTTTCTACATCAGCATTTGCTAGGTTCATCTTGCACTTTATCCTAGGAAGATGGCTTGTTTTCTTAAACTTCATGAATCAATTTCTGATATGTTCAAACTTCTTTTGAGTTTCCTCTCCTCTTTCAAACTTCATAGAATTAAAGTGAGTTAGACATAAGCTTTGACTTAAGGGAATCTTATGGCTGATTTAATCTTCTATTAAAACTTTCTCCTTTTTAGCAACCAGGCTGTTTCACTTTCATATTATGCATGTGTTCTGTACTGGAGAAGGACTTTTAATTTTCTTCAAGAACTTTTCCTTTGCTTTCACAGCTTGTCTAACTGGGTGAGAGGCCTAGTTTTCAGCCTATCTTACCTTTCAACACACTTTCCTCACTAAGCTTATTTTTTTTTCTAGCTTTTGATTTAAAATGAGAGATGTGTGAGTCTTCCTTTCATTTTGAATACTTAGAAGTCATTGTAGGATTATTAACTGGCCTAATTTAAAAATTGTGTTGACAGTCAAAACTTATTGATTTAACAACATACATAGCAGTATGTGTACGCTAATCCAACTCTCCCAGTTCACCCACCTCCCCTTCTCCCTGGCATCCATTCTCTGTCAGACTCTGTTTTGACAATTGGTTATTTGAATGCTGTGTGGATATTTGATATTGAAAGTTATTGTTTTAGGAGTGTGGGGAAAAAAAAAAAAACAAAATACAAAACCTGTTGTCTCTTAGCGAACAGGGAGGCCTGAGGAGAAGGAGAGAGAGGAAAACCTGGTCAGTGAAACAGCCTGAACACACACCACATTTATTGATTAAGTTTGCCTTCTGGATGGGGTTTGTGGCACTCCCAAAATAAGAATATCATCAAGGACCACTGATAATGGATCACCTTAACAAATACAATAAGTTTGAAATGTGAGATTTATTGAATTGTGATACAGAAGCAAGAAATCAGAAAATGCTATTGAAAAAAATGAAACCAACAGATTTGCTCAATGCAGAGTTGCCAGAATTTGCAAAAAATTGCAAAGCACAGTATCTGCAAAGCACAATAAAATAAGATATGCCTGTACTGAGTTTTTAAGGGAACTAAATACATAAACTAGTCAATAAATGCCTCCATTAAATGAGATATCCCATATCTTTTCAGAACTTGGGTAATAGATAAGGAAGTCCTCATGGAGTATTGTGCAGTAACTCCTATATTTTAGTTTTAGCAAAGAAGTAAAATTATCAAAGAAATATTGGGGACCAATATCCATTAGTCAGCTTTGTCTTTTTCCAAATAAATGCAACAATCTAAAAATATCCTCAAAAAGTCACAGTCATTGCCTAAAATACAGGGTCTTTTATACCAAAGGAATACGGTGTGCATGATTTCATTGTTAGTTACAATCTTCTAAATTGAAAATATATATCCCTAGGGGAATATCATTATGCTGCCTTGATTTTATGAATTTGTGTGTATATATATATATAAAGAAACCAGATTTTAGGAATTACTGACCACAGTCTTCTTTTGAGAAACTTGAATTAGAAAATTTGTCATTTGAGGGAGTAGAAATAGTTTTGATTAGATGAATGAAATAAAGTGTAATTTAGTGAACCTTTCAAGAAAGTAAGTGTGGAGTACTTCAAATCAGACACACTGGGTGTTTAGGTCACATATAGCCTCCCTGAATGCCATTTAATCTTTCCATGGGTAGAGCGTGTCATTAGTTTGAACTATTCTGTTTGCAGTATACCTGTCTTAATATTCACTTCTTCTGACAGCCTATGGAAACATAGAGGGTATATAAAACTTGTTACCTAAATGTCTTGTTATACTAAACACAAAGTTAATTGAATGGAGGTGTGTAATGTAAAGTTATCAAAATGAATGAGGAAACAGAAGCTCTATGTGTGTAGAAAATCTCTATTTTGGGGGTTGATTTCAGTTCACCCACAGTGTGTGATGATCTGAACACTTTAGTTTACCTTCTTCATCAGCCTTTCGTATAGAACTCTTATTCACTGTGTTCAGAGAAGCTTTCAGAAGTGTAGAGCCACTACCAGAAATAGTCATCTACAGTCTGGATTATTTGTAATTTACCACTAACAGTCATTGACAATGAAAGGAGACATTAAAAAGCTATATCCATTAGATACATCCATTATTTATCCCTCTTCTACTTCTTCACAGGTGGCTCTTATATAGCAGTGGAATATTATCTTTTAAAAATGTGTTTATTTGTATATGATATATATACTACAAAGTGCACAAATGTTAAGATGAAAGAATTTTTATGACCCATTTCAGTCATTATTACCTAAAATACAACCAATATTTTCAGTTTTGTTTTCTCTATTTAACTTTATTAAGCAGAATCACCCTCTTCATGGATAGCAGCCTTGTTGTGGGAAAGGGTCTTGCATAACTTAGTGAAGCCATGAGCCATGTCATGTAGGACCACCCAGGACGGGTGGGTCATAGTGAGTGATTCTGATAAAACGTGGTCCGCTGGAGGAGGGAATGACAAACCACTCCACGAGAACCCCATGAACAGTATCAAAAGGCAAAAAAAATATGACATCAAAAGATGACTCCCCAGCCAGGTCAGAAGGTATCCAATGTGCTCCTGGGAGAAATGTATATTGCCAAATAAATTTTCAAGCAGTTTTCCATTTTATATTCTCAGAGAATTACAGTCATTTACTGTTCTTGATAATGCTTATTTTTATCAGTTTTTAAGATTTTATTTTTCAAACCATCCTAGTAAAATTCGGTTGATTAGTTAAGAACTTAACTTCCTGTAAGTGGCGCATATTCACGAACTCTTACCTTCTATTAATCAATCTAAATAACCATTTCAAAGTACGTGTTCTTGAACATTCATTTACAATACATTTAATTTTAAAAGATTTTGTTTGCAATATAATTACTCAAGTAACTGTGAAGTAACTACAGGATAATGCTTTCCTTAGCCTGGCATTTTAGAATCTCTACAGTCTGGTCACTATTTTTCCCTGTGTCATAGGACCCATGATGGCTCAATAGTTTGTGATTCCAAAATAAATGTAATATTAACAGAATTAAATTTTATCCGGTCAAATGTTCTTTCCTACATATAACAAAAAATAAGGCCTTAACCTTCTCAGTTTCCCCTCTTCATATAGAAAGGAAAGTTTTCTCTGGGTAGGGAATGATATCATGTATAATGGAGAACCTGAATTTATACACATGTATTTGAGCAGATTTCTTCAGCTCTGATAAAATTCTGCTTCTCTCACTTATTTGCTATGTGATTATGCATGTGTATTCTTATAATATTTCTTCTACAGGGTTGTTGATATAATTAAACAATATAGGCAAAACCTGCTTATGTTTCTGATATATAATATGTATATAATAGTGATTAGTTATATATTTCCATGCTTCAAAGATGAGTTCAAGCCATTTATTTTCACTAACTTTTTTCTACACATTTTAAATTTTATTTGATGGTTTCTTTGATAAATTTTCTCCTTCAGATTTATTTTGCATATTTCAAATACTATCATATACTTAATTTCCAAGAGCACCATTTGTTTTATTGTATGCTACTTTTCACAACATTTATAGCAAATACTTCTTGTTTAATAGATAGAGAATTATAATTGCCTGACATTCCTAGCCCTAAATATTTTTAACAAGAAAATGTGTTGTATTCTTTGTAATATGTATTTTCTTGCAACTTTGTTCATCCATTTGTGTGCTTTGCTTTTTTTTTTTTCTACATATTTTTTGTTAGAGGTCTTTTCCAATATCTGAATATTGTGAAACATTCACTCTTATTAAAGCATGAGAAACAGAAAAGTAGGCAAGACGACACGTGCACAGGGTGAGACTTGGTGGACTTTTCTGAATAGTGGTTTCGTTGCTGCTGCTGCTGCTGAGTCGCTTCAGTCGTGTCCAACTCTGTGCGACCCCATAGACGGCAGCCCACCAGGCTCCTCCGTCCATGGGATTTTCCAGGCAAGAGTACTGGAGTGGGGTGCCATTGCCTTCTCCAAGTGGTTTCAATAGGAAACTGGTGAGTACTTTCTGAAAAAACTGACCAACCTAAAAGGAAATGACAGTTTTAAAGTGGTTTTTATCTTGGTAGTACAAGTTTCTTGGTGAATAGAGAAAGGAATCAGTACAATTTATGTATTTTCTTATTATTTTCTTTATATACCTTCTTTATTACTACTATAACATTTATATTAAAGTTATGACCAACCTAGACAGCATATTAAAAAGCAGAGACATTACTTTGTCAAAAAAAGGTCCATCTAGTCAAGGCTATGGTTTTTCCAGTGGTCATGTATGGATGTGAGAGTTGGACTATAAAGCAAGCTGAGTGCCGAAGAATTGATGCTTTTGAACTGTGGTGTTGGAGAAGACTCCTGAGAGTCCCTTGGACTGCAAGGAGATCCAACCAGTCCATCCTAAAGGAGATTAGTCCTGGGTGTTCATTGGAGGGACTGATGTTGAAGCTGAAACTCCAATACTTTGGCCACCTGATGCAGAGAGCTGACTCATTTGAAAAAACCCTGATGCTGGGAAAGATTGAGGGCAGGAGGAGAAGGGGACCACAGAGGATGAGGTGGTTGGATGGCGTCACCAACACAATAGACATGGGTTTGAGTGGAGTCCAGAAGTTGGTGATGGACAGGGAGGCCTGGCGTGCTGAGGTTCGTGGGGTTGCAAAGAGTCGGGCACGACCGAGTGACTGAACTGAACATTTATATTTAAGAAAGTGCATAGATTTTGCATGGATAGTCCTATGAATTTTGTAAAAAGAAGTATCTGTGTAACCATACCCCACATGTATAACATATCATCACCCTAGAAAATTCCCTCTTGCTCCTTACTCATCAGTCACCTCTGCATAGAAGTGACCACCATGCTGCTTTATAGCAATTTGCCTGAATTCTGTAAGCTTAGCCTTCCTTTTTCTCAATTCATCGTTTGTCTCTTGACCCTCTGCTTTCTAGGTTTAAAGATACTATTGTCATCACATCTTATCCTGTTCTTTTTTTGGTAGTTTGTCTTTTTAAATAATCATTTTAGTATCATTTTTGTGAGGTTTTAAAAGGAAGCAGAAGTAGTCCTGTAGTTCATCTTACATTTTGAGTGTACTTTTCAATGTAATGTCATAATTTTTCTGATGATTACATTTACTTAATTCTTGAGCTGTTGTCTTGATAGCTAATTATGTGAATGACCTAAATCTCTTACTGTTGCAGTATTTCCATAGCTCTTTTGGCAATTGAATGGATATTTTGGCCTTTTTTATGGGTGCTACTTTCACTACACTAATTCTTTTGTGTCACCCCAAAATAATTGGTTTTGACATTGTCCTGTCATCACAGTCTTTCTTCTACAATATTAAGTATCTCTTGCAGATTATTTCACTTTCATGATTATTCATATTTGATAATACTTTTCCATATAAGGAGTTATTTATTGATATAAGTACAAAACCCCTCTGCATATAGCTGTTGGCTGATGTTCATAATACTTCTGCAAGATAAAGTCGGTTGTGGTATGTCAACATATTTATTTTTCTAGATATGACCACATTTTCTCAGTACTCATAAAACAAACCAGCAAAGATAATAAAATTTTATTCAGTTCAGTTCAGTTCAGTTCAGTCGCTCAGTCGTGTCTGACTCTTTGCGACACCATGAATCACAGCACGCCAGGCCTCTCTGTCCATCACCCACTCCCGGAGTTCACTCAGACTCATGTCCATCAAGTCAGTGATGCCATCCAGCCATCTCATCCGCTGTTGTCCCCTTCTCCTCCTGCCCTTAATCCTTCCCAGCATCAATTTTTCCCAGTGAGTCAACTCTTCGCATGAGGTGGCCAAAGTACTGGAGTTTCAGCCTTAGCATCATTCCTTCCAAAGAAATCCCAGGGCTGATCTCCTTCAGAATGGACTGATTGGATCTCATTGCAGTCCAAGGGACTCTCAAGAGTCTTCTCCAACACCACAGTTCAAAAGCATCAATTCTTTGGCTCTCAGCCTTCTTCACAGTCCAACTCTCACATCCATACATGACCACAGGAAAAACCATAGCCTTAACTAGACGGACCTTAGTCGGCAAATATCACCAAAACAATGTTATTGTAATTTTTTTCTTAGCAAAAAATGTATGATTCACTTATCATGCATATATATATATATATATATACACACACACACACACACACACACACATACTGTAACTGCTTAAATTACTGTCTTTGGATTATTTTCACAACAAATACTCATGGTTTTTCTTTATAGATGAAAAAACTGTGGCTTATCAAGAACACAATTGCTCTGAATCCATGTCCACAATCTCTCTGAATCCATTTCTTATGGTTGATTCATGTTTGTTTTTTTTTAAAATTTTCTACTTTACCATGTTGGCTTCCTACATAGTCAGAGACCAGAATTAGTGTAAAAAAGAAGAATAAAAAATCCCAGGGGAAGGCTGTATTTTCATAGTTCTTATATCTTTCAGTGACTTTAAGACTGAAGTCCAAAATATAACACAGTAGAGCTCTAAATATAGGGGAATATTTTGGTTTTGTCATAAGTAATAGCAACTCACGAAGCAGTATATGTTTTCTGCTTCAGAGACAAGATCATGAGGTCCACGGGTCTTAGCCTTTCTTTCTCATTAGTTGCCCAGTACCTTATCCCTTTTTCCTTTTGGTTAACATATCCAGTGGTGTATTGAGTCAGGCATTTCAAAGGTACAGACTATCTTAATGAAGTATAAGAACATCTTGGAAGGACAAATTTCCAGAGACCAATAGTATACCTAGAGAATTGGAGCCAACTCACGGGCACCCTTGGGGCACACAGATAAACTCTGAACAAGAGTTGCCATTCCCCAGAGATTAGTCCTATTATGGACTTTCTTGGTCCTGAAGAAATTCAGTTGTTCAAACTAAGTTAACTGTGAAGAATATGAGAGCAGCCAATTTAGCATCACCTGCCAATGCCTGACACCAACAAACTAAAAGTAAGAATATTAACCCTCTAAAGCTTGATTTGCTTTGGACTCTGCTATCTTGCAACATTCCCAAATAAAGCCTGATTCTAGCTAAATGTTGCTTCCTCCCATGGACTCTAAGAGAGGTAGAGTCTACTTGGCTTGACATATGGCTAGTTTTCAGAAACCCTAGGGATCTCTCTCAATGCTGGAAACTCACTTTTTACTAAGGAGTTTGTCTCTGAATATTTCCTGTGCATTATTCTTGCTTAACATGACAAAGTAATGCTACTTAACAAAAAAGTAACTTTAAGATGCTTTTGTATAATGCATAAGAACCTAAGAAACACATCTTGCTTGCTCATAATGCAAAGTAGTTAAGGGAAAAATAGATGAACAAGGGACAATGGCTTAGTTTCAAACTTTAATGTAGAACACTTAATTGTTCTAAATGAGAAGCTTAATTCAGGTAAACATATTAAAACCTTAAATACAACGCAGCCAAATTTCTTATTCTATCTGTTTCAATGTGGAAAGCTGACAGGTAAGTTTAAATCTCATCACATTACCAAAAACAAAAAATAGGAAAGAGGAAACTTGTTCTTGTACTAAAGTCAGAACCAGTTTAGACATTTCATTCCAGATTTGCAAGGATGGAAAATAGTTCTTAATAAAAGGATCTCCATGCCCATCATAAAATAGTTGCATGTAGAAAATATTGAAAGTATATATGTGTGTTGAAGGGAGGTTTTGAAGGTTGGAAAGTCTCGATTCTTGAAAGTTCAAGAGAAATAACCAACCTTGACAGATGCCAAACCATTTGATCTCAGCCCCCCAAAATCCCCAATGAATAAAGAGAGAAGGACAGGGCCTTCAAATGAATGGGAGTGAACCATGCACTGTCTCAGCTCTCCAGGATGGCAGAAGGGAAAAGCATCTCAAGAGGAAAATGACTATTCTATTGCGGATACTGATGTTTAATGTTTTGATAAGGATAGTGAAAATCTTTACCAGTTAGCAGGGTGGTCAATATAAAGTCCAAAAATTAAAGACTAAACTGTAGCAAGGCTTCACTACCTTGGGAATGGAACCAGGGGGCAGGAAGTAGACCTTTCTTAAATCAACATTTGTAGTGATTCTCTATCCCTTTACTCCTATCACTATTACAGTGTTAGAATTGTTTTTCTGTGATTTTCTTTTTTTCTTGTAGGAATGATTACCACTCACAGTCTTACACTGATAGTTCATTCTAGCATTTCATATGAACTCAGTTACTAGTCATTGATCAAACTTCTTATTTTTGCTTTTTCTCCTCTCTGGTGATGTGAAGTTAGTATAGTTAGCAATTAGCAATTTATGATCATTTTCGTTAGCACACCACAGACAGCATGGTTTTGTTAGTTCATATATATTTGGTGAAAATAATCCCCCACCCATGGAGGATGTCCAAATATAAGCAAAACATTCAGATTGAATAATTTAGTGATAAAATCTTGCCCTGACATTTGAAAAACAACATTTCTGGGTAGATTAGCAATGGAGGTACCACTGTCTAATTATTTTCTGTATGATACCAACTAAAATGATCATTACAGTGTAAAACTTGTCCCAACATTGTTGTTAACTAGAGATGTAGTAAAATTATAATCCCTAGCATTATTAAGGACACTGGGAAAGTGGTGTTTGAATGTTCTTAATCTGTTACTAGTTTCTGGAAAGAAACATGTTTCAATACTTTGATTTCATCATTATACTTCCAGGTATTAATTTCTAATACATAATTGGACAAAAGCACAATGGTATATGTAACTAAATATTTTGCAATATTGGTTATAAATCTAAAAGTGGAATTAAATTAAATATCTATCAATAGAAAAATAAATTAATAAATAAACTCAGAATGAAATACTGTTCAGTTATTATAAAGATAATATAGAGCTAAATTTTAAGGTCACAACAAACTTGATTAACAAATCATGCTACTCTACTATCTATATCTAGTTTTGCGAGTGTTTGTATATATAAATATATTTGTAAAAATAGATATCTGAAAGAATTATACCCAATATTTTATAAATAATTCCAACTGGTCAAATTTAACTTGATACTCAGTTTTCTTCATATTCTATTCCATTATTGAATTTGAAAAATTAAATAACTTTTATATGATTCACACAAATACTAAAATGTGAAGTAATTTTTATTTTTTCACACAATTATTTCAGTAATACAGAAATATTAAAAAATGTCATCTTGCCATTTAATGTTTATTGTACAATCCAAGAATAAAACTTAAAACTGAAAGTCATTTAGGAGTAATAAAACTTAAATTAACTAAAGAAAATATATTTTTCATATTTAGTCATTTTATATTTGTATATTGTCCATACATATATTTGTCTATTGTCCCTCGTGGCTCAGACAATAAAGAATCTGCCTGCAATGCAGGAGATCTGGGTTTGATCCCTGGGTTGGGAAGATCTCCTAGAGAAGGGAATGGCTACCCACTCCAGTATTCTAGCCTAGAGAATTCCATGGATAGAGGAGGCTAGTGAAATACAGTCCATGGGCTCTCAAAGAGTGGACATGACTAATCAACTAACTTTTTATTATTTTTTAATATTATCCATATATAATATTGAATAGTTATTATAATTATCCATATACAGTTATTCTGTTGTTTATAAACAGTTATTTACAACTCTAATTGTAGTACTTTGTAGGAAGAATCCAGGCTCAAACTATCTCCAGGCAGGAAGGTGGGGAGTCATCACCTAAGTTTATCCTTGTAGCCTGATTGTTAGTCTATTATCAGTCTTGGTTTAGATTAATCAAATACAGAAGGTAAATTACATGACTGACATTTTCCCTGTTGATGATCAATTGATAGCCACTCTTCAGTCCAGGATAATGAACTAAGACAACAAATGGTTCCAGGCCAGCTCAGAATTGTTACATGAGAAAGAAAGATCTTTGAAAAAATGTATATAAATCCTTAAAACGTGATTTTTGAAAAAATATCATTTTTCAATTTCGAAAGGAATAATTCATAACTAAATCCAAGCAAGATTATTTAAAGCAAATTATCCTGAAGACCCAATGATAGCAAACTCAAAGAATTCAATTTTGTTTGGTAGTGCAGATACACATGGAAATCCCTAAGTGTACTTTTCCTTTTAGCTTTTAGATCTGCTGTTATAAGCTGAAACAATAGTAAAGCAGGCCTCTAGGATTTAAAACTACAAATGCATCTATCAGTAAATCAAAAAGTCCAAGCTAGATATTCAGACAGCTGATTTCCTCACAGTTTTGTAGAAAACTTTTGCATTACTTAACTCTAGGTACATTGACTTATCTCTGAGTAACACTGAGCAAAATATAGTGGTAAAAACTCTCATCACAATTTGTATGAAGGGAACATATTTCAACATAATAAAATCCAGTTATGACAAATTCATAAGTTCATACTCAAGGATGAGAAGCTTAAAGCTTTTCCTCTCAAATCTGGAGCAAGACAAGGCTGACCACTCATGCCACACCTACTTAACATAATATTAGAAGCCCTGGCCACAGCAATCAGAGAAGAAAAAATAAAGCCATCCAAATTGGAAGGGCAGAAATGAAACAGTCACTGTTAGCATATGGCATGATACTATAAACAGAAAATCCTAAAGTCTCCACCAAAAAGTATTAGAATTAATAAGTGAATTAAGTAAAGGTGACTGCAGCCATGAAATTAAAAGACGCTTACTCCTTGGAAGAAAAGTTATGACCAACCTAGACAGTATATTCAAAAGCAGAGACATTACTTTGCTGACCAAGGTCCGTCTAGTCAAGGCTATGGTTTTTCCAGTGGTCATGTATGGATGTGAGAGTTGGACTGTGAAGGAGGCTGAGTGCCTAAGAATTGATGCTTTTGAAGTGTGGTGTTGGAGAAGACTCTTGAGAGTCCCTTGGACTGCAAGGAGATCCAACCAGTCCATTCTGAAGGAGATCAGCCCTGGGATTTCTTTGGAAGGAATGATGCTAAAGCTGAAGCTCCAGTACTTTGGCCACCTCATGCAAAGAGTTGACTCATTGGAAAAGACTCTAATGCTGGGAAGGATTGGGGGCAGGAGGAGAAGGGGACGACCGAGGATGAGATGGCTGGATGGCATCACAGACTCGATGGACGTGAGTCTGAGTGAACTCCTGGAGTTGGTGATGGACAGGGAGGCCTGGCGTGCTGCAATTCATGGGGTCGCAAAGAGTCAGACACAACTAAGTGACTGAACTGAACTGAACTGAACTGAACTGCAAGACACAAGATAATTTACAGAAATTTGCTGCTTTTCTCTATACTAATAATGAACTATCAGAAAGAGAAAAAAAAACAAATCCCACTTAAAATGCATCAAAAAGAATAAAATATCTAGGAATAAACTTAGCCAAGGGTAGGAGTAATAAAACTTAAATAAAGGAAATACATTTCTCATATTTAGTGATATCATGTTCAGTTATTATCCATATAGCTATACTCTGAGAACTATAAAATATTGATAGAGGAAATTAAAAATGATACAAAGAAATGGAAATAGATTCCATGTTCAAGGACTGGAAAACATGTTAAAACGTTTTTGTTAGCCAAAGCAATCCGCAGATTTAGTGCAATCCCTATCAAAATACCCATGACATTTTTCACAGAACTGAAACAAACAATCCTACAATTAATATCAAACCACAGAAGACCCTGAATTCCCCAAGCAATATTGAGAAATAGGAACAAAACTGGAGGTATCAATCTCCTCAAATCCAGACTATACTGCAAAACTGCAGTATTCAAAATAGTATGGTACTGGCCCAAAATCTGACACATAGATCAATGGAACAGAATTGAAAACCCAGAAATAAACCCAGAAACTTATGGTCAGTTAATCTGTGACAAAGGAGACAATTTATTTTTGGGAAAAGACAGTCTCTTTCATACATTCTGGGAAAACTGGACGTGTAAAAGAATGAAATTAGAATATTTATTCACACCATATACAAAAATAAACTCAAGATGAACTAAAGACCTAAGACCAGAATGCATAAAATTTGTAGAAGATGACAGGCAGGACACTGCTTGATATAAATTGTCAAAATAGTATTTTATATCTATCTCCCAAAGGAAACAAAAGCAATAATAAACAAATGAGAAAGCTCTTGTCTAACAAAGGAAAGCATTGACAAAATGCAAGATGACCTACTGAAAGGGAAAAAAATGATAATGATATATGATTGACATGTGTTAATATCTAAAATATATTAACATTTCATACAACTCAATATCAAATAAACAAACAACCCGATTTAAAAATGGGTGGTAGATCTAAATCAACCTTTTTTTCAAAGAAGACATAGATGGTTTTTGAGGTTCTTCACACCTTAAAAAGTCTCTGGTTTTAAATACAAATGAGATGATCTTAGAAATTAGTGCTTGAGATTACTGTGTGGGATGTTGGAATGATGGAGAAAATCTAACAAATCAGTTATACAATTAGAAATATCCTAGTTAATCATTTTTATTCTTTGGCATTTTGTCTTTATTGGATTGCTCTTTGATGCTAGATCACATTTGACATTATATTACATTTTTTTATATGTGAAAACTTCTAGTTCCTAATTAGATTGAATCCCATGGTCGCCACAATCTGGCTTATATTTCTCCATTTTACCTGCAGTCATTCAGTCATAGAAGGTGCTTAGTAATATTTGTGAGAATTAGTGAAGAACTAAATTTACAGAACCTAAGTCCTTTCAGGCAGGGATATACCTTAAATTCTTTTATTTTACAAGTTTTTTTGTAGGCATATATTTTTCTTTATCTTACTGGAATACCTGAGAGAATAATTTCTACATCATTAAATTGGTTAATTATAAGTAATTACCAAAACATTTTCCAGAGTGGTTATTCCATTGGCACTTCCATCAAAAATATATAACAGTTTCAATTGTTCCATATTCTCATCAATATTTGATATAGTCAGTCTTTTAATATTTAGGCACGTTAGTCTGTGTAGAGGTATATCAATGTCATTGTTTAAAATTTACATATTGGTATTGAATTATCTTTTTATTACTGGATGGTGAGAGTTCTTTATATATTCTGGGTACAAATCTTATGTGGGATATATTTACAAATACTTTCAATCTGAAGCTTGCCTATTTTTTTAATGACATCTTTTGATCTGTTTATTTTTTTCGTTTATGAATCTTACCTGTTGTGCCCTAAAATATCTATGTTTACCCCCAGGTAATGAATATTTCATTCTGAAAGCTTTATAAATTTAGATTTTATGTTTAAGTTTATGATCTCAGACAAATCATTAATTTTTGTACATGTTGTGAGGTATGGCTTAAAATTCACATTTTCTTTTATATGCATATCCAATTGTTTCCAGTATCATTTATTGAAAAGACATCCCTTTCTTCACCAAGTTACTTTGTTGACTTTGTTGAAAATTAATTATGCACGTATGGATTAACTTGTTCAAGCATTTTCTTCCTTAATAGATTTACTGCGAAGAGTATTGATTACTGAGTTAAATGCAGAACACAGAAGGACTCATTTTCTTATTGAACTTTAACGTTATAATTTGTGGGCTAAATATACCGTCTTAATTCAAAAACACTTGTATTTAAAGCCTTATATTAGCCTGAGGCCACATGGGGAATAATATGGTGGAGAAATATAGAGAAAAGAAATGGCAAGAGACACAAATGAGCCTAAGATGCCATAGTCCATGCAGTTAGGGAGCTAAAGGGACAGAGAAGGGGAGTACAGACTCAGGACATGATACCAAAGAACTTGAAAATTAAATTAAGTTTTTGATGGAGAAAATAAATCGTAGTTTCTTTGAAATGCACCTATTCCCAGATAGTTACTTTTTTGCATTGTAGTTTTTAAAATGAATTCAGTTTGTTTGAGTGACTAATGAGCACAAAATGCTAGTCTTAATAAAAGGTCATTAAGCCCCAAGTTTTCTGTTACACTCTTCTAGTTTGTTGTTTTAGCCACCCAAAATACAGATTTTCTCCCAAGGCAGAAAGATGGAGTTTATATTTTAACTTTCAAGGTTTTCTACTTACCTGGATATTGAATTTTTTTATTTGAATGGGAACTACTTACTGAGTTGGATTTTATGGGAAATTTAAGGCTGCAGTGGTTTTGGTAGAAATCTACTCATAGTAATTTATAGTGGGATATTTATTAGTCAGCTGTATAAATGACCCACTCCAATTTTCCTGGAGGCTTCTTGTCCCATTCCCACCTTTTATACACACTCCAAGGTTCTACTGAACAGTATGGATTGCAGTCAAGCAGGCATATGTTACTGTCAGTCAGTTAGTCATTGTCCATCTATTTCATCCACAGACAGTAAATATGCATTAAATTAATGACAAATTGCTTATAAGAGAATGCTTAAATGGGGCATATTCTGATCTTTTTGGAGAAAAATTCCCTTTTTAAAGAATATCTATCCCTGGCAAATGGACAGTTTATTCAAGAGAAAAAGTTGGACATCTTCTGTGGTTGCATATTGATTTTGATCCTCATCTTTCTCACTGTGCTGTTTATTTTTAAAATTTCTTTAATGTTCAGTGAAAAATAGACTTATTTAGGAATAAAATTCTTAATAAAGCATGCATAATTATTTTACTGAGCATTCTTTTTGAGGCAAAAAATATGAAAAAAATTACAAATTACTCAAAGGAAAAAATATAAACATGTGCCATACAGAATTTATAAGTCAAAAAACTTGTTTTCAGTTTCTTACTCCTCAGCATATCATTTTTTTTCTAATTAGATGCTTAATTTCACTAATTTTACTAGTGTTTTTGTACATGTAGTTGTATGAGTTGAATGCTTCATATACAGTAGCATGCTACCATAATGGAGCAGAAAACAATTTAAGGTTGAATCTGACTTTCGAACAAAATAAAAATAAAATAGTGAAGTCATATTTTTCCCTACAGGGTAGCATTTTGTTAGGTACTTTAAGTTAGGTACTCTAAGACATTAATTTTTCACCTCATCTTAGGAGAAGGAATTGACTTTATGATCTGTAAAATACAAAACAGGGACTTGAAAAGGTATATTTGTGCCTTTATAGCTAAAATATTAACTGCTGTATTTGATGGTCATATTTAAGTGTTTGTATGACATATTTATGCAATGTTATTTTTTAGGGAGTGGTAAGAATTCTTGGCTTTGAAACTGCTAGTGCCATGGGCATTTATTAAAGTTATAAACTACATAAGAGGAACATTTTTATCTTTTCCAGCCATAGCCACATTTCTATTTTTTTTAATAAACTTTAAAAAATTTCTATAATCAACACCTGGCTATCAAATAAGAAAGAATGGTAATTCTGTGGGTGGCCTTCAAACACAATTTAATGAGGACTTCCCATGACAGCTTTAAGGATCCCTGTTCCATCCTTATTGTCCTTCAGTTTAGCCAGTGGGAAGACACACACATGTGGAATTTCCTTTACTCCTTGCTTCCCCTTTACTCCTTGTTTCTACTGCATTCCAGGAGATAATTGAATTTCGTGGCAATTCTGTGCCATTGAAAACTAACAAGTTCTTATGATCCTCCCAACAGTCTGAAGATACACACACACACACACACACACACGTACATTATGGAGCTGACATTCTCTCATTTAATTCAGATCTTGCTTTCCATTTTCAATGAAGTGTTGCAAAAGTATTTAATAAAATGTTACGTGTGTCCACTACTAAAATCAATGAAAAAAATAGAAAAATTTTATTTTTGAGATTTTAGAATTTTATTTAGAATGACTCCACAGTGTCAAGAATTGATGCTCTAATTATTTGCATCACATTTTCAGGGGGCACAAAGACAGTGGTTTAGCCAGGATTAGGAATCAGGTAGCTTAATTTCTCATCAATAGCTTTATGAATAGTATTCAGCACTGCCTTGAAATCAGTTGGTATTATTTATTTTAGGGGCAGGAAGTATATTCAACAAATAGATACTACTATATACAGTTTTCTATCAGACTGAATGGAATAAAACTTTAGTAATATAAATGTCTTCCCAACCTTTGTTTACTATGGAATAAATTTTTCTAATAGAGGTGAGTTGGTATCCCATTAAAGTTTTTAATTTACTTTTCCCTGATATCTAATTATACTAAGCATCTTTTGATGTACTTATTTGTCATTTACTTAAGTTCTTTGTGAAGTATCTGTTCAAATATTTTGCTGATTTCCCCCCCCCCCCCAATATTTTTACTGAGTGTTATGTGCTAAGTAGAGTTTTAGGCACTGGATAGTGAGATAGAGATTTGACTTAATACAAAGAATACTATTCTTCCTCTTCTATAGTCAATGTTATTAATTCTAAATAGAATTCATAAAAATCATTTTACATATAGTTCCATTGTTCATTTCTTTAATTCTTGTTCCCAGTCTTTGTTCATACAGACATGTAATCTCTGCAATGGTTATAAGGACCAGTATAATTCTCTCCTTTACTTTCTAAATTTGACAAGACACCAATAGCTTTCTAAGAATATGGGGTATGAGCTTTTCAGTAATACAGCCTGGCCTAATATCTGTGAGTGCCCTCTATGAAATCCTTAAGGCGAAATCTACCTGATTACTTGGAAGAGATACTGTAGAAGTTATTCTAACATGTATGACAGAGGTGCGGCTTATTTTGAGATGACATAAAAAGAAGTACGTCGTTGTGAAAAGAAATCTAGTAGCTTTCAGTTCAGTTCAGGTCAGTTCAGTCACTCAGTCGTGTCCGACTCTTTGCGACCCCATGAATCGCAGCACGCCAGGCCTCCCTGTCCATCACCAACTCCCGGAGTTCACTCAGACTCACGTCCATCGAGTCCGTGATGCCATCCAGCCATCTCATCCTTGGTTGTCCCCTTCTCCTCCTGCCCCCAATCGCTCCCAGCATCAGAGTCTTTTCCAATGAGTCAACTCTTCGCATGAGGTGGCCAAAGTACTGGAGCTTCAGCTTTAGCATCATTCCTTCCAAAGAAATCCCAGGGCTGATCTTCAGAATGGACTGGTTGGATCTCCTTGCAGTCCAAGGGACTCTCTAGAGTCTTCTCCAATACCACAGTTCAAAAACATCAATTCTTCGATGCTCAGCTTTCTTCACAGTCCAACTCTCACATCCATACATGACCACAGGAAAAACCATAGCCTTGATTAGACAGATCTCAGTCGGCAAAGTAATGTCTATGCTTTTCAATATGCTGTCTTAGGTTGGTCATAACTTTTCTTCCAAGAAGTAAGCGTCTTTTAAGTTGTCTCTAGTAACTTAGAGGTCTAATATTGGTGTTTGCAAAGAGGTTTAATATGAGAGCAGCATTAGAAGCAAACTCATGAAGGCTCGTATTTTTTATTCTCCCACAGTCTAATACTTTCCCGTAGATCATGTTTTAATGTTTTGGGGGTCTTTATGTTTTTTTTTATTTTTCTGGTTATTTTATTAGCAGTACTATGGCTTTTCCTTTCTATCAACCCTCTGATAAGTAGCGACTCTTCTCATACAGAAAATTCAGTTAACTTGGGATCTTCCAAACATACTTGCAGTATTAGACCAAGAATCTCCAAGAAAGAAATAAAGTTCCTGGACAAGATAGTGCTAGGATACTATTTCTCAGCCCTTTCTTTGGTTAGTGAAAGTAGAGAGTGAAAATGTTGGCTTAAAGCTCAACATTCAGAAAACGAAGATCATGGCATCTGGTCCCATCGCTTTATGGGAAATAGATGGGGAAACTGGAAACAGTGTCAGACTTTATTTTTGAGGGGGAGGGCGCTCCAAAATCACTGCAGATGGTGACTGCAGCCATGAAATTGGAAGACGCTTACTCCTTGGAAGAAAAGTTATGACCAACTTAGATAGCATATTCAAAAGCAGAGACATTACTTTGCCAACAAAGGTCTGTCTAGTTAAGGCTATGATTTTTCCAGTGGTCATGTATGGATGTGAGAGTTGGACTGTGAATAAAGCTGAGTGCTGAAGAATTGATGCTTTTGAACTGTGGTGTTGGAGAAGACTCTTGGGAGTCCCTTGGACTGCAAGGAGATTCAACCAGTCCATTCTGAAGGAGATCAGCCCTGGGATTTCTTTGGAAAGAATGATGGTAAAGCTGAAGCTCCAGTAGTTTGGCCACCTCATGCGAAGTGTTGACTCATTGGAAAAGACTCTGATGCTGGGAGAGATTAGGGGCAGGAGGAGAAGGGGACGACCGAGGATGAGATGGCTGGATGGCTTACTGACTCGATGGATGTGAGTCTGAGTGAACTCCGGGAGTTGGTGATGGACAGGGAGGCCTGGCGTGCTGCGATTCATGGGGTCGCAAAGACTCGGACACGGCTGAGCGACTGAACTGAACTGAACTGAATATATTTCTTCCTCATTCTCACATATGTGGAAGTTTCTCTCCTATCTCTTTTTTCCCCCTTTTTGGTTTTAAGTTTGACCTAGTTAACACCAGGGATCACAATCTTATCAACTATAATTTTTTCTATGAAAATTTAACTTTTTGTTAATGTGAGGTATAAAGTCTTTTAAAGAAGAATGTTGTCAAGTAAAATTGCTATTGTTGTTCAGACACTCAGTCATGTCTGACTCTTTATGAACCTATGGTCTGCATCATGCCTGGCTTCCCTGTCCTTTGCCATCTCCCAGAGCTCACTCAAATTCATATCCATCAAGTCGTTGATGCCATGCAACCATCTCTTCCTCCGTCATCACCTTCTCCTCCTGCCTTCAAGCTTGCTCAGCGTCAGGACCTTTTCTAATGCACAGGCTCTTCATATCAGGTGGCCAGAGTATTGGAGCTTCAGTTTCAGCATCAGTCCTTCCGATGAATATTCTGAATTGATTTCCTTTAGGATTGACTGGTTTGATCTCCTTGCAGTCCAAGGGACTCTGCAAAGTCTTCTCCAGCACCACAGTTTGAAAGCATTAATTCTTGAACACTCGGCCTTCTTTATAGTCCAACTCTCACATCCATACATGACTACTGGAAAAACTATAGCTTTTACTATAAGAACCTTTGTTGGCAAAGTAATGTCTCTGCTTTTCAATATGCTATCTAGATTTGTCATAGCTTTTCTTCCAAGGAGCAAGGATCTTATAATTTTAAGACTGCAGTCACCATCCACAATGATTTTGGAACCCAAGAAAATGAAGTCTGACACTGTTTCCATTGTTTCCCCATCTATTTGCCATGAAGTGATGGGACCGGATGCCATGATCTTCTCTGTGTGACTGTTAAGTTTTAAGCCAGCGTTTCCACTCTCCTCTTTCACATTCATCAAGAGGCTCTTTAATTCTTATTTGCTTTCTTCCATAAGGATGGTTTCATCTGCATATCTGAGGTTATTGGTATTTCTTCCAGCAGTCTTGATTCCAGCTTGTGCTTTATCCAGCCTGGCATTTCACATGATGTGCTGTGCATAAGTTATATAAGCAGGTGACAGTATACAGCCTTGGCACACTCCTTTCTCAATTTTGAACCAGTCCATTGTTCTATATCTGGTTCTAACTGTTACTTCTTGACCTGCCTACATGTGTCTCAGGAGGCAGGTAAGGTGGTCTGGTATTCCTATCTGTGTCAAATAAATTTACCAATATCCTTAATAGTTAAAAAATTAAATGCAAGTCAATAACTTACTAGCTAAATATTTTCCACTCAGATTAAAATGTTTCTGTTAGGAAGCAGATCTTTTCATTTGTTTTTCTTGACTTACTATTATTCCAAATATTGTAAAACATAGTCCATTAGGTGGACTAGCATAGCAAGGTTACTTTTGCTAGAATATTTAAGTCTCTTTTACTTTTAATGTTTGTTTTCTATATTCATAATATCATTTATGGTAAAGCATCCAATGCAATATTCAGATTTCACAAATTAGTGAAACTATTCTTGTTTTTTTTAAACAATATTAGTAATTTCAGGAAGGTTTTAAAACTGCCTTTATTCATCTAAATTATAATACTTTACTTTTAACCTAATCAGATAAAGAAAAAAGAAAGAAATTTATCCTTTAGTCCACTTAGTGTGCTTAAAGGTTTACATATCTCTCCTCTCTACATAATAAAAAAGAAAAAAAAACTATCAACATAGCTACCAAGTTAATAAGCACATTAAATGGAAGCAAAAATAATATATTTATATAATGACTCACCAGGAGTAGAAAAGCATTGAAAATTTATCTACAATATTTTAAAGTTTTACCTCTTGATCCCAATATTTATAACACTATATTGAACCTTAAATATGCTTTTTCAGAAATAAACTTATATGTGAAAGAGTTGTTGGGTGTCAAATTTTCCCCTGAACTTTCATTATTTGATTTCCTAAGAAACATACAAATTGTGAAATTATTTGTTCTAGCTCTGTGAAAAATATCATTGGTAGCTTGATAGAGATTGCATTGAATCTATAGATTGCTTTGGGTAGTATACTCTTTCACTATATTGATTCTTCTGATCCATGAACATGGTATATTTCTCCGTCTATTAGTGTCCTCTTTGATTTCTTTCACCAGTGTTTTATAGTTTTCTATATATAGGTCTTTAGTCTCTTTAGGTAGATCTATCTCTAAGTGTTTTATTCTTTTCATTGCAATGGTGAATGGAATTGTTTCCTTAATTTCTGTTTCTATTTTCTCATTATTAGTGTATAGGAATTCAAGGGATTTCTGTGTGTTGATTTTATATCCTGCAACTTTACTATATTCATTGATTAGCTCTAGTAATTTTCTGGTGGAGTCTTTAGGATTTTCTATGTAGAGGATCATGTCATCTGCAAACAGTGAGAGTTTTACTTCTTCTTTTCCAATTTGAATTCCTTTTATTTCTTTTTCTGCTCTGATTGCTGTGGTCAAAACTTTCAGAACTATGTTGAACAGTAGTGGTGAAAGTGGGCACCCTTGTCTTCTTCCTGACTTTAGGGGAAATGCTTTCAATTTTTCACCATTGTGGATAATGTTTGCTGTGGGTTTGTCATATATAGCCTTTATTATGTTGAGGTATGTTCCTTCTATTCCTGCTTTCTGGAGAGTTTTATCATAAATGGATGTTGAATTTTGTCAAAGGCTTTCTCTGCATCTATTGAGATAATCATGTGGCTTTTATTTTCCAATTTATTAATGTGGTGTATTACTACATTGATTGATTTGCAGATATTGAAGAATACTTGCATCCCTGGGATAAAGCCCACTTGGTCATGGTGTATGATCTTTTTAATGTGTTGTTGGATTCTGATTGCTAGAATTTTGTTAAGGATTTTTGTATCTATGTTCATCAGTGATATTGGCCTGTAGTTTTCTTTTTTTGTGGCATCTTTGTCAGGTTTTGGTATTAGGGTGATGGTGGGCTCATAGAATGTGTTTGGAAGTTTACCTTCCTCTGTAATTTTCTGGAAGAGTTTGAGTAGGATAGGTGTTAGCTCTTCTTTAAGTTTTTGGTAGAATTCAGCTGTGAAGCCGTCTGGACCTGGGCTTTTGTTTGCTGGAAGATTTCTGATTACAGTTTCAATTTCCGTGCTTGTGATGGGTCTGTTAAGATTTTCTATTTCTTCCTGGTTCAGTTTTGGAAAGTTGTACTTTTCTAAGAATTTGTCCTTTTCTTCCATGTTGCCCATTTTATTGGCGTATAATTGCTGATAGTAGTCTCTTATGATCCTTTGTATTTCTGTGTTGTCTGTTGTGATCTTTCCATTTTCATTTCTAATTTTATTGATTTGATTTTTCTCCCTTTGTTTCCTGATGAGTCTGGCTAATGGTTTGTCAATTTTATTTATCCTTTCGAAGAACCAGCTTTTTGCTTTGTTGGTTTTTGCTATGGTCTCTTTTCTTTCTTTTGCATTGTTCAATCTATAGTAGGTAGTATAGTTCTAACCATGCTTTTCTAAGCAAGTTGCCTGCCTATGTTAAAATCTCTGCTACTTCACAAACAGCATCTACACATTAACTGTGTACTCCTGAGCTGCTCTCTTTTTATATTTAAAATTGAATAATTTTATAATCTAAGTCACAGCATACTGCTAAGAGCCAATGAAATATTTTCTATTAAGTGAATATCACAGTGCCTAAAACAAAGCTCATACTAATTTCTACCTTAAACTCATACATCATATACAAAAAACTAATAAGCATGAAACTAATTAGATCAGCACCTGAAATATCTCTTTAAACACTTTACTGTATATCCTTACATACTTTCCTTATGCAAATATAGATTGACAGAGACTCTCATGCAACACATCTTTTTATATTGCAATGTATTATGAATATCTTACTATGCAAAGATTATTTTTAGTGAGTGGGCATTCTGAATATTTTTAAGTTTATTTTTGGACATTTTGAGGTTGTTTCAATGAAAATTAAAATGCTTCTAATTATAATTTTCAAAGATGTATAATGGTAAACACTATTATCTACCTGTTGACATTAGATTAAAATATATTTTTGAAAACTATGGAGCTTAAAGAAAAAATATTGTATTTTTTAATTTATATTACCAACTAAAAGGACTTTTGTTATGTTTTCAGAGTTTTGTACTACAAATCCTGAACTGAATGTTGATGAGAGCAGTTAATTCTTGATCTTTTCCAACTCCTGATATTTGAGTAATTACATTAAAGACAGGCATCAGCAATACTAAATAACTCTTATTATACTGAATGGTAGATGAATGATTAAAAGTCTACATGAAGCATTAATTTACCACTTAATTGTCACATAATACTAATTGACTCTTCTATTTATTTTTCCCCTTTGGGTAGAGTTATTTTGAATGATATAAAAATTACAGTGGAATAGTTTGCAAAGATCATAGATAGAGCACTATAATTCATCAAGGGACCTAGTTGGACAGCCTTGTCAAAATAGGTTAGTAAATTTCTCATGACTGCAGCCAGTGTTGCAACATTTTTAAAAATAGCAATCCATTATCACTTCTCTTCTGCCACCTGAAAAATATCATCCCACAGAATCTGATTTCCTCCTGGGATGACATGACACTGCTCATAAGACAATGAAACCTCCTTTTCCCAAAATATCAAATGACAATCCATAATCCAGAGTCATGATATCATGTTCCTCAAGTCTGTTGTGTATTACTAAGGAAATAGGAAACTTCAGTAACTTTGATTCACTATGTTTGGATTTAATTTTGTTTTGATTATATCTGTAATAAAAACAAAATCTGCTGCAATTATGTCCTAAAATGTCCTGTGGAGGAATATATATTTATGGTTTTTACATATATATGGTTTTATAGTTCTATATAGGAAAGGTATGGCACTAGTTTTGCTGCTATGTCTAAAGCCAATGAACTTAAGGCAATTAATTGAAAGCTAAGATAATTATGGGGAAGATACATTTTTGTAACAGGGAATTGGTGAGTTTCAATTTTGTAATAGCTGCCATTTATTCAAATCAGCAAGAAAATGAAACTTCATTATGATAAAATCACTTTAAGGACTAAACTGAGAAAAGGATCTGTTTTTCTGGTGTAGAAATCTACTCAAAGATGAATTCCTTTAGAACTACTATATTTCTTGAAGTTCTTCTAGAACTATACTTTTAAGAATAAATTCATATGACACTCAATTCCAAAATTAAACTTTTCCAGGAGTAAGCCTAATTTCAAAAGGCTTCATTAAAAAAAAATCTTAGAATACTGCCTATCAAGTAATATGGTGATTATGGCAGAGACAATCACTGGCTACTAGCTATTCATAACAACCACACATTTCCCAATGTTTGAAGGCAAGCTTGGCCTTTGGAACTAATTCTGGTCCATGGGTTGTGAGTAAAAGTGACAAAGGTCACTTCCAGGATGAAATGATTAGGAGTCAGTGTTTAGCTCCCTAACCTCTCTTTTCCTTTGTCATTGAAGCCACTGAGACCATGGGGAAGATATAAGATACTGAAGTTTCTGACAACTTGCATCACTGAGTAGCTGTGTAGAACAGGGATTTCCCCCAGCAATTCCCACTGAGTCTCCTTAGCCAGAAAGAAGAAATCATTTTTAAAATAAGCCACTGAGATTTCAGGATTGTTCTGTTTCTACAGTCATAATCTAGACTATCCAAATTAATTCAGTGAACTAAGGTGAAGAAGATATAGCATACAGATCAAGTTTCCCTAATAGTAGATATAGTTTAAAAATGGGAAGAATATTTCTTCAAGATGGCAGAGTAGAAGGATGTATGCTCATCTCCTCCTGTAAGTGCACTGAAATTGCAGCTAGCTGTTAAACAGCTATCAACAGAATGATGCTGGAACTGACAAAAAAGATACCCCAAGTCCAAAGACAAAGTAGCCACAATGAGATGGTAGGAGGGGTGCAACCACAATCAGATCAAATCCCATACCTTCCAGGTGGGTGACCCACAAACTAGAGAACAATAATACCAGAGAGTTCTCCCACTGTTGTGAAGGTTCTGAGCCCTGTGTCAGGCTGCCTAGTCTGGGGATCTGGCAAAGGGACTGAGAATCCCCAGGGATTCTGACCTTGAAGTTCAGAAGGATTTAATTACAGGACTTCCACAAGACTGGGGGTATACAGAGATGGAGGCCACAAACAAAATAGGCACCAGCACCCATGGGAAAGGAGCAGCGACTCCAAGAGACTGAGCCAGACTTACCTGTGAATGTTGAGGGTCTCTTGCAGAGATGTAGGTCAGCAGTGGCTCACCATGGGGCTGGGGGCACTGGCAACAACAGTCCTGATAGAATGAGCCCAGTCCTTGGTGTGAGCCCTCTTAGAGATCTCCATTAACCATATCATAGCACCTGCAGACTCCAGAACTGGGTTTTCTCAATCCAAACAACTAACAGGGAGGAAGCACAACCACACTCATCAGCAAACAACTGGGTTGGTTTTACTCAGCACTCTGGCTACCCACCAAAGCAAGACCTAGTTTCTCTACTGCCAGTCCTTAGCATCAGGAAGCTTGCATAAACCTCTTAGCCTCATCCACCAGAGGGCAGACAGAAGAAGCCAGAACTATAATCTGAGAGCTAACCTGAAAGAAACCATGTCATAGAAAGTAAGTCAAAATGAAAATGCAGAGGATTATGTCCCAGATGAAGGGACAAAATAAGACTCCAGAAAAATAACTAAATGAATGGGAGACAAGCAATCTTCTAGAAAAAATAATTCAGAATAATGATAGTGAAGATGATCCAGGATCTCAGAAAAAAAAAAATGGAGAATTTGCAAGAAATATTTACCATTGACTTAGAAGAACTAAAGAACAAACAAACAGAGATGAACAATACACTGCTGCTGCTAAGTCTCTTCAGTAGTGTCTGACTCTGTGCGACCCCATAGGCGGCAGCCCAACAGGCTCCCCCAACCCTGGGATTCTCCAGGCAAGAACACTGGAGTGGGTTCCCATTTCCTTCTCCAATGCATGAAGGTGAAAAGTGAAAGTGAAGTCACTCAGTCATGTCTGACTCTTAGCGACCCCATGGACTGCAGCCTACCAGGCTCCTCCATCCATGGGATTTTCCAGGCAAGAGTACTGGAGTGGGATGCCATTGCCTTCTCCAGAACAATACACTAGAAGGAATCAATAGCAGCATAGCTGATGCAGAAGAACAGATAAATGTTCTAGAAGACAAAAATGTGGAAATCACTGCCACAAAGGAGAATATAGAAAAAAAGAATGAAAAAAAAGAAATCAAGATAGCCTAAGAGATCTCTGGGACAACATTAAATAGACTATCATTCAGATTATAGGGGACCCACAAGGAAAGAGAAAGAACCCAAGAAAATATTTGAAGACATAATAGCTGAAAACTTCCCTAACATGGGAAAGGAAATATCAACCAAGTCCTGGAAGCACAGAGATTCCTAGGCAGGATAAACTCAAGGAGGAACACACCAAGACACATGGTAATCAAGCTGACATAAATTAAAGACAACAATAAATGTTAAAGCAGCAAAGGAAAAGTGACAAACAACAAGGGAACTCCCATAAGGCTTTCAGCTGATTTCTCAACAGAAATTTTAGAAGCCAAAACAGAATGGCATGATATATTTAAACTGATGAAAAGGAAGAACTTGCAATGAAGAATACTCTACCCAGCAAGACTTTCATTCAGATTTGATGGAGAAATACAAAACTCTCCAACAAGCAAAAGTTAAAATAATTCGCATCCCCAAACCAGCTTTACTATCAATATTAAAATGAACTTCTCCAGGCAGGAAACACAAGACAAAGAAAAGACCTATAAAAAATAACACAAAGTAATTAACAAAATGGTAATAGGATCATATATATGTATAATTATCTTAAATGCAATTAGATTAAATGAACCAACCAAAAGACATAGACCGGCTGTGTGGATGAAAACAGTGCATGGATGCATTTCCATTTACTACATTATTGAACCTAACCCCCCGTATTATATGTAATTATTTGATATTGTTAGGTTAATCATGATGCATTAAGACTTGCAAATGCAATTATCTTCCTATTTTTTGTCTAACTATTGTTTGTAAAGAATAGATCAAAATCTTTTACTATTGTGATTCAGTTCAGATCAGTTCAGTCGCTCAGTTGTGTCCAACTATTTGTGACCCCATGAATCACAGCACTTCAGGCCTCCCTGTCCATCACCAACTCCCAGAGTTCACTCAGACTCACGTCCATCGAGTCAGTGATGCCATCCAGCCATCTCATCCTATGTCGTCCCCTTCTCCTCCTGCCCCCAATCCCTCCCAGCATCAAAGTCTTTTCCAATGAGTCAACTCTTCCCATGAGGTGGCCAAAGTCCTGGAGTTTCAGCTTTAGCATCATTCCTTCCAAAGAAATCCCAGGGCTGATCTCCTTCAGAATAGACTGGTTGGGTCTCCTTGCAGTCCAAGGGACTCGCATGAGTCTTCTCCAACACCACAGTTCAAAAGCAACAATTCTTCAGTGCTCAGCCTTCTTCACAGTCCAACTCTCACATCCGTACATGACCACTGGAAAAACCATAGCCTTGACTAGACGGACAGTAGTCAGCAAAGTAATGTCTTTGCTTTTGAATATGCTGTCTAAGTTGGACATAACTTTTCTTCCAAGGAGTAACCATCTTTTAATTTCGTGGCTGCAATCACCATCTGCAGTGATTTTAAAGCCCCAAAATATAAAGTCTGACACTGTTTCTACTGTTTCCTCATCTATTTCCCATGAAGTGATGGGACCAGATGTCATGATCTTTGTTTTCTTTTAAGCCAACTTTTTCACTCTCCTCTTCACTGTCATCAAGAGGCTTTTGAGTCCCTCTTCACTTTCAGCCATAAGGGTGGTGTCATCTACATATCTGAGGTTATTGATATTTCTCTGGCAATCTTGATTCCAGTTTGTGTTTCTTCCAGTCCTGCATTTCTCATGATGTACTCTGCATATAAGTTAAAGAAGCAGGATGACAATATACAGCCTTGACATACTCCTTTTCCTATTTGGAACCAATCTTTTGTTCCATGTCCAGTTCTAACTGTTGCTTCCTGACCTGCATACAGATTTCTCAAGAGGCAGGTTAGGTGGTCTGGTATTCCCATCTCTTGAAGAATTTTCCACAATTTATTGTGATCCACACAGTCAAAGGCTTTGGCATAGTCAATAAAGCAGAAATAGATGTTTTTTTGGAACGCTCTTGCTTTTTCCACGGTCCAGCGGATGTTGGCAATTTGACCTCTGGTTCCTCTGTCTTTTCTAAAACCAGCTTGACCATCAGGAAGTTCACTGTTCATATATTGCTGAAGCCTTACTTGGAGAATTTTGAGCATTACTTTACTAGCATGTGAGATGAGTGCAATTGTGTGGTAGTTTGAACGTTCTTTGGCATTGCCTTTCTTTGGGATTGCAATGAAAACTGACCTTTTGCCATCCTGTGGCCACTGCTGAGTTTTCCAAATTTGCTGGCATATTGAGTGCAGCACTTTCACAGCATCATCTTTCAGGATTTGAAACAGCTCAACTGGAATTCCATAACCTCCACTCCTTTGTTTGTAGTGATGCTTTCTAAGGCCCACTTGACTTAATATTATTATACCATGAGAAAATAATAGAATTCTTTATCAATGAAACTACTATTTAATAAAAAAATCTATAATTGCTTTTTAAAATCCAGATGCATGTTAGAATTATATTGGAATTTTTGGAAAACTACAAATGTCTAGGTATAGTTTTTTCTCCCAAGCTCCAGATGTGATTCTAATGAGCAGCTGTTTCAAAACAACTGGACTCATATGTTGATCTTTTACCTTTTTCAAATCTGTTTCATTTTTCTATTTCATATTCCATGCTCCCATTTCATTTAGTTTATGTTTTCCAATTTCTCCATCTCTTTGTTGTTCTTTCTTAAACCTTAGTGTGATGGAAAAGCTTTTGTGTATATATATATATATACACACATACATATACACATATATATATACATATATACATATATATGTGTATATATATATATATATATGTGTGTGTGTGTGTATATATATGGTTGTCAGGTGGTGCTAGTGGCAAAGAACCTGCTTGCCAATGCAAGATGCAAGAGATGCAGGTTCAATCCCTGGGTCAGGAAGATCCTCTGGAGTAGAAAATGGCAACCCACTCCAGTATCCTTGCCTGGAACTTCCATGGACCGAGGAGCCTGTTGGCCAAAACCCATGTGGCCCCAAAGAGTTGGACATGACTGAGCATCTAAGCACAAATACACATGTATACATATGCATATATATACCATATATGTATAATGTATACATATTAGAAAACACAATTTTTTGGGCGGTTAGCTAAAGAATGTATGACATTCTGGTTCCACCTATTTGACTAAGTATGAATAGAATTCTAGATTTCCAGCTTATATTCACTCAAAACTTTGATACAGTTCTATTTATTTGGCATATGGCAATCCACTCCAGTACTCTTGCCTGGAGAATCCCATGGAGGGAGGAGCCTGGTAGGCTACAGTCCATGGGGTTGCAAAGAGTCGGACACGATTGAGTGACTTCACTTTCTTCTTTTCACTTTCTATTACTGCTAAAAGTCTAGAAAGCAAATTATTCTAGTGATTTTTTTAAATT
This sequence comes from Capra hircus, assembly GCF_001704415.2. NCBI lineage: Eukaryota > Metazoa > Chordata > Mammalia > Artiodactyla > Bovidae > Capra > Capra hircus. Next base: position 13,343,150 of record NC_030814.1, on the reverse strand, counting down.
GAGTGAGAATCCAATTCTGAGAATATAAAGAAATAGTATGTTGTAAACAAAAACAGGAAATTAACATATGATAGAATATTATTAAGTACAGATTTGTTCAAGTTTCACGAATTTTTATGCTAGTGTCCATTATTTATTTCATAGCTTATTCAAGATTCCACATGGCATTTAGTTGCAATGAGCAGCTTCAGCTACAAGCAGTAAATTCTGATAAATTCTTTTTCCAGTTTTATTCTATTCATATTTATTACAAATATTTTCTAGTTTTCCTTGTTATGGTTTCTTAAATACAGGGCTTCCCTTGTAGCATACACCCGCCATTTAGTAGTGGACATTTAATTTCCAAATACAAGGATTTTTTAAAGTATTCTTGATATTAATTTCTCTTTTAATATTAATTTCTCATTTAAATGCTTTTTTCTCTGCGATCACCTTCTGTGTTTATTCATTTGTTTAACTTTATTTAGGTTTTCCATGGTCAAGTCAAAGATCTCTCTTGGTAAATGTCACATTGCACTTGAAAATATGTGGGTTATTTTCAAATATATTGTTTATGTTGATTCCTAACATAATTCCATAGTGATAAGAAAACAGACTGTATGATTTCAGTACCTTTAGACTATGAAGGTTTTGCACCTTGTTTTATGTCTCTGGATATGTGCAAGTGTCTCCTGGTTTATAGCCTATGGGTACTTGAATAGAATTTGTATTGTGCTGTTGTGTGAAAATTATGTAAATCTTAATTACGTTGAATTGGTTCATAGTGATTTTCAGGTCTACTTATCCTTTCACTTTTCTGTCTATTCATGCTATAAATTTTTGAGAGTTTGATATTGAAATTCCAACTAAAAATCTTAATTTATCTACTTTAAAAATAGTTGTAGTAAGTTTTGGAACTGGGGGCTTCCCAGGTGGTGCTAGTGTTAAAAACCTGCCTGCCAATGCAGGGGACATAAGAGATGAGGGTTCAATACCTGAGTTGGGAATATCCCCTAGAGGAGGGCATGGCAACCCACTCCAGTATTCTTGCTTGCAGAAACCCATGGACAGAGGAGCCTTGTGGGTTACAGTCCATAGAAACATAAAAAGTCGGACAAGACTGAATCGGTTTAGCACATGTGCAAGTAATAGAATAATATGTAACTTTGTTCTATATTTTCCAAGTCTCCTGTAAATTTGTTATTATGCTTTCATAATTTAAAAAAATAGGAAGAATACAACAAACAAGGGCATTCAATTATTGGCAAAATGTGACTCTTTGAGATAGTGATGTGAATTGTTACTCCATTTCCAAGAACTAAGCTGATACAACTTTTAGAGCCTCACCTATGAGTTAAGGTTTCCCAATCTGTGGGACTCTGCTGTTCTCAGAGCAGTTTATTTGGCAGCCTGCGTGGGAGAGCAGATGTATTTGTGAGTTCACGTGAAAGATTGTCAAACTCAGCTCTATAACTACTCTTCAGTTCTTTTCTACTCTGTTCCTCAAGTGGGAAACATTAAAGCTTGCCTCATATTTGTCCATATGTTAGGATTCTTCAAGTAACGTGTTTTAGTTATGACTTCTCACTATCCTTGATGGAAAAAATTCACCTAAAAATGTGCCATGTGTAGGCAAGGAGCTACACTTTTCATTAGTCATATATTCAGCCAACATGTGGTCTTATCTACATATCAGTCAGTTCAGTTCAGTCTGTCAGTCGTGTCCAACTCTTTGTGACCCCATGAACCACAGCACGCCAGGCATCCCTGTCCATCACCGACTCCCAGAGTCCAGCCAAACCCATGTTCATTGTGTCGGTGAGGCCATCCAACCATCTCATCCTCTGTCGTCCCCTTCTCCTCCTGCCCTCAATCTTTCCCACCATCAGGGTCTTTTCAAATGAGTCAACTCTTTGCATAATGTGGCCAAAGTATTGTAGTTTCAGCTTCAACATCAGTCCTTCCGATGAACACCCAGGACTATCTCCTTTAGGATGGACTGGTTGGATCTCATTGTAGTTCAAGGGACTCACATGAGTCTTCTCCAACACCACACTTCAAAAGCATCAATTCTTTGGCACTCAGCTTTTTTTATAGTCCAACTCTCACATCATGCATGACCAAGGCTATGGAAAAACCATAGCTTTGACTAGACAGACCTCTTTTAACAAAGTAATGTCTCTTTGTTTTTCAACATGTTGGTCATAACTTTCCTTCCAAGGAGTAAACGTCTTTTAATTTCATGGCTGCAATCACCATCTGCAGTGATTTTGGAGCCCAAAAAAATAAAGTCTGACACTGTTTCCATCCACTGTTTCCCCATCTATTTCCCATGAAGTGATGGGACCGGATGCCATGATCTTTGTTTTCTGAATGTTGAACTTTAAGCCAACTTTTTAACTCTCCTCTTTCACTTTCATCAAGAGGCTCTTTAGTTCTTCTTCACTTTCTGCCATAAGGGTGGTGTCATCTGCGCATCTAAGGTTATTGATATTTCCCCCGGCAATCGTGATTCCAGCTTGTGCTTCCTCCAGCCCAGCATTTCTCATGATGTACTCTGCATATAAGTTAAAGAAGCAAGGTGACAGTATACAGCCTTGACGTACTCCTTTTCCTATTTGGAACCAATCTTTTGTTCCATGTCCACTTCTAACTGTTGCTTCATGACCTGCATATAGGTTTCTCAAGAGGCAGGTCAGGTGGTCTGGTATTCCCATTTCTTTCAGAATTTTCCACAGTTTCTTGTGATCCACACAGCCAAAGGCTTTGGCATAGTCAATAAAGCAGAAATAGATGTTTTTCTGGAACTCTCTTCCTTTTTGATGATCCAGCGGATGTTGGCAATTTGATCTCTGGATCCTCTGCTTTTTCTAAAACCAGCTTGAACATCTGGAAGTTCACGGTTCACGTATTGCTGAAGCCTTACTTGGAGAATTTTGAGCATTAGTTTACTAACATGTGAGATGAGTGCAATTGCGCGGTAGTTTGAGCATTCTTTGGCATTGCCTTTCTTTGGGATTGGAATGAAAACTGACCTTTTCCAGTCCTGTGGCCACTGCTGAGTTTTCCAAATTTGCTGGCATATTGATTGCAGCACTTCCACAGCATCATCTTTCAGGATTTGAAACAGCTCAGCTGGAATTCCATCACCTCCACTAGCTTTATTTGTAGTGATGCTTCCTAAGACCCACTTGACTTCACGTTCCAGGATTTCTGGCTCTAGGTGAGTGATCACTCCATCGTGATTCTCTGGGTCATGAAGATCTTTTTTTGTACAGTTTTGTGTATTCTTGCCACCTCTTCTTAATATCTTCTGCTTTTGTTAGGTCCCTACCATTTCTGTCCTTTATCGAGCCCATCTTTGCATGAAATGTGACCCCATGGACTGTGGCCTATCAGGCTCCTCAGTCCATGGGATTTTCCAGGCAAGAGTGCTGGAGTAGATTGCCATTTCCTTCTCCAGGCGATATTCCCGACCCAGGAATCGAACCCGGGTCTCCTACATTGCAGTCCGACGCTTTACTGTCACCCACTCACTTAATGTTCCCTTGGTATCTCTAATTTTCTTGAAGAGATCTCTAGTCTTTCCCATTCTATTGTTTTCCCCTATTTCTATCTATCTACATATAGATTACTAGAATGTAAATGTGTATGGTGAATACTTAGGAAGCTAAGTCTTTGCTGGATGCTTTGGAAATAATTTGGCTTATCCAACTCCAATGCAGTGTGTCCTGTTTACCTTCAAATTTAATGTTCAAATTGTATTCTGAATAACATCTGAGCCAAATTCAAATTTATAAACATGCACTTCTGATCTTGGATCTCTGTGTGAATACAAGCATTCTTTATATTACTGATGACTTTCCTAGAAATTTCAGAATTAATTGCCTACTTGTTTGCAAATACAGTGACTAGTCTTTGTAAAATTGTATGCAATGGGTTATACATGCTACCTTTTCCCCATTACGCCCTTGCATAGCTTTGTTTCATCTTCTCCAGAAATAACAACATAATAAAAATGACCTTCTTGTAGAATGAGGGTTTGAATAATAAATTCCCATTCCTCTAGTTCACATATTAAACTCAGGTCTCTTTTTCCATCCCAAGCAGGAACTTAATCAAAACGTCTTGCATTCATCATCATTATTTTAACTGTGATATCCATCACCTTCTTTGGATTTTCTACTGCCTTTAAATTTTGCTCTTTTCTTGCTTCTTTTGGATTTTAAGTAATTGTAATGAAATAAACAATAATCTAATTTCCCTTTTTTATGTAATTGGATATCTCTATAATTTTACAGTTAAGAGGAAAGTATAATTGTTTTTTAAAAAATCTAACAATTAGACACACACACACACAGGGGACTTTCCAGGAGGAAATGGCATTTCCTCCTCCAGGGGATCTTTCTGACCCAGGGATTGAAGCTTTGTCCCCTGCACTGGCAGGAAGGTTCTTTACCACTGAGACACCTGGGAAGCCCCCCATGTGGTTTGGCTTTGGGCAAATGAATCTTGTTCAAAGGAATTTATCCACAGCCCTTCTTCATCCAAGAGGGCATCTTTGTTAAGGAAGATATGCCAAACTTCTAGCTCTTCAAATTCCTGTAAGCAGCTGCACTATGAGGACCCCAGAATGTTATATTATATATGAGCACCTTATTTAGAAATCTTGGAGAATTGCCAACTATTTTTATTTCTCAGTTCTTATAGCGGTATAATTTGAAATAGAACCACATTTTCCCACTCTGTTCTCTCTCTGTCTCTGTCCGTGTATGTGTATGTGTGTGTGCCTGTCTGTCTGTCTCTTGGTTTTTAAATTTTCCAGAGTACAGTAGGAAAGAGCTCAAATGAAGAACTCTAGAAAGTGAAGATTTTCAGATTTGGCAGAAGTCACAGAGTGTTTGGGGAATCAGATGTTTTCATTTGAAAATATTGGCAATACTGCCATCCTGCAGCTATTACATATATCTTACTGTTCAGTGAGCACTGAAGTTTGAATTAGGCAACAGAATATAAAAAGAGCAACTGGTAAGGACAGAATTAGTATTTGGAATTACGGGCATGAGCACTTCTTAGGCTTATGCCTGAATAACAACCCAAGGTGGTGGAATGCAAAAAAATTCTCTCTTTAAAAAACAACAGCAACAACACCAATAACGACTTTCCACTTAATTGAAAAGAAATTGCATACACTGTAAGAACCCTGATTCTTTAAGGGACATGTTTTTAGTTGTTACTATTGGGGAGGGCTCAAGAATCTGCTTGCTGATGCAGAAGATTGCAGGTTTGATCCCTGGGTCAGGAAGATCCCCTGGAGAAGAAAATGACAATTCACTCCAGTATTCTAGCCTGGGAAATCCCATGGACAGAGGAGCCTGGAGGACTACAGTCCAGGGGGTCGCCAAAAGAGTAGGGCTTGACTAAAGTAACAGCATTCATGCATGCACATGACTTAGCAGCTAAAACAACAACATTATATCAGGGTAGGAAAATCCCAGAACTAGGAAGACTGTCCCTTGGCATTTCTTCCATTCTAAACATTATCACAATCAGAAATAGTTTGCAGTACTCCACATGTGCACATATTAGATCTATTTATGCTTACCCACTAACATTGTTAATAAACATATATCTGTTTGATTGATTTGATTCTTTGTTTGATTCTTTGATATTAGGAACCTATTTTTCCTTATCCACTCAAGCAATAGAAAGTATGTTCCAAAAATAAGTATAATTGTACATAACACATCACAATTTACTTAAAAAAACATTTGATCATTTAAATAACCTGAAAATTTAGCTGATTGACCTCAGAAGTTGTGAATCACTTAAGACACAGGTGATAAATGGGAACACAGGTTCTGAACCAGATTTTCTTATTCCAGATCTCACATTATCTTCACTATGTGAAAGTGAAGTTGCTCAGTTGTGTCAGACACTTTGTCACCCCATGGACTGTAGCCTACCAGGCTCCAATGTCCATGGAATTTTTCAGAAAAGAGTACTGGAGTGGGTTGCCATTTCCTTCTCCAGGGGATCTTCCCTACCAGAGATCAAATCCATGTCTCCTGCATTGCAGGCAGTTGCTTTACTGTCTGAGCCACGAGGGAAGCCCAGTACGTGATACAGATAGGAGGTCCACTAAGCGATGTGGAGTGCATAACACAGATGATAAGTAATGAATAGCTTCGGTGGCCCATACCTTTCTCTGGCATACTTTTTGCCTGGATTTACTATTTTTGTTAGTGGACTTTCATGCTTTGCCTTTAACTCTTGTTGGATTAGTAGGCTATCTTCTATGTATATAATTACTTAGCGCTTGTTTTCTTAGGTTTTGTTGTTGAATCTAAGCTATTCTTGTCTCAAGAAGTTCTCTCTAAGCTTTTGCTGGCCTGAAAACTTAAGTTGGTAAGTAGATCAGAATAAACAGAGTGAACAGAAGAATTTCTTTTAATTCATAATCCCATTAATAATCACTTTCTATTGTTAAGTATTTTGCTATAAAATATTTCAGATATACAAATATTATAGAGAATACTCTAATGAATAGAAAACTACCCAGATTTTAAAATACTCAGTGTTTGGTTGCACTTCTTCTAAGCACAGTTTTGAGAATAAAACACATTGGCATTTTATGCACAACACAGTAATCCCTTCATCTTCCTTCATCTCTGCAGATAGCCAAGGCCCAAAGTTGGCATGTATTTATAACATGCTTTGTTTTTGTACAAATTTTTATCTTTACCCATAAACAATAATTTTATATATTTACCATCTTACACAGAGTATCCTATGATCTGTATTATTTTTCTTTTATTACAATAATTTTATTGAAACAATTCATATATATAAGCTGCATCCTTTAACATGTACAATTAGGTGGTTTTGTTCAATTTTTTAAAAACATATATATATATTTATTCGACTGCACCAGATCTTAGTTGCAGCACATGGATCTTTATTGAATCCTGTGACATCTTTATGTTGTCATGTGGGGTCTTCCAATGTGACACACCCCCTCTAACAGTGGCACACTAGATCCAGAGCACGCGGGATCAGTAGTTGCAGGGTACAGGCTTAGTTGCCTCCCAGCAAATGGGATCTTAGCTCTCCATCCAGGGACTGAACCCATATCCCCTACATTGTGGGCTTCCCTGGTAGCTCAGCTGGTAAAGAATCTGCTTGCACTGCAAGAGACTCTGGTTTGATCCCTGGGTTTGGAAGATCCACTGGAGAAGGGATAGGCTACCCACTCCAGTATTCTTGGGCTTCCCTGGTGGCTCAGATGGCAAAGAATCTGCCTGCAATGTGGGAGACCTGGGTTTTATCCCTGCGTTGGGAAAATCCTCTGGAGTAGGAAATGGCAACCCACTCCAGTATTCTTGCCTGGAGAATTCCCATGGACAGAGGTGCCTGGCAGGCTACAGTGCCTGGCCTAGCAGAAAGTCAGAGACATCTGAGTGACTAAGCACAGCATAGCCCATACATTGCAAGGCAGATTCTTAATCAATGGACCACCAGGGAAGTACCATCACTAATTTAAAACATCTTCATCATCCCAAAGAGAAACCTCATATTAACTGGCAATCACTTTCCATTCCTTTGGAAGATACTAATTTACTTTTCTTATGTTTAATCATCTGCCTATACTGGGCAGTTCATGTAACGAAGTTATATGATATGTTGGGAATATCCCCTGGAGAAGGGAATGGCAACCTACTCCAGTATACTTGCCTGGAGAATTCCATGGACAGAAGAGCCTGACAGGTTAGAGTTCATGGAGTTGCAAAGAGTTGGACAGAACTGAGCCACTAACACTTCCATTTTCACTCCATGATTTGTTTCTAGTTTCTTTCACTTAGTATAATTCTTTCAAGGTCATGTGGGAGAACAGTCCATACTATATTTCTTTTTGTTAATAAACAGTGATTCATTGCTTAGAAGAATGCATTATACTTACCCATTCATTAGTTGGTGGGCATTTGTGTTGGTTTCACATTTGGCTGTCATGAATAATGCTTCTATGAACATTCCTATAAAAGTGTGAACATGTTTTCAGTTCACCTGGGCATATACCTAGGAGTGGAATTACATAGCTATAGGGCAATAATATACAGCATTTTGAGCAGATCACCAACTGTTTTCCAAAGTGGCTACTTCCTTTTACTATCCCAACAGCAGTGTATAGAGGTTCCAGTTTCCCATCATTTTTATCAACACTTGTTATAGTCTACTGTTTTGAATTTCACCCATTCCACTGAGTCTAGAGTGGTATCTTGTACTTTTTTTTTTAATGTTTGTATTATATTTCTCTAATTGCAGGGAAGCCTGGCATGCTGCAGTCCATGGGGTCACAAAGAGTCAGACACAACTGAGTGACTGAACTGAACTGAATAGTTTATAGTTGACCCAAACAGTTTGCTGTACTCTCTTTGATTTTGAGGGCAGATATGATTTTAAATAGTAGCAAACACAAAAATATTTGGCAAATAAAACCATAAAACAAACAAAAAATCTCACTATCACACCACCAAAACTGTCTATGGTGCAAATTGCTTTTATTTTATGATGTGCATCAACTCTGAGTTCTAAGAAGCACCATTACAGTTCCCTGAAACCTTCACATTGCTTTGCTCTGATGAGATGAGGGAAATAAAGAGTGTTTCCTTCACTCTATAAAGTCACAAGTCTGCTAAATGGTAGAGATGGATGTCATTCTTGAAACCCAAGCCTAGAGCTGCTTCTTCTTCCATAACATATTTCTAGGTGTCAGGCCAAACTGTGGTGCATACAGATTTAGCACTGGTTTCCTTAGGAGCCCAGTTTGGATGCAATAAATGTGAGTTATACAAGACTTGTGCGTCCAATGATGAATTTCAAATATCATGGGATTGGAAGTGGGACTAACAGGTGCAAACGGTTATATACAGAATGGGATAAACAACACACAACACATAAGGTATTATATTTAGTAGCCTGTAATAAACCATAATAGAAAAGAATATAAAATAAGCATAAATATTATATATATATGATTTAACTGAATCACTTTGCTCTGCTGTACACCAGAAAGTAACAAAACATTCTAAATCAACTATACTTCAATAAAAATGTATTCAACTTTTATGAATCACTATTTAATTTGACCTATTTTTTGCCAGTCTGACTCATTGGTTCTTATACTTGAAGATGTAAAGCATGACAGATAAAGTACATGCTTCAGCCCAGTAAGATTTCTCCAGGCTACTGGAAAATGCTCAGAGCTATTAGTGCTTTGTTGCTGACTTTTATCCCCTCTTAGAGAATCTTGTCTGTAGTATTTCCTACTAATCTTATTCTTTGCACAGGCAAGAGCTGCTTTCTTTCCATTTGGCTTCTAAATATGCAGCATTCATTTAATTTATTTTCCTGCACTATTCAGCTTGGGTTTCCTACCTTTTTTCCATGGCAAACAAGAGCATTAAAAAAGAAAGAAATATCAAGTTACTTATCTTTCCTCATGTTATGAAATTTTTTTCCTATTAGGAAAACACTGCTTTGGTAATTATGTATCTATTACATTCCAATAGACATGTCCATCAATAAATTATCCAGATGGGATAATTTTTTTTTTTTGTAGTTTAGCTCTTTTAAGAGTCCCTGCCTTTTTAAGGCTTAATGATTTTTCTCTTCATGTATCAAAACAATTATATGAGAGAAAGTATTATTGGTTATGTTATTTATATCTAACTATCATAATTATATACTAAATAGTTTTATATTTTATTACTATTGTATTTTGCAGCCTCTAAAGATAAAGTAATGCACTGGAATTTGCTCCCCCCAAAATATTTACTTATGCATCTTTAAGCTGATTTCATAAACTCTCTGGGCTTCATTTGCTTCATGTATATATATTAATTCAATCTTTATTTGTTGAGCTCCTTTCCTATGCAGAATTAGACTGGGGACTTGAAGGTAAATAATCACAGCCACCTTAACGTGTTTACATTCTATAGAGAGTTAGGTGAGGAGAAAGTATGACTGTAGGTGATTGAAGTATCTCAGAGAAGAAAATACCTGGGCCAAGTTTTAAAAAATGAGTAAGAATTAGTTGAGTCAAAAGGACACAGAAATTGTTCAGATAAAGAGTATAATTTAACAAAGCTATGAGTGAAAGAAACAGCCATATCTTTAGAGAAAAGCAAGAAGTGAGCTGTAACTAGATCAAAAACCTGATGCAGGGAATATAGGGAGAAAAATAAAAGAATCTGAGAAAGCAATAAAATAATAAAAAGTGTGTACACGTGTGAAGCAGTATGGAATTCATTTGGAAGGTGATATGGGGACTATTGAAATGTTTTGAGCAGGAATATTATGAATTGGTTATATTTGTATTTTAAATATATTATTTTGAAATTGATGTGGTTAATGAATTTGAGAAGTATAAAAATAGTGACAAGATGGTTGTAAATTCAAATATATCCCATTGTCTCTGTTAATATTTTTGTGTTCATCAAAGTGATTTATACCCTTTTTTGGTTTAGTAAATGCACAAACTGTATTTTTCTGAAAAGTGGTGACTGTAAAATTTGCATAACTGAACTGAAGGAAGAAGATTGTATCTTATCCTCTTGGAAATTCTAGTACCTACAATATATGAATTTAGTGGAGAGTCAGTATCTCTGCTGCTTTTGCTGCTAAGTCGCTTCAGTTGTGTCCGATTCTGTGTGACTCCCATAGACGGCAGCTCACCAGGCTCCTCGATCCCTGGGATTCTCCAGGCAAGAATACTAGAGTGGATTGCCATTTCTTTCTCCAATGCATGCATGCATGTTAAGTCGCCTCAGTCGTGTCAGATTCTGTGCGACCTCATGGACAGCTGCCCACCACGTTTCTCTGTCCACAGGATTCTCTAGGCAAGAATACTGGAGTAGGTTGCCATTTCCTTCTCCACAGTATCTCTCTTATATATTGAATAAATGAATACATATTTGAGTACCTATGACATGTTAGATATTTGTGTTCTTTCATCTAGATAACAATTTGTACAATAATCTAATGTTATGATATAGTTTAATTACAGATAAGGCCTAATTGCTGACTATGTGTTATAATATTTAGTTTAATCTCTCAACAGACCTGTTAAGAGTTTGTAGTTATTCCCATCATAGGGTTTGCAAAACTGTAATTCAGAGAACCTTATGCAACTTTATATAACTAGTAAATAATGGGAATAAAATTGAATCCAAGTCTATGAGCCTTCAAAGCTTACCCTATTGGTATAGAATAGGTCCACAATACAGAGTCTCAGTCTGCTTGTCTCCCATATCCCCATGCCTTGACCATGATTAAAAAAAAAAAAAAAGAAAGAAAAAGCCATCAACTAATTTCTAGCTTAGATTGAAAAATATCCCAATTGCACTTTATAGACATCCAGTTTTTAAAAATCAGTAGTTAGTTTGATTTAGCAGACTATACATTTAACCAAAGTGCATCATTCTCCAATCATTTACTGTATGCTAGCTCAAACACCAGGCTTCCCAGGCAACACTAGTGGTAAAGAACTCACCTGCCAATCCAGGGAAATTAAGAAACATCAATTTGCTCCCTGGGCAGGAAGGTCCTCTGGAGGAGAGCATGGCAACCCACTCCAGTATTCTTGCCTGGAGAATCCCATGACAGAGGAGCCTGGCGGGCTACAGATCATAGGGTCACAGAGTTAGACACGACTGAAGAAACTTAGGATGCATGCATGTACATTTCAAACACAAAGAGAGATTTTTTTAAAAAATAACATTTTAGATGCTTTATTTTCATTTTATTTTATACAAAAGATGTAGAATTTGTTCATTTGGGAATAGGGTGTTTAAGCTACAATTTTTATAGCCCAATTAAGTTTTTAATTATATCAGCCCTATAGGTATTAAACAGTAAATGATAATGACACCTAATCCAGTAAGGGGAAATAAAATGAAAATATCTTTTTTTTGTTTGCCACATAAAACATCTGATCATTCTTCATCAAGTGAATTTATCTAGAATTAGGCTCCTCATGGCCACCAAAGGCCACTGTCTCATTTTCCTTGACTTCACTGGGACAGCGGCATTGTCAGTCACACCTGCCTTCAGCGTGGGCACTTCTCTCGCTTCCAGGATGCTCTATGCTCATGTCCTCAGCTTCTTCTGTAACCACACCCTACTTGTTCTCTTTTAATTAATGCACTTAGCTTCATATTATTTATTTATTTATTTTTTGCAGCTTGATTTTTTTTTATTTTTTCTTCTTTTTTTAAATTTTTTTTAATTTTAAAATCTTTAATTTTTACATGCTTTCCCAAACATGATCCCCCCTCCCACATCCCTCCCCATAACATCTCTCCGGGTTATCCCCATGCACCAGCCCCAAGCATCCTGTATCCTGCGTCAGACATAGACTGGTGATTCAATTCTTACATGATAGTATACATGTTAGAATGCCATTTTCCCAAATCATCCCACCCTCTCCCTCTCCCTCTGAGTCCAAAAGTCCGTTATACACATCTGTGTCTTTTTTCCTGTCTTGCATACAGGGTCGTCATTGCCATCTTTCTAAATTCCATATATATGTGTTAGTATACTGTACTGGTATTTTTCTTTCTGGCTTACTTCACTCTGTATAATCGGCTCCAGTTTCATCCATCTCATCAGAACTGATTCAAATGAATTCTTTTTAATGGCTGAGTAATACTCCATTGTGTATATGTACCACAGCTTTCTTATCCATTCATCTGCTGATGGACATCTAGGTTGTTTCCATGTCCTGGCTATTATAAACAGTGCTGCGATGAACATTGGGGTACATGTGTCTCTTTCAATTCTGGTTTCCTCGGTGTGTATGCCCAGCAGTGGGATTGCTGGGTCATAAGGTAGTTCTATTTGCAATTTTTTAAGGAATCTCCACACTGTTCTCCATAGTGGCTGTAGTAGTTTGCATTCCCACCAACAGTGTAGGAGGGTTCCCTTTTCTCCACACCCTCTCCAGCATTTATTGCTTGCAGATTTTTGGATCACAGCCATTCTGACTGGTGTGAAGTGGTACCTTACTGTGGTTTTGATTTGCATTTCTCTGATAATGAGTGATGTTGAGCATCTTTTCATGTGTTTGTTAGCCATCCGTATGTCTTCTTTGGAGAAATGTCTATTTAGTTCTTTGGCCCATTTTTTGATTGGGTCGTTTATTTTTCTGGAGTTGAGCTGCATAAGTTGCTTGTATATTTTTGAGATTAGTTGTTTGTCAGTTGCTTCATTTGCTATTATTTTCTCCCTTTCAGAAGGCTGTCTTTTCACCTTGCTTATATTTTCCTTTGTTGTGCAGAAGCTTTTAATTTTCATTAGATCCCATTTGTTTATTTTTGCTTTTATTTCCAGAATTCTGGGAGGTGGATCATAGAGGATCCTGCTGTGATTTATGTCTGAGAGTGTTTTGCCTATGTTTTCCTCTAGGAGTTTTATAGTTTCTGGTCTTACATTTAGATCTTTAATCCATTTTGAGTTTATTTTTGTGTGTGGTGTTAGAAAGTGATCTAGTTTCATTCTTTTACAAGTGGTTGACCAGTTTTCCCAGCACCACTTGTTAAAGAGATTGTCTTTACTCCATTGTATATTCTTGCCTCCTTTGTCAAAGATAAGGTGTCCATATGTGTGTGGATTTATCTCTGGGCTTTCTATTTTGTTCCATTGATCTTTATGTCTGTCTTTGTGCCAGTACCATACTGTTTTGATGACTGTGGCTTTGTAGTAGAGCCTGAAGTCAGGCAGGTTGATTCCTCCAGTTCCATTTTTCTTTCTCAAGATTGCTTTGGCAATTCGAGGTTTTTTTTGTATTTCCATACAAATCTTGAGATTATTTGTTCTAGTTCTGTGAAAAATATCATTGGTAGCTTGATAGGGATTGCATTGAATTTGTAAATTGCTTTGGGTAGTATACTCATTTTCACTATATTGATTCTTCCGATCCATGAACATGGTCTATTTCTCCATCTATTAGTGTCCTCTTTGATTTCTTTCACCAGTGTTTTATAGTTTTCTATATATAGGTCTTTAGTTTCTTTAGGTAGATATATTCTTAAGTATATTATTCTTTTCATTGCAATGGTGAATGGAATTGTTTCCTTAATTTCTTTTTCTACTTTCTCATTATTAGTGTGTAGGAATGCAAGGGATTTCTGTGTGTTGATTTTATATCCTGCAACTTTACTATATTCATTGATTAGCTCTAGTAATTTTCTGGTGGAGTTTTTAGGGTTTTCCATGTAGAGGATCATGTCATCTGCAAACAGTGAGAGTTTTACTTCTTTTCCAATTTGGATTCCTTTTATTTCTTTTTCTACTCTGATTGCTGTGCCCAAGACTTCCAGAACTATGTTGAATAGTAGTGGTGAAAGTGGACACCCTTGTCTTGTTCCTGACTTTAGGGGAAATGCTTTCAATTTTTCACCATTGACGATAATGTTTGCTCTGGGTTTGTCATATATAGCTTTTATTATGTTGAGGTATGTTCCTTCTATTTCTGCTTTCTGGAGAGTTTTTATCATAAATGGATGTTGAATTTTGTCAAAGGCCTTCTCTGCATCTATTGAGATAATCATATGGTTTTTATTTTTCAATTTGTTAATGTGGTGAATTACATTGATTGATTGGCGGATATGGAAGAATCCTTGCATCCCTGGGATAAAGCCCACTTGGTCATGGTGTATGATCTTTTTAATGTGTTGTTGGATTCTGATTGCTAGAATTTTGTTGAGATTTTTGCATCTATGTTCATCAGTGATATTGGCCTGTAGTTTTCTTTTTTTGTGACATCTTTGTCAGGTTTTGGTATTATGGTCATGGTGGCCTCATAGAATGAGTTTGGAAGTTTACCTTCCTCTGCAATTTTCTGAAAGAGTTTGATTAGGATAGGTGTTAGCTCTTCTCGAAATTTTTGGTAGAATTCAGCTGTGAAGCCGTCTGGACTGGGCTTTTGTTTGCCGGAAGATTTCTGATTACAGTTTCAATTTCCGTGCTTGTGATGGGTCTGTTAAGACTTTCTATTTCTTCCTGGTTCAGTTTTGGAAAATTGTACTTTTCTCAGAATTTTTCCATTTCTTCCACGTTGTTCATTTTATTGGCATACAACTGCTGATAGTAGTCTCTTATGATCCTTTGTATTTCTGTGTTGTCTGTTGTGATCTCTCCATTTTCATTTCTAATTTTATTGATTTGATTTTTCTCCCTTTGTTTTCTGATGAGTCTGGCTAATGGTTTGTCAATTTTATTTATCCTTTCAAAGAACCAGCTTTTGGCTTTGTTGATTTTTGCTATGGTCTCTTTTGTTTCTTTTGCATTTATTTCTGCCCTAATTTTTAAGATTTCTTTCCTTCTACTAACTCTGGGGCTCTCCAATTCTTCCTTTTCTAGTTGCTTTAGTTGTAGAGTTAGGTTATTTATTTGACTTTTTTCTTGTTTCTTGAGGTATGCCTGTATTGCTATGAACTTTCCTCTTAGCACTGCTTTTATAGTGTCCCACAGGTTTTGGGTTGTTGTGTTTTCATTTTCATTCGTTTCTATGCATATTTTGATTTCTTTTTTGATTTCTTCTGTGATTTGTTGGTTATTCAGAAGTGTGTTGTTCAACCTCCATATGTTGGAATTTTTAATAGTTTTTCTCCAGTAATTGAGATCTAATCTTAAAGCATTATAGTCAGAAAAGATGCTTGGAATGATTTCGATTTTTTTGAATTTATCAAGTTTAGATTTATGGCCCAGGATGTGATCTATCCTGGAGAAGGTTCCATGAGCACTTGAAAAAAAGGTGAAATTCATTGTTTTGGGGTGAAATGTCCTATAGATATCAATTAGGTCTAACTGATCTAATGTATCATTTAAAGTTTGCGTTTCTTTGTTAATTTTCTGTTTAGTTGATCTGTCCATAGGTGTGAGTGGGGTATTAAAGTCTCCCACTATTATTGTGTTATTGTTGATTTCCCCTTTCATACTTGTTAGCATTTGTCTTACATATTGCGGTGCTCCTATATTGGGTGCATATATATTTATAATTGTTATATCTTCTTCTTGGATTGTTCCTTTGATCATTATGTAGTGGCCTTCTTTGTCTCTTTTCACAGCTTTTGTTTTAAAGTCTATTTTGTCGGATATGAGTATTGCCACTCCTGCTTTCTTTTGGTCTCTGTTTGCATGGTATATCTTTTTCCAGCCCTTCACTTTCAGTCTGTATGTGTCCCTTGTTTTGAGGTGGGTCTCTTGTAAGCAGCATATAGAGGGGTCTTGTTTTTGTATCCATTTGGCCAGTTTTTGTCTTTTGGTTGGGGCGTTCATCCCATTTACGTTTAAGGTAATTATTGATAAGTATGATCCCGTTACCATTTACTTTATTGTTTTGGGTTCGGGTTTATACACCCTTTCCATGTTTCCTGTCTAGAGAATATCCTTTAGAATTTGTTGGAGAGCTGGTTTGGTGGTGCTGAATTCTCTCAGCTTTTGCTTGTCTGTTTCTCCTTCGTATTTGAATGAGATCCTTGCTGGGTACAGTAATCTGGGCTGTAGGTTATTGTCTTTCATCACTTTAAGTATGTGTTGCCATTCCCTCCTGGCCTGAAGAGTTTCTATTGAAAGATCAGCTGTTATCCTTATGGGAATCCCCTTGTGTGTTATTTGTTGTTTTTCCCTTGCTGCTTTTAATATTTGTTCTTTGTGTTTGATCTTTGTTAATTTGATTAATATGTGTCTTGGGGTGTTTTGCCTTGGGTTTATCCTATTTGGAACTCTCTGTGTTTCTTGGACTTGGGTGATTATTTCCTTCCCCATTTTAGGGAAGTTTTCAACTATTATCTCCTCAAGTATTTTCTCATGGTCTTTCTTTCTGTCTTCTTCTTCTGGGACTCCTATAATTCGAATGTTGGAGCATTTCATATTGTCCTGGAGGTCTCTGAGATTGTCCTCATTTCTTTTAATTCTTTTTTCTTGTTTCCTCTCTGATTCATTTATTTCTACCATTCTACCTTCTATTTCACTAATCCTATCTTCTGCCTCCGTTATTCTACTATTTGTTGCCTCCAGAGTGTTTCTGATCTCATTTATTGCATTATTCATTATATTTTGACTCTTTTTTTATTTCTTCTAGGTCCTTGTTAAACCTTTCTTGCATCATCTCAATCCTTGTCTCTAGGCTATTTATCTGTGATTCCATTTTGATTTCAAGATTTTGGATCATTTTCACTACCAATATTCGGAATTCCTTCTTAGGTAGATTCCCTACTTCTTCCTCTTTGGTTTGGTTTGGTGGGCAACTCTCCTGTTCCTTTATCTGCTGAGTATTCCTCTGTCTCTTCATCTTGGTTATATTGCTGTGTTTGGGGTGGCCTTTTTATATTCTGGGAATTTGTGGAGTTCTCTTTATTATGGAGCTTCCACCCACTGTGGGTGGGGTTGTATCAGTGGCTTGTCTAGGTTTCCTGCTTAGGGAGGCTTGTGTTGGAGTTCTGGTGGGTGGAGCTGGGTTTCTTCTCTCTGGAGTGCAGTGGAGTGACCAGTAATGGGTTATGAGACGTCAAAGGTTTTGGAATAATTTTGAGCTGCCTGTATATTGAAGCTCAGGGGAATGTTCCTGTGTTGCTGGAGAATTTGAGTGGTACGTCTTGTTTTGGAACTTGTTGGCCCTTGGGTGGAGCTTGGTTTTGGTGTAGGTATGAAGGCATTTGATGTGCTCCTATTGCTTAATGTTCCCTGAATTCAAGAGTTCTTTAATGTTTTCAGGCTTTGGATTTAAGCCTCCTGCTTCTGGTTTTCAGTTTTATTTTTACAGTAGCCTCTAGACTTCTCCATCTATACAGCACCAATGATAAAACATCTAGGTTAAAGATGAAAAGTTTCTCCACATTGAGGGACACTCAGAGAGGTTCACTGAGTAACAAGGAGAAGAGAAGATGGAGGGGGTAGTTAGAGGTAACTGGAATGAGATGTGGTGAGATCAAAAGAGGAGAGAGCAAGCTAGCCAGTAGTCACTTCCTTATGTGTGCTCTATAGTCTGGACCGCTCAGAGGTATTTACGGAGTTATACGGGGAAGAGGAGAGGGAGAAAGTAGACAGAGGTGACCAGGAGGATAAGAGAGAGGAATGAGAAGGAGAGAGACAAATCCTGCCAGTAACCAGTTCCTTAGGTGTTCTCCATCGTCTGGAACACCCAGAGATTCACAGAGTTGGATAGAGAAGAGATGGGGGAGAAAAGAGACAGAGGCCACCTGGTGGAGAAAAAGGAGAGTCCAAAGGAGGAGAGATGGTCAAGCCAGTAATCTCGCTCTCAGGTAAACTTGGGTAGTGAAGTTTGGGTTTTTAAATGTACAAAATTAACAACAAAAACGTAAGAGCAAAGATTAAAAATCTAGAGTAGAGGTTGGATTTTCAAAAATACAATATTAAAGAAAAGAAGCAGAAGGAAAAAGGAAGACAGAAAAAAAAACAAGAATTATTAAAAAACAAAAAACCACCAACAACCATCCAAAGACTATATATGGTGTTTGCCTAAAAAAAAAAAAAAAAAAAAAGTCTTTTTTTTAAAAATAGTAATAGTAGGTTATAGAAATAAAAATTAGAGGAGAAATAGAAGACTTACCAATTAAAAAAAAGTTAGAGAAAAAAAAAGAAAAAAATAAAAGGAATGATTTTAAAAATAGTAAAAATACATCTAGCCCTTCTCTGATGTTGTGGGCCGTGTGGGATCACTTCCAAGGTGGTTCCCTCTGTTTAACTTCTTCTGTTTGCTGGTTTTATAGGCTCAATAGTTCAGTCGCACTGTGGGGAGGGGGTATGCTGCAAACAAATAGCACTGTCGTGTGCACACAGTGTCTCAGCCCCACTTGACCTGTCCCTTCTCGCGGTGCACAAACTGCTCCGGCTCTACGATGCTCAGCCGGGAACCGTCTGGGGCCGGCCCTAGGCTGCATGCACTTCCCCGGTCCAAGCCGCTCAGGTTCGGCGCTCAGGCAGCCCTCAGAGGCACAGATTCGGATGGGACTGCGCTTTGTGCCCTTCCCAGGTCTGAGTAGCTCAGGAGTTTCGCGAGTGCGATCGCCGCGGCTTGTCACCTTTTCTGCCGCTGCTGCTCAGCTTTCTGGGTGGACCGCTGGCGCCCCCCGTGAGGCAGACTGTGACTGTCCAGCACCCCCAGAAGTCTTAGCAAAGGAGCCTGCTTGCAGTTAGGTAAATAAAGTCTCTCCGGGTCTGCAGTTGCCCCTTTCCAGTCCTTAAGGCTCTGGCTGCCTGTCCCCGGCGGGGGATGGTCTGTAGCCGGCTTTTTCCGTTTGGTCCTTTGTTCTGTGCTCGGTCCTGGCGGTGTCTTATGTTGGAGCTTTTCGGCGGTAGCTATCCCACAGTCTGGTTTGCTAGCCCAAGTTAGATCGTTCTGGCTGGGCATGGGGCGTTCCTGCCCGATTCTTACAAAGCTCTGCAGCCCGCGCCTCCCGCACGTCCCCACCCTGCCCCCACTTCCCAATGGCAGATGCAGGAGTCTGTGCTGCTTTTCCGCTGGGAGAGTTACTGTTAGGCTTGTAATCTCTTGGTTTTAATTATTTCTTTATTTTTCCCTTCCTGTTATGTTGCCCTCTGTGTTTCCAAGGCTCGCCACAGACTCGGCAGGGAGAGTGTTTCCTGGTGTTTGGAAACCTCTCTTCTTAAAATTCCCTTCCCGGGTCGGGCTTCCCTTCCCGGGACGGAGCTCCCTCCCCACCTCCTTTGTCTCCTTTTTCGTCTTTTATATTTTTTCCTACCTGTTTTTGAAGACAATGGTCTGCTTTTCTGGTTGTCTGATGTCCTCTGCCAGCCTACAGAAGTTGTTTTGTGGAGTTTGCTCAGCGTTGAAATGTTCTTTTGAGGAATTTATGAGGGAGAAAGTGGTCTTCCCGTCCTATTCCTCTGCCATCTTTCTGCAGCTTCTCATATTATTTAAATTGTTGTTGTTGTTCAGTCACCAAGTCTTATCTGACTTGTTGAGATCTCATAGACTGCAGCATGCCAGGCTCCTCTGTCCTCCACCACCTCCCAGAGTTGACTCAAATTTATGTCCATTCTGTCTCTGCCTAGTTTCAAAACGAGGACCTGTCACATATAAGTGAATGTGAAAGCTGCTAGGCTACGGAAATGCACATTTTAATTGTTAACTAGTCCTATATATACACCAAGATGCAGTTATTAAGTAATCTGCATAAAGAGGTACATTTTATGAGCTATTAAAATAATGTATCTCATTATTAAAAGTCTCTAGATCCAAGTTGTCCTGGTGACTTCTGCTATTGAAACTAATTCATTCTGTGTTGCAGACAAATTGTTTTGCTCAGCTTTGAGTGTCCGAAGTTTTGTATGTATGGTAGGAAGGCCACATTTTCTTGAGAGATAAGTTTCTAAATGCTAAAATCACTATGAGCTTCCAACCTCCAACATGATAACAAAATGTTCAATACAGTATTTTCTGGTAGCTTCAAGACAGCCTCACTTTGTCTAAACTGAGGTCCAGAATAGGATATATGAGGTGCAATTGCCCTAGTTGATCTTCACACCAATAGCCAGAAGCAGAAGCATCCAGAGACCCCACAGATGAGTAAGATAATACATTATGCCACCAAACTTAGGAGTGCTTTGCTATGTAGCATTATCGTGGCAATCACTGTGTTCAATTATACCAAATTGTATTAAAGTCAGAAATTGAAGCTTAAAGTCTTATGTAGGATTTTATTATAAGACAATATAGAGCAGCAACAGATTTGAAGTCACAAAAGCTTTTGGCTGAACAGCAAAGTGTAATAAAAGTTTGAGCAACAGTGGAAAAATGGAGATTTTGCAAGGAAAGTAGATTGGAGTTGAGATGTGATGTTTTGTTCTGTTTCGTTCAGTTGCTAAGTCATGTCTGACAATTTGAGACCTCATGGACTGCAGTGCTCCAGTCTTCCTGTCCTTCACAATCTGCCGGAGCTTGCTCAATCTCATGCCCATTGAGTCGGTGATGCCATCCAACCATCTCATCCTCTGTTGTCCCCTTCTCCTGCTTTCAAACTTTCCCAGCATCAGGGTCTTTTCCAATGAGTCAGCTCTTCACATCAGGTGGCCAAAGTATTGGAGCTTCACCTTCAGCATCAGTCCTTCCAATGAGTATTCAGGGTTGATTTCCTTTAGGATTAACTTGTTTGATCTCCTTGCAGTCCAAGGGACTCTCAAGAGTCTTCTCCAACACAACAGTTCAAAAACATCAGTTCTTTGGTGCTCAGCCTTCTTTATAGTCCAGCTCTCACATTTCTACTCTATTATTAGAAAAACCATAGCTTTGATTATATGGACCTTTGTCAGGTAAGTGAATCTCTGCTTTTTAATATGCTGTCTGGGTTTGTGGTAGCTTTTCTTTCAAGGAATAAGGGTCTTTTAATTTCATGGCTGCAGTCATGAGATGTGATGTACATATGTTAAATTATTTAATCCTTACAACCAATAGAAGAAAGCTCCTTTAAGTGTGCCATAAGGTATACAAGATGAATCCATGGAAAATTTCTCCAACTGTAGTTGGAAAAACCTGTACCAAATCCTTGACAGAATTCTGAATTTTTCTACTCAATGATTATCCTAGCTGAGCGCAGAGTGAAATTAAGAACAACAAACTATACTAACAAACTCACTATTGCCATTTCTACCCATACATTTATGTAACATGCATACAGGGAAAAGAAGAAACCTAGCTGTAGGCAGCTTCAGCTGAGCCCACGTTTCCAATTCTGAAGAGATAATGCAGTAGCATCTCACCCATATGGCAATAAGACAGTTCGTCATATATTTGGAATGATTTTAAATGCAATGTTTTTGATTCATTATAATTAAAATTTTTAAAATTACATGTATTAATAAGAAAGTGTGTAAAATATTACTAGAATTTAGTGCTTTCTGTACAACTGATTTTCAATTTTTCTCCTTTCCTGTTCTCAAATTTTAAAAAAATTTATGCATCTAACTTAAACTTGGTATTAAAAATGTTCCTCATAAGTCTAAATTGATGGAAAGGATTCAATCTCCAATGCATTGCTTGTATTAACTTTTGAAAGTAAAACTATCATTTCTTTCATTGTTTTATTTACTTATGAGTTTATTTGAATGAAGAAAAAACAGAATGTTTTTTAAGAACCAGATTTATCAACTGCCTTTTTCTTCTTTAAATTTTATATATTTACTTAATGCTTATTTTGTTTAGAATATGTTTTACCTCCCTTGTTTCAAAATCAAAATAAAAGGCAAACACTGAAATGTTTTATCTCTATACCTGTCTCCTATAAGTAACCACTTTCATTACTGTCCCTGTTTTTTAGGCATATACAAACAGCTCTCATCTGTTCTTTTATAAAAAGGAGCATAGTATATAAAATGTACTAATTTTTTTGTTTTATTTTAGTAAAGAAAAGTATAGTTTCACATTTTTTGTAACAAACTACCATCAATTTAAGGGCTTGAAAAACTTAAATGTATTACATTTCAATTCTGGAGGGTAGAAGACTAAAATCAGTTTACACGTGTAAAATCAAGGTGTTTGCAAGACTAATTATTTCTGGGGCACCCAGAAAGTATCTATTTCTTATCTCTTCCAGCTTCTAGAGACTGCTGAAATTTCTTGTCTCATAAACAAACCACTCCAATATCTACTGCCATCTTCACATGGCCTTTTCTTTTCTTCAAATTTCCCTATGGCTCCCTCCTACAGACACACTGGAGATTACATTTAGGGCTCACCTGAGTAACCTAGGATAACTTCTCCATATCAAATTCCTTATTTTAATTAAAGTTGCAAATTATTTTTTGACATATAAGCTAATGGAGGTTCTGAGAATTACAATGTAGATATCTGTGGTGAGAGTGTATTATTGAGCCTGACAGGTCTGTGCCTTGGAAATCATTCCTATCCATCATAGACGTGCAGTTTCTTTGCTTTCCTTTTGTAGCTGCATAACTTTGGCCACCTCATGCGAAGAGTTGACTCATTAGAAAAGACTCTGACGCTGGCAGGGATTGGGGGCAGGAGGAAGAGGGGACGACAGAGGATGAGATGGCTGGATGGCATCACCGACTAGATGGATGTGAGTTTGAGTGAACTCCGGGAGTTGGTGACGGACAGGGAGGCCTGGCATACTGCGATTCATGAGGTCGCAAAGAGTCGGACACGACTGAGCAACTGAACTGACTGAATAGGGTCTTATTTTGGGCTTCCCTGGTGGCTCAACTGGTAAAGAATTTGCCTGAAATGCAGACCTGAGTTTGCTCCCTGGTTGGGAAGATCCCCTGGAGAAGGGAAAGGCTACCCACTCCAGTATTCCCACCTAGAAAAGTTCATGGACTATATCGTCCACGGGGTCGCAAAGAGTTGGACGTGACTGAATGACTTTCACTTTCACTTTCGCTAATACTCCCACATACAGCTGTATCATGTTTTAAGTAATTTTCTACTAATAGACATTTTTGTTTTGCTTTGTTTTCATAGGGAATGCTACAATTAGTAGCTTTATAAATACATTTTGGATCTGTTCATATGTATCAATAGAATGCATTATATGTAACATATGTATGTATGTGTGTGTGTGTTCAGTCATGTCTGACTCTTTGCAACCCCATGGACTGTAGCCCGCCAGACTACTCTGTCCATGGGATTTCCCAGTGGATTGCCATTTCCTACTCCAGGGGATTTTCCCGAACCCAGGGATCCAACCTGCATCTCTTGTGCCCACTGTATTGGCAGGCGGATTTTTAGCATTGAGCCACCTGAGTGATAGGTATATAGAGATATAAAAATATAATGTAAATATTAATTTTAATACTTAAAAGGAAAAATATATGAAGATTCATATACTAATGAGTTGCTGTGATGGTTTATAATTAACTCATGTTTCTGAGGTTGAATTGTATTCCTTATAAGAATGGCAATATTCAGCATCAATTCTATTCTGTCTTTCAATAGGTGTAAATTCAGAGAAATCTCTTCATATAAATACGTAGATGAAAATTAAAGGAGTTACAGCAATATCTTCAAAGTCTTTAAACTTCTTTTTAGTCATACACTTAAATCACTTAGTGACCTATCATCAAACACTAATAACTTATCAGATAACAACTCAATTCTGTGCTCCTTTAACTTTTGTTGAATGTAAACAGTTGCAAAACACTGAGCAGTAAGATATTTATTGCAGAATCATTTACTTTTTTAAAATCAAGAGCAGGAATTTGAAAATCATCCCTATGTTTTGCTGTCCCAGAGTTCTTAATTCTTAGAATAATGGAAAGTGGTAAAGTATGGGAGGCCAAAAATAAGAGCTAAGTTGGAGAATAAAAATGATGAAGAGAAGTTAGGAAAGGGAGCAAAATTCAACTCCATGTTCTTTCTTGGGCAGATCAGTTTTGGTTATGTATACATAAGATAGGTGAAGATCTGAAAATCAATTCCTTTAAGATATTTCTTCTGCATACTCCTTGTCAAGTCCTCAAGTACCCATGTGATATACATATGCTATCCAATATTGAAGACTGAAGCTGTTCACTATTGCAGCTTGTATTCTCAAACACCAAAGGCTATATTTTTATTCTCTTCTTAATGGCATACTTAGGTTTTAGAAGAACTGAATTATGGCAAAGGGTATCTAAAATAATTTCTTTAAGAACACAGATGGTCTCTTCTACTTAGCAAAATTTCAGAATAACTCCTGGTGTTTGCCAAGTATATGTAGATAGTAAATGCTTATGGTTTGATTAAAAGAAAGTTATATATATATATATATATATATATATATATAAAGAAAGTTATTAAGAATAAATGCAGTGCATAAGCATCTAGTTCAAATCTGGTCACCTTGCTATTCACTTGCCATTTCTTTCTAGGGAATTCAGAGCCTTGGTCCTAATAGGAGAGGTCTAGCCAGTTTAGCTGCCTTTATATAACTGTAGCACAGTGGTAAGTGAGACAGTTCCTACTGTTTTCAATGTTTAACTGGGGCTCAAAAGAAGAGCACCATGGGTGTTAAGTGCTCACACATTTATTCAGAGGTGCTAGCCATCTATGTAGAACTTGTTAAAAGTGGCCCAAACTGGCTCTGCAACACTTAACCCATCAGCACCTCCAGCTTATACATGAGAGGAGGCTAGTGAATTAATGGGTAACTTCAGTAACTTCACTCACTCAGTCGTGTCTGACTCTTTGCCAATCCGTGGACTGTAGCCTGCCAGGCTCCTCTGTCCATGGGATTCTCCAGGCAGGAATACTGGAGTGGGTTGCCATTTCCTTCTCCAGGGGATCTTCCTGACCCAGGGATCAAACCCAGGTCTCCCATATTGCTGGCAGATGCTTTAACCTCTGAGCCGCCAGGGAAGTCTCTGAATTAATGGGTGCAGACTGACAAATAAGGATTTCCTTGAGGAAAATTTTATAGTGCTATGCTTTACCTCTCTCATTTCTTGGGGAAATAGTGTACTCTTTTTCAACTTAAGCCATGTGACTAGGGCTTAAAGGAATGACCCAATGAGCTTGGAGGTGTAGAAAATCAGGCCTGAATCTTTCTGGGAAAAGCTAAAGACTGGTAGTATTTGCTGGGGAGCAGAATGGAAGGAGACAGATCCATAGGGGATCTCTTGTTCCAGTGTTTGATGGAAAAGGATGTGTTTTTCCGTAGATTAAGATGATGTATGTAATGTAGCAGGTTTGATCCAAGACATGACTCTAAGAGCAATAGGCTCTGTGGGACATTAGCAAGAAGAGAACAACAGAAAAAAGATTCAGGAGGTGGTATAGCACCACAGTAAAGGGTATGAAAGTGGTTGATATTAGAAAGAGCTCTTGAGAGAGAGGTGATATTTAGGCGCTGGCCATCAAGAGGGTTAAAACTTTCAGATTAAAGCACTACTATTCAATTCAGATCCTTTGCTCATTTTTAAATCAAATTATTTGTGTTTTTACTCTTAAGGTATGAGTTCCATATATATATATATATATATATATATAATTTTTTTTCCCAAAGAAGTTATACAAATGGCCAACAGATGTATGGAAGGGTGCTCCATATCACCAATAATTTGGAAATACAAATCAAAACCACAATGAGATATCACGTTATGCTTGTTAGGATGGCAGATATTTAAAAAGATGAGACTACTACCTTTATCAGCAGTTGGTGAGGGTGTAGAGAAAAGGGAACCCTTGTAAAGCGTACAGTGTATATTGATACAGCCATGGTGATGAGAAGTATGGAACTTTCTCCAAAAAGCTAAAAGTAGAACAACAATATGATGTAGCAATCCTGCTTCTGGGTATATACCTGTAGGGAACAAAATCAGTATCTCAAAGACATATATGTAACCCCATGTTCATTATCCATAGTACCCGCATGGAAACCATCTGTGTCCATCAACAAATGAATGAATGCAGATATATATATGTAAATATAAAATATTTCATCATATAAATTTATATATATCAAAAAATTGTATATATAGTATACATATAAATTATAGTCATATATATAACAAATTACATAAATTATCATTATGTAAGAATTATATATATTATATATAATATATACAATTTCTCTTTGATATATATAAATGTATAAGATGGGATATTATTTAGCCAAAAACAAAAGAAAAAATATTGCTATTTGGACATCATAGATGAAACTAGAAGGCATTGCACTAAGTAAAATAAGCCAGTCAGAGAAAGGATACTGTAAGGTATCATTTATATGTAGAATCTGGAAAAAAAAAAAAAAGCCTGTAAAAACAGACTAGAATTGTGGTTATCAGGGCCTACTGCCAATATTTTCCGTTGATGTAATAATATGTTCTTAGTAAATGCCAATAGTTAAAAGTATAAAATAGACTTGCCACATGAGAAGAACAAACAAATACTGTCTTCCAGAAAAGTCCTCTCAAGCATCAGTGTAGAAAGGGTTTGTTTTCTCCTTGATACTATACTTTTTTTTATTTTTAATTTTACAATACTGTATTGGTTTTGCCATACATCGCATACTATACTTTTTTTTTTTTTCTTCTTTAGATTTTTAAGGAGCCATGAAGTAAACCTGCTGGATATTTCCAGCTTCAGATTTCAGTGATAAAAATGAGAGGATAGAAGGGGATAATCTAACAGAAGATGCTAGTAAGGTAGGGGGCCAAGACTAGTAAGAAAATGTGAAGAGCAACTTAGATGGGGAAGTGTTGCCCATGCGTGAGAAGGCAGTTCCTCTCAGCTCACTCTGTGAGCACTGCAGATATAATTAAATGCTCCAGGCATTTGTTCCTGTTGATACCAGATGAGCTTTGCAAATCCTTCATAATAACATGATAGTGGCATCTACCACCAAAGCATAGATATTATAAAAAATCTCAAGAGACATGGCAAATTATGTTGATCTGAAGCCAAATGCTGCCTCTACTTAGCATCCTCTTTACGCTTACCTTCTTAAGAACGAGGTATTTTTCAGGTTGATAGCTTAATGATTATGACTATTTTATGCTAAGCAGTCCCCCAAGAGTTTTATATACAACTGTACATACAGATTATTTTATTCCACATTCACTGCAGCCTGAGAAAGATGTATTATTATTTCCATTTTTCAGTTGAGTCTCAGTAAAGCAAGTTGAACAGAAAGTTGCAGAATTAAGAGCAAAACCCAAATGCTAGATCACCAAAAGCATCTTAACTTCAATACCAAATCACCTGGCCTCTTAGATTTAAGTGCATGGAGAATTAGTATCTTTTTAGAATCTATATTTATTCTATTGTAATTTTCCTAACTAACTTACTAACTACATAATCCTTGAAAGAGAGCAGAGGTATTTGGCGAAATCCTGTTACTGTCTTCTAGATATGTCATTGCTTTATTAAAGTTTGCCCATTTGCTAGGCTGTCTAGTCTTAAACTACAGGTGACTAAGTTAATTTAAATAATAAATATCAAAGGGAGAGATAAAATATTATAAATCAGATGTTTAGCATGGCAAGATTCCTTACAAAAGTAGAGTTATTCATACATATTAGCGATTAATTAACATTTTCTAGAAAACAGATAATAAGCAAACTGAGATAATATAAATGAAAATTGAATAATAAGCTGCTTCTGAATTTCTACTCTCAATTTATGCTGATATTTAACTAAAATTAATACCTCTAAAATGTTGCAGCTTTTAGGGATGGCACATAATGAACAAAGCTAGTGGAGGTGATGAAATTCCAGCTGAGCTATTTCAAATCCTAAAAGATGATGCTGTGAAAGTGCTACTCTCAGATTACCAGCAAATTTGGAAAACTCAGCTGTGGCACAGGACTGGAAAAGGACGGTTTTCATTCAAATCCCAAAGAAAGGCAGTGCCAATGAATGCTCAAACTACTGCACAATTGCTCTCATCACACACACTAGCAGAGTAATGCTCAAAATTCTCCAGGCCAGAACCTTGAACTCCCAGATACTCAAGATAGATTTAGAAAAGGCAAAGGAACCAGATATCAAATTGCCAATATCCATTGTATACTCAAAAAGCAAGTTCAGTTCACTTCAGGCACTCAATCATGTCAGAATCTTTGTGACCTCATGAACTGCACCATGCCAGGCCTCCCTGTCCATCACCAACTCAGAGTTTACCCAAACTCATGTCCATTGAGTCGATGATGCCATCCAACCATCTTATCCTCTGTCGTCCCCTTTTCCTCCTGCCCTCAGTCTTTCTCAGCATCAGGGTCTTTTCAAATGAGTCAGCTCTTCACAACAAGTGGCCAAAGTATTGGAGTTTCAGCTTCAACAACAGACCTTCCAATGAACACCCAGGACTGATATCCTTTAGGATAGACTGGTTGGATCTCTTTGCAGTCCAAGGGACTCTTAAGAGTCTTCTCCAACACCACAGTTCAAAAGCATCAATTCTTCGGTGCTCAGCTTTCTTTACAGTCCAACTCTCACATCCATACATGACTACTGGAAAAACCATAGCTTTGACTAGACGGACCTTTGTTGGCAAAGTAATGTCTCTGTTTTTCAATATGCTATCTAGGTTGGTCATAACTTTCCTTCCAAGGAGTAGGTGTCTTTTAATTTCATGGCTGCAATCACCATCTGCAGCAATCTTGGAGCCCAGAAAAATAAAGTCAGCCACTGTGTCCACTGTTTCTCCATGTATTTCACATGAAGTGATGGGACCGGATGCCATTATCTTAGTTTTCTGAATGTTGAGCTTTAAGCCACGTTTTTGCTCTCCTCTTTCACGTTCATCAAGAGGCTCTTTAGTTCCTCTTCACTTTCTGCCATAAGGGTGGTGTCACCTGAATATCTGAGGTTATTTATATTTCTCCTGCCAATCTTGATTCCAGCCTGTGCTTCTTCCAGCCCAGCATTTCCCATGATGTACTCTGCATATAAGTTAAAGAAGCAGGGTGACAGTTTCTTTATACAGCCTTGACGTACTCCTTTTCCTATTTGGAACCAGTCTGTTGTTCCATGTCCAGTTCTAACTGTTGCTTCCTGACCTGCATATAGATTTCTCAAGAGGCAGGTCAGGTGGTCTGGTATTCCCATCTCTTTCAGAATTTTCCACAGTTTATTGTGATCCACACAGTCAAAGGCTTTGGCATAGTCAATAAAGCAGAAATAGATGTTTTTCTGGAACTCTCTTGCTTTTTTCGATGATCCAGCAGATGTTGGCAATTTGATCTCTGGTTCCTCTGCCTTTTCGAAAACCAGCTTGAACATGTGAAAGTTCATGGTTCACACATTGCTGAAGCCTGGCTAGGGCAATTTTGAGCATTACTTTACTAGCATGTGAGATAAGAGCAATTGTGCGGTAGTTTGAGCATTCTTTGGCATTGCCTTTCTTTGGGATTGGAATGAAAACTGACCTTTTCCAATTCTGTGACCACTGCTAAGTTTTCCAAATTTGCTAGCATATTGAGTGCAGCACTTTCACAGCATCATCTTTTAGGATTTGAAATAGCTCATCTGAAATTCCATCACCTCCACTAGCTTCGTTCATAGTGATGCTTCCTAAGGCCCCCTTGACTTCTCATTCCAGGATGTCTGGCTCTAGGTGAGTGATCACACCATCGTGATTATTTGGGTCATGTAGATCTTTTTTGTACAGTTCTTCTGTGTATTCTTGCCACCTCTTCTTATTATCTTCTGCTTCTGTTAGGTCCATATTATTTCTGTCCTTTATTGAGCCCATCTTTGCATGTAATGTTCCCTTGGTATCTCTAATTTTCTTTAAGACCTCTCCAGTCTTTCCCATTCTTTTCTTTCCCTCTATTTCTTTTCATTGATCGCTGAGGAAGGCTTTCTTATCTCTCCTTGCTATTCTTTGGAACTCTTCATTAAAATGGGTATATCTTTCCTTTTCTTCTTTGCTTTCCTCTTCTCTGCTTTTCACAGCTATTCGTAAGGCCTCCTCAGACAGCTGGCTGCATGGCACAGGAGAGACAGCTGCACTTTGCTGGAGCAGCTGTGAAGAGATACCCTACGTCCAAGGTAAGAGTAACCCACAAAGGTGGTAGGCACTAAGAGAGGGCATCAGAGGGAAGACAAAGTGAAACCGCAATCACAGAAAACTAGCCACTATGATCACATGGACCACAGCCTTGTCTAACTCAGTGAAACTAAGTCATGCCCTGTGGTGCCACCCAAGATGAAGGGGTCATGGTGGAGAGATCTGACAGAATGTGGTCCACTGGAGAAAGGAATGGCAAACCAGTTCAGTATTCCTGCCTCGAGAACGCCATGATCAGTATGAAAGGCAAAAAGATAGGACCCTGAAAGATGAACTCCCCAGGTCGGTAGGTGCACAATATGCTACTGGAGATCAGTGGAAAAATAACTCCAGAAAGAATAAAGGGATGGAGCCAAAGCAAAAACTACACCCAGTTGTGGATGTAACTGGTGATAGAAGCAAGGTCTGAAGCTGTAAAGAGCAATATTGTATAGGAACCTGGAATGTTAGGTCCATGTATCAAGGCAAATTGGAAGTGCTCAAACAGGAGATGGCAAGAGTGAAGTGGACATTCTAGAAATCAGCAAACTAAAATGGACAGGAATGGGTGACTTTAATTCAAATGACTATTATATCTACTATTGTGGGCAGGAATCCTTTAGAAGAAATGGCGCAGCCATCATAGTCAATTTAAGAGTCCGTAATGCAGTACTTGGATACAATCTCCAAAATGAAAGAATGATCTCTGTTCATTTCCAAGGCAAACCATTCAATATCATGGTAATTCAAGTCTATGCCCAGAACAGTAACGCTAAAGAAGCTGAAGCTGAATGGTTCTATGAAGACCTACACGACTTTTTAGAACTAACACCCAAAAGAGATGTCCTTTTCATTATAGAGGACTGGAATGCAAAAGTAGGAAGTCAAGAAACACCTGGAGGAATAGGCAAATTTGGCCTTGGAGTACAGAATGAGGCAGGGCAAAGGCTAACAGAGTTTTGCCAAAAGAATGCACTGATCATAGCAAACACCCTCTTCTAACAACACAAAAGAAGACTCTCCACATGGAAATCACCATATGTCTAACACTGTGTTCAGAATGATTATATTCTTTGCAGCTGAAGATGGAGAAGTTCTATACAGCCAACAAAGACAAGACCGGGAGCTGACTGTGCCTCAAATCATGAATTCCTAAATGCCAAATTCAGATTTAAATAGAAGAAAGTGTGGAAAATCACTAGACCATTCAATATGACCTAAATCAAATTCCTTATGATTATACAGTTGAAGTGAGAAATAGATTTAAGGGACTAGATCTGATAGACAGATGAACTATGCCTGATGAACTATGGACAGAGGTTTGTGACACTGTACAAGAGACAGGGATCAAAACCATTCCCAAGAAAAAGAAATGCAAAAAGTGAGAGTGTTCCAGACAAACTTATATTTCTGCTTTATTGACTATGTCAAAGCCTTTGACTGTGTGGATCACAAGAAACTGTGGAAAATTCTGAAAGAGATGGGAATACCAGACCACCTGACCTGTCTCCTGAGAAATCTGTATGCAGGTCCAGAGGCAACATTGAAATCTGGACATGGAAACAAATCTGAACAGACAGGTTCCAAATCGGGAAAGGAGTAAGTCAAGGCTGTATATTGTCACCCTGCTTAGTTAACTTCTATGCAGAGTACATCATGAGAAACACTGGGCTGGATGAATTACAAGCTTGGATCAGAATTGCCAGGAGAAATATCAATAACCTCAGATATGCAGATGACACCACTCTTATGGAAGAAAATGAAGAATTAAAGAGCCTAGTGATGAAAGTGAAAGAGGACAGTGTAGTTCAGTTCAGTTCAGTCACTCAGTTGTGTCCGACTCTTTGCAACCCCATTAATCACAGCACACCAGGCCTCCCTGTGCATCACCAACTTCCGGAGTTCACTCAAACTCATGTCCATAAAGTTGGTGATGCCATCCAGCCATCTCATCCTCTGTCGTCCCCTTCTCCTCCTGCCCCCAATCCCTCTGAGCAGCAGAGTCTTTTCCAATGAGTCAACTCTTCTCATGAGGTGGCCAAAGTACTGGAGTTTCAGCTTTAGCATCAGTCCTTCCAAAGAACACCCAGGACTGATCTCCTTTAGAATAGACTGGTTGAATCTCCTTGCAATCCAAGGGACTCTCAAGAGTCTTCTCCAACACCACAGTTCAAAAGCATCAATTCTTCGGTGCTCAGCCTTCTTCACAGTCCAACTCTCACATCCATACATGACCACAGGAAAAACCATAGCCTTGACCAGACAGACCTTTGCTGGCAAAGTAATGTCTCTGCTTTTGAGTATGCTATCTAGGTTGGCCATAACTTTTCTTCCAAGGAGTAAGCGTTTTTTAATTTCATGGCTGCAATCACCATCTGCAGTGATTTTGGAGCCCCCAAAAATAAAGCCTGACTCCATTTCCACTGTTTCCCCATCTATTTCCCATGAAGTGATGGGGCCAGATGTCATGATCTTCATTTTTCTGAATGTTGAGCTTTAAGCCAACTTTTTCACTCTCCTCTTTCACTTTCATCAAGAAGCTTTTTAGTTCCTCTTCACTTTCTGCCATAAGGGTGGTGTCATCTGCATATCTGAGGTTATTGATATTTCTCCTGGCAATCTTGATTCTAACTTGTGCTTCTTCCAGCCCAGCATTTCTCATGATGTACTCTGCATATAAGTTAAAGAAGCAGGGTGACAATATACAACCTTGAAGTATTCCTTTTCCTATTTGGAACCAATCTATTGTTGCATGTCCAGTTCTAACTGTTGCTTCCTGACCTGCATATAGGTTTCTCAAGAGGCAGGTCAGGTGGTCTGGTATTCCCATCTCTTTCAGAATTTTCCACAGTTTATTGTGATCCACACAGTCAAAGGCTTTGGCATAGTCAATAAAGCAGAAATAGATGTTTTTCTGGAACTCTCTTGCTTTTTCCATGATCCAGTGGATGTTGGCAATTTGATCTCTGGTTCCTCTACCTTTTCTAAAACCAGCTTGAACATCTGGAAGTTCACGGTTCATATATTGCTGAAGTCTGGCTTGAAGAATTTTAAGCATTACTTTGGTAGAGTGTGAAATGAGTGCAATTGTGTGGTAGTTTGAGCAATCTTTGGCATTGCCTTTCTTTGGGATTGGAATGAAAACTGACATTTTCCAGTCCTGTGGCCACAGCTGAGTTTTCCAAATTTGTTGGTGTATTGAGTGCAGCACTTTCACAGCATCATCTTTCAGGATTTGAAAAGTGTAAAAGCTGGCTTAAAACTCAACATTCTGAAAACTAAGATCCTGGCATCTGGTTCTATCATTTCATGATAAATAAGTGGGGAAACAATCGAAACAGTGACAGATTTAATTTGGTGGGGCTCAAAAATCACTGTAGATGGTGACTGCAGCCATAAAATTAAAAGACGCTTGCTCCTTGGAAGTTATCACCACCCTATACAACATATTGGAGAAGGCAATGGCACCCCACTCCAGTATTCTTGCCTGGAAAATCCCATGGATGGAGGACCCTGGTAGGCTGCAGTCCATGGGGTTGCTGAGAGTTGGATGCGACTCAGTGACTTCAATTTCACTTTTCACTTTCATGCATTGGAGAAGGAAATGGCAACCCACTCCAGTGTTCTTGCTTGGAGAATCCCAGGGACAGCGGTGCCTGGTGGGCTGCCATCTATGGGGTTGCACAGAGTC
This sequence comes from Capra hircus, assembly GCF_001704415.2. Lineage (NCBI taxonomy): Eukaryota > Metazoa > Chordata > Mammalia > Artiodactyla > Bovidae > Capra > Capra hircus. The sequence continues at coordinate 13,308,950 of NC_030814.1, read as the reverse complement.
AGGCATGACTGAAGCAACTTAGCAGACAACATATTAAAAAGCAGAGACATTACTTTGCCAACAAAGACCCATCTAGTCAAAGGTATGATTTTTCCAATAGTCATGTATGGATGTAAGAGTTGGACTATAAAAAAGCTAAGCACCAAATAATTGATGCTTCTGCACGGTTGTGTTGGAGAAGACTCTTGAGAGTCCCTTGGACTGCAAGGAGATCCAACCAGTCCATCCTAAAGGAAATCAGTCCTAAATACTCATTGAAAGGGCTGATGCTGAAGCTGAAATCCCGATACTTTGGCCACATGATACGAAAAACTGACTCATTTGAAAAGACCCTGATGCTGGGAAAGATTGAGAACATGAAGAGAAGGGGGCTACAGAGGATGAGACATTTAGATAGAATCACTGACTCAATGGACATGAGATTGAGTAAACTCTGGGAGTTGGTAATGGACAGGGAAGCCTGGTGTGCTGTAGTCCAGCGGTTTGCAATGAATCAGACAGGCATGAAAGACTGAACTAAACTAACTCTTTTATATAACTGTATTTCTTTTAAAATAATAATTTGTGCTTCCCTGGTGGCTCAGATGGTAAAGAATCTGCCTAAGATGGGGGAGACAAGGGTTCAATCCCTGGGTTGGGAAGATCCCCTGGTGGAGGACATGATAACCCACTCCAATATTCTTCCCTGGAGAATCCCATGGACAGAGGAGTCTGGTGAGCTATAGTCCATGGAGTCACAGTCATATCACATACTTCTATATAATGTGTTCTTCTTTTAAAATGATAAATTAGACAGAGTTAAACCAACTATTAAATAATATAGACATGTTGGTGAAAAATGACTAGGAGTCATGTAAAGCCATATCTGTTATATGTTCAAATAATACTGATTTTTATGGCCAATTACTATATGTAAAGATAAATTAATAAATGCCTGTTGAACTCTGTTTCATAATCTTTAAGAGTCAGAGATGTATATATATACTATTGAGACTGTAAGGTATGAAATGGTTAATGGAGAGGAGATGAACAGTGTTCAGCATGAATCAAATCACTCGCCAAATTGTTCAAACTTTACTCATTATTACTGAATCTGGTCTTCCAGATTAAGACCAAGACAGTATATACCATTGATATTTGAAATATAAAGCCAAGTATAGATTTTAAAAGTGTCAGTGATGTTTTTCTCCTATTCCAATTTTTTCTTTTTGAAATTGTGTTGCTATAAATCTGCATTTCAACTTGAATGTTTTTAAATTTGCATTGCTACAGCATCCACAGATTGCTTTTTACATTTAATGAAGTTCATTGGGTTTACATATTCTCAGCTAAGAAATCTGTGAAAAACAGAAGCCTCTAAAATGTTCATAAAGCTTAAATGGGGGGGAAATATATATATTGCTTTTCTTTTCTTTTCTCTAAGGCTTCTCTTGGAAATATGTTGGAAATAAAACTATCACCATCTCAATCTTTATCTCTAAGTTTTATTTTCTTGCTCATATGATACGGCCCAGAAGTGTCTAATATTTATAGAAGTCTGACTTATAATTTGTAATCCTGATTTTCCTCGATCGAATTTTTCACTTAATATCAGTATATTGATATGATGGAATTCAGTCTTGCCCAATACTCTTCCAAGTGTCTCCATGTTATAAAATTCCCCATCTCTGGGGAACTGGACTCACTGCTCACTGGACTCTGGTAGTTTAGAATTTAGCTGATGTTCAAAAGGTTAACATCATTACCGAGGCAAACAACTAAATGAATATCATATTGAAGAGGGTAGGAGAAACTTTTGAGATTAGAATTTCTGAGATTGTTTTATCACATTAACAGGAAAATTTTAGTGGATAAGAAATAATTAGTATGATTTATTCTTCAGCTGGTCTGAAAAGTTTTTACCAAAAGTAAAGTGCCCTTTAGTTCAATAACACTAACAAGTCTATTTATATGAGTATCTATTTAAAGTTTTGTTACATTTTCAATAAAAGTTAAACTGTTTGTTCTCATAATGTGTGGGTTAATTTAGTGCTATTTCATTTAATATGTCTTGATAGGGTATTAAGATACTTTATTTCAACCATTTAATAGCCCATTAATCACCATTTTGAACATTATAAGTATATGGATATGCTTATATATATATTAGATATCAATATGGTTAAATATATAAGATGTGTGTGAACATATGCATAAATAAAGATCTTTTATCAGCTGTTCCTTGCCTTATAGCATAGGGAACTGAAGCTGGACCTTAAGTAAGAATCTGTCAAACTAGGTCATGTCACTTATTACTTCCATTTTCCCAGATGCTTTACAACCTGAATAGATTTAAGGATGAAAGAAAAAAATTATCAGAGATAATAAATTTAAATTAAAAAATAATCAGATATAAAGATTTGGCAGTGTTTAAAGAGTCAGGTATAATTCCAGCATGACATGAACCAAATTTGTGTAAATATCTTGAATTATTATTATATTTAGATGGCATACGTGTGAGGATGAGGTATTGTTTCGTATCTTCCCTTAGAGGTCATGAATATTGTAAACCTATAGTAAGTTCGTGGCTCAGACGGTAAAGCATCTGCCTACACTGGGGGACACCCGGGTTCGAGCCCTGGGTTGGGAAGATCCTCTGGAGAAGGAAATGGCAACCCACTCCAGTGTTCTTGCCTGGAAAATCCCATGGATGGAGGAGCCCGGTAGGCTACAGTCCATGGGGTCGCAAAGAGTCGAACACGACTGAGCGACTTCGCTTCACTTCATAGTAAGTTCAGATGAAACAGGAAAGGTAAATATTTCTCATCATATCTTAGACGAGAAATAAGAATATAATTGATTAAATACTTAATCACACATCCATAAGCAAGTTAAATTCTAACTACATTTGCACCCTGTACTTTATTCCAACAACTGTATAATATGTATCTCATATGGTGGGGACGTTCTATTAATGAGACATGCATCTAGTCATTATAATTGATATTTTTGACACAGATAGCCTTCTTTCTTTCCATCTTCCTCTCTCCTTTTAACTTCTTTCCCCTCTCTCTTCTTCCTTTTATTTTCTGTTTAAATAAATAGGCATCATACATTTTTGTGTGTATGATATTTTTCTTTGTTTATAACCCTCTCTTTTGTACACATTCTTTGTATATATCCAAGGGAAATACATTTACTTCATATATAAAGAAGTGTGTCCATTTTAAATATAATTGAATATTTGTTCAGCAAGGATGTTTTGTAATTTGTGCATGTTGGAAGATATTGCTTACATATTTCAAACTGGAGATTGTTATGGAAATGTTATCACTGATATCATCTGGATAATGCTTGCAAGCATAAAAAAAGTCTGAGCATATACATGAGTTAAGGCTGTTTTCTTATTCTAGAGGTTGTAATGGAACTCCGTGTGCAAATGAGTCTATATAAAGAAACGACATTGTGCAAATCTGAAGGGGGGCAACAGAAGGCAAGAGAGGTAAGCAGGAGTTTTATGGGATATGGGATAATAAAATTATGCCTGCATGACTCTGCATGAAAGGAGAGTCAAAAAAGCTGAGTGTTAAATTACCAAAGGAAATACTTTAAAGAAAATTAGAGGCTTAAGTGGAGTCAGCCCTTCTCATAATTTAGACCTAGAATTTTGGTTTTAAACTAAAAACTGATAACTTTACTTGTGAAAGTCAATTTTCAGACAGGATAAGACAGCTATTTGGATCTCTGAGCTTGAGTTAAATATCCTTTGGGGAATAATTAAAGGAAGAGCTTGAGAAAACGGAGAGAGAAGAATCAAATATGCTGTTACCTACTTTCTCATGTCAGATTGGTCCTTAAAATAAAGCTGCAGCTTCCATCTCCCAGTGCCAGAATTTCACGAGCTCTTGGGAATTGTGTGATTAGAGGGACTGTTCTCAGGGTGATTCTTCAAAGGTCTCTGAAATGGCATTTCTATTCTGTCTCTTCTTTCTGAGAAAAAAAGAACTACAATCTCTATTTTTCCTCCTAATACAATATTTTTTTTCCAAAATGGATATACATAGTCAAATGATATAATAACCTCTCCAAAATAAGTGAGCCAATCACCTTCACAGGAATCAATATTTACAACTTTTTTTTAACAACAAGAATTTTTTAATTGCTTGTCCCTCAGTTCATGGACTTAGAAATTTGGAAAAAAAATATAATAATAATGTCCATGTAGAGAATTCATTCACACTGAGTAAGAACTTAGTTCTCATTTTTTTTTCTCTCTAATTAAGAGTCAACTGAAGATTCTTTTATTTTATTGACTTATTTTTATGTTTGACTTTGCTGGGTCTTTGCTATACTTTGCTGGGCTTTTCTCTAGTTGCAGTGACTGGAGGCCACTCTCCAGCTGTGGAGCACGGGCGTCTCGTGGCGGTGTGGGCTTCAGCAGTTGTGGTAGATGGGCTCAGCAGTTGCAGTTTCTAGGCTCTAGAGCACAGGCTCGGCCGTGGTGTTGCCAGGGCTTAATTGTTCCGTGGTATGTGGGACCTTCCCAGGTCAGGGATCGAAAATGTGTCTCCTGCATTGGCAGGTGGACTCTTTACCACTGAGCCATCAGGGAAGCCCTGAAGATCCTGATAATCATGAATAGAGTCAAGGACAAAAAACTCAAGAGATGGTATAGCACCCCTGTGCAGAATATGAAAGTTGAAGACTGGTTTTCTATCCTGGCTCTGCAACTTACTAGCCATGTAACCATGAACAGCTTATTTAACCTTTCTATCCTCTCTTCCTCATCTGTTATAGATGGGGAAGAAAAGTGATATCCACATAATGTGACTGTGGGGGTTTACTGTGTTATATATAAAAAGCACCAGGTATCAAGGTTGCTTCTCTTGATATTTTAATTAGCCTACGGAGACTTCAAACAGGTACATATATGATTTCTATTAAAGTTTTATTTTCTATAACCATTAGGTCTTTTTGAAGGAGAGAAAGAAGGGGATGGGAGTCTAAGAAGTGTCAGATCAGAAATCACTGTGATATCATGTACATCCCTGTAGGGGAGGGGCTACGATTACATTTGCTTTCATTATCCCTTTTCTGTGTTCAGTTCAGTTCAGTTTAGTTGATCAGTTGTGTCCGACTCTTTGCAACCCCACGGATCACAGCACGCCAGGCATCCCTGTCCATCACCATCTCCCGGAGTTCACTCAGACTCATGTCCATCGAGTCCGAGATGCCATCCAGCCATCTTATCCTTGGTCGTCCCCTTCTTCTCCTGCCCCCAATCCCTCCCAGCATCAGAGTCTTTTCCAATGAGTCAACTCTTTGCATGAGGTGGCCAAAGTACTGGAGTTTCAGCTTTAGCATCATTCCTTCCAAAGAAATCCCAGGGTTGATCTCCTTCAGAATGGATTGGTTGGATCTCCTTGCAGTCCAAGGGACTCTCAAGAGTCTTCTCCAACACCAGAGTTCAAACGCATCAATTCTTCGGCGCTCAGCCTTCTTCACAGTCCAGCTCTCACATCCATATATAACCACAGGAAAAACCATAGCCTTGATTAGACGGACCTTAGTCTGCAAAGTAATGTCTCTTCTTTTGAATATACTATCTAGGTTGGTCATAACTTTTCTTCCAAGGAGTAAGCGTCTTTTAATTTCATGGCTGCAATCACCATCTGCAGTGATTATGTGCCCAATATGCTACTGGAGATCAGTGGAGAAACAACTCCAGAAAGAATGAAGGGACGGAGCCAAAGCAAAACCAATATCCAGCTGTCGATGTGACTGGTGATAGAAGCAAGGGCCGATGCTGTAAAGAGCAATATTGCATAGGAACCTGGAATGTCAGGTCCATGAATCAAGGCAAATTGGAAGTGGTCAAACAAGAGATGGCAAGGGTGAGCGTCGATATTCTAGGAATCAGGGAACTAAAATGAACTGGAATGGGTGAATTTAACTCAGATGACCATTACATCTACTACTGTGGGCAGGAATCCCTCAGAAGAAATGGAGTAGCCATCATGGTCAACAAAAGAGTCCGAAATGCAGTACTTGGATGCAATCTCAAAAATGACAGAATGACCTCTGTTCATCTCCAAGGCAAACCATTCAATATCACAGTTATACAAGTCTATGCCCCAACCAATAATGCTGAAGAAACTGAAGTTGAATGGTTTTATGAAGACTTACAAGACCTTTTAGAACTAACACCCAAAAAAGATGTCCTTTTCATTATAGGGGACTGGAATGAAAAAGTAGGAAGTGAAGAAACACCTGGGGTAACAGGCAAATTTGGCCTTGGAATGTGGAACGAAGCAGGACAAAGACTAATAGAGTTTTGCCAAGAAAATGCACTGGTCATAGCAAACACCCTCTTCCAACAACACAAGAGAAGACTCTACACATGGACATCACCTGATGGTCAACATGAAAATCAGATTGATTATATTCTTTGCAGCAAAAGATAGAGAAGCTCTATACAGTCAACAAAAACAAGACCGGGAGATGACTGTGGCTCAGATCATGAACTCCTTATTACCAAATTCAGACTCAAATTGAAGAAAGGAGGAAAAACCACCAGACCATTCAGGTATGACTTAAATCAAATCCCTTATTATTATACAGTGGAAGTGAGAAATAGATTTAAGGGCCTAGATCTGATAGATAGAGTGCCTGATGAACTATGGAATGAGGTTCGTGACATTGTACAGGAGACAGGAATCAAGACCATCCTCATGGAAAAGAAATGCAAAAAAGCAAAATGGCTGTCTGGGGAGGCCTTACAAATAGCTGTGAAAAGAAGAGAGGCGAAAAGCAAAGGAGAAAAAGAAAGATATAAACATCTGAATGCAGAGTTCCAAAGAATAGCAAGAAGAATAAAAAAGCCTTCTTCAATGCAAAGAAATAGAGGAAAACAACAGAATGGGAAAGACTAGAGATCTCTTCAAGAAAATTAGACATACCAAGGGAACATTTCATGCAAAGATGGGCTCAATAAAGGGCAACAATGGTATGGATCTAACAGAAGCAGAAGATATTAAGAAGAGATAGCAAGAATACATGGAAGAACTGTACAAACAAGATCTTCATGACCCAGATAATCATGATGATGTGATCACTAATCTAGAGCCAGACATCTTGGAATGTGAAGTCAAGTGGGCCTTAGAAAGCTTCACTACGAACAAAGCTAGTGGAGGTGATGGAATTGCAGTTGAGCTATTTCAAATCCTGAAAGATGATGCTGTGAAAGTGCTGCACTCAATATGCCAGCAAATTTGGAAAACTCAGCAGTGGTCACAGGACTGAAAAAGGTCAGTTTTCATTCCAATCCCAAAGAAAGGCAATGCCAAAGAATGCTCAAAGTACCACACAATTGCACTCATCTCACATGCTAGTAAAGTAATGCTCAAAATTCTCCAAGCCAGGCTTCAGCAATATGTGAACCGTGAACTCCCTGATGTTCAAGCTGGTTTTAGAAAAGGCAAAGGAACCAGAGATCAAATCGCCAACATCCGCTGGATCATGGAAAAAGCAAGAGAGTTCCAGAAAAGCATCTATTTCTGCTTTATTGACTATACCAAAGCCTTTGACTGCGTGGATCACAAGAAACTGTGGAAAATTCTGAAAGAAATGGGAATACCAGACCACCTGACCTGCCTCTTGAGAAATCTGTATGCAGGTCAGGAAGCAACAGTTAGAACTGGACATGGAACCACAGACTGGTTCCAAATAGGAAAAGGAGTACATCAAGGCTGTATATTGTCACCCTGCTTCTTTAACTTATATACAGAGTACATCATGAGAAATGCTGGGCTGGAAGAAACATAAGCTGGAATCAAGAGTGCCTGGAGAAATATCAATAACCTCAGATATGCAGATGACACCACTCTTATGGTAGAAAGTGAAGAGGAACTAAAATGCCTCTTGATGAAAGTGAAAGAGGAGAGTGAAAAAGTTGGCTTAAAGCTCAACATTCAGAAAAATGAAGATCATGGCATCTGGTACCATCACTTCATGGGAAATAGATGGGGAAACAGTGGAAACAGTGTCAGAGTTTGTTTGTTTGTTTGTTTGTTTTCTGTGTTACATGGGTTTTTATACAGACACTCAGTATATCTGTTAATAAGTTTCCATTTTTGTGAATTTTTGAGGCAGATATTAAGTACATGCATTCATTCTAAATGATTCATGATACAATTTAGTTATAAAGTTTTATAATATGCACTGTTTTAGTTATTTGACTTTTATCGTTTAAACTGGTCGCATTGTAGAAACTTGCATAACTTACAGTCAACACTAGTGTGCCAAATTTCCTAACAGTGACAGCAAAAAGAATGGCCCCAAACTTGAACAGAGCAGTTTTAAATTTAAGAATAGAAAAGTAGTTAATAGAAACTAGGGAAAAAATTAGGGGAAATGAAGGACACAGAATAAGTTAAGCTTAAACTATGAGAACACTTAATTAGCCTTTCATCTGTGATTTATGTTATATATTATATAAGGTCCTCTGTAAACTCTAAGTATAACAAGCATAAGATTTCTCTAATTTTTCACTAGTGATAGTTTCACGATCTGTGTCCCCAACCAGGATACTCCTATAGCAATAGGTTTGGGGATTTTAGCTGCATTGGCCAAGTGTTTTCTTTCCCAGGGCTGAGAAAAGCAGTAGCCTGAAGCCTGGCTCTAAGAGCCTTTGGGCCACTGAGCCTAATCAGCGCACTGAATGCTGGTCCTAATCAGGCATTCAGGCTTGGACAAAGGTTGGCAAAGACCAATCAGCTGGAATTGATAGCATTGTGTACGGTTGGCTCATGACATGGTATCTAAGAACACATCAACCAGAACTGATTATGTCAAACCAGAATTTTCTAAGTGAGAGCCCTGGAGTCAGCACTTCCTAAAAAATAAACAGCTCAGAATGTGCACGTGTAAGGATTCTATAAGGCTTCTCTTGAACGCTGAGGGTGGCGTTGAAATGTTTAGTGGCTTAGACCCTGTGTTGAACATGTGTATACCTCCATCTCTTCTGTCATTATCTGGGCGTATTCCTTCTTAGTGCGTTTTCAATAGCATGTTTCTTTTGAGATGCTCCAACAAGTTTGTTAACAATCCGGTGCTCTGCTGTCTCAAAATGATTGACGAATTGACAGAGGGTCACTGTTAAGTTCATGTTAAATATAAGAGAAGATTCAAGGAATCTGAGGACAAGGTTGAGGGAAGGGACTCTTGTCTAACTCTAATCCCCCTTTATTCTCTAGAGAGGATAGTACTTTATTACTCTAGAGAGTAATTACATACTCTGTATCACCAGCATCTTTATCTTTAATCAAACAAACCATGAGGTTTGTTTGTTTGTGCAAACAAACCTCATGGTGCTTAGCTTAGCTATATAACTTTCTGATAAAACCAAAGCATTTCTCCATAACAATCTTTTTGGGCAGTTCAGTTTCAGTTCAGTCTCTCAGTTGTGTCCGACTCTTTGCGACCCCATGAATCGCAGCACGCCAGGCCTCCCTGTCCATCACCATCTCCCGGAGTTCACTCAGACTCATGTCCATCTAGTCTGCGATAACATCCAGCCATCTCATCCGCTGTTGTCCCCTTCTCCTCCTGCCCCCAATCCCTCCCAGCATCAGAGTCTTTTCCAATGAGTCAACTCTTTGCATGAGGTGGCCAAAGTACTGGAGCTTCAGCTTTAGCATCATTCCTTCCAAAGAAATCCCAGGGTTGAGCTCCTTCAGAATGGACTGGTTGAATCTCCTTGCAGTCCAAGGGACTCTCAAGAGTCTTCTCCAACACCACAGTTCAAAAGCATCAATTCTTCGGCGCTCAGCCTTCTTCACCTTCCAACTCTCACATCCATACATGACCACAGGAAAAACCATAGCCTTGACTAGACGGACTTTAGTCGGCAAAGTAATGTCTCTGCTTTTGAATATACTGTCTAGGTTGGTCATAACTTTTCTTCCAAGGAGTAGGGGACAATAAAACTCCAGCAAAATCTTCCATTCAAGAAAGTATCTCTAATGTCTCTTACAAAATACAAGAATGCCCAGAATTTTTTGAAACAAGGCATGCTTATCATATCATAAAAATAATTCTTACTTTACTACTGTTTCTTATGTTGGTACACAATAAAATCTGCTTAGAGTGTGCTTAATTCCCAGTGGAACTGTGTTTATCTTGGGTTGTTAGTGGGGAATTAGTATTTTAAACAATTATTTTGTAATTTTGTATGTGTATTAAATTGATAATTACTATAGAACTACGTATTTTAAATATAAAAGCAATCCACAGCTGAATGTATATTGAAATAGTATATTGAAAATAGATCATTCTCAGTAATATCTAGTAAATGAATGATGAGATGAGTCTTGTGGTAGTACATTCGTAAATGAGAATTTAATTTTCTATAAAAGAAAGAGCTTATACCTCAGATCTGACAAACCAATTCATAAGACCTTTCTAATATAGAAGCCAAAGATGAACCTGTTATGAACTAGGCCAACATCTTTGCTTTTTTAATGACTAAATTGTATATATTCTGAATTTATATAATCATATTATATACTAGTATATATGATCATTCACTCAAATAAAAGCTATGATTGACGTTTATACTATATGGAGATATTAGTATTATCAAAAGTTAGAAGTTAAATTCTTTGATTAGACTAACATTTAGTATTTTGTTTTTGATTGTTTTATTTTTGGATGTATTTCAAACACCTCAAATAGTGACTAGCACAAGTTAGATAATAAATATTTGTTAAGCGAATGAATTTTTTTCTAAGCTTTTTTTAAATTGACATATAACTTATTTATAATATTACATCAGTTCCAGGTTTAGTGATTCAATATATTTATAGATTACACTTTCAGTTACAGTTATTATAAAATATAAAATATTGGCCTATATTTACATTGCTGTATAATATATCATTACACCTTATTTTATACATAATACTTTGCATCTCTCAATCTCTTCTACTATGTTGTCCCTCATTCCCTGTAATCATTAGTTTGTTCTATCTGTGAATCTGTTTCTGTTATATTCATTCACTTATTTTTTGGATTCTACATATCATAACATAGTTTTTGTCTTTGTCTGACTTACTTCAGTAATCATAATGCAACATTTAGTATTTTTGTAAGATTTTTAAAATATTCTTATCTCTTTTAAAGATGTATAATTACTACCTTGTCTCATTAAAATATTGCCTAATGCATGTTCTAGGTGACTGTTGCTCAATTTTCTCCCTTAAAAATCCTAAAAGCCACACTGACCTTAACCAATTTCAAATATGAGTTTCTTTGGTCCAGAGAGATTTTCAGTTTTAGTTGCTAACCCTAGACAAGGGCTAGCAACTTTTAACGTGCAAATGAACTACTTGGCAACTTGATTAAAATGGAGAATGACTCAGAATATCCAAGACAGGGGCCCAGGTTTACACTGCCAGAGGCCTGTGTGTTTACTTTCACATCCTAGCTGCCAGACTCTATCAGTGATTCTTGCTTCCCTTGCACTGGCCCAAGTCTTTACCATCAGGCGCCTGAGGCACAGCCAGAGCCCATCTCTTGGTCCACTTTTCTTCCCTTTTCCTTTGTACAGTCCTTTTTCCTTCACCTTCTTATTCTGCCTTTTTTGATCATTTCTCTCTTCAGCCAAACACTTCTAATGGTCTTCTACATAAACTCTAAAAGCCTCCTTGCTGCTACTGCTGCTAAGTCACTTCAGTCGTGTCCAACTCTGTGTGACCCCATAGATGACAGCCCACCAGGCTCCCCCATCCCTGGGATTCTCCAGGCAAGAACACTGGAGTAGGTTGCCCTTTACTTCTCCAATGCATGAAAGTGAAAAGTGAAAGCAAAGTCGCTCAGTCATGTCGGACTCTTTGTGACCCTATGGACTGCAGCCTGTCAGGCTCCTCCCTCCATGGGATTTTCCAGGCAAGAGTACTGGAGTAGGGTGCCATCGCCTTCTCCAAAAGCCTCCTTAGAGCCTCTACAATTTGATCACAAAATACTTTCTCAGATGCATCTTTCTCTCCAGCCCAATGCTCCTTCTTACATACCTTTCATGGTGGGAAGAATAATGTCCCCAGGTCCTTCCTCCACTCTCCCCTCTCCTGCCAAAGATGCCTATAGCCTGATTACTGGAAACTATGAATATGTTAGCTTATATGGCAAAGAGGAATCACGTTTACTGATGGAGTAAAGGTTCGTAATCAGCTGACACTGAGAGGGGAGGTTATTCTGATTTTTCCAAGTAGGTCCAATGTAATCACAAGGGTCTTTAGAAGTGGAAGAAGGAGGCAGAAAAGAAAGATAGAGCTGTTTGACAGTATGATAAGGATTCAGTCTGATGTTGGCTTTTGTTGATGGAAGAAGGTGGCTGTGAGCCAAAAATCAGGTGGTTTCTAGAAGCTGGAAAAAGAAGAAAAAAAAAAAAAAAAAACAGACTCTCCTCTGGACGTTCCAAAAAGGAGCATGACTCTGCTGACACAATGATTTTTGCACAATGATACAAATGACACAATGACTCTAAGATAATAAATTTGCATTGTTTTAAGCTGCTAGGTCTGAGAAGGCAATGGCACCCCACTCCAGCACTCTTGGCTGGAAAATCCTATGGACGGAGGAGCCTGATGGGCTGCAGTCCATGGGGTTGCTAAGAGTCCGACACGACTGAGCGACTTCACTTTCACTTTTCACTTTCATGCACTGGAGAAGGAAATGGTAACCCATGCCGAGGTTCTTGCCTGGAGAATCCCAGGGACAGGGGAGCCTGGTGGGCTGCCATCTATGGGGTCGCACAGAGTCGGACAACACTGAAGTGACTTAGCAGCAGCGGCAAGCTGCTAGGTTTGTGGTAATTACACAAAGTGGCAATAGGAAAATAATGTGTCTTCTATTGAATTCTACTCATTGAATAGAGCACATTCCACCTTTGTGGAATGTTTGCTGCCTATATGTTCTTGTCTCTTTAATTATAGTATAAACTAGTGAGGCTGTAGAGTTAATACTATATCACTTGAGAGTATACTTATATATATACGATATTGCCTTGCATGGTAGATCCTTAATTGTCCTTACTGATAATTTAAGTTAGGCTATCTTTTTTAAACTTCTGGCAAATATCCATAGTGGGGTTCATTTCTCAGAGAAAAAAAGATATACTGACAGTTTCACTATATAGCATTAATATATCAGTTTTCATGGTCAAGAAAACTTACCGTCTTAAGAGGTCAATATGAACAGCATCTCTGAGGGGTTACTACATCAATTTACTAAATTACAAAACTAAATCCTAGTGAGGCAAATGGCTTTGTGTGTGATTAAGTAGTTGTACAAGGAAGAATCCAAATTTTATTTATCATGTGTGTCTGATTCCAAGTTCCTGAACCATCTTGACTTCCAAAATCATTGCTTACAGCAAGATTAAATGAGCCACTCAGTACTGGGCCCAGCTATATGGATTTAATAGACATGTGTTCCCATAATTCTTAATAGACCCTTAGAAAGTTACAGTAAATCACATTCTTCAGTGCTATGTGGAGACTATCTAAAGAGTGTAATAATTTCTAAATCAACATTTTAGGGAGAAAAAAGAAGGAAAGTTAATGAGAATTAAAAGCATGTTTGTTTACAATAAAGAGCTGCCTTGAATGTACCTTGACTGCAAATTACAGTGGTAAGTAAGAAAATATAGGTGCTAAAATTGTTTGTTTTTGTTTTTTATTGAACTTGAAATTTTTTTTTCTTATTTAAAATAAAATTTTCTTCTTTCAATACCCTAATTCAGTTATACTTAATGGTAGCAAGTGCATGTATACTTCCTAAAATCTGAATATTTCAATCTAATTTGTTTCCATTTAATGAACATAATTACAGATGTAACACCTGCAGGGTACAAGAGATGGATCTGTGCTCCTAGAATTTCCTGGAAAGCCATTACCAACATGCTTGCCCAAGCTCCACTGATACAGCAGAGTCTGGAAGTGCATCCTTGCTTGAGTGTTTCTTAGACGTTCCCAGTTGGCTCTAATGTGTAGACAAGTTTCCAAAACCACCACAAGGGGAGATAGAAGAGATGTTCCTTTTATACAGTTCATTTTTTCCCTTTCCCTCAGATACCAAAAAAAAAAAAAAAAGAGTTCAGCTATTACTGAAATTGAAAGATCACCATCTTTCTGGAGAGCTGCAAAAGTAAAAGCTGATACTGTGCATAATTGCTGTATGATGCATGCTTAAAAAGACTATTTTGAGTTTCTTGACAAAGGACATACAATATTTTTGCAAGATCTAGTAAGAAATACCAATCCTTACCAAACATACTGTATCCGTAATTTTAACTCTGTTCTGCTGTACCATAGAGATATTGGCTTTCATTATGTACCTGAAACAAATATTTTTAGAGGTCTTCTAGTTGTCTTTTTCCTGTGTAATCTTGGGTATGGTGGTGAATTCTGGGCTCAACAATTCTTTATGCAAAAATTAAGATCAGACACAAAAATCTACTTCATGGCTCAAATACACATTTATTTAAAGAAAATTTTCATGGATTTCTATACTGTATGGTGCATTTTCTTATCTCTTTTAAAATAAATCTGCTTCTTACAAACAGAATGGTATGTATGTAGGTTCATACAGTTCAGTTCAGTCGCTCAGTTGTGTCTGACTTTTTGCAACCCCATGAATCGTAGCACGCTAGGCCTCACTGTCCATCACCAACTCCCAGAGTTCACTCAAACTCACTTCCATTGAGTTGGTGATGCCACCCAGCCATCTCATCCTCTGTCGCCCCCTTTTCATCCTGCCCCCAATCCCTCCCAGCATCAGAGTCTTTTCCGATGAGTCAACTCTTCACATCAGGTGGCCAAAGTACTGGAGTTTCAGCTTTAGCATCATTCCTTCCAAAGAACACCCAAGACTGATCTCCTTTAGAATGGACTGGTTGGATCTCCTTGCAGTCCAGGGGACTCTCAAGAGTCTTCTCCAACACCGCAGTTCAAAAGCATCAATTCTTTGGTGCTCAGCTTTCTTCACAGTCCAACTCTCATATCCATACATGACCACTGGAAAAACCATAGCCTTGACTAGATGGACCTTTGTTGGCAAAGCAATGTCTCTGCTTTTGAATATGCTATCTAGGTCATAATTTTCCTAACAAGGAGTAAGCATCAAAAACAATACCCAGTTGTGGATGTGATTGGTGATAGAAGCAAGGTCCAATGCTGTAAAGAGTAATATTGCATAGGAACCTGGAATGTCAGGTCCATGAATCAAGGCAAATTGGAAGTGCTCAAACAGGAGATGGCAAGGGTGAACGTCAACATTCTAGGAATCAGCAAACTAAAACGCACTTGAATGGGTGAATTTAACTCAGATGACCATTATATCTACTATTGTGGGCAGGAATAGTTTAGAAGAAATGGAGTAGCCATCATGGTCAACAAAAGAGTTCAAAATGCAGTACTTGAATGCAACCTCAAAAACGACAGAATGATCACTGTTCGTTTCCAAGGCAAACCATTCAAAATCACAGTAATCCAAGTCTATGCCCCAACCAGTACCGCTAAAGAAGCTGAAATTGAACGGTTGTATGAAGACTTACAAGACCTTTTAGAACTAACACCCAAAAAAGATGTCCTTTTCATTATAGGGGACTGAAATGCAAAAGTAGGAAGTCAAGAAACACCTGGAGTAACAGGCAAATTTGGCCTTGGAATATGGAATGAAGCAGGGCAAAGACTAACAGAGTTTTGCCAAGAAAACGCACTGGTCATAGCAAACACCCTCTTCCAACAACACAAGAGAAGACTCTACACAGGGACATCACCAGATGGTCAACACCAAAATCAGACTGATTATATTCTTTGCAGCCAAAGATGGAGAAGCTCTATACAGTTAGCAAAAACAAGACCGGGAGATGACTGTGGCTCAGATCATGAACTCCTTATTGCCAAATTCAGGAAAGCTTTAGTATTGTGTAAAGAAGATATTCTAAAAGCTACTTAACACAAAAGATTCGAAAGAGAATGAACATAACTCTCAACAGCCAAAAACTGACCATTAAAGCCAGCAACAGTCAAAAAGTGAGAGAATTAAGGAATCAAACAATGCTCCTGTAAGTTCTGCTTACAGGTATCACCTGGACATTGAGAAACTCTGTGTAGGTTATAAACTGCTCTGTACCAGAAAATGAGTTGGAAAACTGGTTCTTGAAAGTAAATCACCTGTTTCCACCAGGATACAGCTCTGTCAATGTCCCACTTTCACCAAGGTGATGGCAGGGGTACCCATCATGAAGCATGTTTACATATACTCTCACCTAACCCCATACTTGATGAAAGTGAAAGAAGAGAATGAAAAAGTTGGCTTAAAGCTCAACATTCAGAAAACAAAGATCATGGTATCTGGTCCCATCACTTCATGGGAAATAGATGGGGAAACAGTGGAAACTATTTTTGGGGCTCCAAAATCACTGCAGATGCTGATTGCATCCATGAAATTAAAAGACGCTTACTCCTTGGAAGGAAAGTTATGACCAACCTAGATAGCATATTCAAAAGCAGAGACATTACTTTGCCAACAAAGGTCCATCTAGTCAAGGCTATGGTTTTTCTAGTGGTCATGTATGGATGTGAGAGTTGGACTGTGAAGAAAGCTGAGCACCGAAGAATTGATGTTTTTGAACTGTGGTGTTGGAGAAGACTCTTGAGAGTCCCTTGGACTGCAAGGAGATCCAACCAGTCCATTTTGAAGGAGATCAACCCTGGGATTTCTTTGGAAGGAATGATGCTAAAGGTGAAACTCCAATACTTTGGCCACCTCATGCGAAGAGTTGACTCATTGGAAAAGACTTTGATGCTGGGAGGGATTGGGACAGGAGGAGAAGGGGACAACCGAGGATGAGATGGCTGGATGGCATCACCGACTCAGTGGACATGAGTCTGACTGAGTAAACTCCAGGAGTTGGTGATGGACAGGGAGGCCTGGAGTGCTGCAATTCATGGGGTCACAAAGAGTCAGACACAATTGAGCGACTGAACTGAGCTGAACCCTCATACTATACTTTAAGAGGGGGACTAATTAGTAAAAAACAATGGCAGCTACAAATTCTTTTAATGTGATATCCAAAATGCTTAGGATACAATTTTTTTTCTTTTTTTTAATCACTTGTCTCCAATTTCTGGCAACATCCATAATTTTTCTTTTTCCACCATGTCATATAGTCGGAATCATACACTACGGATCCTTTTCAGCTTATTTCACTTAACAATATCATTTAAAGTTTCTTCATGTCTTTTCATAGCCTGATAACCTTTTTTGTTTGCTTTTAGTGCTGAATAGTATTCCATTATCTGAATATACCAAAGCTTATTTATTCATTCAGTTCAGTTCAGTCGCTCAGTAGTGTCTGACTCTTTGCGACTCCATGAATCGCAGCACACCAGGCCTCCCTGTCCATCACCATCTCCCGTAGTTCACTCAGACTCACGTCCATCGAGTCAGTGATGCCATCCAGCCATCTCATCCTCTGTTGTCCCCTTCTCCTCCTGCCCTCAATCCCTCCCAGCATCACAGTCTTTTCCAATGAGTCAACTCTTGCATGAGGTGGCCAAAGGAGTTTCACCTTTAGCATCATTTCTTCCAAAGAAATCCCAGGGCTGATCTCCTTCAGAATGGACTGATTGGATCTCTTTGTAGTCCAAGGGACTCTCAAGAGTCTTCTCCAACACCACAGTGCAAAAGCATCAATTCTTTGGCACTCAGCCTTCTTCACAGTCCAACTCTCACATCCATACATGACCACTGGGAAAACCATAGCCTTGACTAGATGGACCTTAGTCGGTAAAGTAATGTCTCTGCTTTTGAATATGATATCTAGGTTGGTCATAACTTTTCTTCCAAGGAGTAAGCATCTTTTACCCTACTGAAAAGTATCTTGCTTTCAAGATATTCTTGTTTTGACAGTTATGAATAAAGTCACTATCAATATCCACAGTGCAGGTATTATGGACATATATTTTGAATTCATTTGGGTAAATAGTAAGGAGTGTGACTGCTAGATTGTATAGGAAGAGTATGTTTTGTTTTGTAAGAAATTGTTAAGCCTTATATTCTAAAGTGGCTGAATCCTTTTGTATTTCTACCAGCAATGAATGAGAATTCTTGTTGTATCTAATGCTAAATGGACAAAGGCAATTCCATGATTCCATTTATATAATGTTCTTTAAATGACAAATTACAGAAATGCAGGACAGCTTAATGATTGCCCGGGGTTAAGAATGGGAGTAGTAAGAAGGTGGATGTGATATAAAATAAAAACAGCCAGGATCTTCGCGGTGATGGGTGTGTTCTGCTTCTTCAGTGCATCGTTTTGTCATTATAGTGGTTGTCCTTTTGTATTGTAGCTTTGAAGACATTACCTCTGAAAGAGTCAAAAATATGTATTTTCTCTGCATTATTTTTTCCAGCTATGTCAGAACCTACAATTATTTCAAAATTAAAGCTTCATGTAAAAAGTTAATCAGGTGCCCCTCACTCAGAATGTTAACAGATAACATTAGCTTTTTCACAGACATTCTTTTATCTTTGTAAAGAAATTTGCACTTATCTAAAAATAAACATCATATGTACAAGATCTCAACAGTTTACAGAGTAATTTCACAAATGTTGCCTCATTTATTTTTTCCAACCACTCCATTAGTTTTCATCTCCTCTTATTAATAATAGATGATGAAATTGAGAATGTGTAACTTTCCAGGGTGACCCACCTGGTAAGTAACAGGAAGGATCAGTGTCTGCTGTGCAGGTATGTCTTGCTTCTCTCACAAAGACAATCTCTTTGGCTTTCTTTTTCTGCTCAGATACCTGATCCCTATTACAAAAGTGAGCTTCTATGTCTAGATTTATTGTTCATAGATTTGTACCCTTTCTCTTTGGCCAGCTGCATCTTCTTAGAAATGCCCTTATTGCCTGCATTTACCATCTGGAAATTCTCAGCTTCAGCCTTCCGATGGCTCTCCTCTCAGTCCACAAAGCTCCCTAGTTCTCCAGGGGGCCTGGGTCTGAGCCCTGGGCCCTTGTCAGAACTAACACTTTGGGTTCACAGAAGACCTCTCCTGGGTCAAGAATACTCCCTCACCCACACCTGGCTCAAATCTTCTTTTCCATCAGGCTATGACAAAAATAAAGTACACATTCCTTCAAATGCATTATTTGCTCCAGCAGCTGGAATATGAAGAATAAGTGGCCCAAGGTATAAAAGTGATTCTAAGCAGTAGCAGTTCAACATCTGCAATCATACCCACATATGGAACTTGAATTTCCATTTGGTGTGCCAGATTTCTGAAGAATGTTGAAAATGTTTAAACGTTTGTGAATAATAGCAGGAAGAAATATAATTGGCCCAAAGAAAGGACTCTTACCAGTATTTTAAAACACTTATATTCAATATTACAAATATTATATTTAGTATTCTTCAGAGACTTCCAAAACCTAAAAAGGATACCTTCAGTATTAGATGATGTTTAAATAAATCATAACCTCAATACATATTATATGTCATGTATATATGATCAATATTGCATAATCAGTAAGTGATATTAATGAATTGAAAAATGTTGAATCCATCATTTCCTGACCATAAAATATTCATAGAGTCATACATGGAAGCTTTGCTTAATACCTTTCTTTGTATTGATGCTAAATTCGAACTCCATGTGAGCACAATCACTCCCAGATTTCTACTTTATTCATTTACTAATTTATTCAGATTCAACTTGTGCTTGTGTATAGCAGCACCCATATTAGTAGATCTGTGATCTTCTCAAGGCTCGTCTGTCCATGGAATTCTCCAGGCAAGAATCTTGGAGTGGGTAGCCATTCCCTTCTGCAGGGGATCTTCCCAACCTGGGAATCGAACTCGAGGCTCCTGTATTGCAGACAGATTCTTTACCATCTGAGCCATGAGGGAAGCCCAAGCAAAAAAGGTTTTCCTAATTCTTCTGCATCTTATATAAGCTGCTGCTGCTAAGTTGCTTCAGTCGTGTCCGACTCTGTGCGACCCCATAGATGGCAGCCCACCAGGCTCCCCTGTCCCTGGGATTCTCCAGGCAAGAACCCCGGCATGGGTTGCCATTTCCTTCTCCAGTGCATGACAGTGAAAAGTGAAAGTGAAGTCACTCAGTCGTGTCTGACTCTTCGTGACCCCATGGACTGCAGCCTACCAGGCTCCCCCGCCCATGGGATTTTCCAGGCAAGAGTACTGGAGTGGAGTGCCATTACCTTCTCCGCTTATATAAGCTATAAACTAAGAAATATCTTAGCTATACCAAAGATTGGACTTGGGCCAAAATTTGCAAGGTCACATCTTGATGTCATGTCTTGCTATTTTTACTATTAATATTGTTTTGCTTTATAGCATGTGGTCTCATAATTAGACACTCAGCTTGTCCTCCTATCTCCTTGCCTCTCTACCTCACTCCGTCTTCTCTCCCCATGGTCTCACTTCTGCATTTCCTGTGTTTCTCCTTCCCACTTGCCTTATTCCCACTCCAACACTCATCTTTTCTCCCTTCTTCACCTGACCCATCCCTACTTCTCTTTACCTCATCACTTGTCTAACTTTCACCACCTCCCGTTCCATCTCCATCTTTTTCTTCTATCCTCTTTTTGTAGTTCCCAAAAGTATGGTTCTCAAATTATATTTCTTATAAACATACTTTTATTCAACAGATCAATATCCTCAGCTTGTGTCAAGGGACATCTTGTCCTAATCACCTATAATGCATAGAAAGGACCAAGATGATCCCAAACACAGGAGATGAGTATTTCTTCCGTAATGAAAGCAAGCATTGTTAATCAGAGCTCCTTAGTGACAGTTAGGCATTTACTGAATTGAACTGAGGCATTTACTGAAATTCACATTTTCTGTACATGCCAGTAATTCATCACTTTAAAAATCTGCTTTGAATTTTAAACTGTAACTGTGGTAATACTAATAATAATAACAACAGATTCTTTGTCATGGAACTGCTATGGACCATATTCAGTTCAGTTCACTCACTCAGTCGTGTTCGACTCTTTGTGACCCCATGAACTGCAGCACGCCAGGCCTCCCTGTCCATCACCAACTTCCAGGGTTCACTGACTCATGTCCATCGACTCGGTGATGCCATCCAACCATCTCATCCTCTGTCATCCCCTTCTCCTGCCCCCAATCCCTCCCAGCATCAGAGTCTTTTCCAATGAGTCAACTCTTGACATGAGGTAGCCAAAGTATTTCCAAGGAGTAAGCACCCTTTTATTTCATGGCTGCAATCAGCATCTGCAGTGATTTTGGAGCCCCTCAAAACAAAGTCAACCACTGATTACACTGTTTCCCATCTATTTGCCATGAGTCGATGGGACCAGACGCCATGATCTTCGTTTTCTGAATGTTGAGCTTTAAGCCAACTTTTTCACTCTCCACTTTCACTTTCATCAAGAGGCTTTTTAGTTCCTCTTCACTTTCTGCCATAAGGGTGGTGTCATCTACATATCTGAGGTTATTGATATTTCTCCTGGCAATCTTGATTCCAGCTTATGCTTCTTCCAGCCCAGCGTTTCTCATGATGTACTCTGTATATAAGTTAAATAAGCAGGGTGACAATATACAGCCTTGACATATTCCTTTTCCTATTTGGAACCAGTCTGTTGTTCCATGTCTAGTTCGAACTGTTGATTTATGATCTACCTGCATGTAAATTTCTCAAGAGGCAGGTCAGGTGGTCTGGTATTCCCATCTCTTGAAGGATTTTCCACAGTTTATTGTGATCCACACAGTCAAAGTCTTTGGCATAGTCAATAAAGCAGAAGTTGGCAACAGATGCTGGCAGTTTGATCTCTGGTTCTTCTGCCTTTTCTAAAACCAGCTTGAACATCTGCAAGTTCATGGTTCACATTCTGCTGAAGCCTGGCTTGGAGAATTTTGAACATTACTTTACCAGCATGTGAGATGAGTGCAATTGTGCAGTAGTTTGAGCATTCTTTGGCATTGCCTTTCTTTGGAATTGGAATGAAAACTGACCTTTTCCAGTCCTGTGGCCACTGCTGAGCTTTCCAAATTTGCTGACATATTGGGTGCAGCACTTTCACAGCATCATCTTTCAGGATTTGAAACATCTCAACTGGAATTCCTTCACATATACTAGCTTTGTTCATAGTGATGCTTTCTAAGGCCCACTTGACTTCACGTTCCAGGATTTCTGGCTCTAGGTGAGTGATCACACCATCGTGGTTATCTGAGTCATGAAGATCTTTTTTTGTATAGTTCTTTCGTGTATTCTTGTCACCTCTTCTTAATATCTTCTGCTTCTGTTAGGTCCATACCATTTCTGTCCTTTATCGAGCCCATCTTTTCCTGAAATGTTCTCTTGGTACTTCTGATTTTCTTGAAGACATCTTTGGCTACAGTGAATATAATCAGTCTGATTTCGGTGTTGACCATCTGGTGATGTCCATGTGTAGAGTCTTCTCTTGTGTTGTTGAATATGTAAATGTATCTTACAAAAGGGTAACGTCTTCTAAACGTTTAGAGCTTTTCTTATATCTGTTGTTTCTTAAAAATAATCAGCCTAAAATAATCCTTATGCCAAAGAGACATATCTGAGGGTAACAAACTCATGGTTACCAACAATGGCCAAAAAGAATCACAGTCATCAAATAGCAGTTTTTCCTTCATAAAGACTGCATATGCTATCCTTTGAAGTATCTGGCTGCCATAAGAGCTCAATAAACATTCACTGAATGAATATATCTCTCTGCAAAAAAAATAAAGTTGCTCAGCTGTGTCCAACTCTTTGGAACCCCTTAGACTATACAGTCCATGGGATTCTCTAGGCCAGAATACTTGAGTGGGTAGCCTGTCCCTCCTCCAGGGAATCTTCCCAACCTAAGGATTAAACCCATGTCTCCTGCATTGCAGGCAGATTCTTTACCAACTGAGCCACAACGGAAGGCCTTATCTATCTGTTGGACCCAAGTCATTTAACTTCACTACTGCACTGGTTTTAAAACAGAAGTTTTCTACTTAGAGACAAAACTACGGTAGTCATTCAAAGAGAAAATAATGATTATTGTTATTTTCACATTACGAACATTTTAAAATCTTTCACACACACCCAAAAAATGTATCTCCATTCTTTAGTTTATTCTCATACACACAAATTCATTCATATACATGCCCATGCTTACGCACACACACACATCTGGAGAAATGTTTTATTTGACCTTGCCTTCTTTTCTACTTCAATGAATTTATTACTGTTGACTAAAAAAAGATGCATAACTTGAGAGTGGTGAATTAAGTTTTATTTGGGGCAGAAGGAAGACTGCAGACTGGGAGAAAATAGAGATAAATAACATTTGTATCATCTAAAGTGAGCAGGTATTCTATATGATGCTGTTATAGATTTAAAAATATTCAATAATGATAAGGTTATTTATACCTTTTTTGAATCATTCTTATTTAAAACAGTAATTATAGCATTTTCTCTTTTTTTTTGTATTATTGCAATTTAATTTTTAATTGAAGTTTTACTTTATGAACTAAAAGGTGCCAGAGGTGGGGGGATACAATAGGGAAGTTAAAAAGTTACTCTAATCTATTCTATTCGTACTTTTGTTAATAGTAAAGCCAAAAGCTTTGTTTTCCAGTAACAATTTAAGTCAGTGTTTCCCATTTCCATTTGCTATTTTGACTTATTGGCCCAAGAAAAAATTATTTTCACCACAAAGAATTATCTACATCTCTTCCAAAAAGAAATGTTGTATTGGCAGTTGTCTAGGGAAATATGTGTTTTTCTGAATTTTTTTCCTTCACATGGCTCAGTAGGCTGTTTCAGTTATCATGTGTAAATTAAAATGAGTTGCACATTTGAGAGTGAGCTGACAAGAAAGCTCATTTCTTTTCATTTTATTTATTTTATTTTGAGATGCCTTCAAGACAAGAGAAGATGGGATAATACAAGGACTAGATGAGTAATCTTTCTATCTGAGCTGTATGTGTCTCATTCAGTCACAGAGATGATTACAATTATTACTGCTGTTATTACTGCTCCTGATAGATTACTGAGTTAAGTTTGAAAACAAAGAATCCCGAAGAACTTTCTACTGGAGTTATATCTCAGTATTGGGCTAATCAGTTGCCATTTTCAAACCCATTGTCTTTATGTCTTTCCTATGCTAATGCAGGAAGTGTTTTCTCTGACTCCCCTAAAATTCCATGTTATGAAATTTATCATCGCAATTTAAATTACCTCATCCACCAAAATACAACTGACTTTTCCACTTATTTTCTCATTTAACAAGACACATATTTAGGACTTCAGTGACCCAGCCAAGCCCTCATTTCCATTCCTGTCACCCCACTCATCTTAATTTTGCTAACATCAGCTGGATCAAGTATTGTTAAAAGACAGAATTCTACTGAGGGCATGTGGAGATCTAAATGATTCATGAATCAGGCAGCACCACATCTAGCAAACGGAAATGAGCACCAAAGAGCTGCCAAAAAGACAAGGTTTTTAAAGACAGAAAGAAGTTGGAACAAGAAAATCATAAACAAAAAAGATTGTTTCAGGCAGGCAGGGTCACCTTCTTTTTGCTTCCCCAGTGGCTCAGTGGTAAAGACTCTGCCTGCAATGCAGGAGACACAGGAGATGCAAGTTCAGTTCCTGGGTCAGGAAGATCCCCTGGAGGAAGGCATGACAACCCATTCCAGTATTGCTGCCTGGAGAATCCCACAGACAGAGAAGCCTGGTGGGCTACAGTCCATAGAGTCACAAAGAGTTGGACACGACTGAAGTGACTGAGTATGCAAGCTTCTTCTTTTTAGGTGACAAAAGTGTCTATTAGGTAGATTACCTCATTAGTGCTCACCAGGAAATTTCAGACTGATCAATTGAGATGATATTACTGGAAAAGAATGAAACTGCAATTAGCTTTGGCAAGAAGTCTTGGTTTGGTGATGGGCTTAGTACAAGTAACTCCACTTTGTGCCTCTCGTTCCTTTTCAACAGCCTCCCCACCACCCCACCACCTCTTGTTCATGACTCTCAGCTCAACTGAGAGATACGATCAAAATTTAAAGGCTTAGCGCCACCCTCAGCTGCAGCTCTGTAGTTCTCATAGCTTTTGTTGATCTTTTGTGTAGTATTCTCAGGTCAAGACATTTTTTGCTTTATCACTGTAATATTCCCAGGTTATGACTTCAGGTTTACAATTATTAAGTCAGTATTTCTCTGTTTCCTTTGATGTGCCGGTCTTACAGAGACTACTTGCAGATGGAAAAGAGTTTAAAACTCTTGGGCCAAGGTAGTGCACCAGGGAGATTACAATGGTTAGTGCAAGCAGGATAGTTCCCCATGTTTGCAGTGCTCTTCAAAGCCAGAGTCCCAAATACACAAACCATTCACAAAATATACCAAAGAAAGATCCCAGTGAAGGAGTCACCCTTTTAAGCCAAGTGGCTTGTGTATCTGTAATCTTCTGTAACTGAGTTTCAGCTTTCCCAAAAGTGTTAATACAGGTGTATCAAGTGATATTGGTTACAACACAGACAGCTCCCTGCTCAGTTAATAGATAATCAAAGACAATGGCCAGACCATCTAGAAATTTTATTGATTGGGCAAGGGGGAGCTACTGTCATAGCAGTTTCATCAATATCTTCAAGCCTTAAGGAGAGGTTTCTGATCATATTCTCATTTACATTTACTCCTAACCAGTGAAGTACAGCCTTACCAAAAGGAGCAAATCCTGAGTCATGAATATCTTTCTAGCTCAGTGATGTAAATCTAGGGGAGTCAACCAAGGAGGTGTCTTTGTTCACTTTTAGGAAAATCAGAAGCACAGTTTGATACTTGAGATATCTCCAGACTATACACTGGCTATCTGGATATTAATAAGAATGATAATTACCACAGACAAAGATGAATACTTTGGGTACCCAAACCATTCCTACCACAGTGACACTGTTAATTAATTCATTTGCAGAGATTGTTACATTTGCCTATTCAAGCCAGGGGTCCATGAGGTTTTCTCCTAGCCTGAAATAGAAAGTTGTTCTAAACTCCAGAGATTAATCCCATGAGCAATGCCCTCAGAGATACGATAACGGTGTTATCATTTCAGGCCATTGAGAAAGGGCTTCATGTTTGAAGTCTTGATCTGGTGTCTTGG
Source organism: Capra hircus (assembly GCF_001704415.2). Classification (NCBI taxonomy): domain Eukaryota; kingdom Metazoa; phylum Chordata; class Mammalia; order Artiodactyla; family Bovidae; genus Capra; species Capra hircus. The sequence goes on along the minus strand of NC_030814.1, from coordinate 13,282,745 downwards.
GAGGAAGCAGCCTACTTTGATGTTAGCTGCTTTTCTTCTTGGTTGCTTTGATTTGAAGGACTCCAGCATTTGTACAGGGTCAGTTGTCAGATGGAGCCTTCCTCAGTTATGAGATATTTATCCAAGGTTCCAGTCCCTTAAGTTTGGCTGCCATCCAGAGAGAGAGAAGAGGCCCTGTATGTTCTCATCCAGGAAGATTCAAGGGCAGTGTTAGTCTCTCAGTTCAGTTCAGTTCAGTTCAGTTGCTCAGTCAGGTCCAACTTTTTGTGACCCCATGAATCGCAGCACTCCAGGCCTCCCTGTCCATCACCATCTCTCGGAGTTCACTCAGACTCGCATCCATCGAGTCAATGATGCCATCCAGCCATTTCATCCTCTGTTGGCCCCTTCTCCTCCTGCCCCCAATCCCTCCCAGCATCCGAGTCTTTTCCAATGAGTCAACTCTTCGCATGAGGTGGCCAAAGTACTGGAGTTTCAGCTTTAGCATCATTCCTTCCAAAGAACACCCAGGGCTGATCTCCTTCAGAATGGACTGGTTGGATCTCCTTGCAGTCCAAGGGACTCTCAAGAGTCTTCTCCAACACCACAATTCAAAAGCATCAATTCTTCGGCGCTCAGCCTTATTCACAGTCCAACTCTCACATCCATACATGACTACTGGAGAAACCATAGCCTTGACTAGACGGACTTTAGTCGGCAAAGTAATGTCTCTGCTTTCATGTTCAATTCTTTGTGACACCATGGACTGTAACCCACCAGGTTCCTCTGTCCAAGAGATTCCCTAGGCGGGAATACTGAAGTGGGTTGCCATTTCCTTCTCCAGGGGATCTTCCTGACCCAGGGATCAAACCTGGGTTTCCTGCATTTCAGGCAGATTCTTTACTATCTGAGCCATCATGGAGATTCAAGGGTAGTGTTTATTCTTAATGATTAAAAATCAGGAGGCAGGAGAAATTTGGAAACGTTGATCTGGAAAGTAATAGATATTTCAGAGACTAGAATTCAGCATCCTGTTTAGGTGATAGACATATAACAGATGACTGGAGTCTACTATGTGGAAAGGTGTATGCTCATTCACTCAGTCCTGTTCAATTCTCTGTGGCCTCATGGTCTGTAACCCACAGGCTCCTCTGTCCATGAGATTCTCCAGGCAAGAATACTGGAGTGAGTTGTCATTTCCTCCCCCAGGGGATTATTCTGACCCAGGAATAGAACCCTGCATTGGCAGGAGGATTATTTACCTCTGAGACAACTGGGAACCCTCACAAAGGTACAAATAGCATTTTTTTTTTTTTTGGTCTAGAGTGACCCCACTTTCCCTCAAACATAATCTTAGTCTGTTGCACTAAACTTGGTCTGGTTACTTTTATAACTGAGGCAAGAATAGTGATTGACGATATGAGCTCTTTTATTAAACTACTGCTTTGTTAGAACCTTGTAAACGAAGTATCACATCAATTTTTCCAAGTCCTGTTACAAGGAGAACAGATTATGATGAAGCCTATGAAAACCATCAAGTGTATATGTATTGCCGTGGAAAGACTATTCAAACTTTTCTGAAGGAGGAAGGATCAGGTAGGACTAAAATACAAATGGTTTATCCTTATCTATAAAGTTACATTTTATCAAGTTGCTATAATTCACAGATAGCTTAAGAGAAAAAGTTCCCTTAAATCTGGAAAAACAAAACATTAAGTAACCACCAGTGTTTCAAACAAAAAGTAATAGGAATTATAATCATCCTCCTCAGTTCTTTCAGTCTCCTGTTAATTAATTCTTCCTACTCTCAAGCCCAATTTTCCATTAATTCTGGAAACCCTTATTCAGCTCAGTTTTATGAGCTTAAAATTATATATTAAAAAAAACCTGTACTTACTGAAATTATTTTCTTTAATCTCCTTGAAGATGAAGTTCTTTTACAGAAACATTTTTGCAAAGCATCAGAATAAAATAATAACTACAAGTGACAAAAGACTTGAAAATGCCCATTGTTAAAAGTCTAATAAGATTTTATTATAAGAGAATGGACAAGGAAATTATTTTATTTCTCTGAAACACAAAATTTTAAGATAGTAACTGGAAGTATGACTGATACCATTACACCAGGATATATTAGACTTTTAGAAATTTAACACAATTTCTAGAATAGATATAACATACACCTACACAGTTATCAGTCCTGGGTGTTCATTGGAAGGACTGATATTGAAGCTGAAACTCCAGTACTTTGGCCACCTGCTGCAAAGAGCTGACTCATTTGAAAAGACCCTGATGCTGGGAAAGATTGAGGGCAGGAGGAGAAGGGGACGGCAGAGGATGAGATGGCTGGATGGCATTACCGACTCGATGGACATGGGTTTGGGTGGACTCCGGGAGTTGGTGATAGACAGGGAGGCCTGGCGTGCTGTGGGTTCATGGTGTCGCAAAGAGTCGGACACAACTGAGCAGCTGAACTGAGCTGACACAGTTATAGCATTAACAATGCTTAATGTTACTTCTTGACAATGGTCCCATGTAACTTAGCAAATGAAATTATCCTAATTAGTTTAACGTATTTTTTCTTAATAAGGAGAGAGGAACACATATTTTGAGATACTCCACTGACCCTCTGGAAATTCCCCAAATTAATTTGAGGTCAAGAAGTCTTAGTTTAGAAATCTATTTTGGGGAAGTTTTTCAAAAATATCAAAAAAAATTTTAAAACACTAGGTCAAATAAAATCATAGTTCACTGTGAAACAATACTTAGTTATCTATTTAACCAAAGTAATACTTCACAAGCAAATATAGGAGGTTACACAGTTTTGAGAAAATTTAGCTCTTTTAGTATCAAAAATACTATATTTGCCTAAGTAATCAAAGACAACATGTAACATAGGTGATTATTTTGACAATATATAAGATTTTTGTTTTCTAGACAGATTATTTTAAGAAGTAAAGAAAACCTTTTGCAATGACTTATTAAGAGTAGACCAACGATTCAGTTAAAACTTTTCTTTTAGGTTTAACTAAGAAATCCAATTTCTCTTTAACAAGAGAAATTCAAATTCTGACTTTATACCAGCTTACTTTGCTATTGAAACTCAGTTAATTAATTAACAAACTAAAATCTACATTTAATATATTTTTAAAAACATACTTTTTAACTGTAAATTTTTCAATGTGGTATAAAATGTTTACTAACAAATATAAAAAAAAAACTTCAATTTCTCTGTGATAAGAAGACAAAAATAGGCAAATCTATGTTCAGTAATTAATGTTTCAGTATTTTATCTGGGAAATGACCTAGGTATTTAATGACTATGTATCATTTAATTTACTTATCAAAACGTTAAGATGTCAGGTTACAAAAAAGATTTGGGGAAACTATTGAAAAAGTTCACCTATAAATTTTTTATCCTATTTGCATCTATTTAGGAGAAGGCAATGGCACCCCACTCCAGTGCTCTTGCCTGGAAAATCCCATGGACAGAGGAGCCTGGAAGGCTGCAGTCCATGAGATCGCTGAGGATCGGACACGACTGAGCGACTTCACTTTCACTTTTCACATTCATGCATTGGAGAAGGAAATGGCAACCCACTCCAGTGTTCTTGCCTGGAGAATCCCAGGAACAGGGGAGCCTGGTGGGCTGCCATCTATGGGGTAGCACAGAGTTGGACACGACTGAAGTGGCTTAGCAGCAGCATCTATTTAATATGCTTGTTCTTAACAATTATGTTTAGATTACCCATGAAACCTTTATGAAACATTAGACAGAGTCACCAGTCAACTCAAGCTATTTTTTTGCCGACAAATTTTTAAAGAAATATCATGGACTAACTTGATCTGAGCCTAGGTAGAATAAAAGTATTATATTTAATGCTGATAACTAAAGACAGGCCTCTTTCAATTAAACCAATAACTTGAACTAGTTTCATTTGCTAAAGATTATGTGCACCTCCCAAAATTGGGGTTATTTTTTATTATATTTATGAGAGTTAATTTATACATATGCTTAATTTTCTTCAAACCAATTAAATAGAGTTCTATTTAGAAATTAATTACGGGAATACCAGTTAAAGGTAGAAAATACCACACATCTATGATACACACACACACACACACACATACACAAACATACACAAACATACAGGCCAATGCAAACAGAGACCTTATAGTTTTATTTTAAAATATTAGCCATGAGTCAAGTATAATAGTGCAAAACCCACTAGCTTATGCAAGAACAGTTGACATAAGTTAAGTTTACCTGTTCAAATGACTAAAGGCTTTTCTACTAGTTGTGGACAAGACACTTAAGATTATTTGTCATGGACAAATACAAATCTTATGGAAGCTGTGCATCAGCTTGAATTTTTTTAAAGCCCTTTTTTCTTTCTTTCTTTCTCTGGTTCCTCTTCAGTCTAATGAATTGAGGATGGAGTAGACAAGACTTCCTGGAGAAGACTGGGTAAACATTACGTCTGACTGACACAGGGTAAGTATCTCAGTCCCACCAAGAAGGACTTCAGATTTCTAAGGCCATGATTTTAAAAGCCTTTTGTAATAACTAGGGGAGGCTTGAGGACTCGTAAGAAGAAACAGGTGGGCCTTGAACTGCATCTTGATCCGTATTTCTGGTTTTGCAAAGATTTCTAAGATAAGGACAGTTGCTTTTAATTCCTCAGAGAAATGGGTTGCAACTTAGGTTACATCATAGGTCGATCTACCCATAAATCCTTTTACAAAGAAAGGCTTTAGAAGTTTTCTCTTTCCCTCTGGATACATTTAGCTTAGGAGAGGAGGCCAAAAAATTTTTCTATCAGGCTCTGAATATTTCCAGTTTAGCCAAATTTCTGATTATACAGTTATCAAATCCTGTCAAGTATCTTTAGTCAGTTTTCATATGGGACAAACAATAAGTATTTCTGGCAGCATTTAACCACCCTTTGGACTCAAGAAGCATCCCCTCAAAGTAGTCAAAAGGTATTCTCTTTCTTCCTACCAGGTACTACATGCAAAAATCGGGATGGGCTCACTCTGGTAAAAATTCTCACCTTTGGCTGGCTTCTGCCAGTTTTTCCAGAATCCCAGCTGTGGCTTCAGTGTTTATCAGAATTTAGAAAGGTTTTTCTTTAAAAAAAAAAAAAAAATTAGATTCGCCTTGGTTGTTTAAGGGAATAACACAGGAGTTTACCAGAAAAATGTCTCAGAGTCTTGTCATGCAGGAGTCTGTAAGACTGTTAGCTAGGTAAAATTTTGCTTATGGCCTTGTAGTTTCTTCCAAGTAGACAAGGATAACTAGAGTGAATATCCAAGTAAAGGAAGATGAAGGGAAGCAGTAGGAGTTGCAGTAAGTCTTCACTTTTATTGTCTTTAGGTACATTTTATGTCTCTAATTTTTCATTTGCCTTTTGCAATGAATCTTTCTGTGAAGCTGTTTAGAGGACTGAAGACTTTTGGAGACTTCTGCATACAAATTAAATTTGCATGCCATTATGTTTGGCTAATTTAGGAACAGCTACTTTCAAGCATACTTGTTAAACAATTTTATCTAATTGGAGCATTCCTCATAATGGCCATTGCAATTCTAGACTATGAATTTCCCTGAGGGCTGGCAGCCATTCGGTAAGACCCTTAGCCACAGTTGGGGCTCAGCCCACATATCTGTCAGCTGTATTTTGGGTCCCCTAAAACTGATGGTTACTGAGCCAAGTTCTCAAGACACAAAATTCTAGGCTGTTTTCATTAAGATTTTGGCCACTTTTTTTTTTTTAGATTTTTATATCTTTCAGTGCTGAAGTTCTTGGACATAAAACAAGCAGGTATGCTGGAAGATGGCACATTTTATTCTTTGGATTTTAAGGATCCAATTATTATTTTTTAAATTATATATATATATTTTAAACTAAGCATCTGGGTCTCTTATAACCAAGCTGATACCTAAGAGAGATGTTTTGCTGGCTTGAAAGCTGTTATGTTTTACAGTATATCTTGTTGCATGGGAATTTTCTTGAGATTGGCAGGTGATCTAAGATTGATCTAAACCATTCTGTGACCTAACATGGGAATCTGGTGGCAAGTGTTTTAACAGCTCTTAAATGTTCATTCTATGCCCACCATTTTTTTGGGGGGGGAGGGGGTGCTTCTTTGACTTCAAGACTTCCATTAGCAATTAGCCTTTCTCTCTACAGAAAGCAAACATTTGCATCCTAACATACTGGCACTAACCCAGAAGAGTTACTATTATATCCTGATCAAGAAAAGACCCTGTGTGCCCAACCAGTTCCCCACTGTGGAACCTTGAACTGGGAAAAGACTGAAGATCTCAACAAATGAGAACTGTAGCCTTGGGCTTCATATTAAATGGGGAACTGCCACTGACAGTTCCCACATGGATCTGGGGATAGAATTAAGGATTGGGGGTTTCCATTCAAAACCTTGAAAACTGGGTCCAAAATAAAGGCTTGGGGCTTGAGTTCCTGGCAGAAATACCAGCTTTAGGTGACCAGCCCTGTGAAGGCTAGCCAGTTAGATCACGTTCTCAGTGCAAAGAGAGTGGAACTCAGAATGGAGAGGACTTTTTTTACACCTGTTTCAAATGGTAAGAAAGAGAGTGAACGCAGAGATTCACAGGGTACCACGCTTGTGTTTCTTATTATCCCCGAATGCTGTCAGAAGTTCACTTTGAATACCATCACTGCCACCAAACTTGCTAGAAGGCAAAATTCAACAGAGTAAACCCAAAGATCTGTTTTTATTAAATGATTTAGATGATTTCAGAATCCCATCCAGCAAATAGAAAGGAACTCCAAAGAGCTAGAGATAATAAAGATTTTAAATCACAGAGGGTGTGGGATGTGGAAGTCATTAAAGAAAAAGGATTATTTTAGGCAAGGTTATCTTCCTTATGGGGATAAGAAGGTCTATAAGACAGATTACCTCATTTGTTCTGATCAGAAAAATTTAGACTGACCAGTTGAGATGACGTTCAAGGGAAAGGTTGAGACTACAGTTAGGTGAGGTGCTAATCAAGTATCGGTTTGGTGATGTGGGCTTAGCACAAGTGATTCCATTTGCGACCTGCGTCTTTTTAACAGTATACATGTTCCATAATTTCCAGCTTCACAAAGAATGTGATTCATTATTTGCATTGTACAAAATTGGGGTGTTTTGACTGTGAGCTCCTTGATGGCAGGTATTATATTGCAATTATCTTTGTATCATTTGTACTTGGAAAAATTTTAAGAATATAGCAAATGCTTCATAAGCATGTATTGAAAGAGTGAAGGGATAAGTTAATGGCTTATAAATAATAACTTGGGACTGATAAAATGTGATTATCTTGCATGAATTTTTCTTCTTTAGGTTTGGCTGCACCACATGGCTTGCAGGATCTCAGTTCCCCAACCAGTTCAACCAGGGATTGAACGTGGGCCATAACAGTGAAAGCACAGAATTCTAACTATTGAACACCAGGGAACTCTTTCATGAATTTAATTTAAAATGTAATTATTTAGTCCAAGAGGGACGGTGTGGAAGGTGAACCCCAAAATATCATAGACTTGATTAGTTTCTCCCAATAATGTTTGACAAAAGATTTGCATTCCTGAGATGATGATATAGATGAGTTAGCTGGAAAAAAACTTGCAAATGAACATGGCATTCAGGCTCAGTGACAAAGAGATGTTTGGAAGAAATGACAGTGCTCCAAATAGAAGGTGGATACATGTTGGGACAGAAGTTTATAGAGATCATGAAAAATACTTAATAGAGAGAACTGAGTAAAAATTAAATAATCAAGTGTTTTAAGCCATGAGGTCTAAAATGAGTCAACAAAATAATCATAGTTGCTTGAAGGAAATAATAAATTTATATCTAGCTTTTGTTTCCCTGGTGGCTCAGACAGTAAAGCGTCTGCCTACAATGTGGGAGACCTGGGGCTCAATCCCTGGGTCTGGAAGATCTCTTGGAGAAGGAAATAGCAGCCCACTCCAGTATTCTTACCTGGATAATCCCATGGATGGAGGAATCTGGTAGGCTACAGTCCATGGGGTTGCAAAGAGTCAGACACAACTAAACAACTTCACTTTCTTTCTTTCTTTTGCTCTTAATCCTTAAAAGCAAAAATCCATATGTCCTTATGGATTTCCAATCATCCTTATGTTCCAGCATGTATCCATGAAAATGACTGCTTTGCATTGACCGGGGTCATTCAGTGTAAATATATATGACGAAACATAAAGGGTTTTGTTTTGCTTATTTCTTAGGTCACAGTGGGGCCTTTCCATGTTCTGTTGTTGAACTGTCCTAAGTAGATTCTTGAAGAGCAGCCATGATACTGTGGTGCTCTGAGGTCAATGCTGAGGTCTTCTCAGAGAAGCCCTGCCATTACTAAGATTTGTTTTTCTCCACTTGTATCTGGATTTCCTTGCTTGGATTATTTTCTACTCTGGATATTATTCTGTCCTGTGCTATCCCCGGTCACTAATAGTTTACATAGATCAGGATTGTATATCAAGATTCTTACTCCTAGACTTTGCTCATGTACTTTTTCTAAGTTTATTTAAGTAAACTTTTTATCAATTTTATGCCAGTGAGAGTTGCTGTCTCCAGTATGTTCTACAGGATATCTGCTGTTGTTTATTTACTATTTCTGAAATAATGTGTGTGTGTGTCTAATCTGAGTGTCTAATTGTCCTGAACTAGTTTGCTATAGTGATGAAGGCGGAAAAGAAGTTATTTTTTATTATCTTAAACAATGGTCATAATAAATTCCTGAATGTTTCCTTAATAAAAATCCAGTGCTGCTATTGGACAGAACATAGTTGTTCTGACATGTTCTATGTTAAAGTTTAAATACATTCTCCCAGATGATCTTGCCATTTAATTATTTCATCCCTCTGCTGTAGAAGATATACTTGCTCAACAACCTTAACAGGTGTGACCAAACACCTGAATGACAGCTGCCTGAGCTGTGGGCATGGTGATTAGAAATATTGCTTCCCTCTGTAATTTTAGTTACCTTTCACTAATGGAAGTGCTAGGATATGCTGTATGAAGGTAGGCACAGAACATTCATGAAAAAGGTAGACTGTTTACATTATGAGCTTTTAAAATTGCAGAATTCTAAAGGATCAGAGAAACAGGAAAAAATGCCAACTGAAATATGCAAATGATATGGGATGGATAGTAGTAGAAAAAAAAATGGGCAATGGAAAGGGAAACCTTATATTTTAATGAATCCACAAGATTAAATATCCTTTGGCTTTGGAGAACATGTGATGCTTATGATAGGACAACCCTCTGGCTGAATGTTGAGAGCATTGCTGCTTAGGGGAAGAATCTTTCTCTGTATCCCCTGACTTTCCCTAGATGTACCGAAACTGGATATGTTTTAAATAAGTTAAATTATTAGGGTACGTTTCTGGGTTTTAAGTTATCTTAGGAGAAAGCCAGAAATCCATAAAGAATATTTCCTTACCATCTGCAATTATTATAGTGACATTCCAGATCTTTTCATATTGTCTGGGATTAGGAATAGCTTCCTGGTAGACTCAGTATTTCAACCTAGTCTGGATTTGCTATGAGAAAAAAAAAAAAAAAAGTCTATTCTTTTTATTTTTCCCACAAAGGAAGTGTATCTAAGACAGTTCCTTAGGTAGTCCTGAGTTTTTTTCACAATTTTTTTGTTGTGTTTTAACAGTTTAGCCATAATAATGTACTTTTTTAAAAAAATATTAAAGGCAATGATACCACCACGACTACCACCACTCCCATTTAAAACATGGCGTTTGGTTGTGAATGGGTGATCTATAAACAAGTAGCTGAAAATGTTTTCAATTTCTTCTGTTGAGCAGTTATTTCCCGTGATTACATCTGAATACTTTTGGACTGTGGTGTTGGAGAAGACTCTGAGAGTCCCTTGGACTTCAAGGAGATCCAACCAGTCCATTCTCAAGGAGATCATGTCAATGTATGACAAAACCAATACAGTGTTGTAAAGTAAAATAAAGTAAAAATTAAAAAAAAAAAAAAATGGAGATCAGTCCTGGGTGTTCATTGGAAGGACTGATCCTAAAGCTGAAACTCCAGTACTTTGGCCACCTCATGCGAAGAGTTGACTCATTGGAAAAGACTCTGATGCTGGGAGGGATTGGGGGCAGAAACAGAAGGGGACAACAGAGGATGAGATGGCTGGATGGCATCACCGACTCGAGGGACATGAGTTTGAATGAACTCTGGGAGTTGGTGATGGACAGGGAGGCCTGGCGTGCTACAATTCATGGGGTCGCAAAAAGTCAGACATAACTGAGCTACTGACCTGAACTGAACTGAACAACCACAGTGATAACATTCTAAAAGTTATTTGCAACTTGGTGGGATAACATAAGAAACAGGGGATTAAGATTGTTTGAGTAAAATGGGTATTTTGTCTTGAATGCACTCTGATCTTCCTTCTTCCACCCTGAACAAGTTCTGATCTGAACTTGTCCAGTCAATAGGATTCTTGGTGTCTTAGGCTAGTGGGGAATCAGATGGCTCAGGGCTGTTTAAGTCCTCAGAATTATTATCCAGGACTGTTACGTTCTACCTATGCACTTTAATAATTAAAAGAAAAAAAAATGGAGCCACAAATGTAGGTAACTTTTGACACGTGTAACACACGTCCAACCATCATTTCTATACTTTTTGGCATTTTAATTTATCTAAGCTCTAATCAAAACAGCACCCAGTACTCCTTGCCTGAAGATAACTTATCTTCTTGACAAGTGTTGTTTCCATCTACCCATTATGATCCTTCTCTCTGGAAACCTTATAATTATCTTTGACACCTCTTTCTCTCTCACTCTGAAAATCAGTCCATTGCCAACTTTTATAGCTTTTCTATCGTGTCTTTCTCATCTACTCTGTTGATTTCCAGTGCTTGTGCCCCAGAAAAGAACCTTATTATGTCTTGTGTGGCCTACGCTGGTCCACTTAATTTATTCTTCTGACAATAGCCAAATTAAATTTCCCAAATTCAGCTCATGTTTTATAACTTCCTAATTTAAAAATCTTACAGGTGTCCCTTGCTTAAATCTCCATGATCTATCCCCAAATTTAATTTCTACCTCATCTTTAGTATTGCTAGTTTCCTATACTTCAAGTCATTTAAATGTGAAGGCATTTCAAAATATGATCAGAATTCTTTATTCTTTCTTCTACCTTAAATGCCATTTCTTCTTTTAAGTATCTCCCCTCCTAATTATAACCTGAAACCACAAAAATTGCTCAGCATATTAAGGGTAGCCTAAAATGTCACATAATCTAGAAAGCCTTTTCAGATACCATTCATACTGAAGCTCAAGCTCTTTGCGAACCTTTAAAATCTGCACATGATTATACTTCTCTTTGGCACTTATTTTATTCCTTCATTATTACATTTTGCTTTATTTTTTATTTGCTTACCCCCAGGTTCTCTGTTTCTCCCCTGAGCAGGAAGCAAATCCCTTGCAGGAATCACCTTTCAGTTTTTTTACATGGAGTAGGATGTAAATACATTTTTGTTCCATTCAGTTGACAGTCTTATACTAGCTTATACTTATCCTTGACAGAAACATTAGCCAGTGTATGTCCCATAATTTCCTGAACACTTTCATTCAGAGAGAGAGATAAATCACTTACATTCAAAACCTATTATTTACCACGAAGTAATTTGGCTTATAGAGAAATTTTTAATTGGCTACCAAATGGCAAACTCTCATGTCTATACTTGTAAAATTACTTTAAATGAAAAATCAATGAAAATAATATGGTGTTTCCACAAAGGGAAAATGATGGTAATCACTCATGATTTTCTAAGGGGGAATCATTTAGGAATCTCATTTTCCCTGATATTTATGATAGAAGTGAGATGAATACAGTCATGAAATTCTGATCAGATGTTGATTCTTTTGAAATATTGCAGTGATGCTATATTTACATTTTGGAGGGTAAAATTCACTTGTTATTTTAATGTTTATTGTTTAATTTGCTACCCATAACACAATGAGGTTTAAATTTTAGAAATTAGGAAACTGGCACTCAGAGATATTAAATTATCAGCAAAAATTATAGAAATACAGAAATACAGAAGTAGAACTGAAACTTTGAGCTTCTACTTAGCAAATGTATGTTCATTCTGTGTCCCTCTGGGGCTTTCCTTGCAAACCAATTTAGTTCATCAGGTACTGATAAGAATTATTAACATAAAATTTGCCAATTTTCTATTGAAAAGTACTTTTGCTTTAAGTAAATATCTCTGCCCAATGTTTCATGTTCAATAATTTGAGATTTAGTTTTCTCCATGTTGTAGTTCCTCATTCATTATATAATTTTTTTCACCAACTTACTGTATGCCAATTTTTTTTCACCAACTAACTCAATGCCAGCAAGAGTGTGGGGTTCTAGTTGGAATGATGAACAATGCAGACATGGAGACTTGCCTGGCAGAAAATACAGTTTAGTAAGGAAGACAAAGAAAATAATTAGTCTATTTTTGTGGGCATCCTGCCTATTGCAAAGACTAAAATGCTGGATATATTTTTTTTAATATTTCAAATTCCATGTTACATAGAGATGATCATAAATTAAGAAATACTCAGAAACTCAAGAAATAGATTAAAAATGGGAAATCAAAAAGATAACTGTTCTTGCAAGCTAGCTTCTACTTGGGGAAATCTGCTAGGCTTAGGTGACTTAGAAATTACATTTTGATGAACTCATGGGATACATGGACAAAAAAGCCAAGACAGTGAGCCTCCTAGAAGATCTAACTGAGAGTCATTTGCATAAAAGGCTATGCTCTCAGAATAAAGGTAAATTAGAAATAAGCCATTCCTAAGGGAATATATTTTTTTAATCTGTTTTTGAGGTGGAGGAAGCAAAAATTTCTCATCATTTAAAACCAAAAATTGCTACTCCCATAGGTTTATAGGACAAAGGCTTATGCAGATATTGCACAGGAACCAGAGAAATGAAAATTAAAAAGAGATAATATTTCACAGACATTACATAGCCAAAAACTTAAATCTGTTAATAACAAACACATCAACACGGTGTTTGGAATTTAGAAAATGTAGTACAATAGAAAGCTGGCACAGACACTTTGAAGAGCATAAAGCTAGTAGTTAGTAAAATTGAAATGTCCATATTCTATGACGTAGCAATTCTAAATGCAGCAACACATCCTTGGGAAAGAAACCCCATACCCGTGAATAAAGGGATTTAGATAGGATATTTATTGAATTTACTGTTTGAAGTAGAGAAAGCAAAATAATCCAACTATGTATAAAGAAATAAACTGGCATAAGCACATAATGAAATGATAAGGAACAATAAAACTAAATGAACAAAACATATATAATAGAGGTAAATCTCAAAAAAATAAAATATTGAGAAAGAAAAGTCAAAAGATGACACAGAGTTCATCTTATATGTAAGAATGCATTATTTATGAATGCATATATCTGAAGTAAACGTATAAAATACATTGTGATGATATACAGCAAATTCAGTGCTGGGGAAGGAGGGAGATAAAAAAGATAAAAAAGGGAAGCTTCAGGGGTATTTGTAGGGCATGTTGTCTGTTGAAATACAGTGTCATTCAGAGGTGCAAAAATGTTATCATTTACTAATATTATCATATCATTTTGTTTTTTTCTGGATATTTGAAATACTTTATTATTGCATGTGAAATTTTGAAAAAAAATTAGTAAACCGAAACTCTCCCCGCATCAAGTGGTTGAGGGAGAAAATTTCTATGGTTATTTCAATCAATGCAATAAAATAACTGGTTAAGATTTGACCTCTGCTTGTGATTTTAAATTTCCTAGCAAATGACATAGATGAAAGATTCTTTACTGTGTGAAAGGAATCCATTAATGCACCATTGCAAAACTTCATATTTCACTGTAAAATTTACTCTCTGAAACTGGTAATAAAGCATGGTGCATGCTGCTGCTGCTGCTTAGTCACTTCAGTCATGTCTGACTCTGTGCAACCCTAGGAACTCTAGCCTGCGAGGCTCCTCTGTCCATGGAATTCTCCAGCAAGAGTATTGGAGTGGGTTGTCATGCTCTCCTCCAGAGGATCTTCTCAACTCAGGGATCGAACCCAGGTCTCCTGCATTGCAGGCAGATTCTTTACCACTGAGCCACCAGGAAAGCCTTTATGGTGCATGCTATCATCCCATCTATTCAAGATTATGTCAGCACAAATGCTAAAGTTATAATGAAGACAAAGAAAACATTAAAAAAATGTTATTTGCAGATATCCAATTAAATATAAAAACAATTCTTAAAATTAAAAAAGAATATGGTCAGGTTGATGATTGTTAAGATCAGCATGCAAGTATCAATACTATTTCTATACAATAGCAATAACATTAAAAAATGCTATAAAAGACCCCATTTTCAAAAGTGAAAATTATTTTATAGTACTAGGGAATGATGAATGGCTATAGCATATTTAAAAAGTTTAGTCATATGAGTAATCAGTCTAATGTAAATCAATCCAACAAAGAGATACAATTTGACATCCACAAATATGCACACATTTAAAGTTTAATAATAGTAACACTGGGGCTTCCCGTGTGGCTCAGCGGTGAAGAATCTGCCTGCCAATGCAGAAGATGCAAGTGTGATCGCTGGGTCGAGTAAGGAAATGTCAGTCCACTCTAGTATTCTTGCTGGGAAGTCCCATGGATAAAGAAGTTTGGTGGCCTACAGTCCATGGGTTCACAAGAGTCAGACATGACTGAGTGAGTAAACAATAGTAACATTGGCAAGAATGGAGGAAATACTTTCATACTGGAATTTCAATATCTACAAGTATTTGTTTTATTATTAACAAAAAGCATTTTATAATAAACAAAAAACATTTGTTTTATTATTAACACATCTTATTTTTTAGAGTAGTTTTAGGTCCGCAGTAAAATAGAGCTAAAAGTGAAGAGAGAGTGCATATACACCCTTTTTCCTGCATGTACAACCTCCATTAGCAAAATCCCACAAAAGTGTTATACATGTGCTATAAATTTGAACCTTCATTAACTCATCCTTATCACCCAAATTCTATAGCTTAATTAAGGTTTGTTCTGTGTATTTGTGTATTGTGTATTAGAGATTTTAACAAATGTATAATGATGTCCACCAGTATAGTAGTGTAGAGAATAGTTTAACTGCTCTAAAAATCCTCTCTGCTCAGCCTATTCATTCATCCTTCCCTCCCAACTACTACTATATTTGAAAAGAGTGAAAATAATTACTCTTCTGTTAGGTTAGGCTGACAAAATCTCAGTGGCAACTCTTACAAAGAGACCCCATTTCCCCAACAATTTACTAAACTTATACTATAGTTTTAGATGAGTGAATTCATTTTTTCTACAGTTATTTCAAATACTTATTTGAATATTTATCTGAAAATACTCTTTCTAAATGGTGATGTATTTGTTACGCTCATCTTTTGTATTTATGCTAGAAGATTCCAGGAAGAAATGAAATGGAAAATAGCTTGCAAACCTTTAGTTTATTTTTAAAACTCAAATTGCTGTTTGTCTCTGATCTTAGTAATATATTTCTGAAATTTACTGGCAAGATATAATTATGGAAGAGAGAGGCTAATTGGAGTGTAAAGATGATGAATGGTTGTGATAATGATGTGGCTGTCAATCCTTAAATAGTATCATTTTGGTAGTATCACTACCTTTCTTACAGATTACTCAATTAGGCTTCTTATGTTGTCTAATAAAAAGGACATTATTATAGGAGTCAAAAAACTGCTTATTCTTCTGTTAGCTTGTTGTTAAACCTTATCTGTCTGCTTCCAAATATTCTCAGGTTTAATGTCCTAATGCTTAACAAGAAAGTTTGGTCTCTAGGGTGTCCCTAGAATTTGGCACCTCCAAAGAATATCAGGTTGTTGGATTTATGGTGAAATACGAAGAGCCAAGCAATTCTTGTAAAATGAATCGGTGAAAGCAATGTGTCAAGCTGTGGATTTCTTTAGCCCTATGTTGTAGAGAAAAGTAAGTTAATAAAACATTCTTCTGTCACTATTGATTGATGATACTGGATCTTCTCAGAGAGTACTTGGGGAGCTGGGAAATGACAACAATCAGTGAAACATAAACGCTAAATAATCCCACGGATAACTCCTCCTGTGTACAATAGTTTTCAGGCTTTTAAGGTGATGCTCTTCTACCAGAGACCTTAAAAAATAGTGACAGAAAACCCAGCTACTAGCTTTGATCAGTTTCAAGCTGCTATTTCCTCTCCTTAGAATTGAGAGAGCTTTTTGTGCATAGCAAAGGTTCAGTATCTGTGAAAGTATACACGAATTACCTGAATCAATAAGTTCTGGAATCCTCCATAATGGTGAGCGGTGAAAGTATTTCTGGTTCCAGTTTAACAAGTGCACCAGACAGCCTTGCAGATCACCACTAATTTCCAAGGGCAATAGTCTATCTTCTTTCTTTTCAATTTTTTTTTCCCCAAAAATCCTGTAATCTCAAAAGCCTGGATTATGCCAGTGATTCACAAGTCTGTGCAAAGTTGCTAGGAAAATGATGCTGTTCTTCTAGGTAGGACAAATATTATCAAGAAATAGATATAAAGGAAGAAAAGATTTATTAAACCACTATAGTTAATGAAACATTTCTTGGGAGCTTAGAAGGACTGGCCCTGGGACAGGCTTTGTTGTTCAGACAATGTGTGACAGTGATTAGATGCTGCACGAAACATCAGAATCTGAGAATTAGCCACCTGCCTTTTCAGCCTCATCTTAGATATTTCCTTCATTCTGTATGCTTACCTTCTACATGAACTCCTTATTGCAACTTAGTTTGTGTTCTTTAAACTTGCTTGGTCTTTGACAATTTTAGTTCTACTTGTATTTTGTGCAACCTGGCAGTGAGGGTGTTTTCTCACGCCTTACCTTACTTCACACAAATTCATTCTGCAAGTCTGAACTTGTGTCATTTCCTTCGAAAGGCAATTACTGGTCCTTCCATTGTTTCAATTCAATCTAAATCAGTTCCTCTGTATTTTATAATATCATATATGTATATATGATATTATATATATCATAATATATACTTATATTTATATAAATTTATATATAATATATAAAAATAATATAATATATTATATACAATATAATTATATATATTTATATATATATTTGTATATATATTTATATATATATATATAAATCTTGCCAAAGCATAATTTATATTAATTTTTGTGACCTGTATACCTCTGAACTATCTTGTAAAATTCACCGAGACGGGAACCATGTCTATCTTGTTCATTTCATACCCTCTTTATTTAGCATAATTCTCACATGGAAGATGTTCAGTGCATATTTAGAGAAGGAAGGAAGGTAAGAAGGATGGGATTTGCTGTATGTCATCATACAAGAAATTTTAAAATAAGTCATATATTTGCTTTTGAGTACAGAAAATAAAGAAAACTTTAGCTTTAATGTAACCTCAGATGTTTATATGGAAAAAAAATTTGTGAAACACATGGATGATTTATGTAATGAAATACGTATTGTAATTTCAAATCAAATTTCGTAATTCCAAGTAAAGGGATAAAACTTACTCCTGTGTTTAAAAGTTGTTCATAGCCATCACTTTATGCATATATATTATTTTTTACTTTTAAAAGTGATTCTGTCAAAGTATTCCACCAAAAATCAGGATATTCATGAGCACATATCTAATAATAGATATTTTGTCTTTTCTGTATTATTTGAAAATAAAGTGTGGTTATTTCTAGTTTATTATAGCAAGCGTTTTAAAATCTTTTGTTAGCCATTCCATTTCTGCTTTTTTCAAGTTAGTATTTACTTTTAAACATAAATTAGTTTTTATAACAGCCTGAAATTGAGCCTAAAAGGTGTTGTGAAAAGATCACATCTTTCTAATAAAGCTTAAGGTCTGAAGAACACTTCTGGAAGCTGATACTATCAGTTCAGTTCAGAAGCTCAGTCGTGTCTGACTTTTTGCAACCCCATCAATTTCAGCACGCCAGGCCTCCCTGTCTATCACCAACTCCCAGAGTTCACCCAAACTCATGTCCATTGAGTTGGTGATGCCATCCAGCCATCTCATACTCTGTCGTCCCCTTCTCCTCCTGCCCCCAATCCCTCCCAGCATCAGAATCTTTTCCAATGAGTCAATTCTTCACATCAGGTGGCCAAGTATTGGAGTTTCAGCTTTAGCATCAGTCTTTCCAAAGAACACCCAGGGCTGATCTCTTTTAGAATGGACTGGTTTGATCTCCTTGCAGTCCAAGGGACTCTCAAGAGTCTTCTCCAACACCACAGTTCAAAAGCATCAATTCTTCGGCGCTCAGCTTTCTTCACAGTCTAACTCTAACATCTGTACATGACCACTGGAGAAACCATAGCCTTGACTAGACGGACCTTTGTTGTACAGATTAGCTAATTAGAATAGCTATTTGATTCTGTCTCTAGCCAATAGCTCATCAACAAATATAACTAGAGACATTTACACCAATATTGTCCTCACCGTTAGACAGCAAGTAATAATGGGGATGAGGTGAGGAAGAAGCCTTGGGCTTTAGCCAAGAGAATCAAATTCTAGCACTGATGCTAACTACCATGGCCATGTGACTCTAGGCAAAAAATTCACCTCTATGTCAATTTTTTCAACAATAAAAGAAAATAGCTGGACAAAATGGAACCCCTAAGTCTGTTTCAATTCGAAAACTTCTACACACACCTTTCTTTTTGCAGTTTGTGATGATGACACTTTACTATCTTGGAAGACTTAGTGAAGCATCACCAATCCGTCTACAGCTCGATCATTTTCAGTTCAGTTTCCATAGATAAGACTGTGGACTATATCTGCAATTTAGGACCCTATCCCAATCCCAGACAGGAATTACAAAGGAGCACAGATTTTCCTGGTTTGTCCCCTTAATTCTCATATGAAGAAACTGAAGCTAAACACGGCACATGGCCAGATCACACACTGAGAGCACAGTTCACCCAAGGCTGGAGCCCACGAATGTTAACGTTCATTCCAGTGGAACTCTCAGTAACCATACAGCCTGCTTATAAGTGATTTGCACCATTCCTTGCTGGGGATTCTCACTTTCTTAATATGAATTACTTTTAATCCTCTAAAGCTATAAGGGGCTCCCTGGTGGTTCAGACAGTAAAGAATCTGCCTGCAATGTGGGAAACCTGGTTTTGATCCCTGTGTTGGGAAGAGCCCCTGGAGAAAGAAATGACAATCCACTCTAGTATTCTTGCCTGGAAAATCCCATGGACAGAAGGCTACCGTCCATGTGGTCACAAGGAGTTGGACACGACTGAAAGACTTTCACTTTAAAGCTATAAAAGCAGAAAGAATTATTATTAACAACCTTGATATATAAGAAAGAGCATGATATGTAAAAAGATACTGAAATTAGTAGTCATTTTGAAATGTACCATATAGGCAAAAATGTACAATACCCACAAAAACTATGAGCCATGCCTGTACAGCCACCCAAGATAGGTGGGTCATAATGGAGAGTTCTGACAAAATGTGGTCCACTGGAGAAGGGAGTGGCAAACCACTTCAGTATTCTTGCCTTGAGAACTCCATGAACAGTGTGAAAAGGCAAAAAGATAGGTCACTGAAATAGGAACTCCCTAGGGAAGTTGGTATCAAATATGCTACTAGAAAAAAGTAGAGAAATAACTCCAGAAAGAATGAATAGATGGAGCAAAAGTGAAGACCACACCCAGTTGTGGATGTGGCTGGTGATGGAAATAAAGTTCAATGCTGTAAAGAGCAATATTGCACAGGAACCTGGAATGTTAGGTCCATGAAACAAAGTATATTGGAAGTGGTCAAACAAGAGATGTCAAGAGTAAACATAGGCATTTTAGGACTCAGAGAACTAAGATGGAGAAGAATGGGTGAATTTAATTCAGATGACCGTTATATCTACTACCATGGACAAGAATCCCTTAGAAGACATACAGTAGCCATCACAGTCAAAAAAGAATCTGAAATGTAGTACTTGGGTGCAGTCTCAAAAATGACAGAATGATATCTATTTGTTACCAAGGCAAACCATTCAATATCACAGTAATCCAAATCTATGCCCCAACCACTAATGTTGGAGAAGGTGAAGTTGAACAGTTCTGTGAAGACCTACAGGACCTTCTAGGACTAACACCCAAAAAAGGAGTCCTTTTTATTATATGGGACTAGGATGCAAAAGTAGGAAGTCAAGAGATACCTGGAGTAACAGGCAAATTGGGCCTTGGAGTACAAAATGAAGCAGAGCAAAGGCAAATAGAGTTTTGCCAAGAGAACACACTGGTCATAGCAAACACCCTCTCCCAACAAAACAGGAGGTGACTCTATGCATGGACATCACTGGATGCTCAATACGGAAATCAGATTGATTATATTTTTTGCAACTAAAGATGGAGGTCTATACATTTAGCAAAAACAAGACCAGGAGTTGACTGTGGCTCAGATAAGGAACTCCTTATTGCAAAATTCAGACTTAAATTGAAGAAAGTAGGGAAAACCGCTAGACCATTCAGATATGACCTAAATCAAATCCCTTATGATTACACAGTGAAAGTGACAAATAGATTCAAGGGGTTAGATATGATAGAATGCCTGAAGAACATGGATGGAGGTTCATGACATTATCCAGGAGGCAGTGATGGAGACCATCCCCAAGAAAAAGAAAGGCAAAGAGGCAAAACGGTTGTCTGAGGAGGCCTTACAAACAGCTGAGAAAAGAAGAGAAGCAAAGGCAAAGGAGAAAAGGAAACATATACCCATCAGAATGCAGAGTTCCAAAGAATAGGAAGGGGAGAAAAGAAAGGCTTCCTAAGTTAACAATGCAAAGAAATAAAGGAAAATAATAGAATGGAAAAGACTAGATATCTCTTCAAGAAAATCAGAGATAGCAACAGAACATTTCATACAAAGATGGGCAAATAAAGGACAGACGGTATGGATCTAAACGAGGCTGAAGATATTAAGAAGAAGTGGCAAAATACACAGAACTATAAAAAAAATCTTAATGTCCCAGATAACCAAGATCATGTGATCACTCGCATAGAGCCAAACATCCTGAATGTGAAATAATGTGGGCCTTAGGAAGCATTGCTACCGATAAACCTAGTGGAGGTAATGGAGTTCCAGCTGAGCTATTTCAGATCCTAAAAGATGATGCTGTGAAAGTGGGGCACTCAATATACTGGTGAAATTGAAAAACTCAGCAGTGGTCACAGGACTGGAAAAGGTCAGTTTTCATTCCAGTCCCAAAGAAAGAAGGCCAAAGAATGTTCAAACTATAGCACAATTGCACTCAACTCACACCATAGTAAAGTAATGCTCAAAATTCTCCAAGCCAGGCTTCAGCAATACGTGAACCACGAACTTCCAGATGTTCCAGCTGGATTTAGAAAAGGCAGAGGAACCTGAGATCAAATTGCCAACATTCATCAGATCACAGAAAAATGCATGAGAATTCCAGAAAAATATCTGCTTTAAGGATTATGCCAAAATCTTTGACTGTGGGGATCACAACAAACTAAGGAAAATTCTTAGAGATTGGAATGCCAGACCACTTCACCTGCCTCCTGAGGAACCTGTACACAGGTCAAGAAGCAACAGTTAGAACTGGACGTGGAATAAAAGACTGGTTCCAAATCGGGAACGGACTATGTCAAGGCTGTAAGTAGTCACCCTGCTTATTTAATTTATATGCAGACTACACCATGAGAAATGCTGGGCTGGATGAAGCACAAGCTGGAATCAAGATTGAGAGGAGAAATATCCATAACCTCAAATATGCAGATGACACCACCATTATGGCAGGAAGCAAAGAGGAACTAAACAGCCTCTTGATGAATGTGAAAGAGGAGAGTGAAAATGCTGGCTTAAATTTCAAAATTCTAAAAATGAAGATTATGGCATATGGTCCCATCAGTTCATGGGAAATAGATGTGGAAACAATGTAAACAGTGATATAGATGATTTCTTGGGTTCCAAAATCACTGCAGATGGTGATTGTCAGTTCAGTTCAGTTGCTCGGTCGTGTCCGACTCTTTGCGACCCCATGAGTCGCAGCACGCCAGGCCTCCCTGTCCATCGCCATCTCCCGGAGTTCACTCAGACTCACGTCCATGGAGTCTGTGATGCCATCCAGCCATCTCATCCTCAGTCGTCCCCTTCTCCTCCTGCCCCCAATCCCTACCAACATCAGAGTCTTTTCTAATGAGTCAACTCTTCGCATGAGGTGGCCAAAGTACTGGAGTTTCAGCTTTAGCATCAGTCCTTCCAAAGAAATCCCAGGGTTGATCTCCTTCAGAATGGACTGGTTGGATCTCCTTGCAGTCCAAGGGACTCTCAAGAGTCTTCTCCAACACCACAGTTCAAAAGCATCAATTCTTCGGCGCTCAGCCTTCTTCACAGTCCAACTCTCACATCCATACATGACTACAGGAAAAACCTTGACTAGGCAGACCTTTGTTGACAAAGTAATGTCTCTGCTTTTGAATATACTATCTAGGTTGGTCATAACTTTTCTTCCAAGGAGTAAGCGTCTTTTAATTTCATGGCTAAAATCACCATCTGCAGTGATTTTGGAGCCCCCCAAAATAAAGCCTGACACTGTTTCCACTGTTTCCCCATCTATTTCCCATGAAGTGATGGGACCAGATGCCATGATCTTCGTTTTCTGAATGTTGAGCTTTAAGCCAACTTTTTCACTCTCTTCTTTCACTTTCATCAAGAGGCTTTTTAGCTCCTCTTCACTTTCTGCCATAAGGGTGGTGTCATCTGCATATCTGAGGTTATTAATATTTCTCCCAGCTATCTTGATTCCAGCTTGTGTTTCTTCCAGTCCAGCGTTTCTCATGATGTATTCTGCATATAAGTTAAAGAAGCAGGGTGACAATATACAGCCTTGACGGACTCCTTTTCCTATTTGGAACCAGTCTGTTGTTCCATGTCCATTTCTAACTGTTGCTTCCTGACCTGCATACAGATTTCTCGAGAGGCAGGTTAGGTGGTCTGGTATTTCCATCTCTTTCAGAATTTTCCAGTTTATTGTGATCCACACAGTCAAAGGCTTTGGCATAGTCAATAAAGCAGAAATAGATGTTTGTCTGGAACTCTCTTGCTTTTTCCATGATCCAGCAGATGTTGGCAATTTGATCTCTTTTTCCTCTGCCTTTTCTAAAACCAGCTTGAACATCAGGAAGTTCATGGTTCACGTATTGCTGAAGCCTGGCTTGGAGAATTTTGAGCATTACTTGGCTAGCATGTAAGATGAGTGCAATTGTGCGGTAGTTTGAGCATTTTTGGCATTGCCTTTCTTTGGGATTGCAATGAAAACTGACCTTTTCCAGTCCTGTGGCCACTGCTGAGTTTTCCAAATTTGTTGGTGTATTGAGTGCAGCACTTTCACAGCATCATCTTTCAGGATTTGAAATAGCTCAACTGGAATTCCATCACCTCCACTAGTTTTGTTTATAGTGATGCTTTCTAAGGCCCACTTGACTTCACATTCCAAGATGTCTGGCTCTAGATTAGTGATCACATCATCATGATTATCTGGGTCATGAAGATCTCTTTGGTACAGTTCTTCCATGTATTCTTGCCACCTCTTTGTAATATCTGTAGCCATGAAATTAAAAGACACTTGCTCCTTGGAAGAAGAGGTTAGTTATATGATTACTGAGTTAATATAGACAGGAGGCAGTGATAATATAGCCTAGAATAGTGATAATGAAGGTGAGAAGATGCTTAAGAGGGTCTAACTTTAGTCAGTTCCACTGTTGTCTATATTAAGAATGCCTATTTGTTGTTCAGTTGCTCAATCTTGTCTGACTCTGTGTGACCCCATGTACTGAAGCACATCCAGCTTCCTTGCCCTTCACCATTTCCTGGAGCTTGCTCAAACTCGTGTCCATCAAGTCAGTGATGCCATCCAAGCATCTCATCCTCTGTCATCCCCTTCCCCTCCTGCCTTCAATCTTTCCCAGCATCAGGGTCTTTTCTAATGAGTCAGCTCTTCGCATCAGGTGGCCAAAGTATTAGAGCTTTAGCTTCAGCATAAGTCCTTCCACAGAATATTCAGGATTGATTTCCTTTAGGATTGACTGGTTGGATCTCTTTGCAGTCCAAGGGACTCTCAAGAGCCTTCTCTAACACCACAGTTCAAAACATTGATTATTCAGCACTCAGCTTTCTTTCTCTCACATCTATACATGACTACTGGAGAAACCATGGCTTTGACTAAACAGACATTTGTTGGCAAAGTAGTGTCTCTATTTTTTAATATGCTCTCTAAGTTGGTCATAATTTTTCTTCCAAGGAGCAAGCTTCTTTTAATTGCATAGCTGCAGTCACCATCTGCAGTGATTTTGGAGCCCAAAAATAAAGTATATCACTTTCAATTGTTTCCCCATCACTTTGCCTTGAAGTGATCAAGTAAATTTCAGCACAATTGTTTAGTTAAGTCAACTCAACGCCAAAGAGTCAGTCAAACCTATTCTTTGAGTGTTAGAAATGGCCAGATAAAATAGCATAAATAACGAAATACATCCAAGTAAGTGAGATTATTATATCAGTACAAACACTGACTACTCTTGTGAAGGGACTAGTCTTGTCACTTCAAATAACTAATCAGTTTTATGTAAGTGGACTGATTAAATTAGCACAAAAGGATATTACATATATTCCATGAATGCAAAGTCTGCTTCTCATTAGTGTCTTAAATATGCTCACAGTTTTTATGACTTTTTTATACTAGTTATGTTTATGCCTGATCTTTCTCCCAAAAGGCAAGAATATCAAAAAGGATGGACATGCTGTGCTGAGCAGTATAGCAGTTAGCCAAGGACTAAGGATGTGATGGAGAGAAAGTATTTGTCAAATTTTTTAATGAAAATTTAAATAGGAATTTAAATTTAAAATTTAAATAGGAATCCAGTAAGAACCCAGAAGATGATCTAAGATTAGACTAGCTATTTGGTCATAGCTAGGAAGTGGTAAATGAGAAAAGTATGTGCTATTCTTTTCAAAGATTTGGTTCTGAAAATAAAGAGTTGTAGATCACAACCTTGACCTAGTTTTCCTCATCCACATAGATAACAGCATTGCGTTAATCAAGCAAGAAATTAGGTAGAAAAGAAACTTTCTCCAACCTTGAGTTAAGGCTGGTTATAAGAAGGGTTTGGTCTTTGTCAGTTGTATAGTTTAAATGTATTTTGTGGTTTCAGGGGAAGGAATCAGATAGAAGGTTGAAGATCAAAGGTCTGATGTAATAAGTGGATTAAAGTTCTGAATGAGACTGTCAAAAATAAGAGAAAGAAGTGAGTGAATTTGACTTCCACTCCAGGATGTCTGGTTCAAGATGAGTGATCACACCATCGTGGTTATCTGGGTCATGATCTTTTTTGTATACTTCTTCTGTGTATTTTAGCCACCTCTTCTTAATATCTTCTGCTCTGTTAGGTCTGTACCATTTCTGTCCTTTATTGTGTCCATCTTTGCAAGAAATGTTCCTGTGGTATTTCTAATTTTCTAGAAGAGATCTCTATTCTCTCCCATTCTATTGTTTTCTTCTATTTCTTTGCATTGTTCACTTAGGAAGGGTTTCTTATTACTCATTGCTAAGGGTATATCTTTCCTTTTCTCCTTTGCCTTTTGCTTCTCTTTTCTCAGCTATTTGCAAGGCCCCTTCAAACAACCATTTTGCCTTTTTGCATTTCTTTTTCTTGGGAATGGTCTTCATTACCACCTCCTGTATAATGTCATGAACCTCCATCCATAGTTCTTCAGGCACTCTATCAGATCTAATCCCTTGAATCTATTTGCCACTTCTACTGTATAATAATAAGGGATTTGACTTAGCTCATATCTGAATGGTTTTAGTGGTTTTTCCCTACTTTCTTAAATTTATGTCTGAATTTTGCAATAAGAAGTTCATGATCTGAGTCACAGTCAGCTCCTGGTTTTGTTTTTGCTAACTATGTAGACCTTCTCTATCTTTGGCTGCAAAGAATAGGCTAAAATAAATACTATTGAAGTACCAACTATGTATTATTTTCTGTTCTTAAATATTGCTAATAAATTCCTGACAGGAAAATAAAGATAATTTATATAAATTGTTGCAAAATGTTTTCTACCAGTCATTATCATTTTTTTTTTCTGTCAAGAGAAGATGGTCTTATAACTAAGGAAATAGATATTGGAATTGAGTCAGGTGGGCCAGAAATTCTAGAGGAGAGAAGCATAAGTTACTGCTAAAGAATGATTGAAGTAAACTAATTTGGAGGCCTTGGTTGTACAAGAAGAAAAATAAAGTCTAAAGTATATGGGAATGTCTATAAGGATGTCAAATAGACTCAATAGGAGTGGCTTAATAGGTACAAGAAAGAAAATATCCAAAAAAAATTAAAAAGTAAGCCTAATTTCTATCATTTCAGTTCAGTTGCTCAGTCGTGTCCGACTCTTTGTGACCCCATGAATTGCAGCATGCCAGGCCTCCCTGTCCATCACGAAGTCCCTGAGTTCACTCAAACTCACGTCCATCAAGTCGGTGATGCCATCCAGCCATCTCATCCTCTGTCGTCCCCTTCTCTTCCTGCCCCCAATCCCTCCCAGCTATAAACCAATTCAAAATGTAGGGAATTTATTTGTTTACATCATAACAAGGAGACATTTATTGACTTTATCTACCCAAATGACAGGGATGAAAATAAACGGAACTCACATTGGTGCTATTTGTGCTCAATCCAGATTTAGTTAATATCATTTCCCTTCACTGGCCTCTTTCACCAACTCTCAGCTTCTAATAGTTGTCACTTAATATTTTCTGACCATTATCCTTGACTACTGGGACTAGTTTTCTTCATCCACATAGATAACAGCATTGCCTTAATCAAGTAAGAAATTAGGTAGAAAAGAAACTTTCTCCAAATTCTCAGACATACGAAAATAACCTCAAGGCAGTAGGTGATAATAAACATGAATGTCAAGTGGACAGCCAAGGTGGATTTATCCATTCAGTAATTATTAGTTTGTTTCTACTCTGTTTCTAATTTGTTTCTCAGTACTGTTCTAGGCTTAATATCAGCCAGAGACATCTGGCTGTGCCAGAAAGCAAACAAACTCTCAAAACTAATTAGATCAGTTCAGTCGCTCAGTCGTGTCTGACTCTGCTACCCCGCGGACAGCAACACGCCAGGCTTCCCTGTCCATCACCAACTCCCGGAGCTTACTCAAAACTCATGTCCATTGACTTGGTGATGCCATCCAACCATCTCATCCTTGTCTTGTCAAAAGATTATGTGAATTTATTCAAATCTCTAAAGCTAATCTCTACCTACTGGAAATAAAGAGAATTAGGAACATTAAACAATACCCAAAAGGAAGTAACCAGACTAATCCAGGAGATGGGTCATCCTAGATTAGTTAAAGGCATGGGGAAAAGAAGGAAACAAAGTTACTCTAGGGAGAATAAGCAAAACTAAATTAAATATAATGTATAAACCTCACTTAGGACTTCCCTGGTGGCTCAGATGGTAAATCATCTGCTTACAGTGCAGGAAACCGGGGTTCGATCCATGGGTCAGGAAGATCCTCTGGAGAGGGAAATGGCAACCCACTCCAGTACTCTTGCCTGGAAAATCCCATGGATGAAGGAGCCTGGTCCCAAAGAGTCAGACACGACTGAGAGACTTCACTTTCACTTTCACTTTATAAACCTCACTTGGATTACTTGATCAAACTACAAAAAAAAAAATATTTTGGGCACAACTGAAGAAATTTAATTGATTATAGAATGGGTATAAAATGATAATAGATAATAAATATTAATTTATAAGTATGATAATAATGCAATGGTTATGTAAGACAATAAGGCACACTGAGATGGATAAGACTAATATGGTGCCCAAAATTTCTTTTAAAGTTCTTTAGCAAAATAAGGAAAAAAGAAGAAAACAAACAAAAGCTTAGATGAAACAGATACAGCAAACTTTGATATAAGTGGTTGACATATGGGAGTGTTGTAATACCCCTATAACTTTAATGCATACTACATTTTAAAATATCCATAATATTTTTTAAGAGCTCTTACAAAAATCCAGGTGAGGAATAAATGTACCTTGGACATGGGTACTTACAATAGAAGGTGGATAGACTTAGAAAATATGTAGAAGATAGTTAACAGTAGCTGAAGGAATTGATAATTGAAAATGGTAGAGGGAAAACAGTAGAACTGAATGTGTTTGATGCTAATTGTGGCTGCTGCTGCTGCTGCTGCTGCTGCTGCTGTCACTTCAGTCATGTCCGACTCTGTGCGACCCCATAGACGGCAGCCCACCAGGCTCCACCGTCCCTGGGATTCTCCAGGCAAGAACACTGGAGTGGGTTGCCATTTCCTTCTCCAATGCACGAAAGGGAAAAGTGAAAGTGACGTTGCTGAGCCGTGCCTGACTCTTAGCGACCCCATGGACTGCAGCCTACTAGGCTCCTCCGTCCATGGGATTTTCCAGGCAAGAGTACTGGAGTGGGGTGCCATTGCCTTCTCCACTAATTGTGGAGGGGTACACAAATACTGATTGTTGGAACAATGGTTTAAAGAAAGCAGTATCTGACATCCAAAAGGACATGCATTTAAATTCTAGACCCTAGTGCACAGGGCTGCCAGGCCTCAGCCAATACCATGGCTTTGGTCGTCACTTACCCCTTAGCAGGTATCAGTTCTACCTTATCAGTCTGACTTTCACCTACCTCCTGACAGCATCAGTTAGATCACTCATAGAACTCTCAGTCTGACCTATCAGAAACTGGTGAATTATTTTTTCATGCTCCATCTTGACCTCAAATCTCCACTTTCTCCTGTATTTCCTGTTAATGATGTAATCTTTTGCCCTTACATAGAAACATCTTGTCTCTCTCTTTTTCCTTTCTTGTCTCACACTATCACAATGTCCTGTACTTCCAAAATATCTCTGACATTTGTCCTCTCCTTTCTACTCCCACTGTTTTTATCCTAATTGATTTCAGAATTGTCTCATTATGTTAGAAAGGCTTTTAAAATTCTAGTTATTTATGTTTCTCCTTTTCTGCATGCCTATCAGCATTTTCTTTCTAAAACCTATGACGCAAGTTCAATTAGGCCATAGTCAGGGTCCAGCTTGCCTTTCCAACCGCATCACTTGCCATACCGCTTGTGTGCAGTAGGTTGTACTCATGGGTTCCTGTCAACAAGTCTCAGATACAGTATGTTCTTTTCTTCTCCAGAACCTTTGCTTAAGCACTGCCATTATTCCATTCATTTCTATGATTGTAATCTGTAGTCAGGCTTCCCTAGTGGCTCAGTGATAAAGAATCTGCCTGCCAATGCACAAGATGTGAGTTTGATCACTAAGTCAGGAAGAACCCCTGGAGAAGGAAGAGGCGACCCGTTCGAGTACTCTTGCTGGAATGATCCCATGGACAGAGGAGCCTGGTGGGCTACAGTCCATGGAGTTGCAAATGTTCGAAATGACTTAGTATCTAGACAACAACAATGACAACAGTCTGTAGTCATCCTCCGAGCCCTTTCTAAACGTTTGCTGACCCCACCCTGCACTCCCAGTCAGAGGATCAGTTCCTAACCCTCTCTACTCTTGCAGAAGTCTCAGTAGAACCACCGTCTAGTGTTGTTCGCTCAGTTCATGTCTCTTCTCCTCCTGTATAGCTGTGAACACACTGAAGACAAAGACTGTATCCTACTCAATTTTACTACCTTATCATTCAATGTCAGACACATATTAAATGTTCACTGACTATTGTTTGAATTGTGTTCTAATATATATTTGCTTTTGAAAAGAGTATGATGAGTTATGATTGGTAACCTAAGAATGAAATGTGGATAAACCTTCCTTTTTTTACCTTATTTACTTGAATAAATGCCTTCCCAGGTGGCACTGGTGGTAAAGAATCCACCTGCCAGTGCAGGAGACATAAGAGATGCAGGTTCGATCCCTGGGTGGAGAAGATCCCCTGGAGGAAGGCGTGGCAACCCACTCCAGTATTCTTGCCTGGAGAATCCCATGCAGAGAGGAGCCTGGCGGGCTACAGTCCATAGGATCACACAGAGTGGGGTATGGCTTAGTACACAGACACAGTTAAATAAACATACAGCTTAGCCATCAGAGATTTAAATCAAACAGTGCATGCTAGGCTTCATTGGACTCACTTGAGAATCCTGTCCTTATCTCTTTTCAAGCTTATGAAAGAGATGCATTCTCAGTTTATTTTTTACTAGTTAAAGTCTCCTTTCTGTACATCTGCCTAAACTTGCTAACATGTGTCTGGTAGGAGAGACAGACAAGAAATTTTCTTACACAGGAAATTTGCCTTTTCTCTGTTTGGTAAGTTAAAGTACTATAGGTGAGGAGAGGTGGTTTGTATATTTTCTTGTAAGTCCTGCCCCTTGGTGACTGTTCATGGACCATTAGGAATGGGTCAAAAATGCCAGGTTCTAGACAAGAGAATAAACTGTGGAAAATTCTGAAAGAGATGGGAATACAAGACCACCTGACCTGCCTCCTGAGAAACCTGTATGCAGGTCAGGAAGCAAAGTTAGAACCGGACATGGAACAACAGACTGGTTCCAAATAGGAAAAGGAGTCCGTCAAGGCTGTATATTGTCACCCTGCTTATTTAACTTATATGCAGAGTACATCATGAGAAACGCTGGGCTGGAAGAAGCACAAGCTGGAATCAAGACTGCTGGGAGAAATATCAATAACCTCAGATATGCAGGTGACACCACCCTTATGGCAGAAAGTGAAGAGGAACTAAAGAGTCTCTTGATGAAAGTGAAAAACTTGGCTTAAAGCTCAACATTCAGAAAACGAAGACCATGGTATCTGGTCCCATCACTTCATGGGAAATAGATGGGGAAACAGTTGAAACAGTGGCTGACTTTATTTTTCTGGGCTCCAAAATCACTGCAGATGGTGATTGCAGCCATGAAATTAAAAGATGCTTATTCCTTGAAAGGAAAGTTATGACCAACCTAGATAGCATATTAAAAAGCAGAGAAATTACTTTGTCAACAAAGGTAAGTCTAGTCAAGGCTATGGTTTTTTTCAGTAGTCATGTATGGATGTGAGAGTTGGACTATAAAGAAAGCTGAGCGCCAAAGAATTGGTGTTTTTGAACTGTGGTATTGGAGAAGACTCTTGAGAGTCCCATGGACTGCAAGGAGATCCACCCAGTCCATCCTAAAGGAGATCAGTCCTGGGTGTTCATTGGAAGGACTGATGTTGAAGCTGAAACTCCAATACTCTGGCCACCTCATGCAAAGAATTAACTCATTTGAAAAGACCCTGATGCTGGGAGGGATTGGGGGCAGGAGGAGAAGGGGGCGACAGAGGATGAAATGGTTGGATGGCATCACCAACTTGATGGACATGGGTTTGGGTGGACCCCGGGAGTTGGTGATGGACAGGGAGGCCTGGCGTGCTGCAATTCATGGGGTCGCAAAGAGTTGGACAGGACTGAGAGAAAGCAGGATACTGATTTTATCTCTGTCCACATAGAAGTCAAACTGTATCTCAACACTTCATAGGAAAACAGTATTTTTCAGAACTTAGCAAATTACCACTTCTAAGGAAACACTTTTGACAGATTTCATAATTCCTCCTCTATACCTACATTTCCAGACTCAGGGGCCTTTTTCCATGTATCTCTATTATTTTAGTGTAGCAGAACTGGAAAGATAGCATAAGCCTTTATGCCAGTATGAACTTTATCCCTAAGTCTGATCTGAATCTTGTCCAGATGTTATTACTTACCAGAGAGATACAAGGAAATAGATTTTTGCTCCATCACCTTCTCATTCACAGATCTGCAGTAGAAGTTACTGGATTGGGCAAAACATTCATTTGTGTGTTTTGTTTTGTTTTGTTTTGTTTCCATAAGATGGCTCTAGTAGTGCTTAGTTTAGATGGAGAAATATACCATGTTCATGGATCGGAAGAATCAATATAGTGAAAATGAGTATACTACCCAAAGCAATTTACAAATTCAATGCAATCCCTATCAAGCTACCAGCCACATTTTTCACAGAACTAGAACAAATAATTTCAAGATTTGTATGGAAATACAAAAAACCTCGAATAGCCAAAGCAATCTTGAGAAAGAAGAATGGAACTGGAGGAATCAACTTGCCTGACTTCAGGCTCTACTACAAAGCCACAGTCATCAAGACAGTATGGTACTGGCACAAAGACAGACATATAGATCAATGGAACAAAATAGAAAGCCCAGAGATAAATCCACACACATATGGACACCTTATCTTTGACAAAGGAGGCAAGAATATACAATGGAGTAAAGACAATCTCTTTAACAAGTGGTGCTGGGAAAACTGGTCAACCACTTGTAAAAGAATGAAACTAGATCACTTTCTATCACCGTACACAAAAATAAACTCAAAATGGATTAAAGATCTAAATGTAAGATCAGAAACTATAAAACTCCTAGAGGAGAACATAGGCAAAACACTCTCAGACATAAATCACAGCAGGATCCTCTATGATCCACCTCCCAGAATTCTGGAAATAAAAGCAAAAATAAACAAATGGGATCTAATTAAAATTAAAAGCTTCTGTACAACAAAGGAAAATATAAGCAAGGTGAAAAGACAGCCTTCTGAATGGGAGAAAATAATAGCAAATGAAACAACTGACAAACAACTAATCTCAAAAATATACAAGCAACTTCTGCAGCTCAATTCCAGGAAAATAAACGACCCAATCAAAAAATGGGCCAAAGAACTAAATAGACATTTCTCCAAAGAAGACATACGGATGGCTAACAAACACATGAAAAGATGCTCAACATCACTCATTATTAGAGAAATGCAAATCAAAACCACAATGAGGTACCACTTCACACCAGTCAGAATGGCTGCGATCCAAAAATCTGCAAGCAATAAATGCTGGAGAGGGTGTGGAGAAAAGGGAACCCTCCTACACTGTTGGTGGGAATGCAAACTAGTACAGCCACTATGGAGAACAGTGTGGAGATTCCTTAAAAAATTGCAAATAGAACTACCTTATGACCCAGCAATCCCACTTCTGGGCATACATACCGAGGAAACCAGAATTGAAAGAGACACATGTACCCCAATGTTCATCGCAGCACTGTTTATAATAGCCAGGACATGGAAACAACCTAGATGTCCATCAGCAGATGAATGGATAAGAAAGCTGTGGTACATATACACAATGGAGTATTACTCAGCCGTTAAAAAGAATTCATTTGAATCAGTTCTGATGAGATGGGTGAAACTGGAGCCGATTATACAGAGTGAAGTAAGCCAGAAAGAAAAACACCAATACAGTATACCAACACATATATATGGAATTTAGGAAGATGGCAATGACGACCCTGTATGCAAGACAGGAAAAAAGACACAGATGTGTATAATGGACTTTTGGACTCAGAGGGAGAGGGAGAGGGTGGGATGATTTGGGAGAATGGGAATTCTAACATGTATACTGTCATGTAAGAATTGAATCGCCAGTCCATGTCTGACGTAGGGTGCAGCTTGCTTGGGGCTGGTGCATGGGGATGACCCAGAGAGATGTTGTGGGGAGGGAGGTGGGAGGGGGGTTCATGTTTGGGAACGCATGTAAGAATTAAAGATTTTAAAATTTAAAAAAAATAAAATAAAAATAAAAATGTTAACTGAGAAAAAAAAAGATACAAAAAAAAATAATAATTTCAATTGAACAATTTTGTTAGATTGTATTGTGAAAGCTGTGATATCAGCAAAAACTTTAAAAAGAAAACTATGAAAATTGATGAGTTTTTGTGGAGTCATTTTAGTACTGAAGATGGAAGAGAAAAAAGCAAAATTTCCGCCACATTTTGCTTTATTACTTCAAGAAAGGTAAAAACCCAACTGAAATGCAAAACAAGACTTTGTGTATAGAAAAGGTGCTGTGACAGATCAAATATGCCAAAAGTGGTTTACTAAGTTTTGCATTAGAAATTCCTTGCTGGATGATGCTCCAGGGTCAGGCAGATCAGTTGAAGTTGATAGCAATCAAATCGAGACATTAATTGAGAACAATCAATGTTATAGCATGCAGGAGACAGCTGACATACTCAAAATATCCAAATCAAATCTTGAAAAGTATTTACACCAACTTGGTTATTTTAATCATTTTGATGTTTGGGTTCCACCTAAGTTAAGCAGGAAAATCTTCTTGGCTTCTTTTCTGCATGTGATTCTCTACTGGACCATAACAAAGTGTTCCATTTTTAAAATAAACTGTGATGGGCAATGAAAAACGGATACTGTACAATAATGTAGAATGAAAGAGATTATGGGGCAAGTGAAATGAACCACCACCAACTATGCTAGAGCCCAGTCTTCATCTAAAGGTGATGGTGTGTATATGGTGGAGTTGAAAAGGAATCCTCTATTGCAAACTCCTTGCAGAAAACCAAACGTTTCATTCCAGCAAGTACTGCTCCCAATTAGACCAATTGAAATCAGCACTCGAAAAGCGTCTGGAACAGAAAATGCATAATTTTCCATCGGAATTACTAAAGACCACATGTTTCTTTCGGGCAAAAACTGTTACAGCTTGACTGGGAAGTTCTGATTCACCCATTGTATTCACCAGCCATTGCACCTTCGGATTTCTATTTATTCATTTGTATCTATTTATTTTGGTCTTTACAAAATTCTCTTAATGGAAAAAATTTCAGTTCCCTGGGAAAATATAAAAGTACCCGGAATAGGTCTTTATTCAAAA
Source organism: Capra hircus (assembly GCF_001704415.2). NCBI lineage: Eukaryota > Metazoa > Chordata > Mammalia > Artiodactyla > Bovidae > Capra > Capra hircus. Next base: position 13,247,909 of record NC_030814.1, on the reverse strand, counting down.
AGATTAAAACTTTTGGGAAGATGGAATTATGAAGTTGCCTGAAAAATGGGAGAAAAAAAGAAAATGGAACAAAATGGTGAATACGTTGTTTAATAAAGTTCTTGGTGAAAATGAAAAACATGTCTTTTATTTTTATTTAAAAAACAAATGAACTTTTGGCTGACCCAATAAATAGGGAGGGGAAAGGGACTCTGGGAGGGTGAGAAATACGGAAGGAAGATACTTGCTAGCTGTTTTGGGGCTTTATCATGTTGATGATACAAGTATGAAAAAAACAAATGTACTCAGAAATCCCAAATGTATAGTAATCCCCAAACCTTACCACTTCATTACGTGTGTTACATCGGATTACATTATGAGTTTTACCCATTCAATTGGGTTGTCATTCATTGTAACACCAAAAAGAAATAATTGGAATGGGTGATACAGTATGGATTTATTTGGTATTGAATCTGATGTGTTTCATATTGCCTCTTTGACTAAGTAACTCAGTTTCTACGAACCATGGAAGCATTCCCCAAATATGGATTATTGTACATATAAAGACAATTAAAAATGAAATTTATCAAAGACAGTTATTCAAGTTCGCCGACAGTTCTTTATGCATTGATGCTGAAATCACTGCCTGAAAAATACAAAGGAGCTTGCAAATTATCTTCAATCTTTTTGTTATACAATGAGGTATTTTTCTTTTCTGTTTTGAATCTTAAAGGAGGAGAGCTCAAGCAACTTGTGTTAAAACTTTCATTTTTTTTTTTTCAGGAAAAAAAAAGTTCTTTATCCAACAGGCTTCAGGAATAAATAACTAGAAATTAATAAAAAATAATGAAGATGGCTTGAGGAAACACCCTTAAATGTCAAACTGGGGAATGTATTTTCTTGAAAAGATTCTGAAAGGAGTTGAATGGGTAGAGTGCAACATTTAAATATCACTTTTATACAGATCCTAGACAAGCATGCTAAAAAATGAAACCAGTCGACTGTGCATGATGGTAAATTTTTGGATTATTTTTCAACATTATAAGATGATACCTCTGCAACAAAAAATCATAAGGAAAATTGCTCAGTAAAGCACTGCCCTTTTAATACTTGAAATTTTTGGTATTTTCACAAAGAATGAAACTGTAATCACATTCCTGAGCATTTATAATATCTTTACATATGTCAAAAGTTGACGCATAAACACAACTAATAAACTAATTCTCTTGAGAAGAGGTTGTTTATGGAATTTGCATCCTAACTCTAAGGAGGGGCTTCCCTGATAGCTCAGTTTGTAAAGAATCTGCCTGCAATGGAGGAAACCCCGGTTCAATTCCTACTCACTCCAGCATGCTTAGGCTTCCCTTGTGGCTCAGCTGGTAAAGTACCCGCCTGCAATGAGGGAGACCTGGGTTCAATTGCTGGCTTGGAAAGATCCCCTGGAGAAGGGAAAGGCTACCAACTCCAGTATTCTGGCCTGGAGAATTCCTTGGGGTCGCACAGAGTCAGACACGACGGAACAACTTTTACTTTCACTCTAAGGAGATAATGCAGAGTGATATGTGCAAAATTAGGCATTTAAAAATGGACAGGAGCCAAGTGACTTATTTGTGACTTTCTCCCAAGAGCACATTGAAAACAGAAAACATTCTAAAAAAATAGAAATCCACCTATACACTTTAGTAATAGACTCTTAAAACCAGTGTGTTTTGTTCCAAGCTTAATCTCCAGGGAGTGGCAGAATGTTTCCAAAAGACTTTGCTAGCTTGTGGCTTCACATCTCTGAAATTTCCTTCAAATCTCCTTGAATACCGTCTTTTAAGGAGGGAAGCCTGGCCATGGTGCAGTCCATGGCATCGGGAAGAGTTGGACAGGACTTGGCAACTGAACAACAACAAAAAAATGCAGTCTTAGGGTGTGTTTGCATGCATTATCTACAGCTAGTTACTTTGGCATCTCGCAAAAGGTCTCAGTGAAAGTGTTGCTCCTTCTTCCTGCTCATGTGCGTTTTAATACTGAGGCCTTTGCAGGAAGCTGATTGTCAGCTTTCACAGAAGAGCCTGTTGGAGCAATCAAAACCATTAGCAGCCATTCATACTTGGAGAACATTATCCTATTTTCCAGAAACTACCAGATCTTTTTTAGACTTTCAAGATCTTTTATTTCTAAATTAAATATAACCCCTGGCAAATCCTACTGATAAAAGTGTTCTTTCCCTATTAACAACTGATTTGCTGGAATTGCTTTTAAGTTTTTAACAGAAAGATTTTATATTAAATTTTCAGTTACAGTGTAGTCTAGGAAAAAATTAGAGGTAATTTTACATGTATATTTATTTAAATAACAGTAGTATGTTTCATTCATAGAGGGTTCTAATACAGATTTGTGACTACAAATAAAATAAATGGAGGTCTCCAAAAACTATGAAATTATTTTATATGCATGTTCATTACTTTTTGTTAGTAGCTATCAACATGGTGGCTAAAATTATGTGCCTACAAAAAAATTGAGTTAAGAAAAAAAGGATTTACTATCAAAATAGCATATCTATGAAAAGTGATTGCCAAAATTAAGCCCTAGTACATACATATGTTTTAAAATAGGACATGATTAGCCTTTGTGAGTTTCTGTCATCAATCGTGTTGGGAATTGGGACAAATTCTTTCTTTGTTCATGAACAGTTCATATTCAAATACACGAGGACTGCTCCTTAGAATTATAGGCCATAACTTATCCCACTACATACAGGCAGCACAGTTTATAGAAGTAGTCCTGTGAAAGGGCTGTGTCTCTTGCATTCTAAAGAAATAAACATTAATGTGATTTTAAAATTGCAGCTATTGAAGTTCACAGACAGAAATTATAAACATAAGTTTGCCTCACTCACATTGGCTCTTTAAGATTCATAATCCTCTAAGCTTCCCTACATGGTAACACATTTTGTTGGAATGTGGAGAAAAAGAAATGTTGGAAAGTTTTAAAAAGACATATTTTTTTCAAATAAACTACTACTTTCCTTACACGACTATTGAGCTTTTATTTTGAAACATTAGAAAATTATTAGTATTTTTTTAGTTTATTTTTATAGCAGTATAATGGACACTCTTAAAAGCTACATAAGCAAACTGCTATTAATAAAATAATAATAATAGCTATTATTAATTGAATGTTTATCATGTACTAGGCAATGTCCCAAGTATTTGGCTTACATTATTTTGTTAAATATTGACCAGTTGTTCACTAGACAAGCTATATCAGTTCAGTCGCTTGGTCCTGTCCGACTCTTTGTGACCCCATGAATCACAGCACGCCAGGCCTCCCTGTCCATCACCAACTCCCGGAGTTCACTCAGACTCACGTCCATCGAGTTGGTGATGCCAACCAGCCCTCTCATCTTCTGTCGTCCCCTTCTCCTCCTGCCCCCAATCCCTCCCAGCATCACAGTCTTTTCCAATGAGTCAACTTTTCGCGTGAGGTGGCCAAAGTCCTGGAGTTTCAGCTTTAGCATCATTCCTTCCAAAGAAATCCCAGGGCTGATCTCCTTCAGAATGGACTGATTGGATCTCCTTGCAGTTCAAGGGAATCTCAAGAGTCTTCTCCAATACCACAGTTCAAAAGCATCAATTCTTCGGCGCTCAGCCTTCTTCACAGTCCAACTCTCACATCTATACATGACCACAGGAAAAACCATAGCCTTGACTACACGGACTTTGTTGGTAAAGTAATGTCTCTGCTTTTGAATATGCTATCTAGGTTGGTCAAAACTTTTCTTCCAAGGAGTAAGCGCCTTTTAATTTCATGGCTGCAGTCACCATCTGCAGTGATTTTGGAGCCCAAAAAAATAAATTCTGACACTGTTTCTACTGTTTCCCCATCTATTTCCCATGAAGTGATGGGACCAGATGCCATGATCTTTGTTTTCTGGATGTTGAGCTTTAAGTCAACTTTTTCACTCTCCTCTTTCACTTTCATCAAGAGGCTTTTTAGTTCCTCTTCACTTTCTGCCATAAGGGTGGTGTCATCTGCATATCTGAGGTTATTGCTATTTCTCCCAGCAATCTTGATTCCAGCTTGTGTTTCTTCTAGTCCAGTGTTTCTCATGCATATAAGTTAAAGAAGCAGGGTGACAATATACAGCCTTGACGAACTCCTTTTCCTATTTGGAACCAGTCTGTTGTTCCATGTCCAGTTCTAACTGTTGCTTCCTGACCTGCATACAGATTTCTCAAAAGGCAGGTCAGGTGGTCTGGTATTCCCATCTCTTTCAGAATTTTCCACAGTTTATTGTGACCCACACAGTCAAAGGCTTTGGCATAGTCAATAAAGCAGAAGTAGATGTTTTTCTGGAACACTCTTGCTTTTTCAATGATCCAGCAGATGTTGGCAATTTGATCTCTGATTCCTCTGCCTTTTCTAAAACCAGCTTGAACGTCAGGGAGTTCACGGTTCACGTATTGCTGAAGCCTGGCTTGGAGAATTTTGAGCATTACTTTACTAGCATGTAAGATGAGTGCAATTGTGCGGTAGTTTGAGCATTCTTTGGCATTGCCTTTCTTTGGAACTGGAATGAAAACTGACCTTTTCCAGTCCTGTGGCCACTGCTGAGTGGTGCATGGAGCCTCTACGTGAATGGGGCTGCTATGCATCTAAACTTCATGCTGGCCCTAATTGTTCCATAGATTGTTAAAAAGTGGAACAGTGAAGGATGAACATATTTTGGGGATGTTCTAAAATGAAAGCCTTAGTTGCTCAGTCTTGTCTGACTCTTTGCCACTGCATGGACTGCAGCTTGCCAGGCTCCCCTGTCCATGGAATGCTCCAGGCAAGAATACTGGAGTTGGTAGTCATTCCCTTCTCTAGCGGACCTTCCTGACCCAGGAATAGAATCCAGGTCTCCTGCTTTGCAGGTGGGTTCTTTACAGTCTGAGGCATCAGGGAATCCCCTGGCATAGGACTAAATTCATATATTCTCTTCCATTTTAAGATCTTGTTTAAGATGACAGAATATACCAGCCTTAGATCCACTGATCTAGATTTCTATGTTTTAAAAAATATTAAGAATTAAGGCTAGAAAACTAAAGTGACTATCTGAGATAAGAAATAAAGTCAGGCTTTTATTGGATGACTACAAGTAAAATTAAAACTTCTTAGGATCTCTGAGATAATTTCAAGGAGTTTTTAATTAAGTAATAAGCTACTAACAGAGTTTTCTCGAGAATTTTAAAATTTTGTGCTCAAGGTAAGTTTACCATTGGAAATGACATTGCTGAATTATTTTTCTTTAGGGTAACCTATTCTGGATCCCTCCTTAAATGTTCTGATTTTCTTTTTCTTCTAGGATGCACAAAGTTGAGAGCTCCTTTCATTACAGCAACTGTTCTTAGGCTTAGATTTTCTAATAACTTTTGAGTTTGTCTTTGTGCTTAAAATCTCATTTCCATGCTTCATCTTTAATTTCAAATAACTTTAGGTACAGAAAAATAATATTTTTAAAGTATCTCACATATTTCTATCACGTCAGTTCAGTTCAGTCTCGCAGTCGTGTCCGACTCTTTGCGACCCCATGAGTCACAGCACACCAGGCCTCCCTGCCCATCACCAACTCCTAGAGTTCACTCAAACTCATGTCCATCGAGTCGATGATGCCATCCAACCATCTCATCCTCTGTAGTCCCCTTCTCCTCCTGCACTCCATCCCTCCTAGCGTCAGAGTCTTTTCTAATGAGTCAACTCTTCGCATGAGGTAGCCAAAGTACTAGAGTTTCAGTTTTAGCACCATTCTTTCCGAAGAACACCCAGGACTGATCTCCTTTAGAATAGACTAGTTGAATCTCCTTGCAGTCCAAGGGACTCTCAAGAGTCTTCTCCAACACCACAGTTCAAAAGCATCATTTTTTCGGTGCTCAGCTTTCCTCACAGTCCAACTCTCACATCCATACATGACCACTGGAAAAATCATAGGCTTGACTAGATGGACCTTTGTTGGCAAAGTAATGTCTCTGCTTTTGAATATGCTATCTAGATTGGTCATAACTTTCCTTTCAAGGAGTAAGCATCTTTTAATTTCAGGGCTGTAATCACCATCTGTAGTGATTGTGGAGCCCAAAAAAATGAAGTCAGCCTCTGTTTCCACTCTTTGCCCGTCTATCTGCCATGAAGTGATAGGACAAGATGCCATGATTTTAGTTTTCTGAGTGTTGAGCTTTAAGCCAACTTTTCTCTCTTCTCTTTCACTTTTGTCAAGAGGCTCTTTAGCTCCTCTTCACTTTCTGCCATAAGGGTGGTGTCATCTGCATATCTGAGGTTATTGCTATTTCTCCCGGCAATCTTGATTCCAGCTTGTGTTTCTTCCAACCCAGCGTTTCTCAGGATGTACTCTGCATAGAAGTTAAATAAGCAGGGTGACAATATACAGCCTTGATGTACTTCTTTTCCTATTTGGAACCAGTCTATACATTAATTAATTTGATTCTTGTCTTGCATAAGTATCAGTTCAGTTGCTCAATCATGTCTGACTCTTTGTCACTCCATGGACTACAGCGCACCAGCCTTCACTGCCATCACCAACTCCAGAACTTGTTCAAACTCATGTCTATTGAGTCAGTGATGCCATCCAATCTCATCCTTTGTGGTCCACTTCTCCTCCTACCTTCAATCTTTTCCAGCATCAGGGTATTTTCTAATGAGTCAACTCTTTGTACCAAGTAGCCAAACTATTGGAGATTCAGCATCAGTACTTCAAGATTGATTTGAACTTCATCAAATCAGTATCAGTACTTCAGGAATGAACATTCAGAATTGATTTCCTTTGGGGTTGACTGGTTTGATCTTCTTGCAGTCCAAGGGACTCTCAAGAGTCTTCTCTAAAACTGCAGTTCTAAAGCCCAGTATTGTGGTGCTCAGCTTTCTTTTTGGTCCAACTCTAACAGCCATACATGACTACTGGAAAAACCACAGCTTGACTAGACAAAACTTTGTCTGCAAAGTAATGTCTCTGCTTTGTCATACGCTGTCTAGGTTTGTCATAGCTTTTCTTGCTTGGAGCAAGCATCTTTTAATTTCATTGCTACAGTCACCATCTGCAGTGATTTTGGAGCCCAAGAAAATAAACTCTGTCACTGTTTCCATTGTTTTCTCATCTATTTGCCATGAAGTGATGGGTCAGATGCCATGATCTTAGTTTTCTGAATGTTGAGTATTAAGCCAGCATTTTCATTGTCATCTTTCACTTTCATCAAGTGGCTGTTTTTCCCTCTTTTTATGCTATCAGGGTAGTGTCTTCTGCATATTTGAAGTGATGGATATTTCTCTCAGCAATCTTGATTCCAGCTTGTGTTTCATCCAACCTGGCATTTCACATGATATACTCTGCATATAAGTTAAAAAAGCAAGGTGGCTATGTACAGCCTTGATGTATTTCTTTCTCAGTTTGGAACCAGCCCATTGTACCATGTCTGGTTCTAACTGTTGCTTCTTTACCTGCGTAAGATTTCTCAGGAGGCAGGTCAGGTGGTCTGGTATTCCCATCTCTTGAAGAATTTTCCATAGTTTGTTGTGATCCACACAGTCAAAGGCTTTAGCATAGTCAGTAAGGCAGAAGATGTTTTTTCTGGAACTCTCTTGCTTTTTCTATGATCTAATGAAGGCTGGCAATTTGATCTCTGCTTCTTCTGCCTTTTCTAAATCCAGCTTGAACATCTGCAAGTTCACTGTTCATGTACTGTTGAAGGCTTAGAGAATTTTGAGCATTTCTTTGCTAGAGTGTGAAATGAGTGGAATTGTGAAGTAATTTGAATATTTTTTGGCATTGTTCTTCTTCGGATTGGAATGAAAACTGACGTTTTCCAGTCCTGTGGCCACTGCTGCATTTTCCAAATTTGCTGGCTTATTGAGTGGAGCACTTTCAGAGCATCATCTTTGAGGATTTGTAGTAGTTCAACTGGAATTCCATTATCTCCACTAGTTTTATTCATAGTGATGATTCCTAAGGCCCACTTGACTTCGCACTCCAGGATGTCTGGCTCTAGGTAAATGATCATACCATCATGGTTATCTGAGTCGTTAAAATCTTTTTTGTATAGTTCTTCAGAATATTTGTGCAACCTCTTGTTAATATCTTCTGCTTCTGTTAGGTCCATCCTATTTCTGTCTTTTATTGAGCCCATCTTTGCATGAAATGTTCCCTTGGTATCTCAAATTTTCTTGAAGAGATCTCTAGGCTTTCCCTTTCTACTGTTTTCCTCTGTTCCTTTGCATTGATCACTGAGGAAGGGTTTCTTATCTCTCCTTGCTATTCTTTGGAACTCTGCATTTTGATTGGTATATGTTTCCTTTTCTCCTTTGCCTTTGCTTCTCTTCTTTTCTCAACTATTTGTAAGGCCTCCTCAGACAATCACTTTGCCTTTCTGCATTTCTTTTTCTTTGCAACGGTTTTGGTCACTGCCTCTTGTACAGCGCTGTGAACTTCTGTCCATATTTCTTCAGGCACTCTGTCTATCAGGCCTGCCACAGGGTCAGGGCACTGAATACAGCAGTCAACACAACAAGTAGCCAAGGAGTGCGGGTGTACGTCCTTTTGAAGGAGGTTGCCGTTACTGTCATTACCCCTATCATAGTTTAGCCTCAGGCAAATTGATAGGGAGGGAACACATCCCCACCCATTAGCAGAAAATTGAGTTAAAGATTTACTTCCCTGGTGGCTCAGAGGTTAAAGTGTCTGCCTGGAATCAGGAGACCAGGGTTCAATCCCTGGGTCGGGAAGATCCCCTGGAGAAGTAAATGACAACCCACTCCGGTACTCTTGCCTGGAGAATCCCATGGAGGGAGGAGCCTTGTAGGCTACAGTCCATGGGGTTGCAAAGAGTCAGACACAACTTCACTTTCACTTTCACTTTCACCCTGCCCATCAGAGCAAGACCCAGATTCCCCCACAGGCAGTCCTTCCCATCAGAAAGCTTTGACAAGGCATCAGAGGGCAGATAGAATTAGAACTACAATCACTGAAAACTAACCAAACTGATCACATGGACCACAGCCTTGTCTAACTCAATGAAACTATGAGCCATGCTGTGTAGGGCCATCCAAGACAGCAGGTCATGATGGAGAGCTCTGACAAAATGTGGTCTGCTAGAAAAGGGAATGGCAAACCACTTCAGTACTCTTGCCTTGGGAACCCCATGAATAGTATGAATAAGTATACTCATTTTGTTACAGAAGAAAATGAATATTTAAAAATTAATAACTTTGCAAAATAACGTAGGCAATAAATCAACTAAAATATTTTCACTTAAATGCAATATATTTTTTGCCATATTACTCTCCTCTCTATATTAATTGATTTAAAAGTATTTTATCTAAGAGTAACAAGGGTCATATTAATAGTTCAGTTCAGTTCAATTGCTCAGTCATGCCGACTCTTTGTGACCCTATGGACTGAAGCACGCCAGGCTTCTCTGTCCATCACCAACTTCTGGAGTTTACTCAAACTCATGTCCATTGAGTCAGTGATGCCATCCAACCATCTCACCCTCTGCCATCCCCTTCTCCTCCTGCCATCAATTTTTCCCAGCATCAGGGTCTTTTCAAATGAGTCAATTTTTTGCACCAGGTGGCTGAAGTATTGGAGTTTCAGTTTCAGCCTCAGTCCTTCCAATGAATATTTAGGACTGATTTCCTTCAAGATGGACTGGTTGGATCACCTTGCAGTCCAAGGGACTATCAAGAATCTTCTCCAACACCACAGTTCAAAAGTACCAATTCTTTGGTGCTCAGCTTTCTTAATAGTCCAACTCTCACATCCATACATGATTACTGGAGAAAACATGGCTTTGAGTAAATAAGACCTTTGTTGGCAAAGTAATGTCTCTGCTTTTTAATATGCTATCTAGGTTGGTCATAGCTTTTCTTCCAAAGAGCAAGAATCTTTTAATTTCATGGTTGCAGTCACCATCTGCAGTGATTTAGGAGCCCAGAAAAATAAAGTTTATCACTGATTCTATTGTTTCCCCATTTATTTGCCACAAAGTGATGGGACCAGATGCCCTGTTCTTAGTTTTCTGAATGTTGATTTTTAGGCCAACTTTTTTACTCTCCTCTTTCACTTTCATCAAGAGGCTCTTTATTTCTTCTTTGCTTTCTGCCTTAAGTGTGATGTCATCTGCATATCTGAGGTTATTGATTTTTCTTCGGTAATCTTGGCTCTAGCTTGTGCTTCATCCAGTCCAGCATTTTTCATGATATTCTGTGCATATAAGTTAAATAAACATGGTGAGAATATACATTTTTTATGTACTCCTTTCCAGGCTTGGAACCAATCTATTGTTCCATGTCCAGTTCTAACTGTTGCTTCTTGACCTAAACACAGATTTCTCAGGAGGCAGGTCAGGTGGTCTGGTATTCCCATCTCTAAGAATTTTCCACAGTTTATGGTGATCCACACAGCCAAAGGCTTTGGCGTAGTCAATAAAGCAGAAGTAGATGTTTTTCTGGAATTCTCTTGCTTTTTCAATGATCCATAGTTTAGAAGATACTTTAGTACCAGTCACTTAAGAGCAATTTTGGGATTATAAATCATGATTCAGAACATGCATAGCACTGAGAAGACCCTGTTTACACCTCATGTTGGGAAATCCAGAGAATAACTTATAGATATGATCCCTTATCAAAATATTTTATTTAGCACTTCAAACAGACACACAAGCAATCATAGTCTAGCCACTCACTTGCCAGGTAAAATAGAGAATTGAATGATTATAGTTTTGACATTTTAAATTAAATTCCCAGGAATCTAAGGTGTTATTTGTCCTTATTAGGAACCAGAGATCAAATTGCCAACATCTGCTGGATCATGGAAAAAGCAAGAGAATTCCAAAAAACATCTATTTCTGCTTTATTGACTATGCCAAATCCTTTGACTGTGTGGAACACAATAAACTGTGGAAAATTCTGAAAGAGATGGGAATACCAGAACACCTGAGCTGCCTCTTGAGAAATCTGTATGCAGGTCAAGAAGCAACAGTTAGAAGTGGATATGGAACAACAGACTGGTTTCAAATAGGAAAAGGAGTACGTCAAGGCTGTATATTGTCACCCTGCTTCTTTATGTTATTTGCAGAGTACGTCATGAGAAACGCTGGACTGGAAGAAACAGAAGCTGGAATCAAGATTGCTGGGAGAAATAGCAATAACCTCAAATATGCAGATGACACCACCCTTATGGCAGAAAGTGAAGAGGAACTAAAAAGCCTCTTGATGAAAGTGAAAGAGGAAAGCAAAAATGTTGCCTTAAAGCTCAACATTCAGAAAACGAAGATCATGGCATCCGGTCCCATCACTTCATGGGAAATAGATGGGGAAACAGTGGAAACAGTGTCAGACTTTACTTTTTTGGACTCCAAAATCACTGCAGATGATGATTACAGCCATGAAATTAAAAGACCCTTACTCCTTGGAAGAAAAGTTTTGACCAACCTAGATAGCATATTCAAAAGCAGAGACATTACTTTGCCGACTAAGGTCCGTCTAGTCAAGGCTATGGTTTTTCCTGTGGTCATGTATGGATGTGAGAGTTGGACGGTGAAGAAGGCTGAGCACTGAACAATTGATGCTTTTGAACTGTGGTATTGGAGAAGACTCTTGAGAGTCCCTTGGACTGCAAGGAGATCCAACCAGTCCATTCCGAAGGAGATCAGCCCTGGGATTTCTTTGGAAGGCATGATGCTAAAGCTGAAACTCCAGGACTTTGGCCACCTCATGCGAAGAGTTGACTCATTGGAAAAGACTCTGATGCTGGGAGGAATTGGGGGCAGGAGGAGAAGGGGACTACAGAGGATGAGATGGCTGGATGGCATCACGGACTTGATGGACGTGAGTCTGAGTGAACTCCGGGAGTTGGTGATGGACAGGGAGGCCTAGTGTGCTGCGATTCATGGGGTTGCAAAGAGTCAGACACAACTGAGTGACTGAACTGAACTGATGTCAAACATGACCCCAAATGGATCACACAACCTTCAGTTCTTTGATAGTGAAACGTATCTTTCACTGCTTTTCATTCCAATGTTTCTGTTAGCTCCATCATAGATACCATAAATCATTTTTAAAAAAAGCTAAACAATAGAAGAAATGGGCAAATATATTAACAGGCAATTCCCAGTATTATTTTACATTACGAGAAATATATAAGTGCATGCTTAACCTCACTAATAATTGAGTAAGTATCCATTTATTTCTTGACCATCAATTTGAAAAAACAAAAGACCCTTAGTATTTGATAATATGAAGAGTTGTTAGGGTCTTGAAAATGAACATTTAGCTCTGTTTTGAACTCCAAACTGTCTTTGTCAAAATATATTGTGGGATACATGTATATATATGGCTGAGTCCCTTTTCTGTCCACTTGAAACTCTCATTGCATTTTTAATTGGCTATACCCCAATATAAAATAAAATGTTAATATGACTAATAAATTTATAAATAGATAATACATATTATTTATAATAAATAATAAAATGTATTAATAAAATATGTATATATGTATATATGTGGGGGCATAAATATATATATATATATAAAGCTGATAAGATTATTCTGTCTTATATATAAGGGTTATTTTTTAATTTTTGAGGTCAGCTATGAGATTCATATCTGAACCTGGCATTTTAGTTGTTTGTTTAATCTTCATGTCTTGACTGTAGAAAAAGTTGCTTGGCTGTTTCTCAGACGGGTGAAGAAAGATTAGCTCTGCTCCATCTCCATCTGCATTAGAGCCAGAGTCACAGGAAGGGCACAGGGCAGCCAGGCCTCTGAGAGCTTTTGTGTGCAACAGCAGGAACTCACGCCCACAATTTCATTTTGTTTGGTCTGAAAGGGCAGAGAGAATCATCAAATCGCCTGAATAGAAGGAACATTTTTATTGAACCATCTACTGGGCGAAATTAATTGAGCAGTGGAACATGACAGTTCAATAGGTGAGATTATCAAAAGAAAACTGCCCCCCTTGGGCAAAAGCCACAGATGGGTGCCTGAGCTTTTCTGAGAGTCGTGATTGCTTCATGACAAAAATATAATTGCCCCCTATTGTCACATCGCCCTTTAATGAGTCCCATCCAGCCCCTAAATATGACAAATAGAAAGGGATGGTGTGCAAGAGGGTTGACAGTTACATCTGATTTTAGACTATATGAGGTTACACAGCTTTGAAGATAAACTGTCCTTTGTCTTGTAAAATCAAAGAATTATTTTTTGGTTGTTTCAGTGAGACTTTTGATTAACAGAAAATTTGAACATTTATTTTATTTCCAATGGTCCAAATAAGTTAAATTAATCATGGAAGAACAAGAAGCCAAAAATAGTTTTGGGGAGAAAAATGTTTACCCTATTAAGCAGAAAGAGCTTTGCAGTTTATTTAATTATTCCTTTATTAATTGACCAAACTTTAGTACTTACTAAAGGATCAGACAAAATGATAGGAGCTGTCACTGGAGAGAATCACAGTTCTGGTTTGGTGTAAAATATATCTTAATTTTTAATATTTAAACGGCTTAACTGTCTAATCAGGACTCTTCCATGTGGAAGGAATTGAAAGCTGAGCTCAAATTGGCTTAAACAACAATGGACTTATTGGTTCACACATCTGGAAGTCCAGAGGTAGGGCAAGCTTCAGGGTTGATTTAATCTCATGTTTCCAGTGCTGTTTCTTTATGATTCTCTAGGCCAGCACTGTCCAATAGAACATTCTGTAATAGCAGAAATGTTCTATTAATATATTAGCATAATACCATGGTAACCCATAGCCACATGTGGCTATTGAGCATATAAAGATTTCTACTGTAATTTAGGAAATGAATTTTCAGCTTCACTTAATTTTCAGTAATTTCAGTTCAGTTCAGTTCAGTCACTCAGTAGAGTCCGACTCTTTGTGATCCCATGAATCGCAGCACACTAGGCCTCCCTGTCCATCACCAACTCCCAGAGTTCACTCAGACTCATGTCCATCGAGTCAGTGATGCCATCCAGCCATCTCATCCTCTGTAGTCCCCTTCTCCTCCTGCCCTCAATCCCTCCCAGCATCAGGGTCTTTTCCAATGAGTCAGCCCTTCACATAAGGTGGCCAAAGTCCTGGAGTTTCAGCTTTAGCATCAGTCCTTCCAAAGAAATCTCAGGGCTGATCTCCTTCATAATGGACTAGTTGGATCTCCTTGCAGTCCAAGGGACTCGCATGAGTCTTCTCCAACACCACAGTTCAAAAGCATCAATTCTTCAGTGCTCAACCTTCTTCACAGTCCACCTCTCACATCCATACATGACCACAGGAAAAACCATAGCCTTGACTAGATGGGCCTTAGTCGGCAAAGCAATGTCTCTGCTTTTGAATATGCTATCTAGGTTGGTCATAACTTTTCTTCCAAGGAGTAAGCGTCTTTTAATTTCATGGCTGCAATCATCATCTGCAGTGACTCTGGAGCCCAAAAAGTAAAGTCTGACACGGTTTCCACTGTTTCCCCATCTGTTTCCCATGAAGGGATGGGAACAGATGCCATGATCTCAGTAATTTAAATTTAAGTAAATTCATAAACCTCGTGGCCACTGTATTGAACAGTGCAACTCTACACTATGACCCCTCACTCAGTGTGACTACATCACCATAGGCTTATAGTATGTTGGTTGCAGATAGTTAGACATAAAATCATTCAAATCAGAACGATTGATGATGAGAGCTCATTCAGAAGAACAAACATCCTCTTCTTACAATGTTGTTGCTGTCATTTAGTAACTAAGTCATGTTCAACTTTTTATGGCACCATGAACTACAGCATGCCAGCCTCCTCTGTCCTACACTATCTCATGGGGTTTGCTCAAAACCATGTCCATTGAGTCAGTGATGCTATCTAACCATCTCATCTTCAGCCACCTTCTTCTTCTCTTGCCTTCAGTCTTTCACAGAATCAGGGTCTTTTCCAATGAGTCAGCTCTTCACATCAGGTGGCCAAAGTATTGGAGCTTCAGCTTCAGCATCAGTCCTTCCAATGAATATTCAGTATTAATTTCCTTTAGGATTGATTAGTTTGATCTCCTTTCTGTCCAATGAACTCTCAAGAGTTTTCTCCAGCACCACATCAATTCTTCAGCACTCAGCCATCTTTATGGTCCAACTCTCACATCTGTACATGACTATTGGAAAAACCATAGCTTTGACTATATGGACCTTTATTGGCAAAATGATGTCTCTGCTTTTTTAATATGCTAAGTTTATCATAGCTTTTCTTCCAAGGAGCAAGCTAAAAATTAAAGGCTTTTAATTTCATGGTTGCACACCATCTGCAGTGATGTTGGAGCCCAAGAAAATAAAATCTGTCACTACTTCCACTTTTTCCCTTTCCGTTTGCCATGAAATGATAGAACCAGATGCCATGATCTTAGTTTTGTTTTGTTTTTTTAACCATTGAGACATTAATTTTTTTATTTGTAAAAGAAATATATCTCCCTCACAAAGCTCTGTGAATGTAAATGATAAAATATGTGTGAAAACATTTTTCAGACCGTAAAGCAATTCACAAATAATACTTACATTGAGTGTGACTGCACAAGAGTAAGGACTTACAATACTTGGATAATTGGATTCATCTTCCTGGTAGTACTTGAGATGGCCTTTCATGTTCAGATTTTCTCTTGCATACATGCCAGTTTTAGGTCATCTTTCGAAAAGCTCTCTTTATTATTGGTCAGTCTCTAAGCCATATGCGACTCTTTTCCATCTGTGAACTGTAGCACACCAGGCTTCCCTGTCCTTCTCTGTCTCCCAGAGTTTGTTCAGTCTCATGTCCTTTGAGTCATTGATGCTATCTAATGATCTCATCCTCTGACCGCCCCCCTCCACCCTGCCTTCTCCTTCTGTCCTCAATCTTTCCCAGCATCAAGGTCTTTCCAAGGAGTTGGCTCTTTGCATCAGGTGGCCAAAGTATTGGAGCTTTAGCTTGAGCATCAGTCCTTCCAATGAATATTCAGGGTTGATTTCTTTTAGGATTGACTGGTTTGATCTCTGTACTGGTCCTGGATAAGACTTGAGAGTCCCTTGGATGGCAAGGAAATTAAACCAGTTAATCTTAGGTTTTTGAATGGTGTTTTAAGTCAGCTTTTCCCCTCTCCTCTTTCACCCTCATGAAGAGGTTCTTTAGTTCCTCTTCACCTCTGTGATTAGAGTGGTATCATCTGTATATCTAAGGTTGTTGATATTTCCCCTGTCAATCTTGATTACAGCTTGTGATTCATCCAGCCCAGCATTTTGCATGAGGTACTCTGCATATAAGTTAAATAAGAAGGGTGACAGTATCCATGCTGATGGACTCCTTTCCCAATTTGGAACCAGGGGCATTATTCCTCATCCAGTTCCAACTGTTGCCTCTTGACCTGCCTACTCATTTCTCATGAGACAGGTAAGATGTTCCAGTCTTCTCATCTCTTTCAGAGTTTTCCACAGTTTGCTGTGATTCCTCACAGTCAAAGGCTTTACCATAGTCAATGAAGCAGATGTTTTCATTTTCACACTACATTGACTAAAATTACATCACAAGCTCATTCCTGAACTGATCACTGGTAGAAAGGTGATATAATGATTAGTCAATCCTTGAGTTCATTCTTCTTTGGAGGGAAAGGAATGGTTTCTGCACTCACAGGGTGGGTGGGATGTATGACACCTAAATCATATTGGTATATACATAATAGTGAGAGGAAAAAGTGATTGGATCCTGGGAGGGCAGCTAAGCATATCTCTGCTCACCTTTTTTTAGTGAAGTATAGTTGATATACAATTTTGTGTTAGTTTCATATATACAGCAAAGTCTATATTTTCAGATTATTTTCCCTGATGGCTCAGATAGTAAAGAATCTGCCTGCAATGCAGGAGACTCAGGTTCAATCCCTGTGTTGGAAAGATTCCCTGGAGAAAGAAATGGCAACCCACTCCAATAGTCTTGCCTGGGACATTCCATGGAGAGAGCCTGGCAGGCAAAAGTTCATGTGATCACAAAGAGTAAGCCATGACTGAGTGACTAATACTTTCTACTTGTCCCTTATAGATTATTACAAAATATTGAGTATATTTCCCTGTGCTATATGCTATGTACTTGTTGGTCATCTATTTTATATACAGTACTATGTGTATATTAATCCCACACTCCTAATTTATTTCCCCCGCATTTGTTCCTCTTTTGGAACCATATATTTATTTTCTATGACTGTGGATCTATTTCTGCTTTGCATATAAGTTCATTTGTATCATTTTGTTAGATTCCATATATAAGCGATGTCATTTATCTGTCTTTGTCTAGTTTATTTCACTTAAGTATGATAATCTCAAACTCCTTCCATGTTGCTGCAAATGGCATTATTTCATTTTTGTTATAGCTGAATAAGATTCCATTGTAAGTATAAGCCACATCTTTTTTACCTATTCCTCTATTGATGGACATTTAGGTTATGTCCAAGTTTTAGATATTGCAAATATTGTTGCAGTGAATACTGGGGTGCATGAATATTTTTGAATTAAAGTTTCTATGGATATATGCCCAGGAATGGGATTGCAGGATCAACTCTTACTCTATTTTTAGTTTTTTAAGGAGCCTCCATACTTTTCTTCACAGTGGTTGTTCCAGTTTACATTTCTATCAATCGTATAGGAGGGTTCCTTTTTCTTCACATACTGTCCAGAGTGAATAATTTGTACGTTTTTTAATGATGGACAGTCAGACTGGTGTGAAGTGATACTCATTGTATGTTGGATTTGCATTTCTGTAATGATTGAGAATATTGAGGACTTTTTCATGCGCCTTTGACCATTTATATGTCTTCTTTGGAGAAATGTCTGTTTAGATTGCTTGCCCAATTTTGATTGGGCTTTTTTTTTTTTAATTTAGCTGTATGAGCTATTTTTATATTTGGGGGATAAATCCCTTGTCAGTTGCATTGTTTACAAATGTTTTCTCTGATTATGAAGGTTGTCTTTTTGTTTTGTTTATGGTTTTCTTTGCTGAACAAAAGCTTGTAAGTTTAATCAGATTTCATTTCCTTATTTTCATTTTTGCTTTCATTATTCTAGGAGACGGGTCCAAAATGATGCGATTTATGTCGATAAGTATTCTGCCTATGTTTTCCTTTAGGAGTTTTATAGTGTCCAATTTTATTCAGGTCTTTAATCCATTTTGAGTTTATTTTTGTGTATTGTGTAGAAAATGTTCTAATTTCATTCTTTCCCATGTAGTAGTCCAGTTTTCCCAGGACTATTTTTTGAAGACACTGGCTTTTCTTAATTGTATTGTCTTGCTTCCTTTGTCATAGACTGATTGACCCTAGGTGTGTGTATTTATTTCTCCTCTTTCCATCCTGTTCCATCAATCTACATGTCTGTTTTTGTGCCAGTATGATGCTGTTTTGATTACCATAGCTTTTCAGTATAGTCTGAAGCCACGGACTGGCTCCATTTTTCTTTCTCAAGACTGCGTTGACTATTTGGGGGCTTTAATGTTCCCATGCAAATTATTTTTTTTTCTTCTATTTCTGTGAAAACTACCATTGGTAATTTGATAAATATTTCATTGATACCCAGGTTACCTTGGGTAATATATTCATTCTGACAATATTGATTTTTCCAATCCAAGAACACTATATTTGTTCCCATTTCTTTGTGTCATCTTTGATTACAGTTTCTTAGATAATCAGTTTCTTAGTGTCTTAAAGTTTTCAGAGTACAGGTCTATTCCTCCTTAGGTAGGTGTATTCCTCAGCATTTTATTCTTTCGGATGTGATTGTGAGTGGGATTGTTTCCTTAATTTCTCTTTCTAAACTTTTACTGTTAATTTGTATATATGCAGCAGATTTCTCTGTTAATTTTATTAATTTTGTATCCTTCAGTTTATAAAATTCATTAATGAGTTCTAGCAGTTTTCTGATAGTGTCTTTAGGCTTTTCTATGTATAGTATCATGTCAACTGCTATCAGTGAGAGCTTTCTTCTTTTCCAATTTGGATTCCTTTTAATTTGTTCTTCTCTGATCACTGTGGCTAGGACTTCCAAAATTGTATTGAATAAGTTGTGAAAGATGAAATCCTAGTCTCGTTCCTTGAGGAAATGCTTTCAGCTTTTCACCCTTGAGTATAATGTTAGCTGTGGATTTGTCATATAGGGGAATCTAACACCCACTTACATCAATGGACAGATCATCCTGACAGAAAATCAATAATGAAACAGACCTTAAATGATACCCTAGTCCAGATGGACTTAACTTATATTTATAGACTATTCCATCTGAAAGCAGCAGAATGTACATTGTTTTCAAGTGCACATGGAACATTCTCCAGGACAGATCACATGACAGGCCACAAAGCAAGCCTCAGTAGACTTGAGAAAATAAGAAACCATGTCAAACATCTTTTCCAGCCACAGCACTATGAGGTTAAAAATAATTATAAGAAAGAAAACTGCAAATAACAGCAACAAAGTCAGGCACATCAATGTGCTACTAAACAACCAGTGGATCACTGAAGAAATTAAAGACGAAACAAAAATTGCTTATAGATAAATGAAAACAAATACACAATGATTCAAAACCTATGGAATGCATCTACTCATTATTTAACCTGCATTTCTCACTAACTAGGCAGAATGAAGCAAGTGTCTGTGTTCTGCTTTATATAACAGCCTCATACCTAAACTCCTTATTCTATTACTCTGCAAACAGTATTGGGGTAAAGTTTTCCTTAAAATTTTTCTTCTCCATACTTGGTAGGGTTGCTAATAGGGACAGCAAGTTGCCCTGGCTCTGTGGTCCAGTTGTGTCCTCTGGTAATCAAAAAGAAAATCCAGAACTGAATTCACAAAAATCTCTGCACTCATCACAGTCTCATAAAGTTCCTGCTTTTTTTTGTTGTTGTTGTTAGAGCTGTACTTAGCTTTTTGCAATTATTTACCATACTAATCAGCTTAAATATTCCAAATGCATGGGGTTATTTCAGCATGGCACTACTTGCCATGCTCTAGGCCTCAACTTAGAAATCTCTTCTAGGAAATCTCTGATCTATCCAGGTCTGGGCTATGTGCCCTGTTTTGTGCCTCTATATCATTCCATTCTCCTCATATCTTAGTATTTTTCATACTCTATTTTTTCACTGTGCTTACTTGTCTTAATCTTCTATTAGACTGAAAGATCTACAGTGGCAGAGTTGATCCCATTCACTTGAAAATTCTAAATGTCTACCCCTAATATCATAAGGATGTAACAACAATTAATAGCAATTTTGAATTAACATATGATACATGCTGAGTAAATGAACTGGTTAAAAAATGAAAAGGTGCATAGTCCTACATTCATCATACAATGTCACATAATGTGCATTGCTCTAATCCTAATAATATATTAGTTTGCACACGGATACCATGAAGAAAGCTTTAATTGCTATATTTTAATAGTCATCAAATTCTGAAAATATCTTTTTTTCTAAATTAAATTAGTTCTCAGTTTTTGATTTATTAACATTAACAAGACGCTCTTGGCTTAGAAGTCTTGTGGGACTTTGATCTTTCAAGAAACTAAAGAATTTAATTTTCAGCATCTCTCTGCAACATAGTGGAAGCATTTTTTCCAGCTAACTCACCTCATATGAAAGGCTGAAACTCATTTGAAAAGTTGAACAGCCATTGACATAGGCACTGAATGACCAGATATAAGAGCTCGATAGTGACTCTTACTCTGTCTTTATTCAATATAAGCATGCCTTCTTTATCATGATTTGCTTTGTACTGACTGCAAAAACCCAAGACATTCTCTGTATCATCAATTAAAAGCTTTAAGAAATTAAGACAATACAACAAAATAAGCTGATGCCACCTGATGTGAAGAACTGACTCATTTGAAAAGACTCTGATGCTGGGAAAGATTGAAGGCAGGAGGAGAAGGGGACAACAGAGGATGAGATGGTTGGATGGCATCACCAACTCAATGGACAAGAGTTTGAGTAAACTCCAGGAGTTGGTGATGGACAGGGGGGCCTGGCGTGCAGTCCATGGGGTTGCAAAGAGTCGATGTGACTGAGAAACTGAACTGAACTGAATAAAATAAGCTATGATTTATTGTTGTTTATTAGGCAAATCTGCTGGGTTATATGCAGTCAAGTATTTCTAGTGAAAGAAACAAAAACTCTTATTAAAGTTCTTCATCTATGAAGAGGAAAGTTCACTTCTTACATGCAAAAGTAAGAATAGTTATCCTCCACCTCTCTCTCATTCTCTCTCTCTATATATATATAAATATATATATATATGTATGTATATATCTTGAAGACTCCTTTACTCTCTACTCTCATATAAAATATGTTTGAGACACACCAAAGACAATAGCTGAGCATATAGAAACATAAACAAAAAAGCTTATATTTGGCTGTAAAGATCAAAAAATGTGCTGATGTAATAAACGTGTTGTTCCACCTAGAGAAAGCTATAGAGGAGTTACACTGCAAATTCACAGGCAGCAATCTTTCGCTTATGGGCTAACATGCATGTCCTGATGCTTAATAGGCTTGTCTAGGAAAAAAAAATTCAAGAGAAAATTTTTTTTGTTAATTTTGCCCACCAATTGCACCACACAGGCTACAAATACAGCCTTAGAGATATAATGATCAAAATATAGATTACTTTGTACCAAAAAAATAAAGATAATTTATGTAAAGGTATTAACATTGACTTGAAAAAGATTATGGAAGGTAGAATGTAGCTTCCCTTTAATAACAGAAGGAAGGGATCCTGGAAAATGAAGTTATCATTTAGTTACAAAATTTAGTGCTTCTTCATTTATAAAAGCACTCATTCATTTATTCACCAACATATATTTATTTCACAACTGTAATGTTCCAGATATGGAATGATCTCTTTCCACAAACAGGTCATGGTCTGGTAGAGGGAACAGCCATTAACAAATGCTAATTATATCATAAAATTCATAGTATTTGATAGAACTGTGTACCAAACACACACATTAGAAATAAATTATAATGACTAATCTTAACTTTCAAGCTAGGGAAGAGAGAGCTTTTTTGTATGGAACATGAGAGTTATATGAGTCTGTCAGGAACAGGTGATGGGAAGAATCTCTTAAGGAAGAAGATGTGTAAAAGGATGAAGGCACTCACTGCATGATATACTTAGGTAAAAAGAGGAGACATATGCAGAAATATATACTTGAAGATAATAGCTAAAGGATGAATCTGAAAAGATACTTTGGACCAGAATGTGAAGAACTCATTATAATCTATGGATCTTGAACTTCCTCTACAGATAATAAAATATGTTTTGTGCAGTGTATGACAAGATAAAGTGTGTACTGTAAAACATTTTTCTGGCAAAAAGGAAGACAATGCTATGAAGGAGGAAGACACTGGGGAAAAAAAGAATGGGTAATTACTTTGGGGGAAAAAAAAGGATGATTACTTTGATATCATCACGGGAAGTGAGAAGCATTTGGATGAAGGTATATCAGTGGGGAATAAACAGGGGCTACAGACACAGAGGACATTTGGGAAGTAAGCAGTCTTTGTAGATTGTGTGAGGTTATGGTAGTTGGAAAGGAGCCGGAGATGATTAACGCATTTGGTTGAGTGATAATGATTTTATACTAGATAGGAGACCCTCAAGAAAAGTGTAGTTGAATAGAAAGAAATTTAATTTTAGATATGCTGAATCTACCATATCTGCAGGACCTCTAGATGGATTTGCTCAGTGAGCTAGGAAAATGTTGATCTGGAACTCAGGAAGACAGAGCCAAATAAACAAAAACTGAAGTGATAGCTGTAAAGATGAGGGCTTATTCTCTGCGAATGAGATTTTCTAGTGAGAGAGTGTGAAATGAAGAAGGAAGACCTAAAGTTCAAGGTACACGTCTGGAGTTCACTCACTAACAAAGTAATTAAATATTAAACAAACAGTGGCTGTAGAGCCTCAGAGGACAATCGGAATGAATAAGGTTTGCTTGTTTCTAAAACTGAGTAGAGACCTCTGTAGGACCAGTTAACAACAACAACAACAAAAAGTGTGATTAAATAAGGAAAACAAAATAAAAATGGGCTACAGCTCCCAATTATAGGTAAGGAGAGGCTTCTCTTGACTTTACTGAGGCAATTTTCCAGTTCAGGTGATGGAGACATAAGCTAGAATGCAGTGAGTTAGATTGTTGGTCACTATTCTAAGAAGACCGACAATATAGATAAAGGGAGGAGGCAGGATGGGTGGGCATCACAGAGAGTCTCTGGATATCACTGTGAATAAAGGAAATACGTTGCTGTTCTTTTAGTTGCTAAGTCATGTCCAACTCTTTTGGGACCCCATGGACTGTAACCTGCCAGGCTGCTCTGTCCATGGGATTTCCCAGGCAAGAATACTGAAGTGGGTTGCCACTTCCTTCTCCAGGGACTCTTCCCAAGCCAGCGATTGAACTTGCATCTCCTGCACTGGCAAGCAGATTCTTTACCACTGAGCCACCTGGGGAGCCTCAAAGGAAATATACCTGTAACAGATACTTAAATGTCAACCTTGGACAAGAATATCACTTTCAACATTGTTATGCTTGTTGTTGTTCAGTCGCTTAGTCATGTCCAACTCTTTGTGACCTCGTGAGCTGGGCGGCTGCGACCAACCGGCGCACTAAGCGTGGCTGAGAGGAGCTACCCCACGTCTGAGGCAGGGGCAGAAGCCGGAAGGACCCCATGTCCGAAGGGTGGCGGCCAAGAGGAGTTACCCCACATTCGAGGACAGGGGCAGTGGCCGAGAGTGCCAGGCTGTGACGGCGCAGAAACAGCCGAGAGGAGCTACCCCACATCCGAGGTCGGGGGGGGGCGGGGGCGCGGGGCGGTGGGGGGCGGGACTGCTGAGAGGAGACATCCCGCGCCCAAGGCCAGGGGTTGTGGCCGGGAGAAGCCACCCCATGCCTGAGGCCAGGGGCGGCAGCCAGGAGGAGCCACTCCACGTCCAAGGAGTGGTAGCTGCGTGGGCACAGGAGGGCCTAGAGGAGCTATGCCATGTTAAAGGTCAGGAAGGGCCGCGGTGACTGGTCCAAGGGTAAGGAGCAGTGGCTGCCTTTTGCTGGAGCAGCCGTGGAGAGATACCCCACGCCCAAGGTAAGAGAAACCCAAGTAAGATGGTAGGTGTTGCAAGAGGGCATCAGAGGGCAGACACACTGAAACCATACTCACAGAAAACTAGTCAATCTAATCACACAAGGACCACAGTTCAGTTCAGTTCAGTCGCTCAGTCGTTCAATCGTGTCTGACTCTTTGCAACCCCATGAATCGCAGCACGCCAGGCCTCCCTGTCCATCACCAACTCCCAGAGATCACTCAGACTCACATCTGTAGAGTCAGTGATGCCATCCAGCCATCTCATCCTCTGTAGTCCCCTTCTCCTCCTGCCCCCAATCCCTCCCATCATCACAGTCTTTTCCAATGAGTCAGCTCCGCATGAGGTGGCCAAAGTACTGGAGTTTCAGCTTCAGCATCATTCCCTCCAAAGAAATCCCAGGGTTGATCTCCTTCAGAATGGACTGGTTGGATCTCCTTGCAGTTCAAGGGACTCTCAAGAGTCTTCTCCAACACCACAGTTCAAAAGCATCAATTCTTCAGCGCTCAGCCTTCTTCACAGTCCAGTTCTCACATCCATATATTACCACAGGAAAAACCATAGCCTTGACTAGATGCACCTTAGTCGGCAAAGTAATGTCTCTGCTTTTGAATATGCTATCTAGGTTGGTCATAACTTTTCTTCCAGGGAGTAAGCGTCTTTTAATTTCATGGCTGAAATCACCATCTGCAGTGATTTTGGAGTTGGACTGTGAAGAAGGCTGAGCGCCGAAGGAAGGAATGATGCTAAAGCTGAAACCCCTGTACTTTGGCCACCTCATGTGAAGAGTTGACTCATTGGAAAAGACTCTGATGCTGGGAGGGACTGGGGGCAGGAGGAGAAAGGGACGACAGAGGATGAGATGGCTGGATGGCATCACTGACTCGATGGACGTGACTCTGAGTGAACTCCGGAAGTTGGTGATGGACAGGGAGGCCTGGCATGCTGTGATTCATGGGGTTGCAAAGAGTCGGACACGAGTGAGTGACTGAACTGAAACTGAACTGAACTGAGCTGCAGCACGCCAGGCTTCCCTGCCCTTCACTGTCTACCAGAGCTTTCTCACACTCATGTCCACTGTCAGTGATGCCATCCAACCATCTCGTCCTTTGTCTCCCCCTTCTCCTCCCACCCTCCCTCTTTCCCAGAATCAGGGTCTATCCCAATGAGTCAGGTGGCCAAAGTATTGGAGCTTCAGCTTCAGCATCAGTCCTTCTAGTGAATATTCAGGGTTGATTTCCTTTAGGATGGAATGGTTTGATCTCCTTGTTTTCCAAGGAACTCTCAAGAGTTTTCTTTACCACCACAATTCCAAAGCATCAATTCTTCAGCACTCAACCTTCTTTATGATCCAACTCTTACATCTGTACATGATTACTGGAAAAACCAGAGCTTTGACCATACATATATTTGTTGGCAAAGTGATGTCCCTGCTTTTAATATGCTGTCTAGGTTTGTCATAGCTTTTTGTCCAAGGAGCATGTGTGTTTGTGTGTGTGTGTGTGTGTGTGTGTGTTTTTTTAATTTCATGTTGCAGTCACCATCTACAGTGATTTTGGAGTCCAAGAGAATAAAAATCTGTCACTGTTTCCATTCTTCCCCCTTTATTTGCCATGAGGTGATGGGACCAGATGCCATGATCTTAGTTTTTTGAATGATAAGTTTTAAACCAGGTTTTTCACACTCCTATTTCACCTTCATCAAGAGTACCTTTAGTTCCTCTTTGCTTTCTGCCATTAGAGTGGTTTTATCTACGTTTCTGAAGTTGTTGGCATTTCTCCTGGAAATCTTGATTCCATCTTGTGACCATCCAACCCTGTATTTTGCATGATGTACTCTGCATAGAAGTTAAATAAGCAGGGTGATGATATACAGCCTTGACACACTCCTTTCCCAATTTGGATCCAATCCATTGTTCCATGTACAGTTCTAACTATTGCGTCTAGACCTGCATACAGGTTTCTCAGGAGACAAGTAAGGTGATCTGGTTCAGACATTTTCAGAAATTTTCCACAGTTTGTTGTGATCCACACAGTCAAGGCTTTAGAGTCCATGAATCAGAAGTAGATGTTTTTTCTGGAATTCTCTTGCTTTTTCTATGATCCAGTGCATGTTGGCAATTTGCTTTCTGGTTCCTCTGCCTTTTCTAAGTCCAGCTTGTACTTCTGGAAGTTCTTGCTTCACATACTATTGAAGCCTAGCTTGGAGGATTTTGAGCATTCCCTTGCTAGCATGTGAAATGAGCTCAGTTGTATGGTAGTATGAGCATTCTTTGGCCTGCCTTTCTTTGGGATTGGAGTGAAAACTGACATTTTCACCATTGTTGTATGCTTCTAATTTCACCAGTTGTGTCAGTCTCTCCTTCATATTCTCCACCCAATAATTTGAAATAAAAATATCAAATGAATAAGTACCAGTAAGTAGACTGGTGTTTAACATTTTAGCATTATACCCTCAAATGTGCACCATCTATGATAATATTTAAGTACATATCCGAGACATTGGTACTGGGAAGCAGACTATCAACAGTACTTACCCATGATCATTAGCATTATTATCACAGAGATAATATGAAATAAAGGTGATATGGTTTTATTCTGAAATGGCCTTATTTTTCTTTTCCTTTTCTTTCACTAGCTAGATACATCATTTAATTATTGAGGGTACTACAAAAATAATGTCTGTGAGCTATGCCATAATTGCCTCCCAATTCCGTTGAGAATCAATTATGTTTTTCCCTGAAATTAAAATTGAAACTAACATGTAAGAGAAATGGCTCATGTATAAGATCAAAGCCATGTGGTATGTTTTTCTATTCTGAATACAGATCTGTCCCCTTTAAAATGAAATAGCTTCTTTCAACTTGAACTTGTACTTCCATCTTTTAAATATTCCAAATCCATTCTCTGCATCTGCAATGGAAGGCAAATTCTTTGCTACACAGTTGACAATGTTCTTTTTAAAAGGAGTGGTGAATCATTAACAGTTATGTAATTATTGATATGTTTGAATTTACACATATTGTCATTTGCTTTCTACTTGAGCTATCTCATCTTTATTTCTCTTTGTATGACTTCTTTTGTATTAGCTGAGTGTTAAATTTTAAGATTTGATTTTTGCTTCCATCATTTAGTTTATTAGCTACGTCTCAACTTTTTGGAGACTTCCCTGGTGGTTCAGAAGGTAAAGTGTCTGCTTGCGATGCAGGAGACCCGGGTTTGAGCCCTGGGTTGGGAAGATCCCCTGGAGAAGGAAATGGCAACACACTCCAGTACTCTTGCCTGAAAAATCCCATGGACAGAGGAGCCTGGGAGGCTACAGTCCATGGGGCCCCAAAGAGTCAGACGCAATTGAGCAACTTTACTTTCTTTCTTTCAACTTTTTAAATTTTTAATGTATGCTTTAATGTTTACAGTGTACATATTTAACTATTGCAGCCTCCTGTAAAATATTATACCATTTTACACATGGTTTAAGAACCTCACATCAGCATATATCAACTTTACTCCCCTTGATCTTTACCAAGTTTCATATATCTGACACCTGATTATGGTAGAAAGCTTTTTTATACATACTTACTATCTTTGCTCTAAGCAATCGATTCTCTTTTAGAGGTATTACATAATGGAAACAATTTTTTAGATTAACACATTTTTTAAAATTTCTTGGATATCTATGTTTTTAATAGTTCCAAATTTCTATCAGGTGTCACTTTTTTGGTCTTGAAAACATCCTTGAATCTTTGTTGCAGTGCAGAAATTCTGGTTATAAATTCTTTGAGCTTTTCTTTTAATGGAAAAAAATCGCTACTTTTTATTTTTGAAAAGTGATTTTACTGGCTCAAGCGTTCTGTGCTGACTTTTTCCCCAACGTTTTAAAGAAATACTTTTTCAGCTTGCATCATTTCTGACAACAAATTTTCTATCATTTTGTCGTTCTTTTGTTATTATAGTATCGTATCTCTTGCTACCCTTAAATTTTTATCAGTGAAATCACTGTGATCAATTGTGATATGAATCTTCTTCACTTTCTTCAGGTTTTTCTATGCGGATCCCATTTTCTTCTGTCTTCAAATTTTCTTTGTGTATAGTTTCCTCTTGTTTTTGGTATTTCAGTTGTGCATACATATTAGGCCACATAAACTTATTCCATAGATTTCTAATACTCTGTTCAATTTTCTTCATTTTCTTTGTGTTTCATATTTGATAGTTTACATTTCTGTACCTTCAAATTCAGAAATATTTTCTTCTATAATCTCCAATTTGCCCTTAATTTCATCTAGCATTTTTTAGTTTCAGACATCACAATTTATATTTCCAGAGGTTTGATTTGGCTCTCTGATTAAAATGCATTTACTGTCTCTACTAGTGTTCAGTCTTTGCTTTAACTTCTGCATGCTTCCCATATAGAATACATTCGTAATAATGATTCTGATATCCTTGTCTACTAGGTTTATCATCGGTGTAGTTTGTGTTTCCTTTTCATTTCTTGATGTTTCCCTTCCTGTTAAGTTGCATTTTTCTGCTTATTTTCATGGCTGATAATATTTGATTGGTTGCCAGATATTATGAATTTTATCTTGCTGGATTAGAGTATGTTTGTATACTTAAGTTTTGTGCTTAGATACCGCTAAGTTACTTGGGAAAAGTTTTTATCCCTTTTGACCTTGTCAGACCAGGAGCAGCATTTTGACAAGGGCTAATTTTCCCTATTACTGAGGCAAAGCCATTCTTTAACGGCTATCTAACACTTCATGAACTATGAGGTTTTCACTCTTCCTGATGGTTAAAAACAAAAACAAAAACAAAAACAGACTTATGTTATCAGGGTTACATCTGATTCTTTCAGTGGTTCTTTTTCTAGCCCTGGTTGATTTCCCCACACAAATGGATTTATCAGTACCCAGCTGAGAGACTTGACACCTTCTCTAGACTTCTGAAATTCCCTCAGTAAGTTTCTTTCATTTTCAGTACTCTATCGTGGAAATTCTCCTCAAACTCCAAGTTCTGCGACTTCAATTTAGGGAGATGGGCTGATGTGAACTGAATTCCCGTTGCTGGATTATGGTCTGAAAAGTATCACCAGGCAGTTAACTGGAGCATAAGGGGCAAGAGGGCCTCACCTAACCTTTTTACTCCATCTCAGAGATCACTGATTTTCATCTCAAGAGGTCCAATGTCTTAAAACCACTTTTTTAAATGTATTTCTGATTTTTTCTTTGTTTCAGATGAGAGGTTAAAGCTACTTCCTTTAATTCCATCTTGGCTAGAAGCATAAGTATTATCTACTTTTCCTATGTTGAATAAAATAAATCGGGGCAAATTTCTTAATATTCCGCCTTCACCATTGAGGGAAGTAGTATTCAATATTAGGCAAAGTTTCCATGCAATGTTAAGTATTTCCTCATATGTTGAATTAAGTGGATGAATAAAGTGATTACTTGGGTTTTCATAGTAATTAATTAATCTGTAAATATTAAATGAAAAAACTGATTTAAATGTACTCATGATAAAATATAATCTAGAACCAGTTGAAATATTGTGTACTTTTAAATTAATAGGGATTGGGAAAAAAGAATTTAGAAAATAATATTTTCACAAAAATAAAGAGGAATAAAACCTAGAAAATACAGTAAACAGCAAATCAAAATAAACTGAAATTCCATTTCTGAAGTTCTCACATTTCTTATATTGAGCTAATATCCTCCAAAAGCAACTTCCTAAGTTGAATTTTTAGATGATAATAATTTAACAAGCAAAAGTCAAAAACTGAGGGATTGATTCCAAAAGATGAAATCAACAAATAACACACCAATCACAGCAAACATCCTCTTCCAACAACACAAGATAAAACTCTACACATGGACATCACCAGATGGTCAACACCAAAATCAGATTGATTATATTGTTTGCAGCCAAAGATGGAGAAACTCTATACAGTCAGCAAAAACAAGACTGGGAGCTGACTGTGGCTCAGATCATGAACTCCTTATTGCCAAATTCAGACTGAAATTGAACAAAGTGGGGAAAACCACTAGAGTATTCAGGTATAAGCTATCAAATCCCTTTTGACTATACAGTGGAAGTGAGAAATAGATTTAAGGGACTAGATCTGACACACAGAGAGCCTGATGAACTATGGACGGAGGTTTGCGACATTGTACAAGAAACAGGGATCAAGACCATCCCCATGGAAAAGAAATGAAAAAAAGCAAAATGGCTGTCTGAGGAGGCCTTACAAATAGCTGTGAAAAGAAGAGAGGCAAAAAGCAAAGGAGAAAAGGAAAGATATACCCATTTGAGTGCAGAGTTCCAAAGAATAGCAAGGAGAGATAAGGAAGCCTTCTTCAGTGATCAACGCAAAGAAATAGAGGAAAACAATAGAATAGGAAAGACTAGAGATCTCTTCAAGAAAATTAGAGATACCAAGGGAACATTTCATGCAAAGATGGGCTCGATAAAGGACAGAAATGATATGAACCTAACAGAAGCAGAAGATATTAAGAAGAGGTGGCAAGAATACACTGAAGAACTAACCAAAAGAGATCTTCATGACCCAGATAATCACAATGGTGTGATCACTCACTTAGAGCCAGACATCCTGGAATGTGAAGTCAAGAGGGCCATAGGAAACATCACTAAGAACAAAGCTAATGGAGGTGATGGAATTCCAGTTGAGCTATTTCAAATCCTGAAAGATGATGCTGTGAAAGTGCTGCACTCAATATGCCAGCAAGTCTCAAAAACTCAGCAGTGGCCACAGGACTGGAAAAAGTCAGTTTTCATTCCAATCCCAAAGAAAGGCAATGCCAAAGAATGCTCCAACTACCGCACAGTTGCACTCAACTCACACGCTAGTAAAGTAATGATTAAAATTCTCCAAGCCAGGCTTCAGCAATATGTAAACCATGAACTTCCAGATGTTCAAGCTCGTTTTAGAAAAGGCAAAGGAATCAGAGATCAAATTGCCAACATCTGCTGGATCATCGAAAAAGCAAGAGAGTTCCAGAAAAACATCTATTTCTGCTTTATTGACTATGCCAAAGCCTTTGACTGTGTGGATCACAGAAAACTGTGGAAAATTCTGAAAGAGATGGGAATACCAGACCACCTGACCTGCCTCTTGAGAACACTGTGTGCAAGTCAGGAAGCAACAGTTAGAACTGGACATGGAACAACAGACTGGTTCCAAATAGGAAAATGAGCACATCAAGTCTGTATATTATCACCCTGCTTATTTAACTTCTATGCAGAGCACATCATGAGAAATGTTGGGCTTGAAGAAGTACAAGCTGGAATCAAGATTGCTGGGAGAAACGTAAATAACCTCAGATATGCAGATGACACCACCCTTATGGCAGAAAGTGAAGAGGAGCTAAAAAGCCTCTTGATGAAAGTGAAAGAGGAGAGTGAAAAAGTTGGCTTAAAACTCAACATTCAGAAAATGAAGATCATGGCATCTGGTCCCATCACTTCATAGGAAGTAGATGTGGAAACAGTGTCAGACTTTATTTTTTTGGGCTCCAAAACCACTGCAGATGGTGATCGTAGCCATTAAATTAAAAGACGCTTACTCCTTGAAAGGAAAGTTATGACCAACCTAGATAGTATATTGAAAAACAGAGATATTACTTTGCCAACAAAGATCCATCTAGTCAAGGCTAAGGGTCATGTATGAATGTGAGAGTTGGACTGTGAAGAAAGCTGAGTGCTGAAGAATTGATGCTTTTGAACTGTGGTGTTGGAGAAGACTCTTGAGAGTCCCTTGGACTGCAAGGAGATCCAACCAGTACATTCTGAAGGAGCTCAGTCCTGGGTGTTCATTGGAAGGACTGATCCTGAAGCTGAAACTCCAATACTTTGGCCACCTCATGTGAAGAGTTGACTCATTGGAAAAGACCCTGATGCTGGGAGGGATTGGGGGCAGGAGCAGAACAGTAGAACAGAGGATGAGATGGCTGGATGGCATCACCAACTCGATGGACATGAGTTTGAGTGAACTCCAGGGGTTGGGGATGGACAGGGAGGCCTGGTGTACTGTGATTCATGGGTTCGCAAAGAGTCGGACTCGACTGAGCAACTGAACTGAACTGATGAAGGTGTTGTGATTAACTCCCATATAAAACATGGAGAGGTCAGAGGAGCTTTTTTTCTCATCATGTATTTTTTAAATTTATTTGTTTAATTAAAACAAAGTTGTTTTACAATATTTTACTAGTTTCAGATGTACACATTCTGACTCAGTATTTGTATAGATTATACTTTCTTTAAACTTATTACAAAATAATGGCTACATTTCCCTGTATTCTACAGTTTATCTTTTGGTTTATTTATTTTGTACACCATAGTTTGTACCTCTTAATCCCCAGCCCTATCTCAGTCCTCCCCATTCTCTATCTGTGGATCTGTTTCTATTTTGTTACACACATTCATTTGTTTTATTTTTATATCCCCCATATACATGATAATGTAGAGTATCTATCTTTCTCTGTCTGACATTTCACTAGGCAAGATACTCTCTAGGTCCATTAACATTGTTGCAAATAGAATTTCATTTGTTTCTTTGACTGAGTAGTCCTGCGCTTTCTATCTGTGTGTGTGTGTGTTTGTGTGTTTAACATCTTCTTTATCCATTCATCTGTATTTGGCAATGGGTTTCTTTCATATCTTGTCTATTGTAAATAGTGCTGCTACAAGCATTGGGGTACATGTATGTTTTCAAATGAGTTTTTTTTGTTTTTTTTTCCTTCAGATGTATACTGGCTGTGGAATTGCTAGAACTATTTTTAGTGGCTGTACCCATTTACAAACCCACCAACAGTTCTGCACATCAGAAGAGTGTTTCTGAAACTGAACAGACAAAAGCTGAGAAAGGAAGGCTCAGACAGGGAGAGTAGCATTTGTTAAGTACGGCACAGAGTCTTAAGAAAGAACGCCTCATTCAAGGCTGAAAGTACAGAGCTAAATCAGTGTAATAGCCACATTGGATGCTCTCAGGAAAAATGACTCTGAAGAGATAGGTAAGGGACAGATCAGAAGAGATTTTTAGGCTTGCCAGATCCCTTAGATTTTTATCTTGACAGTGAGGAGGCAGCATGTATTCATGTACCAAATAGGTTTGGTTTCTGCACTACTTATATTCACTAGTTATGACAGCCTTATGCAATTACTCAAACTTTCTGATTCTCAGTCCCTTTACGACTAGATTGGAGGTAAAAATACTCAACTTTCAGGTTTCCTATGAGAGCTATGAGTTATGTAGTATGAGGTATATTGTAGCTACTTAATATTAGGCAGTTATATTTTTGTATATATAACATATAAACTAGCTATCTATAATATTAACTGTTCTTTTCAAAGCAGAAGGGTAGCAAAGTTTTTTCCTTTAAAAATTGTTTTTAAAACAATTTTGCATTTGAGTTGTATGAAATACCAGAAACAAGATCAATGGAGATCCTTTTGATAATCAAAGTGAGGAATTTTATGGTTCTGAAGTACTGCAGTCTTGGGAGTGAAGAGACACGGTGACTGAGTGTATGCTGGGGGTGATAAAGTAAAAGGAGAACTGTAGGCTGATTTCAAGTTTTCTTTTTGTTGATTGCCTGAAAGGGGGTTCCATTAGCAGAAGCAAACTTGGGGGTAATAATAATAGCATCACTTACATTGCCAGAAATCTAGGAATTAATTTCAAAGTATAACTATCATTCAGTCTTCACATTAGCATAGCTGGTTAAGTGCTATTTCAATTTTAAAATAAGAAAAATGAGCCATAGAGAGATGAATTTACTTATCCAAGATAATCCCAGCTTGCAGATAGTAGGACTAGCATTCAAACCCAGACAGATATGTTTCATTTACAATACTTTAATCACTCTGTTGCTTAATCGTGAAAATGTTATACCCTATGTAGAGTGAATGGGGGCTTTCCCAGGTGACATTACTGGTAAAGAACCCATCTGGCAACGCAGGAGACATATGTAGACTCTATCTCTGGATCGGGAAGATCCTCTGGAGGAGAAAATGGCAACCCACTTTGGTATTCTTGCCTGGATAATCCCATGGACAGAAGAGCCTGGCAGGGTTCAGTCCACAGGGATGCAAACAGTTGGACACAACTAAATCACTTAGCACCCAGAGTGAATGAGTCAGTGTTCTAGATCTTTGTATCAAAACATTTAACTGCCACCTCTTGAAACAATTTTCACAACAGAAAAAAATGACAGTAATCTCTTGAAGATTTTTTTTTTTTGGCCACAAAAGCTCACAAAAAATGTATAGTTACTTTTTTTGAAGAGCACAGTAAAATAAAATTAAAGAAACAAATATCCTGTGAAATAGTCCATGAATTTTGGAATAAAAAGCTGCATAATTACTACAGTATTTACATCACGGTTTTTCTTTCACTGGTATCTGTCTCTTTTCTTTGCTCTCTATGATTCATACTTGGGAAGGACATAGAAAGTATGAGACAGAGAAAGGGACTGCTGAGAAGAGTGAAACTAGCTGTTAAAGGAAGCCAAGGGACAGAAAAGAGGGCAAATGGAAACAGGAAAGGGAAAGCTGACAAAATGGAAATGAAAAAAAAAAATGAATAAAAACGAGATAAAAATGAGTGGAGTGAAAAGACAAATACTGTGTTGTGAAAAATAGTATGCCCTCAATAGATTGCAATCTTAAAAATAAGAAAATGAGTACAGTGTTAAGGTGTTTTAAAAATAGGTGCTTATGTGTCTATTTTATGTATGTTAAGAAGGATTTTAATAACATCTCTTGAATACTCCAGACTCTGCACCATCAGGGCAAGAATAATTTATGAGAGTGCTGTTGCTGCCCCGCCTTTGTATTCATTGAAATGTACACAAGATGATTTTATGCAAATTAGATGCAAATTAATCCATTGTGACTTAAAGGCAAGAGCCAGGGATGACTCAGTGCTATGCATCCGAGTAGGACAGGCAGTTAGGAAACAGGAAACAGCATTAATTATCCTGTGTGTTACAGAAGAGGCCAAGTTGATGGTGATTTGACTCCTCTGGATGCTGTTCAAGGTGGATCTCTTTTCCAAATGCAATTTGTCTGTTCTGTTGCATAAACCTACAGTTAATTTATCTTTTGCCATCAAGATCCAAATCACACATAATATAATTGCCTTTGTAAGTAGACTATCCATCATGACTAATGATGCAAAGATGAACCAATGGCCAAAGGTCTGATGCACTTATCTTTTACAAAATGAAAGAACATTTTACTTTTTTCACAATGTGTAAGTCTCTAAGAGAGAAAAATGTTTTGAATTCTCAAAATTGTTCAGCTTTAATTAGTATACGCTGAACATCTCTAACTTTCAAATTGTTTGGATTTCAGCCACATATATTAATTAATTCAGAATGCGTTTTCCTACATGAGAAAGTTAAAACTGGAGATCAAGTGCCTAGGGCCAGCCTGCCTTAATTCTTTCAGTCCTCCCATATTATGGGCACCCTTTATGCACCAGGCAATATTGCATGTGCTTAGAATACTGCAGTGAACAACAAGGATGAGTCCTTGATCACAGAGAGCAATAAATAAACAAACAAATAAATGCATAACATAGCCTTAAGTGCTACGAAAAAAGAAATATCAGACAAAGAGTATTCAGAATCAAAGGAGATACAAGTTGGGTAGATTTAAGATAGATTCTGTGAGATATTAAGCAGATACTGAGAGAGTCTGGGACTCAAGATGCTTATTATTTATTAATACTTGTGAAATAAAGGAGATGGCAGTAGAAATGGGCAGAGAAAGGAGTCCAATTATGACATAGGCAGACAAAGCTTCAGCTAACCTGTTTGTGAAACTCTTGAGTGAACATTGCCCAGTAGAAGATCCTCACAGACTGAAAATCATAGGGCCTTTTTATTCCTGCCTTACTCTGTCAGTGAATGTGGACTGCCACAGGAAAGGAATGAGCTTCTGTGAGAGGCAGACCTGTAAGGGAGGCAGGCCTTGGAGGAACTGAAGGCTGGAAGCTGGGGGTCTACTGGCTATACTCCCCACAGCTGAGCAGCATGTTCTTCCTTGAAATGGGATTTGGTGATGCATCTTCATATTTACAACAGGAGAAGCAGGGAATATTTTTTTTTAATGGAAATCGTCAAGAATAAAAAAATTGAACTTTAAATAGAAAAGGGTTCCCCAAGTGGCTCAGCAGTAAAGAATTCACCTGCAATGCAGGAGACATGGGTTCAATCCCTAGGTAAGAAAGATCCCCTAGAGAAGAAAATGGCAATTCCGTTTCAGTATTCTTGCCTAGGAGATTCTAAGGACAGAGGAGCCTGGTGGGCTACAGTCTGTGGAGCTGCAGAGTTGGACACAATTTATCAGCTAAATAACAACAACAAAGTATAAAAATATGCTTTGCAGCTCTGGGAGAGAGCCACTGCAAAGACCCTGAGATTAGAGCATATTTGATATTTGGAGAACAAGAAGAGGCATAGCCAGTGTGGCCTGAATAAAGTAAGATAGACAAATAATATATGAAATTGAATTGAAGATGTGGGCAGGGTCAAGGATTACTTGTATTAATTATGATTGGAGGGTTTTCACAAAGGGAATGAGCTCACATTTTAAATATCTCTGTGTAGAGAATAGAGTCAGAGAAAAGCAGGGAGATAGGGTTAAAAACTATTACCATAGCCCACCAAGAGATATTGAAGGCTTTGACTAGGGTGGTAGCTGCTGAGGTGGTAGGAATTGGTTAAATTCAGTTATACTTTGGAGTTCAAGCCAACAGAATCTGATGATAAAATGAATGTGGAAATTTGTGTATGAGAGTCATCAATGGCGACCCCTAGTTTTATGGCCAGGAACCCTAGGGGAAAAGGAAGTGCCCCATTTGCAGGTGGAGAGCACGTATGATGAGCAGTTTTAGGTGACAATTAGAAATTAAAGTTGTTAGGCTTGGCAGATCTGAGTGGAGATACTGAGGCAGCTAGTGAACATTCAGATGAGATTTCACAGAGAAGTCACAGCTAAATATACAAACAGTATTTAAAGACATTGAAGCTTCCCTGCTGGCTCAGAGGTTAAAGCGTCTGCCTGCAATGCGAGAGACCTGGGTTCGATCCCTGGGTCAGGAAGATCCCCTGGAGAAGGAAATGGCAACCCACTCCAGAATTCTTGCCTGGAGAATCCCATCGATGGAGGAGCCTGGTGGGCTACAGTCCACGGGTTGCAAAGAGTCAGACATGACTGAGCGACTTTCACTCACTCACTCATTCAAAGACATGGAACAAGGCAAAATCACAACACCAAAACAGTAAATGTTAATAATAAAAATAAGGTGATGACTTACCCCATGACTTTGTGTCAAGATAGCCTTGGCTATAGTGCAAAAACAAACAACTCCGTTATTTCTCACTCTTTACATATTTAGAGTGACTAGCTGGGGTTTATTTCTACCTTGTCTTTAGGATCCTGATAAAAGAGATGCCACTAATGTGAAATTTTGATGGTTACCATGGCAGAAAGAGAATGTGATAAAGCATGTACAGACTCTTAAAGCTTCTGGTTACAAGTAACACATGTTGCCTGCACTTAGGTTTCAATGGCCCAAAGCAAATCACCTATCTGTATCTAATTACAAGCGGCTGGGAAGTGAAATCTTATCATCTATCCTGAAGAAAAGTAAGTTAAAATATTTATGCACAAGCCTAATAACTTCACAGGCACTTCAAAGTTTTAAAGTAGATAAAAGAAGATGATCTGGCAAAGGATATTGAATAGAAATGGCTAAATATGTAGGAGGAAAGTAAGAAGCAAGGTAGAAAAAATATTTAAAGAATAAGAACAGAAACTATTTTATCATACTTCGCATCTAAGAAACAATAGCATTTCTTGTAAGAATATGCAAAGCAGACTTGCAGTTTCTGGCTTCCTCATGTGAAGAACTTCAAAGTCACCATCCTCACACAAGTAAAAAGTTGAACAGATGGAAACATCAACAACTCATCTCGGATCTGTAAGAGAGAGGGAGACGTAGGACTAACTACTGCCTCCGAGATTGAAGAAACAGGCAAATTCCAGGAGTCACAGCTAACCAGAGCAGACACACAGAATGGAAACCACTGTGGGAATCAGTGCTGGGTAGAAGCTGAACTGAAACTGACAAATCGTGAAAGGCTAAATGTGGATAAGTCTGCGAGTTAAAATCTCCCAAAGAACAAGTCATAGGAAGGCCCCTACAGTCTTGTGAGATTTACTCCAGGGGCTTGACTAGAATATGTGAAACAAAGGAGAGACGGTCAGTGCAGAGCTCAAGGGGAAGACTTCAGGGAGTCTGGAGAGTGATGATAAAGATGGGCATACAAGGGAGAGGAGACAAGATACAAATATATTAGCCATGACAATCAAGGTGTTCCCTGGGGCAGCATCTCCTAACAAGCTGTCTGAGGCAGCCCACGGGGGCCATACGTTATCCAAAGCCACGCTATACCCACCTTGGCACTGCTGTCTGGAGCAGGCATGTACATCTCAGCCCTCCAA
Organism: Capra hircus; assembly: GCF_001704415.2. NCBI lineage: Eukaryota > Metazoa > Chordata > Mammalia > Artiodactyla > Bovidae > Capra > Capra hircus. The sequence goes on along the minus strand of NC_030814.1, from coordinate 13,209,257 downwards.
AATGTTAATTACACAGGACAGACAGCACTTACTCAGCATGACACAGAAATAATACTGGTCAATCAAATAACTGAACTAGAAAATTTGGCTTTCCAATATGAAAAGAACAGAGAAATTAGAAAGTACTGAAGTCAAGAAGTAGAAAGAAAACCCAGAGGCAGGATGGATAAGAGAGAACTAATATTCAGACGGAGAAGCTCCTTTTAAACTGAACTTTGAGTTAAATACAAGATAGATAATGTAAAAGAGAAAAAAAAAAAAAACTTTCAAATAGGTAAGGAGGGAATTTGTACAAAGGCTGAAAATAGCTGAATAGGGCTAACAGCAGTCAAAGTGAAGATCACGGGGCCCCTATGTACCTAGTTCCTGTTGTGAGGCTTGGCTGAAGGGCATTTTCTGTTTTGTGAATCCTGCGAGATCTGTTTCCACACCCTCTGTGTGCTCTAGGTGCCAATATAATAGACTGTTGGGGCCTTTCAGAACAGAAGGGTAAGAATAGGAATGGTGAAAAAATCTTCCATGGACTGCGGGATCAGTAGATAAACGCAGCGGTGGCTAGATGCTTCTTAGTCATCATTGTTCTCCTCCATCCTGCCAGCTTTGTATCCTTACCTTATTTACATTTTTATTGGAAAGTTCACTGAAGACTTAGAAGAAGGCCATCTAATCACTATTTTGACATGGGATCAAAGCCAGGTTCTTCCCATGATCACTGCCATGGTATAACTTTAGACCCCCTTTTCCCTCTCCTAACTTCAGACTCAAGAGGCTCTGAATTCCATTGTGAGCTCTGTCTTATAGCTCTATGATTTGTGATTATCTCCCCATTTAAAAAAATAAAAAAATGTCTGCTATCTTTCAGTTTGGTTTTGAAGGTTAATAGCTTTGTAGGTATTTGACTCATTGGAGCCATTTGGGTTAACAACTGGAAAGCTTTCAATTCCTTTCATGTCTCCAAGGCTTGGGAGAAGGACAGGTGTGGGGTTGATGAGTGAGATTCTCATTCTGCCAGGGAATCAACTGAAGTTACTGTTGTGGAGGGAATATTTCCTCTCCACAAAAAATCCTCTCTCTGAAAAATACTCCTCAGAAAGGAATTCTTACTATATTAAGAGTGAAGCATTTACTGTGTTTAAGTGTACAACAGAACCGCCTGTCTTTCAGACTCTACATAGTTCAAACAGATTTTTCTTGACACTTTGTTTGCTCAAGAGTTGAAGTCTTTTAAAATTTACTAAGGAAATAAAATTAACTTTTAGCATTAACTGAACATCACAGATAATTTTTGCATAGGCAAAAATCAATTTACTCAGCTCTTGAGTAATTGGTTTCCTCTTGAAGAGCTTAGTCGTAATTAACTGAAAAATATACAGTATTTTTAGCCATAAAAGTTTAAATATGTAGTAGAACAAAGATAGGCAACCTTTATGGAAGATCTTATCTTTTTCATGTATTACAGCATATTAATTATTCAGGAAGGAATTGACTTACTGAAAATATTGTACTTCTGAGGTTTACTAACAAGCATGTTCTGCTGCCTATGAATAATTTGATATTTTGTATATGAGATTTTCCTTCAGACCAGAATCCTCAAAATTTCCAGGTGTTTTTCTTACTCATATCTTATTTTGAACAATCAACAAACACATTCCATAAGCTTGATCACCAAACCTAAGTCACAAGACTTGGCTACATATTTGGCCATCTCTATGTATCAAATCAACTTCAAAAGAAAAGTAAGGATCAATCCTGAAGCTATTTAAAAGCACATGATATGTTCTGGAAAACACTGCTGAAGATGAATTTAAAAATATTATGAACAATGGAAATGCTGTTAGAATGAATCCTCTAAAAATGTCAGCGTTGAAGGAGATGATGTTCATTTTGTTAAAGAAATCCTAATGTTTGTTTAAAAACTCACAAATGTTAGAATGGAATTTTATAAGTCACCATTTTTATATAATCCTAATGATGATGAAAGTCCCTCAGTTGTGTCCACCTCTTTTCGACCCCATGGACTGTAGCCCGCCAGGCTCCTCTGTCTGTGGAATCCTCCAGGCAAGTAAACTGGAGTGGGTAGCCATTCTCTTCTCTAGGAAATCTGCTCAACCTGGGGATCAAACTTGGCTCTCCTGCATTGCATGCAGATTCTTTACTGTTTGAACCACCAGGGAAGCTCCTACAATCCTAAAGAAGATGCCTATTATAAATGATAAAAAGAAAAAGTAGCTAAAGCATTTCAATGAGCAGAGGAAAGAATAAGCAGGACTCAGAATACCAAAAGTGAGGACCAGCAATATTTGGAAATGAGAATTTCTACACAAACTCACTTTCTAAATGAACAAATTTGGGATGTACCATACAATACACATATAGAGGGGTCTATATGTTTCAAAGTATACACTGGAAGCCAGACCATTTATCTAGGATATTGGTGTGTGTGAATATTAAAAAAAAAAAAAGAAACAGCAGTATATTAAAAATATTTAGAAATCCAAACCTCAGAATATTTCATAGTCCACTATTCCTTCTAAGTATGTCTATAATTAATAAGAAAAGTTTTTATTTTTAATATGGCATGTGTCTAGGGAAGTCATAAAGTTCAAAACATCTACAAGGAACAATAACCCTACTCAGGACTCTTGGATGACATAATTATAAATGATGCTGAATTTCATTAAGTGCCTGCTATTTAGTAAACAACAGAGGAAACAACTCTTTTCCTTTAATGTTTCCATTTCCTGTCCTTTAATATTTGCCAAAGGAGAAAAAAAGCTTTACTTCACTCCATCCAGAGATCTATTTTCTTACCAATCAGCTTTTTAAAAACAGCTAATGAAGGCACAGTGTAGTGGGGCTGAATTATTGTGTCTTTTTCCTCTTGTTCTCTAGTAGTTAATAATAACAAATGTTTTTATTTTACCCAAAGGTTTGAAAAGTATACAAGAATTTACTTCAATTAGATAATATCCCTATTTGGACTTGGCTAAGTGAGAATTTTATAATGTAATAACATTTTTTTCCCAACTCCCTAGAATATTAGCAACTAAAAATATGGAAACTAGAGATATTTTCTGTCTTAACTCCTAAAGGATAACAGATATATAAAGTCTTCAATATTCATTTTGATGTAGTGTGGGAACATCTGTTAAGCATGGCATGGCCCATTGTCTTTAGGCCTGGCCCAATGTTAAAATATATGGCCCTGTGTAGAATTATCCAGGGAAAGACTGGCCGCACAGGCGGAGTCCCATGATAAAGTAGGAGAGTGTTTTAACAGGTGGCAGGGAATAGTGAGGGCTTCCCAGGTGCTGCTAGTGGTAATGAATCCACCTACAAATGCAGGAGACGTAAGAGACCTGGGTTTGATCCATGGGAGTGGAAGATCCCTTGGAGCAGGATATGGAGACACTCCAGTATTTTTGCCTGGAGAATTACATGGAAAGAGGAGTCTGGTGGTCTACAGCCCATAGGGTCACAAAGAGTCAGACACAACTGAAGTGACTTAGCACACCTGTAATAGCGAGCATAACAATGGGTCAGATGATACTTAGACAGTCAAGCCAGGAGCAAGCTTCCCCTGGACCATGATTCCCTTCAGTATCAAGTTCACTTCAGACATGTCCGTGGTCTCAGATATGAAGAAAAAACATTACTGGAACAAAAACTTAGAGAAGGAATCCTGGATCAAGCACAGATATATGATCTGAAGTACTAGGTATAAACTCCTCTCTGGAATCAGGAAGAAATATAATTGGTCTGGCTATGCAGAGGTGACATAACTATCAAGCATACTCTATACTCCCCAAGCCAAATCAAACATCTGAATGATGCTTTGTATTTAGCCATGATCCCTTCTTGAATTACCATCATCTCTCTTCTTCCTCTCCTCTCCAAACATCTTAATTCATTGAAATCTTAACTTTGACTAATTTGTACTCACCAAGATCACCAACACCTTGAAAATTCTGATGTCCAATAGATCATTTCAGTGTTCACCTTGAAGCATAAGTCATCATAGAATGAAAAAGAAAAAAAATGAAATCCCTCAGTCATGTCCAGCTCTTTGCAACCCCATGGACTGTAGCCTACCAGGCTCCTCCATCCATGGAATTCTCCAGGCAAGAGTACTGGAGTGGGGTGCCATTGCCTTCTCCAGGGCATCTTCCTGACCCAGGGATCGAACCCAGGTCTCCCTCATTGCAGGCAGACCTTCACCATCTGAACCACCAGGGAAGCCCATTATAGAATAAGCCCACCTTATTTAAATCAACTGCTCTCTGAGCACATTTTTCTCCCTCCTTTTCATTCTCATTACTTTTCATTCTCAATTTCTTCATCAGCCCATTTCCTAAATTTCTAAGATTCTCCTTAGGGTTTTGGTAGTTCTTTTCTATCCCTGTAGAATCTCAAAGGGCAATTTTATTTGTTTTTATCTTATGGAGAAACAGCATTTTGTTTGAGACCTGAAAAGGACAAAAGCTAGCCAATAGTTGTCAAATACGTCATGCTCTGAAATGAAGTTCTATACCGCCTATTTAAAAGGGGCAATTTTGTGGTAAAACTTTTGATTAAATATTGTTACTCTATCAACTTCCTGGAGGATATGAAACGTTGAAGTTGAAGAATGAGAGAAAATAGAGTTTATCTGAAGTGAGCATTCATTAGAATTCTATTTAATTTACTCTACTTGATGGTAGAGGGGAAGGGTCAGCATTCCCCTTACTGCAAGCATCCAGTGGTTAAAAATGGTCTCCTAAAGTTTGCAGGAACACAGTGCATGCTGAATGACGAAGGTATTTAAAGATTAGAACTGGCCACGTTATCATAGCATAAAGAGGTGGCTGCAATGTGAATCAGATGTGATTTCTCAGATGCTAAGAAATAGCTGTGTATTTCCCAAGATCCAGAAAGCAAGGCAGCCTCACTGGGAAAGGCCTTAGAATCAACGACTAGAGGTTTACGTTTGTAGAATCTGAGGAGGGTGTAGTAAGTAGCCAGTGGGAAGAGAGCATCACCTAAGTCAAGGAAGCTCTAGTCATATGCTCTTGGGAGGATAGTCTTCAAGGAATCCATGGAAGTATCCATGGGACTCATCTTGGAATATGATCCAAATCCTGAAAGCACAGATTACATGTCACTATCATCAAGTAAGATATATGGCCTCTTCTCCTTTCTGTCCCTCAAGTCCTGGATGAGGGCAGGAAGGAAGAAGGGAAGTGCAAAATGAGTAAATGTAAGAAGTCTATCCCAAGCAGGTAAGAGGAGGCACTCTGAGGTTAAACGAAAGCTGAAGCTTGAGAATTATTTAGGCTAATCATTGGTATGTGGCGGACTGAGGGAAGGGCATCCCAGGCGGGACAGTGGTGAAGAACCTGCCTGCCGCTGCAGGAGAGTAAGGAGGTATGGGTTCAATTTGATCCCTGGGTCGAGAAGATCCCCTGGAAGTGGAAATGAAAACCCACTCCAGTGTTCTTGTCTGAAAAATTCCATAGACAGAGGAGCCTGGTGGTCTACAGTCCATAGGGGACCCAAAGAGTTGGATGCAACTGAGCTCACACTGAGTCTATTTTGGAAAAAAAAAAAAAAGATGAAGTGCTTTTTTATTATCAAAAGGTGTTGTAGAGAGGGATCGTTGAAAATATCATCCCGTGAGTGGGGAAATAGCTTCCTGTAATTGTTTTAAGAGACAGTGATGGAAAAACAATAAAGCTATTTTTTGCTTGTAAACAATGGAGTCTGACATTTGGATGTGAGTGATTACACCAATGACTCTCAGCACTCTGTCTTCAGCCCTCATCTCTCTTACTTGTATTTCTAGCTTCTTACGGAATATCTTTACCTCTTAGTCTCTATATTTGGAAGCACCTTATCCTAGCATATTCAAAATTAAATTCTTCTCTATAAATCATGCTTATTTCCCTATATTCTCTCTCAGCAATAAAAACATTATAATCCATCTAGGCTAAAATTTTAACACCCTCAAATCAATCTGACCCCTACTTGTTTCATATTCCTGACATTCAGTTCAAGTACTTCTTTTTTCTGCCTCATGAACAAGTTTCACCACAAATCATCTTCTTCCTTCATCTCCAAACCGTTGAAATTCTATTGATCAACATTCTTTGCCTTTGCTTCTGAAAGATTTTTTTAATCTGTGTCTCAGCCTCTAATCTGGTTATATTTTGTCTTCCAAACTACCTCTCTAGTTTCATCCTACTTAAACAAATGTGGGGATTGCATTCTTCTTTGCCTATGCATTTTGCACAAGATACCTCAACCAGAATTTTTTTTCTTCTGCTGGAGAGTTCTTAAAATCATACAGTAAGTCCTCATCAGTTCCTGTGCAATGAATGAGCAGGATGAGTCCTTAACTCTTTCTCAACCACAGCCGTTTCTCAACCACAGCCTTGTACAAACAGCTTTTACAATACACGTCACTCTGAATTGTAATTATGCATCTTTACTATTCGTCCTTCCTCTGAAGCGTGAATTCCTTAAGCGCAGGGATCATTTTTCAGTCATTTTTGTTATTCTCATTTATGGTTCTTGGATGAATAAAGCCAACAGTGGGCTACCATATGTAATGCTAAGCATTCCTACTTCACTTTGGGCTCAAGCTAGGGTTAGTCATAAGAACTGGAGGTAAAGTTAAGCTGTATACTTGATCCATTGACCCCTTTTAGGAATGGGTAAATGAGGGAAACGAGGGAGGCTAGAAACCAGAGAGATCTAAATAAAGACCTGCATTCAGCAAAACTAAAGGCCATTCATTTATGACAGTTTTGTTTTTCTTTTTCCAATAGTTTATCCTTTGAGTACTTAAAACTAGTTATTAGTTTAACACATTGTTATGAAATCATTATATTTCTTCATTATTCATCTGATTGTTTAAACATCCTTGCAGTTTGTTAATAGAAATCATTTGCATTATAATTTGTTGCTTTGCTTTAGCATACACTCATACCTTAAGAATACAGAGGAATAAAGCATTACATGAATGTTCAGTAAGATTTAAACAGAAATCTTGGCATGAGGACCTCAGCTCAGCCATGTGTAGAAATCAAACAGGGACTGCACTGAGAGATAATCCACCACAAACTGCAGTAATTCAAACACATATATAATTGCTTTTTATAATAACTCTATAGATTTTATTTGGGATATCTCTGTAAGAAAAATTTATTTATGCAGTTTCCAGAGTTGGCATCTGGAAATGAAGCATTAATATTTGAAGAAAGAGAGAAAAGAGAGATAGAGAAGTTTTCTGTATATTTGACTTTTTTTTTTTCATTTTTGTTTGTGCTCACTCAATCGTGCCAACTCTTTGCAGCCATCCCTCTCGACCCATGGAATTTTCCAGGCAAGAATGCTGGAGTGGATTGCCATTTCCCCTTCCAGGGATCCAACTAGTGTCTTTTGTGTCTTCTGTACTGGCAAATGGGTTCCTTACCACTAGCACCACCTGGGAAGCCCCCTGTATATCTATATCTATTTGTATATCTCACACTGCTGCTGCTGCTGCTGCTGCTGCTAAGGTGCTTCAGTCGTGTCCGACTTTGTGCGACCCCATAGACGGCAGCCTACCAGGCTCTGCCATCCCTCGGATTCTCCAGGCAAGAACACTGGAGTGGGTTACCATTTCCTTCTCCAATGCATGAAAGTGAAAAGTGAAAGTGAAGTCGCTCAGTCTGTCCGACTCGTCGCGACCCCATGGACTGCAGCCCACCAGGCTCCTCCATCCATGGCATTTTTCAGGCAAGAATACTGGAGTGGGGTGCCATTGCCTTCTCCGGAGTTTTAATGTATATGTGAATCCCTGATTACACATTTGGCCCCAACCCTAGGGAGTATCCGGAAATATAATTCCTAATATGTTATTAGGTTATCATTTCTATGAATTTCAGTCAGAATTTAGAGATTTCATCTAATAGTCTAATAGAAAGTGTGTCTCCAAATGGCCCCCACACACTCCAAATGGTATGCAGTGGCAACAATCGCTGATGCATGAAGCAAAATGTTTAACAGTAGCCTGTGCAACACTGTTTCAGATTGCTGCAGGTATAAGTTTAGGTGACAGCTGTAACCTAATCACTCATAGACAATTAATGCCAGTAATTTTATCTCTACACATGAGCTAGTTAAGAACAGAGATTCTGTCCCCATACCTTCTAGAATGCTTAGCACAGTGATGAGAAAAACAAACCTGAAACAATTGCTTGTCTTTTAAAATTTTGCAAAATTTTCTGGAAACACAGTTAAGGACATGTTCTTCTCTTGAGTATTACAATTTCTTCTTTCTGTGTTTCTTTACTGCACTTACTGGCATCTTGGTCTTTTATTTACAACATGTGACTATTGTTTCTTATCATTGCAGAGACCTTTTCTTATTGCTGCTGCTGCTGCTGCTAAGGTGCTTCAGTCGTGTCCGACTCTGTGCGACCCAATAGACGGCAGCCCACCAGGCTTCCCCGTCCCTGGGATTCTCCAGGCAAGAACACTGGAGTGGGTTGCCATTTCCTTCTTCAATGCATGAGAGTGAAGAGTGAAAGTGAAGTCGCCCAGTTGTGTCCCACTGTTCTTGCTGCTACCAGCCCTCTTTTATTTTTTTTTATTTTTATTTTTACTTTATTTTACTTTACAATACGGTATTGGTTTTGCCATACATTGACATGAATCTGCCATGGGTGTACATGAGATCCCAATCCTGAACCCCTCTCCCACCTCCCTCCCCGTATCATCTCTCTGGATCATCCCATGCACCAGCCCCAAGCATCCTGTATCCTGTATCGAACATAGACTGGTGATTCGTTTCTTACATGATAGTGTACATGTTTCAATGCCATTCTCCCACATCAATCCCACCCTCTCCCTCTCCCTCAGAGTCCTAAAGTCCGTTCTATACATCTGTGTCTCTTTTGCTGTCTCGCATACAGGGTTATCATTACCATCTTTCTAAATTCCACATATATGTGTTAGTATACTGTATTGGTGTTTTCCTTTCTGGCTTGCTTCACTCTGTATAATCGGCTCTAGTTTCATCCATCTCATTAGAACTGATTCAAATGCATTCTCTTTAATGGCTGAGGGATACTCCATTGTGTATATGTACCACAGCTTTCTTACCTATTTATCTGCTGATGGACATCTAGGTTCTTTCCATGTCCTGGCTATTATAAACAGTGCTGCAATGAACATTGGGGGTACATGTGTCTGTTTCAATTCTGGTTTCCTCGGTGTGTATGCAAAAATACCAGCCCTCTTTTAGAGCGTTACATGGAGGACGTCGACTGCATGGAATTCACAGTTTAAGAGCTCGGGGCAATCATTTCTGTTTGCCTGATTTACTTGACAATTGGACTTCCCAGGTGGCACTAGTGGTGAAGAACCCGCCTGGCAATGCAAGAGACCTGGGTTCGATCTCTGGGTCAGGAAGATCCTCTGGAGAAGGAAATAGCAGCCCACTCCAATATTCTTGCCTGGAGAATTACAGAAGAGCCTGGTGGGCTACAGCCCACGGGGTCTCAAAAAGTCAGACATGACTGAGTATGCAAAGTAACCACAATAGAAAGCAGGCAGTTTAGTCAACATGTAAAATATGTATTTTTTAGGATTAATGACTAGTGTGAGCCCCAGGTTTTCAATGTCCACCTTCTCACCTCTATATCCCTGTCTCTTTCCCTCTACCAGTCTCCAATCCCTATTCCCTCTTAATTCTGTTTTTCCTACAAAATATACAAGCACACATATTCCCTATTCAGGTGTGCATGCACACGTGCACAAACACACGTATCTAGCCACAAAATTGTCATACCTGGGGACTTTTATATAAACAGTGCCTAATAAAATTCACCGGCAGAGATCATTAGAATTGATAATTTTAAAATTATCAGGTGTAGGAAAAAAATGAACTGATGTGAAATCAAAACAGTGTAAGAGGTAGCATATTTTTAGAAAGAAAATATCAGGATGATACACACAGCACTGTTTCAAAAATCTTTTATGTTTATAGCATTGACTGTTTTAATGTATGCTTTACTGATTTAATTACAATTATTATGATTAGTACTTAAGCAGAGCTTGAAGAAGGTGAAAATAATCTTTTGCAATTTCTATTCTGTATTCTATGATCTCCACCTTCCTTTGAGGTTCTAATAATGTTCTACCAATTTCTGCTCATATTCACTACTGCCTAGATTTTTGTCTTTTGTGCCTGAACAAGACCTGCCCTTTATAATGCCCCATATGCTATGAAATTTAGCTCCTGCTAATATCAGTATGTTTCATTCTTTGATTTTTCTTCTAGTAATCTTAATGGTTAATCTGAATAGACCAGGAATTTCCAAGACAAATAAGTACCATGGGGAAGTACATAGAATTATAAAGTAATAAAGATTTAATTTAACTTTGAATGGTGAGGACTGAGACAAATTGGAGACATTCAGCTCAGTTCAGTTCAGTCACTCAGTCATATCCGATTCTTTGTGACCCCGTGGACTGCAGCATGCCAGGCCTCCCTGTCCATCACCAATTCCTGGGGTTTATTCAAACTCATGTCCATCCAGTCGGCAATGACATCAAACCATCTCATCCTCTGTTGTCCCCTTCTCCTGCCGCCTTCAATCTTTCCCAGCATCAGGGTCTTTTCAAATGAGTCAGCTCTTTGCATCAGGTGGCTAAAGTACTGGAGTTTCAGCTTTAGTATCAGCCCTTCCAATGAATATTCAGGACTAATTTCATTTAGAATGGCCTGGTTGGATCTCCTTGAAGTCCAAGGGACTCTCAAGAGTCTTCTCCAACACCACAGTTCCAAAGCATCTATTCTTTGGCACTCAGCTTTCTTTATAGTTCAACTCTCACATTCAAGAGACATTAGCCATGTCTAAAATGGAAAGCCATTATTCAGTTATACCTTAATGGTGTCATGTGAAAATGAAAGCCAAGTGTTGTAAGATCTTTAGATTTTTTTTTAATACAAGTCAGAAATGCATTAATAGGTTTTCATGTGAAAATTCCAATCCTTTTGAAATACTGTTCAGGTTTAAAACAAAATGTACCTGTAGGCAGAATTTGACTGTGTGTCACTAGCTTGCCACTCTATGATCGATGATTTTAAATAAAGGAAATACTTAAAGTATCTCTAAAGTTTAGTGAAAGAGACTAACACTTGAAGATAATTACAGTTCTGTAATGAGTGATAAAAATTGTAGAAACAAAGGATCAAAGGAGCCTAGAAGTGAAGGAATGGGACATTTTCCTGCATATGGTATTCTCAAGAAGCATATCCTAGAGGAGATGAAATTAGATGAACAGAAGGTGTTTACGAAGGGAAGAACATACAAGGTATTCAGAGAGTTGTCAAATGGGAAGAGAGGCAAGAGCCTGCTGTATGTATGTGCTTAAGGAAAGACAAAAATTTGAGGTTCTTTCCCCAAAGAAGTGGAATTGGAAATTCTAGACATGAAATCTTGTTTTCAAGGGAGATTATTTTGTATAGGCCCGCCTCCTGAATTCTTCTTAATAACTTCAAAACATAAACTCCATTCTGTTTTCCTCTGTTTTCCTTTCCAGGTGATTTTAATGTGACATTGCTGCTGCTTTAGATCAAAGGATACTCATCACATAGTTTTCTAACAAATTTTATGGTCAGAAAAAGTAAATGTTTATATTTGGAAGATGGCAAGTTTACTCTTAGCCGATACTTCATTTAAAAATATGTTACTTATTGTTCTAACAATTCTACTATCTTAAAAAATATATTTATCTTCCTCGCAAGTTCAAGTGAGATAATTGAACATGTGGCTCTCTTAGTCACAGGAACACGCAGCTGTAGAAATGTAGTCAGCCAAGCTGGAATCCCTTCAAAGGCTTCACTGAAAGCTGTTCACATTGATGGATGGTTCCTTCTCCCTACAAAACCGACTGCAGAGGCTAAGAGTATCTATAAATAGAAGAACCCAGATGAAATCATATCACATATTTTACCAGGAGTAATATACACAAGTAAAAAGTTTTATGAAAATATCCAGTGCAGGTAGAAACCACATGTATTAGTAAAGAAGAGGTTTAGAGATAAAAGCTTGGAAAAGTAAACTTAGTGAGTAGATATTTTGAGCCAAACTTTTCACTAATTATGTTTTATATCTATAATGAAAGATTTCTGTATATATACAAACCTATTCACAGTCAAAAAGGCTGTTGCTGAAGTGTATAGCACATCACTGAGAAAAATAAGATTTATTCATTATCTATGGCCTCAAGTGGCATGCATGCAGTCAATGTGTTGATTTTATTTAAAAACAGCTATTGTTTAACAATTTTAGAGTTGTTTGCAGGGACTCTCTTTAAAAAGGATGTATTTACTTATCCTTGGCCATGTTGGGTCTTCGTTGCTGCAGGGGGACCTTCCCTAGTTGTACAGGCTTCTCTTTGTGATGGCCTCTCTTGTTGCGGAGCGAGGCCTCTGGGCATGCAGCTCACGGGCTGCAGCTGACCGCTCATCAGTAATTGTGGCTCACAGGCTTAGTTGCCCTGCTGCATATGGGATCTTCCTGGACCAGGGATCAAACCTGTGTCCCCTGAATTGTTGGGGCGATTCTTAACCACTGGACCACCAGGAAGCCCTGCAGAGACTCTTTATCACACAACATGTTATGGAGGATACCTTTATTAATGATGCTGTCCTAACTGTATCATATACAGATTTACAAGAAAAGTCGGTTTTGGTTCATCTGCTTGTCTTTCTCGTGCTTTTCCTACCACGTTCCTCTTTTGTGAGTGTATGAATTAGCCAGTTGACTTCTATTTTGGTAGGAGTTTGTTTTTTTTTTTTTTCCCCATGGGATTTCCAGCTGATGGATTGATTATTTCCATTCTTGACAAAGTCTAAGGATGCTGATCAATACTTGCTGAACAGAATTGAATGAGCTGCACCAGATAAAGGAAACAAATGCATACTCTGTGATGTTTTTCTACAGTGAAAAGGGTATTGAGTGATTTGTATATGTGGATCTATTTCTCAGGGGATATGATGGTATAATCAATATTTCCTGTTGAAGACAGAATCCTCATGCTGAGTGGCTTCATCTAAGCTATGGCGGAAAGAAAGCAATGGCACCACCATTCCAGAAAAGATATATGAGTCGATCTAAGTGATAATGGCTTGGACTGCATCAACATTTCGGTGTGAAACGTCTGTCAATCAGCATCATATTTAATTTAAATATCTGGGTGAGGGTAAGGTGAGCAGACTTGCGTGGCCTGAAGAGGAACTGCTCTGAGTTTATTTTATTTATCTATTATTCCAAGATTACCCCACTTGTTGAATTCCATACTTTTCATTTATGCAAAAATGAGAGGGACAGGGGCAGCAGGGCTAAAATCAAATGGCTGAAAAAGGAAAAAAAAAATCAAGTTTAAAGTGAAAAGTAGATGATGTCACGTAAAATTCAGAATGTCATAGATGAATTTTTTTCAGTAACATAAAAAATCTTTCTGTTCACGAAGACCCATAAATATAGCTCGACAACTACAGCAGAGAGAGAAAAAGGGCATTTTCTTGGTCTTCTCCATTTCAGCCAAGACAAACATCGTGCTTTAGAAAATTAATAAAATAGTAGTTACGTTAATTTTTTTTTTCTGAGAATCTATAACTTTGCAGTGAATTTTCCTTCTGTACCAAATTCTAGTGAAATTTAACTGAAACAGTTGTATAAGACTGTCACTTTAACAAACCAAAGAGACAGAGAATAATGTAGTTTGGAAATATAAGGTGTTTTTTCCTCTTATAATTCCTAGCCAAGGCATTTGAAGCAACCCCAGATGTATTTAGATAGGTGAAATCCCTTCCCCTCCAATAACGTGTGCGTACTCAGTCCTGTCCGATGGTTTGCGACCCCACTGACCCCCAGTGTTCTGTCCGTGGAATTCCCCAGGCAAGAATCTTGGAGTAGGGTGCCACTTCCTACTCCAGGAGATCTTGCTGACCCAGGAATTGAACCCAACCTCTTGTATCTCCTGCATTAGTAGGCAGATTCTTTACCACTGCGCCCCCTGGGAATCGCCCCACCAACATATCTCTAAGCCATTCAAAGATTACCAGTTTAAAAGTTAACAACTAAAAAAAAAAAAGAAAAAAAAAGCTGATTCTCTGTGTTTCTATTCTTTTAGCTTTTGTATCCAAGAGTTGATGCTCCAGTTCAACACTTAAGAGTTTCATGTCTGTGCATGTTTATGCTGATAATGTGGTCTGCAGATACGGGAATGGATATAAGAACTTTGAATATTCATTATTCTGATGTTAAACTGCAAACTACATTTTAAATAGATCTCAGATTGCTACGTGAGGTGAGTTAGAGTCAGAGGTAGCACTGTTCAGATTGTCCATAGTCGGTCGCGGCAGCCGGAGTTGAAACTTGGCCCAGTAATTGTAAATGTGTTCTTCTAGAACAGGACTGAATGCCAGTGTTCAGAGTCATTGTTTTAATTTCAAGATCAAAGTCACCTTAAACATAGGGCATGTTCTTTTTGAACAGAATTAAGTATATAACATAAGTGGAAGAAAGGTTTACCTATGAGGTTATCTCTGCAGTGAAACATTTTGTTATGGAATCATTCTTGAGCATTTATGTTTTCTTAGTTGTTGATGGAATAAACTACTTGTCCTTTTGAGGACCAAGTGCTAAAGCTGTATAATTTCAGCTAGTAATCAAGGAAAGGTGGAGGCAGTTATATCACTCTTAGAAAAGTGTCTGTAATTTATACTGAGTTACAGTGGATTGCACTCTACCAGCATTTCCAAATGAAACCTCTGTGGCCCAGCATTATTGAAAATAGACAAGGGCCTTGAAGAAAGTGAGGTGGGGAACAAATGGCTTACAACCCCCCTCCCCCCGCCCCGATCTGAGGTCTTTTATTTATTCACTATCCTAGGCACTTATTCTACAATACTATGCATAAGATGCTGGACATAAGAGCTCACGTCTTTACTCTGAAAGATGATTTCTAATAATACATCTAACACAATCAGCCTCATTTCAAACATTTCTTTGAAGATATACAAAACCCTTGAAGATGGAAAAAAGTTATCATAAGAAAAAATTATTCTACTCCTCCTCCAAAATGGCTGTTTTTTAAATCTATAACTCTTAAACTAAAATGTGCAACAAACATTCCAGAAAGAGTTGATAAAACACAACTTGCTTGGTCTTAAGCCAAAAATTTGCATTTGTCATGAGTTTCCAGATTTCTTTTCTTTTTTTTTGGCTTTTGATCCAAGGAGCATACTGTGAGAACCACTAGAGTAGAACAATACCATTTTAATTCAGGTTAGTTTTATGATAGAACCATAGGATTATGTCCACTTCATGCAATGTTTAATGATAATCTTTTTTTAAATATAAGTTTTTTATTTTAATTGAAGGTATGTGACAACAATGGCGGTTCAAGGAATATATCATCATACAGCTGATCGCTCTGCACATATATGTACATGTCCACATTATGCAATAGGCGGAACATTTCCTCCGAGACAAAATACTTGGGTATTGTTTTATTGTTTGGAAAATTTCTTGGAAAAAGTAGTCAACCACTCTGTGTCTCAATTGCAGCAGCATTACAATGGAAATAATAATAGTTTGCCTACTTTTGTGTATCTGTCTATGATTTCTATTTGCTAAATGAATCATAGTAGTTGACATAGGTACTTAGTTTACATTCTTCTGCCAACTCATGCATGAAATAGTTTTAGTTTATACTCCTCCACTAGACATATCATTTCCTTTAAATATCTAGGGCTATTTGAAAGTCTTGAAAATTCCCTAATTGAGCCTCTTTCAAGTCACTGTAGGGACTGTTCAGATAGATCCTGGTGGATTACCAGTTACGTGATACTTTTTGTATTAGTCAGAATTTTCCGGAGGAACGGAACTGGAAGTCAATGGTGCGGTTGAGGGGTTAGAGAGAAACAATGAAAGAGATTTTGTAAATAATTGACTCATGATATGGAAGCTGGAGAGTCCAAAATCTGCAGAAGGCCAAAGATTTTGAGTCTGAAGGCTGGAAGGCTGCTGTACCTAGGAAGTGTTAATATTTCAGTTAGAAGATTATCACACTGGAGACTTTTTTCTTACTTGGGAAAGTCAGCCTTTTGTTCCAAACAGGCCTTCAGCTGATTAGGGAAGGCCTGCTCAAAGGATGGAGGGCAATGTCTTTTATTACATCTACTGATTTAAATGCTAAGCTCATTCAAAAATCCTCTCACAGAAACATTCAGAATACTGTTTGACCAACTATGCAGATAAGCTACCCCATGGCCCTGTCAAATTGACATATAAAATTAACCATTACACCTTGGTATCATTACCTCAGAATTGAAAAAATGCCTAACTCTCCTCAACTTTATTTATTTTATTTTGGTCTGCAAGTCACTCTCTCTTCTAAAACCTTCCTACTTCATGTTGACCAACCATTGTTAACACTTTTAACTATATAATTTCATATCATCTAAATTTTGAGTAAAATATATAACCTGCTTCTTTCTTGGTAGGTTCTGTCAAATAATCATAATAATTGATAGGAATAATTTTTCTTTAGACACTACCATATTGCTCAGTTGGTAAAGAATCTGCCTGCAGTGCAGGAGTCTGCCTGCAATGCAGGATACCCAGGTTCAATTGCTGGGTTGGGAAGATCCCCTGGAGAAGGAAATGACAACCCACTAGGTTTCCTTGCTTGGGAAATCTCATGGACAGAGGATGCTGGCAGGCTGCAGTCCATGGGGTAGCAAGAGTCAGACACAACTTAGAGATTAAGCTCAGTTCAGCTGTTCAGTCCTGTCTGACTCTTTGAGACCACATGTGCACCAGGCAGCACACCAGGCTTCCCTGTCTATTGCCAGCTCCCAGAGCCTGCTCAAACTCATGTCTGTTGAGTCGGTGGTGCTATCCAATCATCTCATCCTCTGTGGTCCCCTTCTCCTCCTGCCTTCAATCTTTCCCAGCATCAGGGTCTTTTCCAGTGAGTTAATTCTTCGTACCAGGAGGCCAAAGTATTGGAGTTTCAGTTTCAGCATCAGTCCTTTCAATGAATATTCAGGACTGATTTCCTTTAGGATGGACTGGTTGGATCTCCTTGTAGTCCAAGGGACTCTCAGGAGTCTTCTCCAACACCACAGTTCAAAAGCATCAATGCTTTGGTGCTCAACTCTCACATCCATACATGACTACTGGAAAACCCATAGCTTTGACTAGGTGGGCCTTTGTCCTGAGCCACCAGGGAAGCCCAAGAATAATGGGATGGGTAGTCTATTCATTCTCCAAGGTGTCTTACTAATCCAGGAATCAAACCTGGTCTCCTGCCTTGCAGATGGATACTTTATCAGCTGAGCTACCAGCTAAGCCCCAAATGCTACTCACCTAATTATGACAGTCTATCAGGTATAATACTTTCAATCTGTTTGTCAAGGGATTAGATCTTATAGACAGGGTGCCTGAAGAACTACGGATGGAGGTTCGCGACACTGTACAGGAGACAGTGATTAACACCATCCCCAAGAAAAAGAAATGCAAAAAGGCAACATGGTTGTCTGAAGAGGCCTTACAAATAGCTGAGACATAAGAGAGGCAAAAGGCAAAGGAGAAAAGGAATGATATACTCATTTAATGCAGAGTTCCAAACAATAGCAAGGAGAGATAAGAAAGCCTTCCTCAGTGATCAATGAAAGAAATAGAGGAAAACAATAGAATGGGAAAGACTAGAGATCTCTTCAAAAAATTAGAGATATCAAGGGAACATTTCATACAAAGATGGGCTCAACAAAGGACAGAAATGGTATGGACCTAACAGAAGCAGAAAATATTAAGCAGAGGTGGCAAGAATACACAGAAGAACTGTACAAAAAAGATCTCATGACTTAGATAACCACGATGGTGTGATCATTCATCTAGAGCCAGACCTCCTGGAATATGAAGTCAAGTGGGCCTTAAGAAGCATCACAATGAACAAAGCTAGTGGAGGTGATGGAATTCCAGTTGAGCTATTTCAAATCCTAAAAGATGATGCTATGAAAGTGCTGTACTCAATATGCCAGCAAATTTGGAAAACTCAGCAGTGGCCTCAGGACTGGAAAAGGTCAGTTTTCATCCCCATCCCAAAGAAAGGCAATGCCAAAGAATGCTCAAACTATCACGCAGTTGCACTCATCAAGCTAGCAAAGTAATGCTCAAAATTCTTCAAGTCAGGCTTCAACAGTACATGAACAGTGGACTTGCAGATGTTCAAGCTGGATTTAGGAAAGGCAGAGGAACCAGAGATCAAGTTGCCAACATCTTCTGGATCATCAAAAAAGGAAGAGAATTCCAGAAAAACATCTACATCTGCTTCATTGACTTCACCAAAGCCCTTGACTGTGTGGATCACAACACGCTGTGGAAAATTATTAGAGTTGGGAATACACCAGACCACCTGACCTATCTCTTGATAAATCTGTGTTCACGTCAAGAAGCAACAGTTAGAACTGGATGTGGAACAACAGACTGGTTCCATATTGGGAAGGAAGTAAGTCAAGGCCCTTTATTGTCACCCTGCTTATTTAACTTATACGTGGAATACATCATACAAAATGCCGGGCTGGATGAAACACAAGCTGAGATAAAGACTGCTGGGAGAAATATCATTTATCTCAAATATGCAAATGACACCACCCTTATGGCAGAAAGAGAAGAGCTAAAGAGCCTCTTAATGAAAATGAAAGAGGAGAGTGAGAAAGGTGGCATAAAACTCAACATTCAGAAAACTAAGATCATGGCATCTGGTCTCATCACTTCATGGGAAATAGATGGGGAAACAATGGAAAAAATGAGTTACTTTATTTTGGGGGGGGGGGCTCTAAAATCAATGCAGATGGTGACTGCAGCCACAAAATAAAAGACACTTACTCCTTGGAAGAAAAGCTATGATCAAACTAGACAATCTAAAAGCAGAAATATTACTTTGCCAACAAAGTCCGTCTAGTCAAAGTTTTTTCCAGTAGTTATATATGGATGTGAGTTGGACTGTAAAGAAAGCTGAGCACCAAAGAATTGATGCTTTTGAACTATGCTGTTGGAGAAGACTCTTGAAAGTCCCTAGGATTGCAAGGAGATCCAACCAGTCCATCCTAAAGGAAATCAGTCCTGAATATTCTTTGGAAGGACTGGTACTGAAGCTGAAACTCCAATACTTTGGCCACCTGATGTAAAAGCACAGACTCATTTGAAAAGACCCTGATATTGGGAAAGATTGAAGGTAGGAGGCGAAGGGGATGACAGAGGATGAGATGGTTAGATGGCATCACCAATTCGATGGACATGAGTTTGAGTAAGCTCTGGGAGTTGGTGATGGACAGGGAAGCCTGGTGCACTGCAGTACTTGGGTTCGCAAAGAGTGAGACATGACTGAGCGACTGAACTGAATTATGATGGTAAATAATGATATGAATAATACAAAAGGTTACAACATTTTTAAAATTCCTTGACTTTTTAAATTTTGAGGATTATTTGGAACTAAATATTCATCTAATATTTTTTATCATAAAAATTGAGATAAAGAATCCTTTGATTCTTTTGTCAGATCCATTTAATTCCAAGGGTCAGCTTTTTCACTACCATCATTGTATATCATGGGGATTCTTGACCTAGCATCTTGCTGTTGCTCTATTTTTTGTTACATAAAGCTTGTAGATTTCTTTGGAATATTGAGTGTGGTGTTTCTTGAAGTCATTTTTAGTTGGCCTGAATTCCTTACTTTGTGAATTTTCTTGTTTTGCTCAGGAGGCCAATTGTACCATTAAAAATGCTACTCGCCCCTCTCACCCACAATGACCTCTTTTGCTTTGCCAGTTAGCCGTACAGGAATTTTGTTTGAGCACCTGGGTTTCTTGATCCTTGGCACGCATTTTGCCCAGGCTTCTATTAATAATAAGGTGTTTTAAACAGTCTCCAGGTTTCTGGTAGATTATTTGCTTTTTTTTTTTCCCCCCAACTCTTTGCCATTTTTTCCCTATATCCACATTTTGATGTAGGTCTCTTTTATAAAATTAAGTTAGCATGTGTTCAATGTTTCTTGGCTTTCCCACTCCCAGCAGAATGTGAAACTTAATCATATACTGATCACTAATACATAGTGGTTTATATAATTTCTGATTCACTTCCTGTCTTTTATGCAAAACTCAGTCAATGCATTTCCTTTCCATATGGATTCTAAAATTACTTGACCGAAGAAGCCAATGTATTGGAGTTTATTCTTCCCAAAATGTTTTCTTCATATCTCTCCTTAGTGAGAATATCCTTGACATCCCAATGTGAATAATTAAAGTTCTATTTGTCATCTGTCCTAATTTTGAGCATGCACACTTAGGGTTAATATTTTAGTATTGCTGCTGCTGCTGCTGCTGCTGCTGCTGCGTCACTTCAGTCGTGTCCAACTCTGTGCGACCCCATAGCCGGCAGCCTACCAGGCTCCCCCGTCCCTGGGATTCTCCAGGCAAGAACACTGGAGTGGGTTGCCATTTCCTTCTCCATTTTAGCACTCTGTATATTTAAACATCAGATGAAGAGAATTGAAGTAATCACAAATCTCAGTTGATGGAGCATTATCTTAATTTATCTCTCTTTTAATTGACTAATTAGTTGATCATTTCTCTTCCTTCCATAACCCTTTATCTTCTTCCTCCAGACAGGATATGATGTCAGGAATTTTAATAAGCATCTTTTTGTGTATTGGTGTTTTCATAAACTGTATTGTTTTGTGTTTATCAAAAGTATATTTTGATACATGTTTCATTCTGCTTCTTGATTTTTCATCAGTGTTGTGTTTTTGGATAGTGCTGTTGATATGTTTAATTTGTTTCTTCTAAGTCTAATATAGTATTCCACGGTAGACATCTCTCACTTTCTTCTTATCTCCTTTCCTACTGATTGTGACTCAAACTGCCTCCAACTCTCCAACATCATTTAGCCCTGGCTTAGGTAGCTCAGAGGTTAAAGCATCTGCCTGCAATGCGGGAGAGCTGGGTTCAATCCCTGAGTTGGGAAGATCCCCTGGAGAAGGAAACGGCAACCCACTCCAGTATTCTTGCCTGAAAATCCCATGGACAGAGGAGCTGGTGGGCTATAGTCCACAGGGGAGCAAAGAGTCGGACACTACTGAGCGACTTCACTTTCACTTTCACTACGGCATCATCTACCACTGATTTCTTGGTTGCAATTCATTTAGCAAAGAATAGTTGTGAAACCTCAAAGTAAACCTCAACGTGGTTTCACAATAAAAATTTTCCTTTATCTCAGTGTTTCTCACCCTCAGCACTATTAAAATTTTGAACTGGATGCATTTTTGTTCATTTAGAATATTTGTGCATTGTAGACTATTCAGCAGCATCCCTGGCTCTACCCGTAAGACAGCAGTGAAAGTGAAAGTGTGAGTCACTCAGTCATGTCTGACACTTTGCAACCCCATGGTCTGAGGCCTGCCAGGCTCTTCTGTCCATGGAATTTTCCAGGCAAGAATACTGGAGTGGGTTGCCATTTCCTCTGCAGTGGATCCTCCCAACCCAGAGATTGAACTTCAGTCTCCCACATTACAGGCAGATGCTTTACCCTTTCTGCCACCAGGGAAGCCCAGTATAGGACAAGAAAGGAATCTCCAAGTGTTATCAAAAGTCTCCTGGGGGAGGATGGAATACAAGGTTCTCCCTTGTTGAGAAGAACTGATGCAGACTCTCCAAATATTTAGAAGATACTTTTGTTAAATCTTGCATAGTCTTTGTTGTCCATTACAGCCTGTGACTCAGGGACACTCTAACCTGGTTCCTCTTTCTGCTCATCCACTGTTGTTGTTCACAAAGCTAATTGCATATAGTTACTCATTTCTTGATAAACATTCCATTCCTCCTATCTGCTTGATTATCTAATTTTTATATAGCCACAGGGAAGAAAATTTTGGCTTCTCTAGCAACATACTTTTCAGCAACCAGTCATTACATGTTCTTTATATATAATAATTGTTCTCATTCTTTTAAATTATGAATAGAAATTTTAATTGGCCTGAGGTTAAGCAGAAATTTTAATACTTATCTTTAATTACATCACTTCAAATTTGTAAATAGGAAACAAAGAAACAAGTCTATGATTTTATAGTCGTATCTTGAATTTAATCATAAGCAGAATTATCCAATTATTTCACAGATTTGGCTTTAAGCTACTTTGATCTATGTTAAACACCTAGCCAAAAAGTCCTCAACTAAGTGGCAGATTTATTGCCAAAAGAATCCAACTATTCACAGATGCCTTCTCTTCAACTATCATCAAACACAAACAAGTAAAGTATATATTTAGGGTCTGAATTAATGTTTTCTCTCAGTGACTCCTAAAAGATATGGAATGTTATGGTAAACCTCCAACTCAAAAGTTCTGAAATCATGTAAGTGTAATATTTTTAAAAGTTTAAATGAGCAAAAAGGTCACTGGATTGAGAGTCAAAACAGTTGACAAAATATTTAATAATTGAATTACCCCTTATGCATTACATGTTTTTGGCTTAAATTCCCTAGAATTTCCTTAATTGAAAAAAGGCAGATTTTCTTTAAAGATAAAATTAAAGTGAATATGACTCAAAGATATCAAAAGGAGTTATTTGCAGAATTTTGACAAAAGTTTAATTCTCTTCATGTTAAACGTGCTTCTTGCAGTGGCAGGCTGTGATTTATTTAGACAATTTAATTTGAACCCCATGAAGCTACTGGCAATAACTGGTGTTGTTGGTTTTAGAATATATATGTATTTTTTATCTTATTTATTTATTTGTCTGCACCAGAGTGGGATGTTTATCACAGCATGTGGGATCTAGCTCTCTGACCTGGAACTGAACCTGGGCCCCTTGCACTGGGAGCAAGTCTTAGCCACTGGGCCACCAGGGAACCCCTAGAATTATCTTTGATCCCCGTTTGTTGCCTGTCCCTCGGCTCCTGCCACGGTACTAGCTCCCCACTTCTAGTTTGTCACTTGGCTCTCCTCCCTTTATTATCCATCCATTCCTGGGGAATGCAAAAGACTTACCTCCTTCTGATTTTTGGCCCAGCCTCCCTCCAACTAGCCCCACACCCCTCTCTGGTTATCAGATTTTTCTTTTTAAGTATTCCATTAGTGGACCTAGTCAGAACCTCTAGATTCATGGTCTTGTAAAGGGAATCCAGAATATATATTGCCTGTAACGATTCAGCTCATAGGTGAGTAATATCCATGAATAGAGAAGAAGCAAGTCCAGATAGTATGGGATTCTCAGCTCAAGAAATCCCTCTGATTGGTATCCTCCACTGGGTTCCCATTTCACTAATATAATGAAATTCAGTGTCCTTGCTGAACACCCAATGCGCTACACGATTTAACTGATCTGTTCCATCTGATCTCATCTTCTACCACTTAACCCCAGCATACTTAGCTCTAGCCACACTGATCTTGTTACATGCTCATAAGTAAAAATAGACCTTGTCAAGTTGCTTTTCTTTCTGCTTGGAATATGATTCTTTCATAGTAAATGTTTAATAAAATGTATTAAATGCATAAATACAGTTTTCTCTGCTTCTATGCCCCTCTCATACCTCTATAACAGTTTTTGAGGGCTAATAATAAAGTCACATACTCTACTATGTGACTTACAATGCCACTCCACCTAAATGCTATGTCTATTCCTGGTTATTTAGTGGTTGTTTATCAAACCTCTCTCCAAGAATAAATACATAACTGGGCATCAAATGAATATTTGCATAAACCTAAGAGGAGATTAATATGCATTAGTATATATAGTATTTTGAAATAGAGTATAAGAACCATGTGCTTAGTTGCTTAGTCATGTCCGACTTTGTGTGAGCCCATGGACTGTAGCCCACCAGGCTCCTCTGTCCATGGGGATTCTCCAGGCAGGAATACTGGAGCAGGTTGCCCTTCCCTTCTCCAGGGAATCTTCCCAATCCAAGGATAGAATCCAGGTCTCTGGCATTGCAGGCAGATTCTTTACCATCTGAGTCACCAGGGAAGTCCAGAAACAACTAAAATTACTCATGTATTTTGTACTAAATCTATTTTCCAGTTAAATAAAATAAACTGTTGAGTCAAAAATGTTAAGAATCTGTGAATAATTTATTTTGCTATTAATTTTGTTAAAGTTAATAAACCAGTGTGTTTATTTATTTCTAAAATATAGATTAATATGTATGGAGAGATAAAATGGACACTTGGATAAAATAATAAATGGAAACATTTACAACATTCAAAGTTGAAACCTATGATACAAATAGTGTATGGCTTTTTTCTTTAATAATTACAGGAAGTTGATGGACCCTTTAGAAGCAAGCTAAATTAATTTTGATTTATTCTCTTGATTCACGCTGAACTTTGCTAATATTGTCTAACACATGAGGAAGTGGTGAGCTAAATCTTTGCCCTAATCAGAAAGCATAATACTGATAGTGCATTGCAGACTCCCCTAGGGTCATAATGCTTCCAGCTAGCCACAGCTTTTCTCTCTGGTACCCAGATGGGCAGAGACACCTCTCCCATAGGATGGAGATGAGAGAATACACTTGATATTCCAAGTGAGTGTGTGTCCAATTTGAGCATTTTTCTCAATGAAAAAGATACACACTTTATGATCATTTTTCCTGATGTTTTCATTTCTGCATTGCATGGTCTGGGAGGAGAATGTTGACCACAGATTCAAACCCTGAGTTGTATAAACTACCTAAATAAAGAATTACCAACACCTGAGTGCTAATAGACAACAGTTTTGAGTCATAAATGCTCCTAAACCTCAGTTCTGCCATCATAAGTAACTTTGGGCAAATTATTTCATTGCTCAGAATCTGGTTCATCATCCTCAGTGAAATGGTGGTAGATATTTAACTCATAGTGCTACCTCGGAAGATTATAACTAGGAGACAAATTTAAAGTGCCTAGAAGAGTTGTTGACACATAGGGAGCACTCAGCAAAGTTAGGCCTTGAAAGATCACATCAACTATTATGCAACTGCTGATAGATTCAAAGCCAAACAGGCAGTACTGCATTGAAGGAGTTTGGTGTGGTGTAGTAGTTAGAAATTATGCCTTGACTGACTTTGTGGGATGAAGGTCTTGTTCTGTGCCTCCCTAATAATTGGTTCTTATTAAATGCTGATTACTGAATGATATTCAATGGCCCCAAGTATGGAGGAAAAGGATAAGGAAGAAAAGGGAAGGCCAGTCATATGCATGCATTTCCCTTTCCGTTTACTTACTTCTTCTTGTGCACTGGGAAGCCTTTCTACCGGAGACTTTGTTGATTCTTTCTATCCTAATGACTTGAGGGTTTTCTCAACCGCTATTACTTTTCCAACAGCTATGAGTTTAGCAATCTGAACCTTTCCTCTTTGTCTACTACCAGCCAGATTCTTAGCTAATTCTCCAACCCCCTGGGTTATGCCCTGGGTCATCACCACAGAACCCCTTTCCTCTAGATGTCTTCCTCCAATGCCGTGCAGAGCGCTTTAGAAACGGAAAGCTTTGGAGAAATGGTTTCATAATAACTTATCTGTAACAAAATTTTGCTATGTGCTTCTCTGAAATTGTTACACTAAGGAAGCCGGGTTCGGTTTTGTTTTGTTTTTTTTTTTTTCTTTTCTTTTTTTTTCCCCCACAATCTCTCTGTAAGGCGCAAGGTGAGATGCTCACAACATATTGAAACAATTCAAATGGAAAAGTCTGTCCTAGACCTGAGTGTTTTATCTCCTCCTCTGACCTGTATTCTTTTTCACAGAGGAAGGAAGAGAAGCGGGAGAGGAGATCAGCCCGAGCCACACATTGCACATATCAGATATTCTTAGACCAGAGCTTTCAGAAACCTAGTTGGGGGACACATTGCCCCACACAATTAAATCAAGGGTCACATCCTGTGCTGCTACCGGGGCAGCTGGGGCTCTGCCTTCTGTCTGCAGTGCTTTCACTCTGATTCGTGTGTGCAGAAAGGAGTCTATACCCTTAACAGCAGCAAAGGCAGACACCAAGTAAGATAAAATTACATTTGAATAGGGTAAAGTCTAACAGCAAAATGGTTTCTTCCGCAGGGAGCGGTGAGCGTGAAGGTGAAGGAAATGATCCCGCCAGTCTATGTCACGCTGAGGTTGAAATGGATTTCAGGGATTCCCTGTTATTACTGTGCACTAGGAAGCTTTTATTCAGCTTCCCATGCGGGGATTTAGTCTTTCTTTCATTCAACACTGCCAGGGAGAGAATATTAATTTATGAAAGAGCAGTATTCTTCATATCATCTCTTAAGGGCGTTTTTCTTCCTTTTCAAGAGACCCTGTTCTTTTGCATCAATTTTGTTTACTATGTACTTGTTGGTAGACAGCCCTAGGAGAGTCTTTGCTTACAGTATCATAAATGTATCATAAATGAGTATCCCTCATTTTCTTCCAGTATCATTGATCAGCATGTCCCCTTCTAAACACATTGTCATGGTGGTGTGTGTCTCTTCTCCAGGTTGGGTTTCAGAGTGAGCTTGCTTTCTATTCCATCTCTGAAAATGCCCATTAACTTGAATGCCAGTTGGATTAAAAGGGGAAAAAATTCACTTTATGATTTGTACAGCTGTTTCTGAGTCCAGATTCTTATTAAAGGTACCCTGGTGGCATTGCTTCACCACAAGATTGACAGACTGGGGAAAGCTAAACATTTTCTTTTCTAAAGAACTGTTGGAAAACAGACCTATTTTCAGGATTGGCTTGTCCTTGGTAAAAAGTTTGAAACCACTGAGTTGCATCGTGGCCATAAAGCAAAAGAGCTGTTCCAAAGTCTTAATTTCTAGTCAGTGTTTAAGCAGCTGCAACAGGAAAAAAAAAAAAAAATTTCTTCTGACCTTCCAAATCACTCCCAGAAAACTGATTTTGCTGAGCAATTTTACAATACTTATTTACTTTTCATTTTCAAACAGAGGCTCAGTGTCTTTAAAACCCTGTCTCTGAATGTCATGTGGTATATGCAGGATAATTTAAATGGGTATATAGCCTTGGTGGTAGGCTTTTGTTGAAGGAGACATGAAAAAAATTCAGAAGGGGAACTTTAGGATTTTGGGGGGAAAATGCATATACATATGTTTCTCAAGGAGCTGACATAATTGAGATTTAGCAGTTGGGGTATCACTTAACCTGGCTCTTTCTTTTCCATTTTTCCTGCATTCCTCAGTGGGTTTCATTACCATTTGAGGTCAGCTCTGCAAGGGATGAAGAGGCATCATCTACTCCCCAGGGAGGGATGGAGACTAATATAACAGAATTTCTAGTGTATGAGCGAGAATGTAGAAACACAAGCCTCCCATGGACTGTGGGAAACTAGAAAACTTTTCTTTTGAAATTATTTAAACTCCAAATCTAAGGGGAGAAACACCATAAAACTGCATGTTACAATCCAAAAGCAATCTCCCCTTCCAAGAGAACAAGGCTATGCTATGGTTCTAATTGATAAAATACTTGTACTTTTTCCCACAACCAAATCTTCATACTTCTAAACCTACTGGTTGTAGATCATTCTACTCCTGATGGTTTGAGAACACCTCAATTTCTTCCCAACCAAATGATTACTCACCCAAATAATTTGCTTATAAAAATTAAGTTTTTACACTTAATTTCTTAAAATGTTCTAAACAAGGTTTGTTTTCTTTTTTTCTGCTTTCTTTGCTAATGAACTGCTTATTAATCTATAATATTCATCCTTGTTTCTTCATGATTTAACTTTCTTGTCTATGCAATAGAAATTATAAACAGCTAAATATGTCTCAACAAAAATAATGTATTTTCTCCTTTTTATGCTAATGAATGGTAAATTCTGGCAGATAAAAGATGAAAATGGAGAGAAAAACTTGAAGTTGGATTTACTGAAAGTTTAGCAAATTGTTGACCTGATAGAGATTAGAAATTGAGGTAAGGATATAGAACATTAAAAGAAAGAGAAGTTACTACTGAGAATAGGGAAAAGGGTGGGAAGTGGCTATAAAATAGTAAGAATTGCTTTCTATAAACCATGTAAAAACCCCACCTCATTGCCCTATAGACATGGGGTACACACGCAATAAAATTTTTGTAATCTGGCATTTGAGAGGAAGTTAGGTGCCAGTTAATGTCAAGTTATGTTTAATAAAGATTTAGCTCATGTTGTCTCAGGTGGTATCCTTCTTGGTTTTTCCTCATCCTCCCATTTAAGACTTAGACATAAAAGGGCAGTCATTTCTATGTATAAATCATCATTATTTAAAAAAAAAAAAAACACCTTGGCATCACAGAGCTCTACCATCCCTGTCTTCACCAGAATGACCACACAGCACAGTGGTCGTACCACTTGCTGTATTCCACTTGCAATCAGCATCCTCATCTTTGAATTGCAAGAAAATATCTACTTTTATCTCTTACTAATGGTGAGGCAAAAGGATCAGGAAACATGTATATATAAGCTGACAATGTGAAGAAAAATGAGGAATAAACACTATAGCCACTCATTCATGTATTTGAGTCCAGCGTAGGACAGCTCTCCGACTTCCATGTCCTTGACCATCTAAGTTTTGGTTCAAACCTCACGCAGTGTGAAGGTGGATGGTAAACACCTAGCATCCCCCCCCTCGTCATTGTCTCCTCCCAGTTACATCAGTTCAGTTCAGTTCAGTTCAGTCGCTCAGTCGTGTCCGACTCTTTGTGACCCCATGAATTGCAGCATGCCAGGCCTCCCTGTCCATCACCAACTCCCGGAGTTCACTCAGACTCACATCCATTGAGTCAGTGATGCCATCCAGCCATCTCATCCTGTCGTCCCCTTCTCCTCTTGCCCCCAATCCTTCCCAGCATCAGGGTCTTTTCAAATGATTCAACTCTTCGCATGAGGTGGCCAAACTACTGGAGCTTCAGCTTTAGCATGGTTCCTTCCAAAGAAATCCCAGGGTTGATCTCCTTCAGAATGGACTGGTTGGATCTCCTTGCAGTCCAAGGGACTCTCAAGAGTCTTCTCCAGCACCACAGTTCAAAAGCATCAATTCTTCGGCACTCAGCCTTCTTCACAGTCCAACTCTCACATCCATACATGACTACTGGAAAAACCATAGCCTTGACTAGACGGACCTTAGTCGGCAAAGTAATGTCTCTGCTTTTGAATATACTATCTAGGTTGGTCATAACTTTTCTTCCAAGGAGTAAGCGTCTTTTAATTTCATGGCTGTATTCACCATCTGCAGTGATTTTGGAGCCCCCCCCAAAAAAAAGCCTGACACTTTTTCTGCTGTTTCCCCATCTATTTCCCATGAAGTGATGGGACCAGATGCCATGATCTTCATTCTCTGAATGTTGAGCTTTAAGCCAACTTTTTCACTCTCCTCTTTCACTTTCGTCAAGAGGCTTTGTAGCTCCTCTTCACTTTCTGCCATAAGGGTGGTGTCATCTGCATATCTGAGGTTATTGATATTTCTCCCGGCAATCTTGATTCCAGCTTGTGTTTCTTCCAGTCCAGCGTTTCTCATGATGTACTCTGCGTATAAGTTAAATAAGCAGGGTGACAATATACAGCCTTGACATACTCCTTTTCCTATTTGGAACCAGTCTGTTCTTCCATGCCCAGTTCTAACTGTTGCTTCCTGACCTGCGTACAGATTTCTCAGGAGTTACATAGATACTACAAAATGTCTGTGGCTCACTGTCCCCCACAAGTGTGTGACTTTCATTCATCATGCAGTTTTACAGGAGCATCAGGCCTTGTGCTAGAACCTGGGGATGCAAATGAGACATCATCGCTGCCCTTGATGAGACTGATATGCTGGCTTGGAGAACTGACTCTCAGTAACTTTTACCCAAATGTTTGGGCTGGCACTGGTGCTTCAAAGTATCTACCCTGTCTTATGACTTTAGATCTTTGGTTCTTAAGGACAGCTCTGGGTTAGAGAATTTTAAGATTTAGAGAACTTTTAGATTTAGATAAGTTTAAGGTTTGAGAATTTTATGTTTGGGATTTGTGCGAAAGGAAATTGATGATGCTGGGAATCAGAGGTTCTTAAATTTAACTATATGGCTGATTATTTGGCTTTCTAAGACTTAAAAAAAAAAACAAAAAACATGCATTTCTAGCCTGTTCTAGCTCTGCTGGATTAGATTTTCCATATCTAAGGCACAGGGGATTCTGATATGGGAAACTATACCCAAAGTGATGTTTTCCTCAGCCAACTTGGAATCAGGTAAAGACTAGGAGAATTGTACTGAATCTATGGGTCTCCGAGGTGCTGCTAGTGGTAAAGAACCCACCTGCCGATACAGGAGACATTGAGAAACACAGGTTTAATCCCTGGGTCAAGAAGGTTCCCTGAAGGAGAGCATGGCAACCCACTCCAGTATTCTTGCCTGGGGAATCCCCAGGGACAGAGGAACCTGACAGGCTACAGTCCATGGCATTACACAGAGTCAGACACTACTGAAGTGACTTAGCATGTACAAGCATTGAATCTATATCTTAATATATTGAAGAATTATGTATAAAATAAATAATAAATGTCGCTCAGTCGTGTCCGACTCTTTGCGACCCCATGGACTGTAGCCTTCCTCCATCCGTGGGATTTTCCAGGCAAGAATACTGGAGTGGGTTGCCGTTTCCTTCTCCAAGAATTATGCATAAAATATATTAAAAAGCCTAGAGGGAGGAATTACTGTCCAAGTGTGGACATGTCACGTCAGTTTTCTCTTCTTGTTTTCTTGCCTAATCAAAGATTCCCATCATGTTTTAATATAGTGGGGGCGTCATTGGTAGCTCAGCTGCTAAAGAATATAGCTGCAATGCAGGAGACTCCAGTATAATTCCTGGGTCAGGAAGATCCCCTGGAGAAGGGATAGGCTGCCCGCTCCAGTATTCTTGGGCTTGCTTGGTGCTCCGATGGCAAAGAATCCGCCTGTAATGAGGGAGACCTGGGTTTGATCCTTGGGTTGGGAAGATCCCCTGGGGGAGGGCATGGCCACCCACTCCAGTATTCTTGCCTGGAGAATTCCATGGACAGAGGGACTACAGTCCATGGGGTCGCAGAGAGTCAGCCATGACTGAGCAACTAAGCACTCCCACACATTAACATAGTGCAGGGGTTTCCTCTGCCAATATATTGCATAGGTATTCCTGGGAGGTACATAAAAATTCATAAATACAGTCTAGAATTTTTAGTGTACAAGGTATATAATCTGATTACACAATTTTGTAGAACCTGACTGATCATATGTAAGTGTATGCAGTATGTGTTTAGTCAGAGGGTCCCAGGAATATATCCACAGAACTCTGAAACTTTTTAATTCATAAATAGATATTTTTTTCCCCGCTAGTCTCAATGGAACACTAACTGCCCCTCCCCAAAGGATACATATGGACTAAATACAAATTTGTACTCCCTGCTAGA
The DNA here is from genome assembly GCF_001704415.2 of Capra hircus. Classification (NCBI taxonomy): domain Eukaryota; kingdom Metazoa; phylum Chordata; class Mammalia; order Artiodactyla; family Bovidae; genus Capra; species Capra hircus. The sequence goes on along the minus strand of NC_030814.1, from coordinate 13,177,790 downwards.
ATTATTGTTTTTATAATCCATGTGGTCATAGATAGTTCATCTTTGCTCTATGGGAACTTTGGAATTTTTTAAGACATTACAGGCAGAGTGCCTGAGCCAACTTTGTTCTTCTGCTTCCCCATCTCTGCCTTTCTCATTCTATAAAAATGAGGGTAACAAGGTGGCGAATGGGCACAGACAACCTCAGCTGCTGCCTCACCTGTGTGGCGACCTTGTAGGTCTTGGACAAAGATTCTCTGGTTAACTCTGCAACGTCTGATTCTGCGGGCTTAATCATCATCCTTTTCCCTCTTGTCACTTTTTCCCTGGTTCCTCAGACATTTTCATGCTGAGGGTGGCCTCTCAAATCAGGCTTATGAATCATAAACCTCTCAAATAAAAGTGGGAAAGACCCAGTGATTAGTTATCTATTCACTAATAAGAATCCTTTTGTGGGTTTGTGCTTCTCTGTCCTTCACTAAGTTCTGTTCTGTTTTTTTCTTTTTTTTTTTTAAAGTACAGATGCCCAGCCTTCTGGGGTGCCGTGTGCTTCCAGCTACCTCTGAGCGAGGGATCCTACTGAGTAAGGCTTCCTGATGAAATGCAATGACTGCTGGATTTCGAGTTGACTTCAACTCAAATATTCCAGTGAGCTTGTGAAAGTCTCTGTTGAGTTTATGTTTTCATTGTTGAAACGATAAAGAAGAATCACATAGTGTTTGAAATTCTTCTTACTTTATACTTCTATGTTTCTTTCGAAGAAGTCTACCTTCTCTATTTTGACTTAGCTCTCATATATTTTATTTAGTTATTTTCCCTATAGTTTTCTTTATCTGAGTGAGGATTTTTTTTTTTTCCCTTTCTTAAGGCCAAGAAGTTTCTATTCAAATCTCTGCAGACTGATCACAGAAGTATCCGGAAGAAAACTTAAGCATTGACCAACATTCATAAATCTCTGGCAGCACACCAAAACTGGTTAAAGAAGTAGGATGCATTATCTCATAGGCTTACCTAATCTCAAAGTTATGGACCATCTCTGGACATGAGGGCTTAATATGGAGGCAAGCTGTGGAGTGACAAATTAAAACTGATAAGTCTGCTGTTCTGCCTCATCCTCCAAATATTTATAAGTTTTGAACTGAGCCTCTCACAGGAAGTAGGAGTCATTAGGAAGAGATGTTTTATATTACACTTGCTTGACAAGCATGTGTGAACATGAAGCATAGGAAATACTGGGAAGCATTAAAATCACCTGTTGTTCAAATTAAAATGAAATCTGGGTTCAGAAATGCTAGTTTTAATTTAATTATGTGGTGGGACCAAGTTTTTCTCACTTAGGAACCAACTAAGTGGGTGACATGATGACATTTTCTAGGTAAAATCAATAAAATGAGCAAAAATGTGTATGTAAGCTTTTTGAAATAATTCACTGATCCCACACAATCATTTGTTTCATTGATTCTCAAATGAAAAAGAAAATCCTCAAATGTTTTCAGAATTAAAGAGATGATAAGCATCTTTATTGAATTCTCTCACATTTTCATTTTTCTTAGCTTAATATGAAATGAGTGAGGTCATGACAAACTCTCTGCATAGTGATTTCCAGCTCTCCAGCTTTGTAGTAAAATAGAATCTTAACATAAACAAGCAAGGGAAAAGAACATATTGTGGCCTGGTTTCTCTTTCTCAAATATTTGAGATCAAATATGTATCTGTGAATATAGAAATCTATGAATATATACATGTGAATAATTGCATATAATCTTTCTAAATGCAGCACAAAACTAAATTGCAATTTTTAAGGACTGAATGTTTAATAATAGTTTTTCTTTTGAAAATAAAAAGCCAAATGCATAATACTATTGTTGTTTATTGCAGTGAATGCCAGAAAACTTGTTACTGAAGAAATTAATTTCTTCTTAATTTTTGATATTGGATTAAGGAATCATGCTCAGGGTGAGAAGAAAAACCTAGAAAAGCAAGCGATAGTTATATCATGAGCTGAACAAAGCCTTGTAGACAACCTTCATCAGGGCCTGTCTGTTTCCCTAACAAATAGATTGGCTGTAGGTGCAAAAGCAGTGGGAGAAAGCCATCTTCATAGAGCAGCCGATAAAGAAAAGTGTTTATTTATTTTTTTCTTTGTTACTTTCAACTCATGCATAATGTCATTAGCTATTTTAGAAAACCATATTTCGTACCCTTAGGAGTATCATTCAGTGCTCTTAGGATGGGGCAGCAGAATGGAAATGGTGTGACTCTGTTGAGTAAGTGACTCTTCTACAAAAATGAGTACTATGCTTAAGGAGCTCAATTCTAGGAGTCTCAACTTATGCCCCTACAACATAGTGTTAAAACGTCACTTCCTCCGGTGGCTTACAGTAGGGAGTGTTGTGTAAAGCCTGTGGCTCAGTGCTGGCACATGAAGATGTTAGTGACAGTGATGATGGATACCTGCTAGATACCAGCCGTTGGCCCAAGCGCTTTATGTGCATTTTCACACTTAATCCTTTTCACATTCCCTGAGGTTAGTCTTGCTCTCATTTCTCCTTACTTCCCAGAGGCGTCACAGAGCTCCTAAATAACAGAGCTGGACTCAGTACCCAGATTAGTTCAATCCAAAATCTGCCTTCTCTACCACCAGACAGTACCTGTTTCCTAGATGGCCGTAGTATTTCTTGAAAATGAGTTATTATTTACTCTTCTCATTTTATCTAAAAAAAAAAAAAATAGTAGATTGAGTACAGAGATTCTCAAGTGTAAAGGGGGGAAATTATACACATATCCAACCAACACACTCCTCAATCATCATTAATTTGCCAAATAAACTATCAAATGGAAAGATTATGGGTTTTCCAACTTTAATGAAAATGGACAAAGTGAAAACAGATCTCTTTTATGTTTGTGCTAATGTATTTTCTCTAATGTGGTTAGAATTGGAAGAGATTCAGAGCCTGGCTTAAACACAATGTAAACTGGTCATAAAACCCCACATGAATGTGGCTATATATACTGCTGACATGATGTTGACCAGTTGTCATATAAATTGGCTGCCTTATGTAGAGGGTTGGGGAAAACCGCTCCATATGGCCTATATTCCAAAGTAGTATAACATTTCAGGATGACTACAGTCGGGCTCTTACAAAATCCCAGAGGCTAATCGATTTGGAGGAATGACCTCAGAAAATTCCAGCAAACTTGAAATAAGATATAAGAATCACTAAAATATATGGGGTCTATAAATGACCCCTGCGAATAAAACATACCCTTCAGATTTAAGGATTTGTGAATATAGTTTATAATATTAATCATGAGGAATGTGTTGTGTTTATTAACTCTGGTCCACTTAAACAATTTCAACCCTTGCCTCCCATTCCTCTCTGGCGATTATTCCTGCTGTTGCTACCTGTAGAAAGCTCATGATCCAGTGCCTCCTGCCTCTTACAGGGTCAGTCATTACTGAAAAGGTGTGTTAAAGGGCAGATGGAAAAAAAAAAAAAAAAGAAAAAAAAAAGGCAGATGAGCTTCCAAGGTTTCTTCCTGGTGTAAGAAAGCTTGAGAGAATTTGAAAAACTGCAAGAAAATAGTTTATGCATTAATAGGAAAAAAAGGTTTCCCATAGAACAGTCAATTAAAAAGGAGTTCAAAAATATATATGTGTATAAAAAGTCTAAAGGTTCATCATAGTATGTATTATTCTTCAAGAACACCATGATGTTTTTGCTGCTACCTTGGTATTGAAATTTACTGTTTCTATTCCTAGCATGAAATTATGAGAAAGGAATAAAGTAATAGAAGGGTATAGCTGACCTGGGCAAGGGGTAAATGCAAGGACTTCTACTGAAGAGGGAGGATATGAACTTGATAGTTTCAGATACAAGACAATTAAAACAGATGTGCATAGACCTGCGGCCTTTTCCTACCCTATGTATCTCCTTAATGGTCATAACTCATCTGGGGAATATTGATGAGTAATTTAAAAAGGAACAGAAATATTAACAAGAAAATAGGTAATGGTAAGAGCTACTCCCCCAATATGAACCAAACATTTATATTCACATTCTATATATTATTTTGTGTGAAAAAGATTGTTTCTCTTTTGCTTTCAGATATCTGCTGCTGCTGCTGCTAAGTCGCTTCAGTCATGTCCGACTCTGTGCGACCCCATAGACGGCAGCCCAGCAGGCTCCCCCGTTCCTGGGATTCTCCAGGCAAGAACACTGGAGGGGGTTGCCATTTCCTTCTCCAATGCATGACAGTGAACAGTGAAAGTGAAGTCGCTTAGTTGTGTCCAACTCTTTGTGACTCCATGAACTGCAGCCCACCAGGCTCCTCCGTCCATGGGATTCTCCAGGCAAGAGTACTGGAGTAGGGTGCCATTGCCTACTCTGTTTAGATATCTAGGTGTACCATATTCTTTAGGCTCTTTTGCAGTTTTTTTTTTTTTCATTTTGGGAAGTTTTTAAACATCCTTGGAAATGAGTTTTAGCCATTGGAATGGAGGTGGAAATGATGCATAACACACAGTTTTTCCTAGAAAAGCTTACTGTGTGAGATACTCTATGATTTATACCCATCTGCCTCACAGATACCTCAGATGATGTAGAGAAGGGCAGAGCAACAAGATCTTACATATCTAAATTACTGCTACAAACATCACCACCAGAATCAGGAACACCACTTAGACTTCTTTATGAATTACATTTTGTTCAATTAGTGGTATTTTGGAGTTTCTTTAATAACATTTAACCTCCCTTTATAGTTACAATAGTATAACCAATTATAGGTAAACAAAGACCCTTTGAAATTCAGTAAGTGATAACTGGCTCATGGCTCTTGAAAATGTGTGCAAAAAGTAACAATTATAATCCCTGTTAAATTTTATTCAAGTGTATCCAATGATATGAACTCCTTCTATACTAGATTATCTAATCTCTGTACAAAACGCATGGGGACATCCACAAATGGGGTAAAGTGGTAGTCCAATGCAAACGTCCCATGAAGCAGCAGGTGATGCTGGGAGATCTGCTCGTAAAAGCAATTGCATTTAACCATCTGTAGTATGCCAGGCCCTACATGGAGTTCGGAACTGATTTTAGTATTCTAGCAACACCATGAGGTATTGGTCCCTCCCTATTACAAATACGAAAACTAATATCTCAGGAGTTATATACTTTGGCCATAATTAAGCAATTGATAAACAGAGTGTTCTGGATGCTAGGCTGGTTCTGCATGGCAATTGGGAATACTGCTACTTGGGAGCTATAACAATATCAGAATTCACTCCTAATATTCCAGATCTCAGGATTGTTTGCTCATGAAAGACGTTCCAGGAAGCATGTGGGAGCTTCGTTGTTGGAATCTGATTACTCAGTCTTCTCAGATGAGGAGAAGGAAGGCCTCGCTTCCAGCGAGGGAGAGGATGAGCAGGCATAGGGTGAGAGGTCACCTAGGACAGGGAACCAGAAGGAAGAGCTCCGAAGAGAAACTCAGGTTATTCTGAAAAAGGAGGGATTTGGAGGTTCTCTCACTCTTAATTTCCCACTGAAGAAAAACCTCAACCTATTTTTTATCAAACTAATGTGAACAGGATTTTTCTCCAGACTTTGGAAACCCTGTCTTTTCTGACTTGGAATATATGCAGATACTCAGCAAATTGCAGTGGTTTGACATTAATCTAGAGTTACAGCATCAGCTGGAGGCACACTGGTTAACTGGTCAGCTTAGGAATTGATAAATGATGCTTTGGCATACTATGGTAACTTGTCATCATTAAAAAGTGGTCAGAAATTGTATAACTTTACCCCCAAATGGTAATGATATGAAAACCCTATAAAGCCTGAGGTGCTCATGAGGGCTTACACAGTAATTGGTATGTTTTTCTCTCGGATTGCCTTGAAATTCTGCCACTGTTCCCCAAAGATAAAGAACAGAATATGCAATATGACTTTAGTAATTTTGATTGAATGTTCTCCGAGAAGCCCTCTCTGTAGAAAGAATACAACCCTCTTTACCATACGAACAGTTCCAATCAGGACTTCATTAGGGTAGTTAATGAGAAACTGACCTAATCTGGGATATTAACATGTCTGTTGTTTGTTTTTTCTGAATCATCTTTGAACCATGGCTTAAAAATGTTTGTTAAGGACAGGGGTCAGAGGATATTGTTGGGGTGCTTGTATGTGTGTGTCTGTCCCAGCAGAGCTGTGAACATTATAAATGAAAGGCCATGGCCAAAGTATCCTAGGCCTTAGTTCATGAGAATTAAGAATTAATTGGAAGGCTAAAAATAAATAAGCAAAGCCCACTGGATGTACTGGCATCGTCTCACAAACTTTACTGAACACAAAGAAAATACATAAGAACAAGACACTCCCTAGTAAGCCCAAACTCAGCATCTGTCTGTTATTTCTCTCAGGGATGTGTTCACGATAGTTTAGAAACCCAAATGAGGTGATAAAGCTGCCAGAGCTGAAAAGTTCCTAGCTTTTTCTTCCTTCTCCTTGTTACAGAGGCCACAGCGGGCCTTCATCTGTAAAGGTCAAATAGAAGCCTTGAGCCAGCTCATCTTTTACCTTCTAGACACTAATTTCCATAATTTCTGTATATGCTAAGTAGCTTCAGTGTCTAATCTTCACTTGTGTCCGAGCCAGTCTTTGTGACCCCATGGACTGCAGCCTGCCAGGCTCCTCTGACCATTGAGATTCTCCAGGCACGAATACTGGAGTGGGCTGCCATTTTCTTCTCCACGGGATCTTCCTGACCCAGGCATCAAACCCACATCCCTTATGTCTCCTGCATTGGCAGGCAGGTTCTTTACCACTAGTGCCACCTGGGTACTCCATGCAGATCCAAATTCCCTCATGGGCTTCATTCAACCCAAGGTTTTAGGCAAATTTGTATTTGTGTCGTAAGGCATGATGGCACTTAGTTGAGGCTAGAATGCATGGTCCCTCCATCATTCCTGAAACCCTACTACTGTGCTCTCTGAAATTTAAAGTCTATCATTAGCAGAATTTCCTAGATTCTCAAAACCTTCTCTGGCTGCTCCCTTACTCTCTGGCTCCAAGTGAAACAACTGAGCATCCCTTGAAGATGATGCTTTCCTCGCAGTTCTGTCCAGTCACAGATTTTTCTTCTCCTCGAGCCCTTTACTTCTGGGCCTTTGGGTGGGCTAGCAGTCCTCTTTGCCTCTCATTCTTGCTTCCAGAACATTCTGTCTCTTCTCCCTCTCTTCCCCACCCCAGGTTTGAATCTTACCTCTTTTCACAGAACCCCACTAACCCTCCTTGTTGCTCTCACTTATCAATCCATCAGTCATTTCCCCTTGATTCTCAAAGACTCATTGTCACTCTCTCCAAGAGTACTCTGCTCTAATTCTTGTAGATTTTAATGCCTGTAACACCCTAATCTCTTAGGACTTGCCCCCTTGCTTACTTTGTTTCACTTACACTGGTCTTTGTTTTATTCTTGAAACATTCTCCTGCCTCAGAGCCCTGCCCTTGATGCTGTTTCTGTCTGGAATACTTTTCCTCTGGTAGCTATATTCCTCACCAATGTCATATCATTATTGAAATGGCAACTTCTATTGTGATCTTCTGTGACCACGTATTAAAATTAACCCTCCTTCTCACCATACTTCCTATTCTCTTTTCAGCTTTAGCGTTCTCAATGTAATATTCTATTCATTTTACTTATTTATTTGTTTATTGACAGATCCTCTCCCAGAATGTATGCTCCTTGAGGACAGAAATTTATTTATGTTTTGTTCATTGCTAAATGCTCAGCATCTTTAACAGTGCCTGATACATATGTCACTAAGATATATGCTGAATAAATAAATAGTCTTATTACTCATCAAATGATATCATCTAGGCCTAATGTATGGGTTTTGAGCCATAACTTTCTTCTTGCATGATCACTTGGTTGAAATTCCTACTGGGTCATAGAACTTATATATGTTCACCTGTCTTTCCATGAGCAGACATGAGCATGGCTTACCACGAAGAGATTTGTGGAGAAAATAATTAAATGGGAGGGGTCTATATTAGTTTTCTAGGCGGCCATAACAAAATACCACAAACTGAATGGCTTAAACAACAGAAATTTATTGCCTCACAGTTCTGGAAGCTAGACATGCTAAATTAAGAGGACATTAGTATTAGTTCTCTCTGGGTACCGTGACCAAGACATCATTCTATGCCTTTCTCCTTGGCTTCTCCTGCTTTGCTGAGGATCATCAACATTCCTTGGAACGCAGTTGCATCACATGGATCTCTGCTTTTGTCCTCACATAGCACTCACTTTCTATGTGTGTGTGTCTGTGCCTTCAAACTTTTCCTTGTTATTAGGATACCAATGATATTGATTTGGTGGTGCCAGTGGTAAAGAACCAACCTGCCAATGCAGGAGATGTAAGTTTGATCCCCGGGTTGGAAAGATCCCCTGGAGAAGTATATGGCAACCCGGTTCAGTATTCTTGCCTGGAATATCCTATAGACAGAGGAACCTGGCACGCGGTAGTCCATGGGGTCACAAAGAATCGGACACGACTGAGTTGCAAACACACACACACTCTTAACATCCAAAATGTGTATCTATCTACATCTATCTATATTGGTTTAGGGCCCATCCTAGTGATATCAATTTTAACTCGATTATTTCTATAAAGGTATCTCCAAAGAAGGGCACATTCTGAGATACTGAGAGTGAAGACTTCAACAGATGAATTTTGAGAGGACAGAACTCAAGCCTTAACAGAGTTTATATCCCCAGTATGGAGCAATATGCTACTGGAAAGGATGCGTGTTTAATGATATTGAAAGCTTCATGAACAGCAACTAACTTAAGGAACTAAAAAAAAAAAAAAATCCTCTAGTTTAGACTCCCTGACTGCCTCACCTACAATTCCCACCACATTGCCCTCTTGAAAAAAGCTGTAATGAAGATGATTAAGATATGTAAAAATTAGTAAGAGACTCAGGTCAAGACAGTATAATTTTATTGACTTCACTTCAAAATTAAGTCATCAGAGTTAAAGCAATTCATACAGGAAAGAAATTGGAATATTTTAATCCAATTTAACACAGTCCCCAGAGAAGCCTTGAGAGAGAAAGCAACAGATGTCAGGCTGACCATGCTGACCAAAGGGAAAGCACCCAAGGGAAACGTCTGGGACGATGGGTAACTAACGGCATGCTTGTTTTGCCCAAAGATACGGACTTTAATTTCTTCAAGCACATCCAAATATTGAGTTTATTTTTTTTCCCCCAAGGCTGAAAACATATAACAGCTGCTGCTACCTCTGAAGTGGCAGAGAAATGATCTCTTAAGGCTGGGAATGTTTTAGCAAAAGCCTAAATATAACAGTGAAAATAAGATGAAGCTCACATTACTTATATAAAATAATAGCCACATACGGTGAACAGATTTCTATGGTTGGGAAAAAATAGATTCTGATTTTTCTATGGTTAGATGATAACGATCATGCATTTCTTGTGCTAACATTAGTTATGCGTCATCTACGTATTAGATGCAAGCTATTTTCAGATGAGCAAGACACACTTCCTTCCCTCAACCTGCTCACAATCTGATGAGACAGGAAAATTAAGCCTTTTAATACACTGAAACAAGTGACCTAAATAGGGCATTAGGGAAGTATGATAGAGGAGCATCCTTCTCACCTTAAACCTGGAAAAAAAATCAGGAAATACATCTAAAATGCCCAGTTTAAAGTGAGTCACCAAGAGATGCTTACTTGGCCAAAGAAGCGTGGGCAGGGACTTTGAGGTGGGCAGGAGAAGCAGAAGCCAAGTCACGCGGGCACGAGGTAGGCTGGTGGGCACACAGGGCTAGAATTCCTTTTTATATTTGACTCTATTCTAAAGACTACAGGAAGTCACTGAAGATTTTAAAACAGGAGAAAGATGTGATCATATCTGCATTCCAGAAAAAGTGTACCCCCTGGCATTTACATGGAAAAATGAGTTGAATGAGAGTGAAAAAATAACTAGGAAGGAGAAAGCAGAGTGATCCATTTGCAACTGTTTTGATAGTGCAGATATTGTGTAAAACAATAAAGGCAGAAGGGAAGAGAGTTGCGAGACCTGCACGAGACAGGATCAACAGAACATGAAACTTGAGGAGGGTGAATTAAGTGAGAAATATGAAGATGGCTCCCAAGGTTGCACTTCGGATCTTCATTGAGGATTTGCTGAGCTTGGTGTATTTCTCCTAGATCTATATAAAGATTTCTAACTATCATTGGATAGGTCTGAAACCCTGAACAGAGGCCATGGCTATAGGTACAGACTGGGGAGTCATCTTAAAAACTGTTGATTTTGCTGAAAAGAACAAAACCATCTACATTTAGATTAAAAAAACATGCAAGAGAAAGAACATAGTCTTTTTTTTTTTCCAAGATTGAAAATAAAAAGATGATGAAAAATAAGAAGGACAGTATTATGAAGCAGCCTGTTGCCGAAGGAGAAGAATGTTTAATAATATTGATTGTCTCTGAGAAGGCAAGTAACAATGATGAAAACATTCGCAGAGATTGACACATAGGAGGTCACTGAAAACCCTGGTAAATGAAGTCATTCTCAAAAAATATCTTAAGCTAACTGAATATAGTTAGTCTGTACGCTGATGTTTAATTCATATCTTTCTTAGTAAAATAATTTGAAAAATATCTTCCCTCAAAGCTTATGTTCTAATATGGGTGAAGTAGAGACACAAGAAAATTTAAAAGGGGGAAAGAAAAGAAAGCATATATCCGCAAGAGAAGAAAATTTGTTGGGAATATATTTATATTTTATTTTTTTTTATTTCTGTAGTTCTTTGAGTATTATTTTATGGATTGTAAGCAGAAGGGGAAGAGGAAGGGTGAAAGAAGATAGAATATGATGAGAATTCATGAAGTTATAAGTAATGCAGAGTACGTATGTCATCAGATATAAATAGAGCTTCCCAGCAGAGAGTTCAAGCTATTTCTCCTCTCTGTCATCCATTGCTTATTCTTGTTTACTGTCCCTTTATCTTCTCACCCTTGTCTTTTTCTATCCTCTGACAGATTCAGCAATAAAATAACACTGCTGGATTAGTGGGAACACGATACACTATTGTAGTTTGGGCAAAGACAAGGTTCCACTGTAAATTCAGTGTAAATACAATCGGTGGGGGTCCAGCTTAGACCCTACAGCCTGTGAATTTTGGTGAAGTACTTCTGTACAAACCAGTGGCAAAGCCTTGCAAAGTAAAGGTTTTCAGGTATTGAAATTTATGTGTAACTGCTCATGTCTATGAACTCCATTGAGCTTTACAATGTTGGGGATATTGTTAAAGGTTGTTAAAAGCAAAGATCCATAAAACACAGTGCTATCCTAGAGGTGTTTACAGACATGTAATGAGGTGTCAGTTGTACACTAATAGCTATTTTATGTGAAAATATTTCCAATGTTAAATTTCTGTTAAAGTGAGAGCCCATATTAAGTCAATTTAGATGTCTCTTTTATGGAATTGATGCCCCACAGGACTGTGAAGTTCCGTTTGCCATGACATCATCACATTGAGATATCTTTCATCCACATTCTACTTTCATGCAGTTGATGCCATCTCAGATCCATAAACTCCACCTACCTTTGGCTACTTGTTGGTTGAGTCTGTCAGTAGAAGAGGCATGTTTTGACCAGTTCTATTTCTTTACAGATACATCCTGAGGTTCTCACCTCCATTTCCATAGTAAACTTCCAAATCCTTCTTGATAATGAAAGAAGACATCTAAGAAGATACTAGGTTTTCTATAATGGCATAAAATCTTATTTCAGGGCTCAAACACCCACAAATTCACTATTTTAATCTAAGTAAACTTTGTCTTTTCCTATAGCTAGAGGTGGAAGAAGGAAATTGTAGAAGTTTTGTTAAGAAAGGGGGAATCAAAAATAGAGCATCTTGTTTTGTCTAGATACTCCTCTTCAGTTCAGTCGCTCAGTTGTGTCTGACTCTTTGTGACCCTATAAATTGCAGCACGCCAGGCCTCCCTGTCCATTGCCAACTCCTGGAGTTCACCCAAACTCACATCCATCAAATCTGTGATGCTATCCAGCCATCTCATCCTCTGTCGTCCCCTTCTCCTCCTGCCCCCAGTCCCTCGCAGCATCAGAGTCTTATGAGTCAACTCTTTGCATGAGGTGGCCAAAGTACTGGAGTTTCAGCTTTAGCATCATTCTTCCAAAGAACACCCAGGACTGATCACCTTTAGAATGGACTTGTTGGATCTCCTTGCAGTCCAAGTGACTCTCAAGAGTCTTCTCCAACACCACAGTTCAAAAGCATCAATTCTTTCGTGCTCAGCCTTCTTCACAGTCCAACTCTCACATCCATACATAACCACTGGAAAAACCATAGCCTTGACTAGACAGACCTTTGTTGGCAAAGTAATGTCTTTGCTTTTGAATATGCTTTCTAGGTTTGTCATAATTCCCAGTATAATTACTTAATAGCATCCCCTTTTAGTAGCCAGAGTGTCCCACTCTGGGCAATAAATTATATACTCATGCTAATTTAAGTCTCTTTCTAAAATATAAAGAATTACCCAGAGATTGAGGCTCTCATGAATATTGTGAGACAAATAGTAGTATCTATTTCTAATTAACATCTAATAAATGGAAGGGGCAGCTTTTTTTCTCTCTGTTTTTTTATTGTTAATCTATTTTTTAAAATGTGTTATTGCAGACAATTTCAAGTATACACATTAGTGAATAGAATACTTATTAAATCACAGCCAAATAATATTTATTCTGTAATTCTATCCATTCTTCTACATGATGTTTTCAAGGAATTTTATTTTTCAGAACAGATTTAGATTTATAGGAAAATTGCAAAATGGTACAGAGAGTGCCTGTGGCTTCCCAGGTGCCACTAGCGGTAAAGAACCCACCTGCCAATAGCGAAGACATACGAGACCTGGGTTTGATCACTCAGTCAGGAAGATCCCCTGGAAGAGGGCCTGGCAACCCACTCCAGTATTCTTGCCTAGAGAATCCAATGGACAGAGGAGCCTGATAAAGAGTCGGACACAACTGAGGTGACTTAGCGTGTGCACACACACACACAGAGTGCCCATACACCTCACACCTACTTTCCCCAATTCTTATCGTTTTACATTAGTACGACAGTCTTATTGGAATGAATGAACAGACTGGTTCCAAATAGGAAAAGGAGTGCGTCAAGGCTGTATACTGTCACCCTGCTTATTTGACTTCTATGCAGAGTACATCACGAGAAACACTGGACTGGAAAAGCACAAACTGGAATCAAGATTGTCGGGAGAAATATCAATCACCTCAGATATGCAGATGACACCATCCTTATGGCAGAAAGTGAAGAGGAACTAAAAAGCCTCTTGATGAAAGTGAAAGAGGAGAGTGAAAAAGTTGGCTTAAAGCTCAACATTCAGAAAACGAAGATCATGGCATCTGGTCCCATCACTTCATGGGAAATAGATGGGGAAACAGTGGAAACTGTGTCAGGCTTTATTTTCAGGGGCTCCAAAATCACTGCAGATGGTGATTGCAGCCATGAAATTAAAAGACGCTTACTCCTTGGAAGAAAAGTTATGACCAACCTAGTTAGCATATTCAAAAGCAGAGACATTACTTTGCCAACAAAGGTCCATCTAGCCAAGGCTATGGTTTTTCCAGTAGTCATGTATGGATGTGAGAGTTGGACTGTAAAGAAAGCTGAGCACCAAAGAACTGATGCTTTTGAACTGTGGTGTTGGAGAAGACTCTTGAGAGTCCCTTGGACTGCAAGGAGATCCAACCAGTCCATTGTAAAGGAGATCAGTCCTAGGTGTTCTTTGGAGGGAATGATGCTAAAGCTGAAACTCCAGTACTTTGACCACCTCATGAGAAGAGTTGACTCACTGGAAAAGACTCTGATGCTGGGAGGGATTGGGGGCAGGAGGAGAAGGGGACAACAGAGGATGAGAGGGCTGGTTGGCATCACCGACTCGATGGATGTGAGTTTGGGTGAACTCCGGGAGTTGGTGATGAACAGGGAGGCCTGGAGGGCTGCAATTCATGGGGTCGCAAAGAGTCAGACACGACTGAGTGACTGAACTGAACTGAACTCAATCAATATTGGAACCTTCTTAATAAGCAAAACCTATACTTTTAGTCAGATTTTCTTAATTTTCACCTAAAGTTCATTTTCTTTCCAGGATTCTATCCAGGAAACCACATTAAATTTAGTTATTCTATTTCTTTAGACTACTCTTATCTGTGACAGTTACACAGTTTTCTTGTATTTGATGGTCTTGACAGTTTTGACAGTACTGATCAGGTGGTGTTCTGTAGAATCTCTCTCTAATTGAATTTTCATGATGTGTATCTCTCATGATTAAAACAAGATTGTCACTTTCGGAGAGGAAAGCCACAGGGTAAAGTGTCATTTCCACTGCATCATGTTAAGGAAACATACTATCAATATGACTTATCATGGTGCTGTTGACCTTCATCACCTAGCTAAGGCTGCATTTGTCAGGTTTTTTTCTTTATAAACCCTACTGTTTTTTCTGCTTAACGTGCTGTCCTCTTTGAAACAGATCTGTTATGCCCAGCCCAGACTTAAGCTGTGGAGAGGTGTGCTCTACTTCCTTGAAAGCAGAGTCATCTAAATAAATTCTTGGAATTCTGTTGCATGAGAGATGTGTCTCCACCATTAATTTTTTGCTCAGTTATTTACTTGTATCAATATGAACCCATGGGTATTTATTGTACGTATTATATTACAGCCTAATACAACTTTATTTCGTTGCTCAAATTGTTACGGCTTTGACTATGGAAGCACTTTCAGTTGACTCCTGTGTCCTTTGCATTTTTATTTTATTGTTGGAGTAAAATTGCTTTAAGATGATGTGTTAGTTTCTGCTGTGCAACAAAGTGAACCAGCTTTATATGTACATATATCCCCTCCCTCTTGAGCCTCCCTCCAACCCCTCCCATCCCACCCTTTTAGGTCATCACAGAACACAAAGCCAGGCTTCTGATGTCCTTTGATCAATGGACATCAATATTTTTTTCTAGCACTTTACTTTATGGCACTACATGATATTCTAGACTTATCTTCTTATCTTATCCTTCAAGTCCTAGGAATGAACTCTGGTCGTTTTCACTGATAAATGGTAGCAAAAGTCATGTTATGGCCTTAGATGTGTTCATTGCTATTGGGATATCATTGCCCTCTCAAATGGCAGAGCAAGGGATTCTATGCATGTGTACTAACTGGTGTGGGCTTCCCTGGTGGTTCCGTGGTGAAGAATCTGTCTATCAATGCAGGAGATGTGGGCTTGATCCTTGGGTTAGAAAGGTCCCCTGGAGAAGGAAATGGCAACCCACTCCAGTATTCTTGCCTGGGAAATCCCATGGACAGAGGAGCCTGGCAGGCTACCGTTCATGGGGTTGCAAAAGAGTTGGACATGACTTAGCAAGGAAATGGCAACCCACTCCAGTATTCTTGCCTGGAAAATCCCATGGATGGAGCAGCCTCTTAGGCTATAGTCCATGGGGTTGCAAAGAGTAGGACACGACTGAGTGACTTCACTCTCACTTTAGCAACTAATCAACAACAGCAACATACTATATGCTATCTATAAATATTTCTAAAGGTAGCCATATGTATTTACATTAAGCAATATGAATTCATATGGAAATCTCCAACTCTAATCCATTACTATTAATATGTGGGTTATTCTAGCTTCCTCCCCTTTCTTTTCTGAAAATTCTTACCCTAAAAACGAGATATCTAATACACCATCTGCCATCATTTACTTGTTTAGTAAGTATCTGAGAAACAGTGTTAGAATTGGTAACCCCGATGCGTGGGAGTCAACTTTATCAGCTAGAGTCCAGTGCATGGGTGTACATACATGTAATGCATATGTAATGTATTTTGTCTTTCTTCTTATAGACTCTGTTCATTTCCAAGTTACATGGGTCTGCACTTTCCCCCCAATTTCCTTCAATGAGATTATTTAAGATATTTATAATACAAGTCGATTATTTCATGATTCTTCACTCCATCCTGGAATCTACTGACTTTTTTTTTTTTTTAATTTTCAAACAGTGAGGTTTCCTCCTTTTGCTGTAAATTTCTATGAGTTTTCACACATGCATAAAGTTATGTATCCTGTATGCATCCCATACAGACCTTTTACCACTCTAAAAATTCCCCTGTGCTCAACCATTCATTCGTCTCCCCCTATATCTGGACACCTTGCAAACACTGATCATTTTACTCTCCATAGTTTTGCCTTTTCCTGGATGTCATGTAACTGGAATTATACAATGTGTATCATTTTCAGGATGGCTCCTTTCACTTAGAAATATGCAGTTATGTTTCATGTGTATCTTTTTATTGCTTGATAGCTCACTTCTTTTTATCACTAAATAATATTCTAAGGCATCTACTTATAAAAGTTTGTTTATCTTTTTACCTATTCAAGACCAGCTTGGTTGTTTCCAAGTTTTGGCAATTATGAATAATGGTGCTATAAATTCTCATGCAGTTTTTGGCATGGACCTCAGTTTTCAAGTTGGTTGAGATAATACCTAGGAGCACATGTTGTATGCTATGGTAAAAGTATGTTTAACTCTGTAAGAACTCAGCAAACTCTCCCTAAATGGCTGGACTGTTTGTCCTCTGAAGAGTCGTGTGTGTTCTACTGTTTCTCATTCTCACCAGCAACTGGTAAGAGGTATGTAGTGGCATTGGGGAAGGAAATGGCAACCGACTCCAGTGTTCTTGCCTGGAGAATCCCAGGGACAGGGGAGCCTGGTGGGCTGCTGTCTTTGGGGTTGCACAGAGTCGAACACGACTGAAGCGACTTAGCAGCAGCAGCAGCAGCATGTAGTGGTATGTTATTGTTTTAATTTACAATTCCTTAATGTTATAACACGCTGAACATCTTTCATATGCTTATTTGTCATTTCTGTGTCTTCTCTGGTGAGATGATGTGTTGTATATATTGTCTGTTTTTATTTAAATTGGGCTGTTTGTTTCCTTGTTGTTAGAGTATTTTATATAGATTGAAAACATATACTCTATTGGGCACATTTTTCCTCATATCTTATTCCAACTATTTTCTGTATGTATCTAAAAAATTTTTTTAATATTTATTTATTTATTTGGCTGCATCGGGTCTTAGCTGCAGCATGCAGAATCTTCATTGCATCATGCGGGGTCTTTCCTCGTGGTTCACAGACTCTCTAATTGTGGCACAATTGCTCAGTAGTCACAGTGCATAGACTTAATTGCTCTGTAGCAGGCAAGATCTTAGTTCCCTGACTAGGGATTGAACCCATGTCCCCTTCATTGCAAGGCAGATTCTTAATCACTGGACCACCAGGGAAATCCTGTATCTTGTTTTTAAATTCTTTTAATAGTGCCTTTCATAAAATACATATTTTTAAAAAAATTATAATTCTAGCCTCATAATTTTAATTTCATGGGTTGTTCTTTTGATGTTGTATCTGAAAACTCAGCATCAAGCCCAAGGTCACTTAAATTCTTCCTCTACTGTTTTCTAGTATTTTAATAGTTTTGTCTTTATATTTGGGCTTATGATCCATTGTCTTAATTTTTGTGAAAGTTGTAAGGTTTCTATATCAGATTATCTTTTTTTTTTTTTTTAATTTGGGCAACCAATTGTTCTATCCTCCTTTATTGAAAAAACAAAACAAAACAAAACAAAACCACATACATTCTCTGTTGAATTGCTTTTGCTCCTTCATGAAGAGCCGTTTTATTTATGTGGGTTTTCTCTTTTGGGGTTTTCTATTCTATCTATTCATCTATGTGTGTAGTCTTTCATCAATACCGCACTATCATGATTGCTGAGATTTATAATAGGTTTTGAACTCAGGTGATAAACAAATTCTCTATTTTTTTCTTATTAAATATGTATTGGCTATTATAGGTCCTTTACCTTGACATGTAAACTTTAGAATCCATTTTTCAATATCTCCAGAATATGCTAGGATTTTAACTATGATTATATTGAATCTATAGATCAAATGGGGAAGAATGAATATCTTTACAATGTTGTGCATTTCAGTTCATGTAAACAACATTCCGTTCATTTAGGTTTCCTTTGGTTCCAGAGTTCTATGTTTTTTAGCATATACATTCTGAACATATTTCATTGTTCAGTCATGTTTGACTCTGCGACCCTGAGGACTGCAGCATGCCAGGCTTCCCTGGCTTTCAGTCTCCCAGAGTTTTTTCAAACTCATGTCCATTGAGTCAGTGATGCCATTCAACCATCTCATCCTCTGTCATCTACTTCTCCTCCTGCCCTCAATATTTCCCAACATCAGGGTCTTTTCCAGTGAGCTGAGTCTTTGCATCAGATGGCCAAAATATTGGGTTTTCAACTTCAGCATCGGTTCTTCCAGTGAAAATTCAGGATTGATTTCCTTTAGGATTAACTGGCTTGATATCTTTGCTATCCAAGAAATTCTCAAGAGTCTTCTCCAGCACCACAGTTCGAAAGCATGAATTCTTCAGCGCTCAGACTTCTTTATGCCACTACTCTTAACATCCGTACATGACAACTAGAAAAACCATGTTTGACTATATGGATGTTTGTCAGCTAAGTGATGCCTGCTTTTTAAAATGCTGTCTAGGTTTGTCAAAGCTTTCTTTCAAGGAGCAAGCATCTTTTAATTTTATGGCTACAGTCACCATCTGCAGTGGTTTGGGAGCCCAAGAAATTAAAGTCTGTCACTGTTTCCATATTTCCCCATCTATTTGCCACAAAGTGATGGGACCAGATGCCATGATCTTAGTTTTCTGAATGTCGAGTTTTAACCAGCTTTTTCACCCTCCTCTTCCACCTTCATCAAGAGGCTCTTTAGTTCCTTTTCACTTTCTGCCATTAGAGTGGTATCATCTGCCTATCTGAGGTTGTTGATATTTCTCCCTGCAGTCTTGATTCCAGCTTGAACTTCATCCAGCCCAGCATTTCGCTTGATGCACTCTGCATATAAGTTAAATAAACAGGTTGACAACATATAGCCTTGACATACTCCTTTTCCAATTTTAAGTCAGTCCATTGTTCCATGTCCAGTTCTAACTGTTGCTTCTTTCCCTGCATACAGGCTTCCCAGGAGGCAAGTGAGGTGGTCTGGTACTCCCATCTCTAAGAATTTTCCTAAGTTCTCCCTAAAGCCATAGTCTGAAGCTTTTGCCTGTGTGGATCACAGTTTGTTGTGATCCACATAATAAAAAACTTTAATGTACTCAGTGAGGCAGATGTTTTTCTGGAATTTTCTTGCTTTTTCTATGATCCAACAGATGTTGTCAATTTGATCTCTGGTTCCTCTTCTTTTTCTAAATCTCAGTTGTACATCTGGAATTTCCCAGTTCACATACTGTGAGACCTTGCTTGAAGGAATTTTAGCATCATCTTGCTATCATGTGAAATGAGTGCAATTGTGTGGTAGTTTGAATGTTCTTTGGCATTGCCCTTCTTTGGGATCAGAATGAAAACTGATTTTTTCCAGTCCTGTGGCTACTGCTGAGTTTTCCAAATTTGCTGGCATATTGTGTGCAGCACTTTAAACAACATCATTTATTTTTTAGAATTTGAAATATCTCAGCTGGAATTTTATCACCTCCACTACCTTTGTACATAGTAATGCTTCATGAGGCCAATTTGACTTCCCACTCCAGGCTCTAGATGAGTGATCACACCATCAGGGTTATCTGTGTCATTAAGACCTTTTTTTTTTTTTTTCATGTTTCTTCCCTTATTCTTGCCACTTCTTCTTGATATCTTCTTCTTCTGTTAGGTCCATCCCATTTCTGTTCCTTTTGTGCCCCATTTTGCATGAAATGTTCCCTTGTTATCTCTCATTTCCTTAAAGAGATCATTAGTCTTTCCCATTGCATTGTTTTCCTCCATTTCTTTGCATTGTTCACTTCAGAAGGGTTTCTTATCTCTCCTTGCTATTCTTTGGAACTCTGCATTCAAATGAGTATATCTTTCCTTTTCTCCTTTGCCTTCAGCTTCTCTTCTTTTCTCTACATACTTTGTTAGATTCAGTTTAATTTTTTTGTTGCTTTTGTGACATTGTTATTCTTATTGCTCAAATATAAAAGAATAATAATTAACTTTTGTATGTCAGCCTTGTATCTTATGACCTTACTCTATATGATTTTAGCTTCAGGAATTTTTTGTTAATTCTTTGGGATACTCCATATAGATAAAGACAGTTCTATTTCTTGCTTTTCTTTTCTTGTCTTATTTCATTAGCTAGGACTTCTAGAATAATATTGATAGAAGTTGTGAATGAGTACCTCTTTGCTTTGCTCCTATCTTGGGTGGGAAGCATTCAGTTTTTCACCACTAAGTATACTATGTATAGACCCCACATTATGTTTAACTATACTTTAAAAATACTTGAGAACATATCAAATTGTTATGATTTTTGCTTCTAATACCTTTCCTCATATTTTGCTACTGATACACAAATTAGTAGCCTCCAAAGAGATATGAGTTTGTTTTAAAGCTAGAATAAGATTGGAAAGAATGGAAGAATTTTCTTCAAAATTGCAGAATACTAAGGATAAGTAACATCTGATAAGAAGCAATAAGCTGAAGCTGATCAACCACTCTCTGGGGCCATATTAAAGAAAAAGGGGAATATTTAAGTTTGCTTCCAGACTAGGAGTGTCTTCCTGGCAACAGCTATTTACCTGATCCCCTTGAAGCCATAACCCATTCTTCAGAGTACTTTAATTTAATTCTATCTTAGGGAGACATTGTCAGTAATTAGTAGTTGAGTCAGTGGGGATTGAGGGAGTTTATCTATTACACAGAGAATCAGAAAATGAGGAAAGGGATTTCAACTCTTGTTTCCGACAAGTTCGTTTTCTCATATTCCATTTTGGAATTATGAATGAGTTTTACAATAGTAACATATTTATATACGGTAGTTATTTTTCTCTAAAACTCTTGGTGAAGTCTTGTTCTGTATTTTAGGTATTTTGTGTCCATTCACAAATATTCATTGAGTGCGCTCTCTGAGAGGCACTAGAAACCTGTCCATTACCTAAATTATCCCTCTGCATGTACATGCTCTGAGTTCTGAATAGTTAGTTTCCATGTCTTGTTTTGGAGCCCAGATATCTAAATCAGCACAGGGTCGTTAAGAGTTCTCCCTTTGTAGGGATAAGGCAAAAATCATCATTATCATCTCTCTCTCTTTAGTTGCTAAGTCGTGTCCAACTCTTGCAACCCCGAGGACTGTAGCCCACCAGGGTCCTCTGACTATGGGATTCTCCAGGCAAGAATACTGGAGTGGATTGTCATTTCCTTCTTCAGGGGATCTTCCTGACCCAGGGATCAAACCCAGGTATCCTGCATGGCAGGCAGATTCTTTACCAACTGAGCTATAAGGGAAGCCCTAAAAACCATCATACAAAAGGTCACTTCCAGCCCTGTTGAGCACAATATCTCTGGGCTTTTCTTTCCTCTTCCTGTCAGGCCAATCTATTCTGACCTAATATCAACAGTGTTCATTTTGATTTGTGTTACATTGTGTGAAAGGGATATAAGAAAATACAATAAATTGTAAGGCATCATGTATCTTCCTGGACTGATTTGCACATGAAAAGTCTTCTCCTGAAAGAAGAGAAGTGATAATGAGGGCACAGAGGGGAAACAGAAGTAAAAAGAGGAGCACAGATGGTTTGGACCAGAAGGAGGAGAAAGAAAGGGAGAAGGAAAGGAGTGGGAGAGGGAGAAAGAGAAAGAATTTGTAGAAGGATAGTCATGGTGAATGAGATGCTGAATAGAGAGGAGAATAGGGGAATTCCATTGTTTATTATACAACATAACCTCTTCATTGCATCATTTTGGCAATGTTTAATAAGAATTATATTGATTTTAAAGGTTTTATTCTCAACATTCGACTTTTAAAAAAATTTTTATTGTATTGTGACCCCACTTAGGTAGGTTATTGAGTTACACTACTTTCCTTTCTGCCTAACACCTTGCATGTCAACTTTCTAATCAGTCTGATTGTCAGGCTTACTTTCAGTTCTGCCCCTAGAATCAATGACTCAGCTCTCTTGATTCCATCCCATCTTCCTGCTGAAATAAGCCCATGATGATGCATCCCCAACCCACATCCCATATTCTCCGGAAGAGGCTTTGACAGTCAGTTGTACCAGATAGCCCATGCCAAGGGTTTAAGTAAAGAGTACTTTATTTGGGGAATTAGTTTAAAAGGGTTCAGAGGGCTAAAAAGCAAAAGAAGTGACAAAACTAACAAAGCAGGAGCTTTGCATTACTAAGCATGCAAAGACACAGGGAGAAGATTCTAATAAAACTCACAGACTATGTGGATTAACTGGGACTGTTGAAGAGGCGACAGCCCGTGTCAAATACTGCAGGGAGCAGAAAAGGTAGAGAGAAATACTCTGATGCCTTTCTTTTTGCCACCTCCTAGGTCTCCCACCCATGCTTCCCATTGATCAGGATTAGCCAGAAGCCAATGGGAGAAGAATCTATGAAAGCGACTTGCAGGATCAGCCACCTACAGTGCAGGGCAGAGCAGGAAAAGGTCATGGAAAGGATGTGAAAGTAAACCAGAAGTTACAGTTTTCCCCTGAGGAACCAGTTCTTGGGTCTACTGCTTGACTCAGTTCTCAGGTCCGTTGCTAGGAGACAGCTCTACACTGTATCCTCATGTTATACGCATTCTGTTCCAGCTGATGAGGATGTCCCAGGGTTTCCCAGGATAGAACACTTCAATGCTATGCTGAGATCACTTAATCACCATAGACAGTTTATGCATCAAAGCTGAAACTAGATTGGTCTCTGAACTTGGGTCCATCACAGAGACATCACTACTGCTGGTCTTCCCACAAGGCCATCTTCCAGATAAATGTACATAGCAACTTCCTGGTCTCATACTACACATGGAAGCCAGGTAACTGGGTCATACCCTCCTCTTGCCAGAGAGTCTGCTTGTTGAAGATACCTTATATTCAAGTAGTGCTGAGCAATGCCTTTCACAGCTTCATCCCTGGATACAGCCACCTGGGTGACGGGGGAAGAATCAATGATCTGTTCCCCTATGGAATTCTGGCCCTAATTTTAGGACACAAATGAGGAAATGACTCAACTGTGCAGGCCCAGGTCCAGGAAGGCTTCAGGGAAGTTCTGCATGCACAGCTGGATGAATTGCCTGAGCTTTCCAGATCTTCTGAACTGGGAGACTTCCCAGTCAGCGTCAGAATCACTCTGGTAATAACTTTTCTATTCTCCTTGAAGCTCGGCCATTAGACCTCACACTGATGATATGAACACAAAATAAAGCTTCACTGCTTTGCCTGCCCAAGCTAACCACCTGCTGATGTCCATGGAGAGAATAATATATGAGGTGGGGAAGCTCTGCTTCCAACTGGAGTGGGTGCCCAACTTCCCCATGTATGCAGAACCCATGGTGGTGGCTCACATTCAGTAGAAACCTGCATCTACCCTTTGCTGAGTTTTAAACCATACAAGAAGACCATCCTCTTATCCAGAAGATGAAAACAGTCCAGAACTTCCTTCTGTATTCTCTTTCAAAATCCTAACTGCTCTAGGACACTACTCCATTTAATACTATCTTTCTCACACAGGATGCGAGTTTTACCTCCCAGCAAAACCAAACCATTTTTTTTTTTCCTTTAGAACAGTTCTTGGAGCTTTCAAAGCCCTCAAAAGTTGTAATACTTGTCCACTATCTGCCACTCTTCTACCCTACACCGCTGCTAACCTATAAATTGGATCATTTTATTAATGAACTTGAGGAGACTCAAGTTTACATAATTTCTACTTGTAAGATTAGTGAATTCAGTTAACTATTCACCACAGAATTGTCATTAATGACTGTCCACTCAAGGTGCCTTCATGGATAACAACTTTGCTTCCTAACTGGTTTGTGCCCACATTTCTCCTTGAATAATAGCTCTCCAGCAACTGACCATCTGAACAGAGTACTTACTAGTTCTTTGGGCCCAGAGGGATCATCGGGGCATCCTTTGGTGGACCAAAAACTGGCACAATTCATGAACAGGCACCTAAGTAAGAATTGTGAACAGGAGAGTCTTTCCACAAGGCTTTCCTTGACAGGTGCACTAGCGTCTCTGCTGGGAGTTGGCTTCCATTTGGGTTACAAAGACCACCAATTCTTTCACCCCACAGTACTTTGCCTCTATGTATGCCAGGACCTATTTGTTCCATCACTCTGTCCCCAGGCTGTCTGAATGATCTCAGTTTCTTTAATATACTACTCCCTCTCCAACTAAGGAAGCAGGAAGGAAAAGGATCTTTTCCCTGCACCTCAGCACTTCAGGGGCTCAGCTTATATTTCATTTGCACTCTTATTTTGAATGTACGTCCTCTGTTCAGATGGCTCTCATTTCTACCCTCTTCCTTTCATCTGTTCTTTCTCCGCTCAAGCATCCACTGTGATGTGCGTTTTTGAGGTCTAGTTGGATAAGTGATCTAGTTTTAGCTTGTGGATTTTATTCTCACCATCTCACTCTGAAATCTGTGGGCCAGCTTTGACCCAACACCATGCCCCACTCAGATTCCCAGGAGCAATGTGACCAGGGGCCAGAGCTTTAGTCCTTGCTTGCATAGAAGCTAAGGAGTTAGGTTAAGACTTAAGTAAGAAAGGACCATATTTGGCTTATATCTATAAAAGGGTTTGAACTATGAAGAATTCTGGTGGTTTCTTTGAATCAAGCTCTTGAAGAGAAATGAAGATACAAATTATTTTCTCATCTTCAGTTTCTTAGCATTCAGATTCCAAATGTAAAGACACACAGACACACACACACACACACACACACACACACACACACACACACATGATGTTTCCCTACTATTTCTTCTACTTATCACCCTGGGAGGTTAATTAAATAGATATTGGACTTGGTTTTCCTTAAGGAGCACTAAGAAAGCCCTCAAAAGGAGTCTGCATTGTCTGTGAGGACACATAATAGATTTAATAAATAAATTCTCCTTCTTGAATATGAAAACTTTGTTTTTCCTTACCTATGGGGTGAATACTATAAATTCCACTTTTGAACATAAATTTAAAATCTAAAAGGAAACACTTTCTTATGAATTAAACACTTTCTTAGTATAATTAGAGTTGAACTATTAAGATCTGTCTAGTCAAATGTATGGTTTTTCCAGTAGTCATGTATGGGTGTGAGAGTTGGACTATAAGGAAAGCTGAGTGCCAAAGAATTGATGCTTTTGAACTGTGGTGTTGGAGAAGACTCTTGAGAGTCCCTTGGACAGTAAGAAGATCCAACAAGTCCATCCTAAAGGAGGTCAGTCCTGGGTGTTTATTGGAAGGACTGATGCTGAAGCTGAAATTCCAATACTTTGGCCACCTGATGCGAAGAGCTAACTCATTTGAAAAGACCTTAATGCTGGGAAAGATTGAGGGCAGGAGGAGAAGGGGACAACAGAGGATGAGATGGTTGGATGGCATCACTGACTCAGTGGACATGAGTTTGGGTGGACTCCGGGAGTTGGTGATGGACAGGGAGGCCTGGCGTGCTGTGGTTCATGGGGTCGCAAAGAGTTGGACACGACTGAGCGACTGAACTGAACTGAACCATATATATACCTCATCATCCATGATGTAACAATAAACTAAAACCCAGGAAGCTGATTGGAATATACTGTTTTGTTTCACACCTGCTTACTCTGTGTCTTTTTCTTAACCATCAGTACCTTTATTTCCTTTGCATCTTTCTCCTTCAATCCAAACTGTCTAATCCAGTGTTTCTAAAATCCTAATTTAAATACAAATCACTTGGGTGTCTTGTTAAAATACAGATGCTGAATCATGGGACATGGGATGGGGTTTGCAATCTTGTAATTCCAATAAGCACTTAGGTGATGCAGATGCTCCTGGCTGCAGACCACGCGTAAGTATTTAAGATTAAGTACTTAATCAGTTTTTATGTATTACCTTAAGGCGTCAGAAGTATCCTCTGATGTGGGTGCTTTTTTCAAGAAAGAAAGCAGCCATCAGGTAAGAGATCTCTTCTGGAACCTCAGATAGCAGCTCTAGCCTCACGGGAGCCTAGAGACAATTGCAGGGGCAACGCTGTGCAGCACCCTGGACTTCCTCTTCAAGTGCTGTGGCCAGGGTGACAGATACCCCAATGGGCCAGTTTTCTGAGGTCATTCTGATATCATGCAGATAAAGGTGCTTTTGTAAGCTAAACGATATAATTAAAATGACAGAACTAAGATGGTCTTATCATAGCAACCAGTGCAGAGTTTTAACTATTTCGGAACAATTTGTTTCCATTTCATTGTTGGCAAACAGTCATTAAGTGACTGACTTTTCCCTGATTTTGGAAACTCTATCCTTTGCATACTGATGCAAAGTAGAAAAGAAATAGCTGTAGAGCCTTGTGAAATGTAAGAAAAATATACATATGTTTCCATATTCAGTTCTTTTCCTCAAGTCAAAATTGTGAACTTTGATGAAAAGAAACATGTTTCCCCACAATGGCCTAGGGTCAGCAGGACTTCCCTGTCAAAGGATCAGTGGTTGGGGCAATTCCAAAACCTCTTCAAGTCCTCTAGGTTAGATCAGTTCAACTTAAATCTTAAAAAAAATGCTTAAAATTCATCTTCTTTTCAATATCCCGTTTTATTATTGCACTTTTGCAGCATCAATAGCATGGTACACATGGACTTGAATATCTCTCTTATCAGCATCTCCAGGAGAAGGAGAGCAGAATTAATCTCCCATACAAGATACTAAGAAATTTAAAAAAAAAATGACGAGCAAGATTAAAAATGGAAATGTACTACAATATGGGTCTAAATACCATTCAGAAAATACAGTGAAGCTTCCATGTTTTTCACACTGTACCACTCTGTGTTATGAAATTACCCAGGTCTTTCAGTGTACCAGCTACTTCTTTGTAAGTGGTTGAGTAAATTTATCATCTCAGTGTCATATGAGCTCACTGCTGGCACTGTTTCAAGAAATCTCATTATTTTTTGATGTCTATGATGGATTAAAAATGAGAATATTGCTAGCCTAAGGGTTCGTTAGCCTTGCCTGTCATATTTGTCAGCTACAAAGCATCTCTGCCAGAGGGTTAGGAGGGCATTTGGGATAGTGGGCCATTAAAACACGGTTCCATTACTTACACTCGGTTAGACTGAGGAAATGGAGGGTAACAAGTGTGAGAGTTGTCCCAAGGGATCCATTTTCTTTGTTACACACTCGAAAAGGGAAAAATCAAGATGACAGCAGAAACAGCAAGAAGCTCTCTCAACATGCGATGGCCACATCTTACAATTTCTCACTGTCGGTGAAAAGTACTTGTTTGGATAACCTCACAGTCAACTCTGAGAGTTCTGTGGCCAGGCAACATTTTGCATGACCAGTCCTAATTCTTTTACAGTGACCTGACCTTGGATGGCTCTCTGGCCTCTTAGAGGCAGAACCAGTCTGTCTGAAGTCTTCGGAGTTCCAAGAACAAAGAATGTCACAGCATATGTTGAGAATAACCAGTGATGCATTATGATTGTATGTATTCAAAATATTCTGAAGAATATTTTAAACGCATAATAGCCTAGTGTAAAAGGACCTTTATTATTGCAATTTTCAAACAGCCATTATGTTTACACATTTTCAGGAATGTTATATAGTACAAGGTAAAGCAACTGGTATCTACAGTGTCATCTACTGAAAAATTGATGATCTTAT
The DNA here is from genome assembly GCF_001704415.2 of Capra hircus. NCBI lineage: Eukaryota > Metazoa > Chordata > Mammalia > Artiodactyla > Bovidae > Capra > Capra hircus. The sequence goes on along the minus strand of NC_030814.1, from coordinate 13,149,996 downwards.
TCACAGCAATGTTATTTGAGCTTATTTCTCTTCATTATTATGTAGGGGGTATTACTTATGGGCCAAACTACACAGGGATATAGGTACCTTTGGAAGTTTCTTCCCTGAAGTCCAACGTAACCATTTATTGCAGCAAGTACTCTATAAACTGATAGTGGATAATAATAACAAACCCATTTCCTGCTTTTATGAAGTTTAGAATTCAGTATGGTGACAGACATTAAATCATCATACAAACAAATATATATCATTTAATTTGCTCAATTCATTTAAAGTGTTTGTTCATCTGCTATTTTCAAGATACTGTGTTGAGAGTTCTGGATGAGATAGGCATTTAAAACAATCCCTTGGCCTGCATGACGCCTGTAGTCTTATGAGAGAGAAAGACATATAAAAGATGCTTTATAACACTTTATAACGCATTGTATAAAGCTAGGATTCAGCAGATTCCCTACTCTTCCTTTCTACCATTTCCTTCCCTTCCTTCCTTCCTTCAATTTAATTTTCAATGAATTATTGAATCATATATATTGAAGGCTACATACTAAGTGCAGTACAGATAGGTTCAGCTTTTCAATGATTATGTGCCAGGCACAGTGTAAATTATTTCACGTGCATTAACTTAAGTAGCTTTAAAATTGGTACTATTATTATTCTCATTTTATAGATGAGGAAATTGGAACTCAGAAAGAATGTATTTTGTCCAAATAGGCAAGTGGAAATGTTGGCTTTTGAGGAAGATCTGTGTGACTTCATAATGTGTATTTTTATCCTCTATAAAACTGTATAGAAGATCCGTGTTGTGAGACGTTTTCCAAGGAAAACACAACTGTTAGTAAAAACTAAATAAGAGAAATTATTTCTAAAAAATAAAAGTATTTACCCAATGCTTATTACTCAATTTTAACTCATTAACAGTATCCCTAAATCAATTAAATAACAGTAAGAATGTTTTTAAAATGATATGTTTCAGTGCCTTTCATTAAATACTGCTATAAAATAGCATGATTGTGTATATATACGTCCTATATGTGTATGTGTACACGTGTGCTCAGTCGTGTCTGACCCTGTGACCCCATGGATTGCAGCCTTCCAGGCTACTCTGTCCATAGAATTTCCAGGCAAGAATACCGAAGTGGGTGGCCATGCTCTCCCCCTGGGGATCTTCTTGATCTAGGAACTGAACCCACACCTCCTGTGTCTCCTTCATGAGCAAGCGGATTCTTTACCACACAGCTATCAGGGAAGCCTAGATATACACACATGCACACAAAAAAGACTTCAGAGAAAACTTATCACTCAGATTTTATTTCTGGTCTTAATAGGAGAGCTATTCAGTTCAGTTCAGTTCAGTTCAGTTGCTCAGTCGTGGCCGATTCTTTGTGATCCCATGAATCGCAGCACGCCAGGCCTCCCTGTCCATCACCAACTCCCGGAGTCTACTCAAACTCATGTGCATCGAGTTGGTGATCCCATCCAGCCATCTCATCCTCTGTCGTCCCCTTCTCCTCCTGCCCCCAATCCCTCCCAGCATCAGGATCTTTTCCAATGAGTCAGCTCTTTGCATGAGGTGGCCAAAGTATTGGAGTTTCAGCTTCAGCATCAGTCCTTCCAATGAACACCCAGGACTGATCTCCTTTAGCATGGACTGGTTGGATCTCCTTGCAGTCCAAGGGACTCTCAAGAATCTTCTCCAACACCACAGTTCAAAAGCATCAATTGTTCAGTGCTCAGCTTTCTTCACAGTCCAACTCTCACATCCATACATTGGGACCCACTAATTGCTGTGTCAAAGCCATCGCTGTAACAGTGCAGCCCTGAGAAAGTATGACTTTGGAGGGGTAGTGACAAGTACTGGGAAGAACATCCACCGCAATCTCTGTCCAACTTGACATGCACACCCAGGAGGATGGAGAGAGGCAAGTTGAAGTTTGTTAAAGATCCAAAGTATCTGCTTCCTTCTTTAAGCCTTCTTTGAGGCAGCAAGGCAAGAAAGAAAGATTGTTTACTATTATCTTAGTTAACATGGAGGTCACATACAACTCTCTCTAAGTCAGATTTTTAGCCTGTATTAGTCACGCAACTGTGAAATATGATGACTTACAGCTCTTTCAGTGATGTTTTAGGCAAACAAAGCTGCAAATGACTTGCATAAGCCATGAGTCCTCACATACTGCTTCTGAGGGAGAAAGTCAGTGGAAAATAGTTTAGGCTCTATCTTGGGAAATGTACACAGTTTAGAAGGATTGACCTGTCACTTGGTACCTCTGAGGACCACAGTCTGGCTGAGTGTGGGCTGGCCACAGTAATAAGGTCAGGCACTCATGTGTATTTGAACGCTAAGAGCCACCATGGCTAGGCCTGTTTCTCTACATGGGCTGCAGACTGTACCTTAAGAAACACGTCACTCGCACATACATCCCATAGCACAGGCCATTCACAGCCCTTCACTCCCTCAGGCTCTTGCCAAGAAAATAGAACTACTCACCTGAAGGAAGAATTACATGTCTAACCCTCCCAAGATAAGTAAGGTAATGATCTCTGCCTTGAAGCCTTCTTGTTCCTAGACAACAATTGTAAACAAGTTTAAATGTGTCTTCCTCACCCTTACAGAGGCATTGTGAAACAGTTGGATACCCTGGATCCAATTTCATCCATCCAATGTTTCAAAAATTTAATTCCACTATACCAGCCTCCAGATTAATCTTCCTAAAGTTTCGTTTTGCTAATCTACCTGTTACTCAAATCTATTGCGGGAGACCTGGGTTCAATCCCTGGGTTGGGAAGATCCCCTGGAGAAGGAAATGGCAACCCACTCCAGTATTTTTGCCTGGAGAATCCCATGGACGGAGGAGCCTGGTAGGCTACAGTCCATGGGGTCGCAAAGAGGCAGACACTACTGAGCGACTTCACCATCACCATCACCCATCCCCAACCCTTGCCTTCTTTATGTGTGACCCCTGGCTATTGGATAAAGTATAAAAGATCAAAGAAAGAGTATTCAATCTAAGTTCCCAGAATTATTTCCCATAATATTCTCATGAGTTTGAAGACTCCTGAGTACAATGACCATGCTTTATTTCTTTGGACTGACTGCAATATTTGCATGGTAACTTAAACATAATATACCCTCATTAGCAATTGATATTTATTATTTGTATTATCAAAGTCACATTATTTAAATACCATTAGTTATTTAGAAGCAAAAATATTCAGAAATTAGGATCATTCACTCCATCATTTAAAAAATAATGTACTTTTTTTTTTTTTTACTTTATTTTACTTTACAATACTGTATTGATTTTGCCATACATTGACATGAATCCTCCACGGGTGTACATGAGTTCCCAAACATGAACCCCCCTCCCATCTCCCACCCCATATCATCTCTCTGGATCATCCCCGTGCACCAGCCCCAAGCATCCTGTATCCTGCATTGAACCTAGACTGGCGCTTCGTTTCTTACATGATAGTGTACATGTTTCAGTGCCGTTCTCCCAAATCATCCCACCCTCTCCCTCTCCCTCTGAGTCCAAAAGTCCGCTCTACACATCTGTGTCTCTTTTGCTGTCTCACATACAAGGTCATCATTACCATCTTTCTAAATTCCATATATATGTGTTAGTATACTGTATTGGTGTTTTTCTTTCTGTCTCACTTCACTCTGTATAATCGGCTCTAGTTTCATCCATCTCATTAGAACTGATTCAAATGTATTCTTTTTAATGGCTGAGGAATACTCCATTGTGTATATGTACCACAGCTTTCTTATCCATTCATCTGCTGATGGACATCTAGGTTGTTTCCATGTCCTGGCTATTATAAACAGTGCTGCGATGAACATTGGGGTACATGTGTTTCTTTCAATTCTGGTTTCTTCAGTGTGTATAAAATTCCAAGCTTCAGTAAATCCACTAGTACCAAACACAAGAGGCATTCGCCTATTCTTGGAAAAGTATGGAGAGCTAAAAGTGAATTTTGAAAATGCAATAAAACATGATATTACATAGGAAAAGCATAAATGTTAAAAGTATGTTTTATTGCACTTTCAAAATTCACTTTTAGCTCTCCACACTTTTCCAAGAATAGGAGAATGCCTCTTGTGTTTGGTACTAGTGGATTTACTGAAGCTTGTAATTTTATACAGCAGAAACATTGTCTTTTTTCTCCCCTTAGACAACTCAACTGTAGTTTTTAAATAGAATCCAGTCACACCACCCTTTAAGTGGCCTAGAAATGTCCCTTCAGGGATGTTTTCTCCTTGAGCATATTGAGAATACAGTAATTTCCTGTAATTTCCTCTAATTGGTACAACCTGTCTTGCCATTTTATTAATTCTCCATTGAAAATGAAAACTCTTATAAAAATCTGAAGTGTTTCTTAATTTGTTTACTTTTATAAAGCAAAATGCAATTTTATTAATATCTATAACACAGTATTATAGATATAAGAATACAAGGAACAACAAACTGAAAATTTGTTGAAAATATGCTGAAAATTTTCCATACCAAGATGAATATGGCAGTAGCCGTATTTCTGAAAATATTTGAATGAGGAAAAAATAAAGAGTTTAGCAACAGTCCCTGGCATTATATGACAAAAAATACAGGGGAAAAAATAAAGAAAAGGAAAAAAGAGGGCATCATTCTGCTTCAGTGAAGCATTTTCATACAATGACATAGCAAAGAAATTAAGACTCTTTGAGCCTGAATCTTAATTTTTTAATAAAAAAATTAAAAAATGTTAAATAGTGGAGGATGGAACTGTTTTACACTCATAAATTAATGTAACCAGAACAATCATTTCATTTTATATGAGATTATTTTTAAAATATTACCCAAATATTCAATATTTATAATTATATAATTATTATGAAAGTTATTTAGTTAAAACACATGAAAAATGTCTGTTATAATAATTGCATCTTATTTATGAATATTATCTATACTGGACACATGCATGCATGCTAAGTCTTCCAGGGGATCTTCCCAACCTAGGGATCGAACACACATCTGTTACTATCTAACCTGCATTGGCAGGTGGGTTCTTTCTTTATTACTAGAGCCACCTGGGAAGCTCATCTGGACACAGTGTGCAGTTAATAAGCTTCCAAGAAATCCTGATTGGCAAGATAAGGTCTTGAGCCCTTAATTCAAAGACAAAAATAAATTACTACTTTCTAAAGCTGAGATCATTAAAACAGGGAGTAGCTATTTTTTAATAATTGAACAGATGCATAAATAAAGGCATGAATGAAGAATTCTGAAGCTTACTCTCTTTTTGTACATTTCATACAAGTTCTACACATAAATCTCATGCACAATACAACATATAAATCCTTTTAAAACTTTGATTCTCTCTTTGTATCTTATGGCCAAATCTCTGACTTTATTTATGACGTCTAGAAGAACTATGAAAACAATGTGAATTAAGCCACACAATTGTCTACAAATTCTTCTGCAAACTTATTGATTAAAAGCCAAGTGGTGATTTATCCAAATATATTAGGAAATAATTGTTCTTTTTCTTGTTTTGTGGCTGTAATGACTCTGTAGTCACTCATAAGACTCCAGAATGTAAATATTTAATTTATCATTCTCCATTCTGATATTTATTCTTGAGTAGTAATATAAATCTGATTATTTTTATTTTCTTTGTATATGTTATATTTTAAGTGTATATAGTAATAGATTAAAATATTAAAATACCAAGTGAAATATATAAAGTACACAAATGGTAGTAGCAATCAATCCTGCTAAGAGAGAAAAGTTGCAGAAAACCTGAAAGGAAAGGAAAAAAAATTTAAATAGGACTGATAGATTTCACTTCAAGCTGTCTAAATGAGTAATGAGTGTAATGAAATAACCCTTAATATACTCAGTGAGTTTTCATCAATCACTTCCTAAAGTCTCTGTAACTAAAAATCAGTAACTTATTTCTGATAGCAAATTGTTTGAAGGACCAGGTCCACAGTGCTACATGATAGCACTTTAAAACCAGCATAGTAGCAGCTTACTCTATATAGATGTGGATGCATCTTGTGTGCAGACAGCATTGATGAAGCTGGGGAAATGTGTCTGAAGGAAGTGATTGATCCAGCAAAGGAAGTTTCTATATCTGGCTAAGTTATATCCTAGGTTGTGTGAAAACCTTGGAGTGGCATCTTATTAAAACCAAATCTTCAAGGATGTCAAAAAAGATGGGAAAAAGATATTCAAAAACGGGGAAGAAAGATCACAAAGATACAATTTTCTAAGTGATGCAAAAAGTAGATACTTGACAATGACTCTACCCCCAAAATATTATAATAGACTCTGACAAATAACATATTTAGTTCAGAACCGTCTCTTGGATCACTAAGTAAGTGAGTGTAAGTGAAGTCGCTCAGTCATGTCAGACCCTTTGCGACCCTATGGACTGTAGCCCACCAGGCGCCTCTGTCCAAGGGATTTTCCAGGCAATAGTACTGTAGTGGATTGCCATTTCCTTCTCCAGCGGATCTTCCCGACCCAGGGATCGAAAGCAAGTAATTTCAAAATCATTTTACTTCCTCCTTTGTTGAGTTTGGTTGAGAGAAAAGCAGAGCGTGATTAGCAGGTCTCATTTGACATTTTGGAGTCAGGAAATCTGACTCCAAAACAAGACAGACTGACCTCTAAGAGACTGCTGAGCAGATGAACTCAGACACTTTCTGAGTAAAGATCAGATGTAAATGCTGTCTCAAAACTGAGAGAAAGCATTTCACAAAGTCACTCTGGAGATCACAAGTCACTCTTCAAAGAATTCTAGTTTAGTAACATGTCTGGAAACTAGTCCATGAAGTCCTGTTCCTGATGAGGTTTAAAAGCTAGTTATTTGTTCTTTCATTTTCCCCACTAAATATTTACCCCTTTTAATAAATTTATAGCAAAGGTTCATTACTTCATAGCTTAGTTGGTAAAGAATCCTCCTGCAATGTGAATTGAATTATCGAAAAAGCAAGAGGGTTCTAGAAAAACATCAATTTCTGCTTTATTGACTATGCCAAAATAGTTTGACTGTGTGGATCACCACAAACTGTGGAAAATTCTTCAAGAGATGGGTATACCAGACCATCTGACCTGCCTCTTGAGAAATCTGTATGCAGGTCAGCATACAACAGTTAGAACTAGACATGGAAAAACAGACTTGTTCCAAATAGGAAAGAATTCATCAAGGCTGTATATTGTCACCCTGCTTATTTAACTTATATGCAGAGTACATCATGAGAAACACTGAGCTGGATAAAGCACAAGCTGGAACCAAGATTGCTGGGAGAAATATCAATAATCTCAGATATGCAGATGACACCACCCTTATGGCAGAAAGCGAAGAAGAACTAAGAGCCTCTTGATGAAAGCGAAAGAGGAGAGTGAAAAAGTTGGCTTAAAGCTCAGTTCAGGTCAGTCCAGTTTGGTGGCTCAGTCGTGTCCGACTCTTTGCGACCCCATGAATCGCAGCACGCCAGGCTTCCCTGTCCATCACCATCTCCTGGAGTTCACTCAGAGTCACATCCATTGAGTCAGTGATGCCATCCAGCCATCTCATTCTCAGTTGTCTCCTTCTCCTCCTGCCCCCAATCCCTCCCAGCATCAAAGTCTTCTCCAATGAGTCAACTCTTTGCATGAGGTGGCCAAAATACTGGAGTTTCAGCTTTAGCATCATTCCTTCCAAAGAAATCCCTGGGTTGATCTCCTTTAGAACAGACTAGTTGGCAAATAGATGGGGAAACAGTGGAAACTGTGAGAGACTTTATATTTTTGGGCTCCAAAATCACTGCAGATGGTGACTGCAGCCATGAAATTAAAAGGCACTTGCTCCTTGGAAGAAAAGTTATGACCATCCTAGACAGCATATTAAAAAGCAGAGGCATTACTTTGCCAACAAAGGTCCATCTAGTCAAGGCTATGGTTTTTCCAGTGGTCGTGTATGGGTGTGAGAGTTGGACTATAAAGAAATCTGATCACTGAAGAATTGATGCTTGTGAACTGTGGTGTTGGAGAAGACTCTTGAGAGTCCCTTGGATTGCAAGGAGATCCAACCAGTCCATCCTAAAGGAAATCAGTCCTGAATATTCATGGGAAGGACTGATGCTGAAGCTGAAACTCCAATATTTGGCCACTGATGCAAAGAACTGTCTCGTTTGAAAAGCCCCTGATGCTGGGAAAAATTGAAGGTGGGAGGAGAAGGGGATGACAGAGGATGAGATGGTTGGATGGCATTACCGACTCAATGGACATGAGTTTGAGTAAGCTCCAGGAGTTGGTGATGGACAGGGAAGCCTGTTGTTTTGCAGAGCATGGGGTCACAAAAAGTCGGACAGGACTGAGTGACTGACTGACTGACCCACTCCAGCGTTCTGGCCTGGAAAATTCCATGCGCTGTATAGCCATGGGCTTGCAAAAAGTCAGACACTTTCAGTTCAATTTTAAATTTCAAGAGTCACCTTTCTTTTACAAACAGCATCATCTATTAATATTTCAAGATGACTTTTGCTGACTTCCTACTAGTTTTGACTGCTGTGGAAGCCAGAAATGAGCACTAATCATTCTATGATGTTTATATTCCAGTTTCTTCTCAGTCTTTATTCTGGAACAGTTACAGAGGTTTTGGGAATTCTAGATTGCTGCAAATGATTTCTAACATATATGTGTGTGTGCACTCAGTTGTGTCCAACTCCTCATGATCCCATGGACTGTAGCTCACCAGGCTCCTCAGGCCATAGAATTTTCCAGGCCAGAATCCTGGAATGGGTTGCCATTTCCTACTCCAGGTCATCTTCCCAACCCAGGGATCAAACCTGTGTCTCCGGCATCTCCTTCATGGACAGGTGTGTTCTTTCTCACTGTACCACTTGGGAAACCCCATATTCGTATATGAAAAGAACTAATTAATAGAGATCATGAAAAGCATGCTGAATGGAAAGTGTGCTCTAAAATAAAGCAATTAATTCACACAAATTACCCTTAATTTTATCTATATAGGAAACATAGTGTCATCCTTTTGATTTTCATTCGCTTGATTAAATTTTACTAAACAAGATATATGAGCATGAATAATTTCTTCAGGAGCATTTTAATTTGAGAAAAACATGAATATAAAAAGACTGGATAAATGAACAATAATAAAACCCAAGCTATTTGCATTTAAATAATGTTAAATCCCTTAATTTTTGAATAAAATAGTAAACATGGTGAATAAGTACCTACACATGAATCAAGCTTTTTTTAAGTAAGACTATTCCATTAACTTAAATTTATCATGTTACAAAGAAATGGAAATGTTAGACACTAACTGTATTTAATTTGAAACTCCTATTTCTAGACTTTGTCAAAGAATGTAAGTCTAATCATTAATTACCATGTGTGCATAATATCACTACTTGTTGCTTAGGCTGTGATCAAAATGCAGGGTAGGGAGTAAGATTGGACTCACTCTTAAAATTAACAAGAACTGTTCGGGAATGTCAAGAGTCTAGGCCTGTGGGCTTCGTTAGCCTTCATTTTACTGTGATTGGAAGAGATAGAACACCTCTGCTTTTCCTCTGGTTTTGGGATAAGTATTGACAAGAATATAGAGCAGCTTGAAGCAGTTATTAGAAGGAAAGCTAGAACTTTAATCTGCAGAAGAAAAATTATAGCAGCTATACTAAAGAGTCATAGCCCATTAAATATCCCTTTAAAGAGCAAATAGCTTAGTCTTCTCAGATAATCTCTAAGGAGTAAGAGGTACTGCCTGAGGTCTTGCTTATTACTCTCTTTCAACACATTAATGTGATGAGTCAATAGGAGAGATGGAAAATGGCAGAAAATGAGACTGTATCATTAAAAAATGATCAGTGTTTCACTTGACTTCCTCTCCCTATAGAACCTCACTTTGCACATATTTCCCCGTCTCCCATCTCTCCCTAAATCCTGAAATCCTTCACCTTTGCCTTCCATCATCCATAGTGCATTATTATTAACCAAACCCCTCAATCTCTCCTTTGAACATTCAGCTCATCCTCTTAATCTGCAGGAAAATTGCTTCAACTCTAAGGACATTGTTTCCCCTGCAGACCCAAGAAGTATCCATTTTCCCTCAAACCACTGAGCCTAGGGGCAAGGTACTGTTTTTCCAATGGTCTATTTCCCACTTTCACTGGAAACTCTTAGATCATAAAAGTATATCACTTGTAAAAGTATATCACCTCTACTGAATCATACCCTACATTTCTAGGGAATACTCTTTCACATCACTTTTTGTGAATTTTATGCACACGTTGCTTAATCCCAATTACTCTAACTTCTCTGACGATTGTGTCCCACCTCACTGGTTTATCCACTCAGTGCTACAGTCATACTCCAAACTTCATTACCACCACCCATGCCTTTCTGAAATTCAATTTCATACATCCTGCTCTTTAAGCATCCCACCTATCTATCCATGCCGCTCACCCTGGTACTCTTTTCACCCTCCTTCTGTAGTTGAAATGCCATTGTCAGTCACCATATTCACTCCTTGCTATAAACTGTCTCCTTTGCCCCGTCTCCTTTCATGGCACTCTCTTGGCAAATTGCTGCTGCTGCTGCTAAGTCGCTTCACTCGTGTTCGACTCTGTGCGACCCCATAGACAGCAGCCCACCGGGCTCCCCCATCCCTGGGATTCTTCAGGCAAGAACACTGGAGTGGGTTGCCATTTCCTTCTCCAATGCATGAAAGTGAAAAGTGAAAGTGAAGTTACTCAGTCGTGTCCAGCTCTTAGCGACCCCATGGACTGCAGCCCACCAGGCTCCTCAGTCCATGGGATTTTCCAGGCAAGAGTACTGGAGTGGGGTGCATTGCCTTCTTCGTGGCAAATTGCAATCCTCGTTAAATCAGTCTTTCCATGTATTTCATACCTGTGAGGCTAAATATCATGAAGGAAAACTCAGAACAATGTTAACTGTTCTCTCCCCAGTGTTAGCGTCATAAATCCAAAGTTGGCTCTTAATACCACCGTATAATCATGTTCCAGAAGTCCATATACTTTCTCACTTTCTTAGATGACTATTTCATACCTCTTTTCTCTCCAAACCTCCAACATCTTCTTTCCTAGCTTCACATTCCCCAATGACTTGGTTTCTAACCACAGCCAGAAACGTTCACAAGAGAACTGCTATAGACTCCCCTCACCATATACACTTACCTTTTTGCATCTGAAGCCATATGTCTGCCTTACTGTATGCTACATAGGAGAATATCCATGACCGTAATTGGACCCAGCCCCACCACTTTTATACCACATCCACCCCCATTGCCTCATCAAGAGCATCAACCTAGGACATCAAGCCCGCATCTCTCTCTTCTCTTTCTATATCACCAATATGTTGCTCTCCACTGACTCATTCCTCTTAATCCACAAACATTTTACAAGAAAAAATACTTCTTTTGACACTTCTTCCCAACCATTTTGTTGTTGGTTAGTCACTAAGTTGGGTCCAGCTCTTTTGTGACCCCAGAGACTGTAGACCTCCAGGCTCCTCTGTTCATGGGTTTTCCCAGGGAGGCATTCTGGAGTGGACTGTTTCCTTCCCCAAGGGATTCTCCCAACCCAGGAGTGGAACCTGCCTCTCTTGCACTGGCTGGTGGATTCTCTACCAGGGAAGTCCCCCCAACTATTTACCACCCTTTTCTTTCAGTGAAATTCTTTTCAGTAAAATCCTTCAGAAGAGTAGTTTATATTTCCTAATTCCTGTCCTTTGATTCTCCCTACCTTACCCTAGTCAGGATTTCTCTTACAGTCACAGAAGCTGAGCTTCTCTCATGTTTACTGATCCCCCCACATTGCTAAATCTAATGGTTAGTATCCAGATCTCAGTTTACTTCGTCTATCAGCTGTATTTTCCACAGCTGATTGCTTCTTACTCCTTGACATACTTTCCGTCCTTGAGTCTTAGGACATCACAAATGATTGGTTTTCTCCCAACACACCAATATTTCCTTCCCCGATCTGCTTTGCTGACTCCGTCTCTTCTCCCTGATCTCTAAGTGTTCTAATGCCATAGGACTGAGCTCTACGATCCTCTCGTCTCTTACATCTGCACTCATTTCTTTGGTTACTCATCCAGTCCCAAGGGATTGTACCTCCAGCGCAGCCATCTCAAATCCTAGACTTATACATTTGACTGCCTACTGGACTTCTCTATGTGAATGTTTGATCAACACTGAAAACCCGATAGGGGCAAAACAGAACCTTTAGGTTGGACATCCCCATCTCAACTAATAGCATCTCTTGTCTTGCAATCACTCAGGTCAAAATCATTGTATCATCCTTCTCTATCACATCCCAACAACACCTGGTGACTACTTTCAAAACATTCAGAGCTTGACCCTCCCGCACCCCCCAGCTGCTGTCTCCTTGGTACGAGTCACTGTATATACTCTTGCTTGGATTACTGTAGTAGTTTTCACTGGTCTCTTTACTTTAACCCTTACTTCTTACTCTCTATTCTCAATCACATGGTCAGCATGAATGTTTTAAAATGTAAATCAGACCACAACAGGATTTTGCCCAAATATTGTTAATGGTTCTCTTTTCTCTCTGAGTATAAGTCAGAGTTCTTATGGTGGCCTGCCGCTCTGTATCTCTTGCCTGTAATTGCCTCTACCCATACAGATACGTTCTTCAACCTCCCCCACCTCATACATATATATTATCCGAACTCATCTCTTCCTACTTTCACCCTCCCTCTCTCTCTTCCAGACAGTCATAGCCCTCTCTGTTCCCCCAATTTTTCCTCTCCCATTGCATTTATCCCATTGCATTTATTAAACAAAGATCATGGCACCCTGTCCCATCACTTCATGGCATCCTGTCCCATCACTTCATGGCAAATAGATGGAAAAACAGTGGAAATAGTGGAAGACTTTATTTGGGGGGGCTCCAAAATCACTGCAGATGGTGACTGCAGCCAGGAAATAAAAAGATGCTTACTCCTTGGAAGAAAGGTTATGACCAACCTAGACAGCATATTCAAAAGCAGAGACACTACTTTGTCAACAAAAGTCCGTCTAGTCAAGGCTGTTTTTTCCATTGGTCATGTATGGATGTGAGTTGGACTGTGAAGAAGGCTGAGCACCGAAGAATTGATGCTTTTGAACTGTGATGTTGGAGAAGACTCTTGCAAGTCCCTTGGACTGCAAGGAGGTCCAACTAGTCCATCCTAAAGGAGATCAGTCCTGGGTGTTCATTGGAAGGACTGATGCTAAAGCTGAAACTCCAATACTTTGGCTACATGATGCAAAGAGCTGACTCATTGGAAAAGACCCTGATACTGGGAAAGACTGAGGGCAAGAGGAGAAGGGGACGACAGAGGATGAGATGGTTGGATGGCATTATTGACTCAATGAGCATGAGTTTGGGTAAACTCCAGGAGTTGGTGATGGATAGGGAGGCCTGGCGTGCTGCGATTCATGGGGTCGCAAAGAGACACAACTGAGCGGCTATGTAACTAAAAATGCTATGTTATTTAACTGTTTATTATCCTATACACTTAGTTGAATCAGAACCTGAGACAAGTTATCTATGGACATTTTTGAAGGTGGGGAAGGAGGAGAGGGTGGACGAGGGAAGGAAGGCAGGAACAGGAGTGGATCAAGTGGAAGACATATTATAAAGAAGATGCCCCTGTGGGTACCTCGAAACCTTGAGACACAGCATTAAATATCTGCATAAGAAGTATGAAGGAACTGGGGCACTTTGTTGCCAACTCCTACTCATTGGTGTTTAAGGGCTGCTCCTGGTGGAGCCCATGAGAGTCCCCAGAGAAGAGGTGGAAATAGTTGGAAGATAGGCAGACAGTTATGGGAAATGTCAGTGTCAAGGGGCTACAGCAGGGCATTAAGAGCTTTGTATGTTTTGGCATGCTGTCTGCGTTTCCCCCCTTTAATAAAAATAGTCTCAAAGAGAGTATTAATGTTCATTCTTTAAATTCATGGATGTATCCAAATGACCTAGAACAGTCCCGGAGGCATTCAGGAAAGATGTTTTGAATGAATTTGCCTGCTTCCTGTATGTTGATGACTTTCTAGTCTATTTCTCCAACCTTTTTTTAATATCCTCATTAATATTTCCAAAAGCCTCTTGAATAGGTCCAAGCAGAAGTCTTCCATGCACTTCAAATATTGGAAATATGTTGCAGAACACATCTTCACACCACCAATATCAGTCTCAGACTTAGTTATTCTACCACAATCTCTCTTCCTCTTATAAACAGAAGTCATGGTGTCAGTGAAACTTCTTTCCAATTTGCAATTTACAATATAAAATTGACAATTTCTATCACTAACCTACGTCTTACATCAGCAGTCTCCTTTTCATTAATTGGCTTGTATTTTCCACTAGACGTTGGTGAATCTTCCTATGGATTTATAACAACCTCTCAAATACCCTGGGGCTTCCCTGGTGGCTCAAATGGTAAAAAATCTGCCTGCAATGTGGGAGACCCAGGTTCAATCCCTGGGTAGGGGAAATCCCATGGAGAAGAGAATGGTGGTGCTAGTAGCAAAGAGCCTGCCTGTCAATGCAGGAGACATAAGAGATGCTGGTTTGATCCCTGGGTCGGGAAGATCCCTGGAGGAGGGCATGCCAACCCACTTCAGTATTCTTGCCTGGAGAAGAATGTGTGCTGAGTGTGTGCTAAGCCCACTCAAATACCCTGGGAAAAACTCTGAACTCTCGTTAACTTTAGACCTTCTACTCTATTATAATATTTCCAGAATGATACTTATAAAACATGAATCTAATTGGGTCATTTTCTTGCTTAAAAATTTTGGGTAACTTTAAATCATGTAAAGTATATATTTTAAATTAATTATTGTGTCAGGCAAAACCTTTCCTTTCTGTATAACCTTTCTTTCTCAGCCAGTCCCTAGTTTAATTCATTTATCAATATATTTAATTAATATATGCTGAAGTGGCCACCATATTCTACATCCTGACTAACCACCAACTATTACCAAAGTATCTTTTTTTTCTGGAGTAGGCCTAAAGTAAACTCTTAAAAATACATATATTAAAATATTAATAGTTCTATACTTGCAAATAAATATAAATATATATATTTAAATGTATTAGTTATATATACGCAACTTAATCAAAGTTTTCTACTATTTCTTTATTCATAATAATAATAAGCATGTCATATTTTAGCTATGCTGATGCTGTTGTTTCAAAGAAATCACAACTTTTTTAGCTCACCTTATTACCTTCCAGGTGCAGAAAAGTTTGGTCCCAGTGAGGCCGCATCAAAACACCATTACTTCATTTGAAATGTATTTGATGATTCTATTCCTCTCTGCACTTCAGTAATATCAATATAGTAACTAAGGATAGAATGTTTCATTTGTCAAAATGTATGTATTTTATTTTTGTGAAATCACATAGACCTTAATTTATCAAAAATAATAAAAAGTAATGCTTTTCTAAAAATTTCATATGAGAGAGAAAAAATAGTGATCTTTTCTTTTGGGGTGGCTTCAAGCGTCTAAACAGGGATTGGAACAAGGGCTTCTTTCTCAGAATGAGTACACAGTTGTGAAACAAGGAGACACGTGTTCTTCCTTATGGAGCATACTTTTCAGTAGAAATGAGTGGTAACAAGCAAACAAATACATATACAACTGCAGAGATTAATTATAAAAATGAAAAGGGCCTTAATTAGATAAGGTGGTCAGAGCAGGTCTTTCTGGGGAAGGGTTTGATCTGAGACCTGATGTGGAGAAGGAGCAAACTAGTGAAAAACTAATAAGCAATCCTCCGGGGCAGAGGAAATAATACTCAAAGGCACTTAGCTGGGAGAGTTTACTATATTCAAGGACTTCCCTGGTGGCTCAGACGGTAAAGCGTCTGCCTACAATGCAGGAGACCTGGATTCGATCCCTGGGTTGGGAAGATCCCCCGGAGAAGGAAATGGCAACCCACTCCAGTATTCTTGCCTGGAAAATCCCATGGACGGTAGGCTACAGTCCACGGGGCCGCAAAGTGTCGGACACGACTGAGCAACTTCACTCACTCACTATATTCAAGACTCAGAAAATTCTCATAGCTGGAGCAAAGCGGGCCAGGGAAGAGAATAAGGAAACTAATTTGGAAACAGAGACGGAGACTGGATAGGGGAAAAGTCTGCAAACTTTGGTAAGGAGTTTGCACTTTATTGTTGGCGCTCTCAGAAATTTTCAAAAGGGCTCCCCAAATAGAATTATTTCAGCCAGGTATATAAGCCTCATTGCTGTGACTTCTGTGTGAAAACTGGCTTCAGAGAGATGAGAGTGAAAGCAGAGAGACCATTGTGAGATTATGGGATTATTTACAGGTGGGGGTGCCAAATGAGAAGCTGGAAGTTCACGTCTGGAGTTAAATGTTATGCTAGTCTGCTTGGGACACCATAAAAATGCCATACATGGGTGGTTTCAACGACAGAAATGTGTTTCATCACAGTTTTGGAGTCTGGAAATTCCGAGATCAAGGTGCTGTAATGTAGATTTTCCTCCAAGGGCTTTTCTCTTGGTCTGTAGGTGGCCACCATCAGACTGTGTGCTCGCCTGACCTTTTTATGTGTGCATAGAGAGTGAGCTCTTGGGTACCTCTCCTTACAAGCATACTAATCCCACAGTAATCATAATTATAATCTAATAATCTAATTATTATAATTTAATTATCTCACAAAGACTCCATCTTCAAATACCATCACCCTGATACCATAGCTTCAGCATGTGTATCTGGGGACAAAGGGAGGTGCAATCCAGTCCAGGATGAGGTCTGACTCAACACGTGAAAATGAGAATGAAATTTTAAGAAGGAAATCAGAATATAGAATATACATGGTTTCCAAGGATGAAAACATTAAGGCTTTTATTTTTATCTTTTCATGATTTTATACAAACTCTTTCTTCCTTAGAACTTGAATACACTTTCTGATCATTATTTGAGGGCTATACATGTGCCAGGCACTTTTTTTTTCATTAACTGTAATCACAAAATTGTGGGGTAGGTATTCGAGTTTTTAATTTAGAATAAGAATATTCTTCCATCGCCTTTTTCCCCATTTATGTATCAAAAATAATGAAATTATTAGTATGATTTCTCATACAAATTATCCATCTTGTTTTACTTGATTTCTCTTTAATATCCTGGTCTTTGAGGTGTGATTTTCCATAAAATCTCTCATGCACCGTGCTTAGTCACTCAGTCGTGTCTGACTCTTAGCAACCCCGTGGACTGTAGCTCACCAGGCTTCTCTGTCCATGGGATTCTCCAGGCAAGAATACTGGAGTGGGTTGACATGCCCTCCTCCAGGGGATCTTCCCAACCCAGGGATCAAACCCAGGTCTCCCCCATTGCAGGCGGATTCTTTACCACCTATCTGAGCCATCAGGGAATCCAAAGAATACTGGAGTGAGTACTCTGCCCCTTCTCAGGGGGATCTTCCTGACCCAGAAATCAAACCAGAGTCTCCCGCATTTCAGGTGGATTCTTTACCAGCTGAGCTATCAGAGAAGCCAGGAATCTCTGATATCTATATATAAACTGTGTATGAGTTTATCTGTATATATCCTATATCCATGTGTGTACGTTTGTCAGTGCAAACTACTCCATCGTTGCGTTTACCATCGTATAATTCTTATTCTTCCTCTTACTTTATAGTAAATTTTCTCTCTTCAGTAACTTGTGTCAAGAAAAAAATATATTGACGTGTAGCTCTTGACTGGATTTATGCCTAGGAATGTAGTTTTTCAGCCACCCATTTTCAGAGTTGGAGAATTCATACTGTATTTGTGGAGACATATATTGACATGTATATATCTCTATCTATTTCAAAATAAATACATGTGTGTATACATTTTATATACTTGTCTGGGAAAATTAGGAAACAACTGTTTTCTGAGTTTACCTCTGTAGTGAAAATTCATTATTTGTCATGTACTGGGAAAATAACATATATTCTTGGAACAGTTTCCTTTGTTATCTCCTTATAACCATAATATAGAGGTTTCCCAGGTGGCTCAGTGGTGAGGAATCTGCCTGCCTATGCAGGAGACGCAGGTTCAATCCCTGGGTTGGGAAGATCCCCTGGAGGAGGAAATGGTAACCCACTCCAGTATTCTTGCCTGGAGAATCCCATGGACAGAGGAGCCTGGCAAGTTGCAGTCCATGGAGTCCCAAAGAATTGACACGACAGGCTTCCCTGGTAGGTCAGAAGGTAAAGTGCCCGGGACCAGCCCCGGTGGATCCAGGGTGATTCGAAGGTGGGGACGGAGTCGGCGTCCTGGAAAAAACTTATTTAATTACAGATATAGAGGGAGATTAGAAACAGATAGTGTAGTAGAAAAAGAGGCTGAATTCAGATAGGAAAACGGGGAGCGAGAAAAAGACGACACGGGGGAATCAGTCTTTCCAGAAACTGACCCGATTTCTTTATGTTTCAGGTTTGTTTATGTACCTTTTTGTTATACATAGGGATGAATACAGAGTCACGCGGGGGTCAGCAGACCTGACCCTTGTCCCAATCAGGTGCTTCATATAAAATTATACAAAGGTCTTATGAGTTTCATCATCTTCTAGCCATGAGGTCTGCTGACATTTTATGGCCCTTTCTGATACCGGTCAGTTAACCAGAAAACTTATTTTTCCAGGGGTGATTTTTTCTTAAATCAGGCGCCACCCTCCAAATAAAGTTGCATTCCTATAGGATGAGGGTGTAGTGAGTTACAATCAAGAAAGGAATTTACTTAACTTAAGGTTTAACATGATTAATCTAAAAGGTTAATACTTATTTCTCCTATATGCTAGTTATATTCATTATAAGGACAGGAATATGGAGATTTAGCAGCAAGTATTGGCTCAACAAATGTAAACCCTTCACCAATGTTCCCCTTAAGATCTATTCTGTCTTAAGATAGTGATAAAGTTACATTTTTGCATAGCAAGGACGCAGTGATTTATAGTGATTTATAACAAAGTACAGTGATCTATAACAAAAGAGAAGATTCACTAACTCAAAAAGTCTAGTATTGCTAACATCAAAAACTACTATATTTCCTTTTCTATATTCCAAATACATTGATTAATATATCCCCAGGTGCCTAAGGATATGGAGGCCTGATGGCAATCATTGACTCATCAATGAAAAAAGCCCTGTGCTAATACTCCAAACTCTCTGTGCTGTTTATGGCTGAGAGGCTGTCACACAAGCTAGTCTGTCAGCAGAGAGGTTTGACCTGAGACATCTTGTCACACCCAGGGCAGGGAATCAGCAGTAATTATTGGCAGGACAAATGAAAATACCCTTCACCAATGTAATTCCTAATCAACCTACTAATACTATACTAATGATCTTCTAACTTCTCAAAAGAGTCTGTATTTAGAAAGTTTTAAAACATCCCATGCCTCTCACTGTTGGGAGGCTGTAAACAATCACATGCGGCCGGACGACCCTGATCAGGCAGGCCAGAGAACCTCCAGAGTTTGTAAGTTGAAACACTCTTATCACGCCCAGGAATTTTTATTAACTGGAGTTGCAAGTTAACTCCTTCTCTGAGAGAAATGGTTATGGGGGAGAGCTCCCCGTAAAGTACTCTGATTTGGGGATAGATGCTCGGGAGCAGGGGGTTTCCTGAGGCTTGATCACGCCTTTACGTAAGCCAAGCTTCCTTCCTCATGACCTTTGCCATGGGCGGAGTTCCTCACTCTGGCTCCCAACAGTAAACTGTCTGCCTGCAATGCGGGAGGCCTGGGTTTGATCCCTGGGTCAGGAAGATCCTTGGAGAAGGAAATGGCAACCTACTCCAGTACTCTTGCCTGGAAAATTCCATGGATGGAGGAGCCTGGTAGGCTATAGTCCATGGAATCACTAAGAGTCGGACACGACTGAGCAACTTCACTGGAGCAAGCACACATATACATATTATAAATTACGCCTTACTCTCCTGTTTCTAATTTCCATGGAGATCCAAATTTTCCCCCTCTCACTTTCTGATTTGTCTCTTCGCATCTTTTCTTCTTTAACCTCAGTACAGGAAGTATGTTCAAATAATATTTCTGCTTTACAAAAGCTACCTCCAAAGAAGTAGGCATGATGTTTATATATATATATATATATCGAATGCGATTAAACTCATCAGGCCAGTCTGTCAATTCTCAATAAGCTCTCAGTGGCTCAGGAGCTCATAGTCTGTGCTGAAAAGGTCACGTCGTGTTTCTAGTCATATTCTAGTGTGCCGCGAGTCCTTTGAATCACAAGGTGTTTTCTTTATATTGCTTTTTCCCATCTAGTTAAATCATATTCCTGGCATATGGGCATAAAGTCACATTTTGAGTAAATGAGAATGTTCTCCTTCACCTATCTTGTACGTTATTGCTAAGAACGTATAAGGAGGAACTGTGGGTCTATTTCACTGAAGGTGTCAGCTTATGTCCTTTTACCAAAACAGCATAAATGACAGTGAGCGGAATTAGGAATCACATGTGGGCAGGTGAAAATGTAAGTACACTCAGGCTTTTAATTGATGATTTGTGTATTAAAGCAAATATTTACAGATAGATTTTTTTCTTCTCTTTAACATCCTTCCTCTGAAGTAAATTACTGAGCAAGGAAAAAAAAAAAACATTGTTACAATGCTTTTCTAGCCCCATTGTGTATCAACCAAGCTGAGGAAAAAACAAGTGGAGAATAAATGAATCTCAAATACCCCTGCCTTACTGTGTTTTCTTACTTTGAAAGGACCCTTTCACTCATCTCTCTGTATCTGTAGGTCGCAGGTGTTGTTGAGATTTAATAAAGACACCTCCAGGCACAAGGAGTCTTTCTGAACATGGTCAGTAAATGTCCTTTGCTTTCCTGGGTAGACAGTGTATAGTCAGTCAATTTAGGGCTGCTCCAAATGACCTACACAGCCCTCTGTAATCCTGAAATTCTGTAATGAGGAAACAGTTAAACAGAGCAAGTCTCCCGTGTGTGCACCTGCTCTCTTTATCTCGAGGGAATGGCAGGATGATATATCTCAAAGAGGAACAGACTAGGAAACAGACAAGTTGGAGGTGGTACTGGTTCAACATTCTGAAGGATTTGCCTCCAACTTTGGCTATGAAGATGCAGCTAGCAAAGAAGTGAGACTGGTAAGAATATATGTTTTGAAATTCAGGTTTGATTTACATGCAGTGTGTGAAATCATTTCAGATCTGTATATACAGGATTGTCTATAGAGTATAAACAAAGATGATATGATGTCTCTGAAGTAACATTTTCATTATTATTAGAAAGAGATATTCTATTACCAGAACTATAAAGCACCTGGAACTTTACGATGAGATAATACTTTATATTTTAATAGTTGGGGCAAAAATTGTTTATCTCTTCACATGTGTAAACTGAACCAAGAGCCTGAGGAATAGTTCTTAGACATGGTTATGCCGTATTCTGTGCTTGCTTTCTGGTTGTTAAATAAAACATGCAAAGTAGATTCAAATGATGAAGGCCTATTTTTATCTGATGAGCTGCTTACTTAATCATTTGCTTGGATCCAAAGGTGCAAAATACAAAATTCAGGCCAAAAGGATTTATTAAAGCGAAACTGTCTCTCTCCACTGATATTGTAATTTGTGGAGCTGAATATTTCTGAATAGTGAAACAATCACAGGAGAGATGACTTGCATGCATAGCACTGAACAATAAGATAGATCGTTTCTCTAATTTTTAATATAAACTGTGGTCCAGGAATTGGCTGACTACCAGGCAGCTGGAACAGGGAAATGGCATGCTGTATTGTTGCTCTGAAAATCAGTGTAAGTGGACCCTTCAGAGAAATGTTTGCAGGCTGGAAGCTGGGACATCTTGAGAGCTTTTCCACTTGTAACCTTTCACTGTGCCCATTATGGACAGCAGGAATGTCAGGATGTACTAAGGGCAATTTTCTAGAGAAAAGTCCAAGGGGGTTGATAGAGGGAGCTAACCTTTCATATAACACCATTCCCCTGTCAGAGCTTCATAAATGCAACTCCACCAACCTGCTGTCCTTTCTTCAGACACTTGAGGGATGGTACGGGGAGGGAGGTGGGGGGATGGTTCAGGATAGGGGACATGTGTACACCCGTGATAGATTCATGTTGATGTATGGCAAAACCAATACAATTTAAAAAAAAAGAAAAATAAATGAAGAAATAAAGAAGATAATTTTCACTTTAAATTTCAGCCCAGAGTTCTCAATCCTTTGTGAGGGTTAGTTATGCCAAAATGTGCATTAAAGTCATTTGTATCCTTCTAATATTGTCATGCGTATTGCAGAAGAGAAAAGAAAAGATAAAAATAAAGTCAACTGTTTTCACCAGTTTTATGTTTGCATACCCCCTGCTTATTCACAGCTACAGATGGTCCCGGTATTACTCTCAGGTGTTAATTTCTCTCTTCCGTTTGTTCCAGCTGTTATGTACTAGGCGGGCAGAAAGTCTCTCAGAAACAAGTGCTACTGAGACGTGTTTTCCCATCTGCAATACATACAGGTTTATTTATCTTGCTATTGTGTGCTGTTTTAGTTAGCGCTTGTAAACTTTGCATTCTTCTGGGAGAAAGAGTTTTCTTTCCCATATTTCATTTGCTCCGTTACAATCTCTAATTCACTAAGGCAGATAATATTACAGTGACAGTTATAAGGTAGATACATTATTCAGACTAAGATGGTACGGAACTGAAACAGCCAAGCGTTATTTCTATCACTGCAGGTTTAAATCTATTAGGTGAATGATCCCTTTTTATGCATAAACCTTCATAAATATTATTTTGACATCAGAATCATAAATTCTCTTTTGCTTTAATCATGTTTCTAATGAATTAGTGAGATTAATGAAGCCCACAAATAAATATTCTTGGTCTTAGTGCATCGTGAAGTGCAGATAATTCTCAATAACGGCCAAATGGAAAATTCATTTTCCTTTTACAGAAATGGAAAAGCAAAAAAAAAAAAAAGAAAGAAAGAAATGGAAAAGCAGAAAGCAAGGCTGGAACATCATCTCAAGGTGTGTTTAAGAAAACTGGCTTATCATGAACCCTAGCTAGCACTGTTTCCTGCTCCATTAATGCTTCAGGATGAAAATCTTCGATGTTCAGCCCCATTTTACGTCATCCCTATGCCAACTCCCTACTGTAATGGCAGACTCCAAAATGTATTCTGAGGAAGAATGCTGCCATTCAGGCTGCAACATAAGTGACATTTCCCCTTAGAAGAGACAGGTAGCATCGTATCAGTAATTATCGACCATGGGCAGAGTGGTGAGCACCCAGATTCTGGCTGTGTTACTTTGCTAGGCTGCTAAAACAAAGTACTACAAACTGTGTGCGCATGTGTGCTCAGCTGCTGAGTTGTGTCTGGCTCCTTGTGACCCTGTGGCCTGTAGCCCACCAGGCCCTTCTGTCCGTGGGATTCTCCAGGCAAGAATCCTGGAGGCGGTTGCTGTTTCCTCCTCCAGGGGATCTTCCTGACCCAGGGATGGAACCAGCATCTCCTGCATTGGCAGGTGGACTGTGTGCCTCACAGCCTTACAACAGAAGTTTCTTATCTCACAGTCATGGATGCTAGAGCTCTGAAGGTTAGATGTTATTGGGGTGGGTTCCTTCTGAGGACTGTGAGGGAAGGATGTGTTCCAGGCCTCTCTCTTGGCCCTGTAGATGGCCATTTCCTCCCTGTATCTGTTTACATAACTCTCTACCTACGTATGTTTCTAAGTCCAAATGTCTCCTTTCTATAAAAACACCAGTTATATTGGATCTGGGGCTCACCCTAGTCTAGGATGACCTCATCCTTTACGTCTGTACCAATTCAATTTTCTAAATAAGCTTGCATTCTGAGATATGGGGATCTAGGACTTCAACATATGAATTTTGGGAGAATGATTCAACCCATAGCATGTGCTTTATCGACATTTTTTTCCACTTGCAAAAGAATATGAGAGGGATATTCAACATAATATATCCTTTTAGGGAAACAAAAATGGAAGCCCCAGAGGAATCCCATCACACTCTACCATAATGGATAAGGACTCACATGTCTTTCAGTAGTATGCAGATACGTGAGTTATATCTATTCCATATCATATAGACTAGACATATGAATTATAAAATATTTATTTGAGAACACTATGCAGCAATTAAAAACAGAAACTACTGCCACTTTAACATACAAGTTGAATCATACAAATTTTAGTGAAGTTACAGAGCAACCAGACTCTCATGCATTATTGTAAAATGGCCCAGCCTTTCTGAAAAGCTTCTTGGCACTACTTACTGGCATCACTTGCTCTATAATACAGAAAATTTTCCCTAGATATCTGCTAAAGAAAAATTATGGCATTTGTGCAGCAAAATACATGTACAAGAATGTTCATGGCAACTTTATTAATAATAGAAAAAACTGCAAACTACTAACTTGGCCTTCAAGATTAGAATGGACAAGTGAATTCTGGCATGTTCATAGACGAATATTACACAATAGATAAAAAGAGCAGACTACTGTGAGATACAATATCATAACTAAGTCTTACAGACACAATGCAGGCCAAAATATCCAAAATAAATAAATATATACCATAAAATTCTACTTATATGAAATTCAAACATGATTGATTTAATAGTGATAAACATAAGAATAAAAGTGAATAATTTTAGAGGTATGTTATTAACTGGGGGTAGATGCAGGCATGGGAAAAAACTTACAGTACACTTCATGTTCTGTACTTCATCCAGGCCATGTGAAATGGGTAAATGAGTATGTAAAATTTCAGCAATTTTTGTGTATGTGTTATCCTCAAAAAAGTTTAAACCCCACAAAAATTAAATAAAAATAAAAGAGGAGATCAGATAACTTGTAAAGCACTTTTCCCATGAAAACGTTTGGGATGTGTTCAGTCGCTTAGTTGTGTCTGACTCTTTGTAACCTCATGGACTGCAGCACGCCAGGCTGCCAGGTCCTTCACTGTCTCCCAGAGTTTGCTCAAACTCCTGTATATTGAATTGAGGTTGCCATGCATCGTCTCATCCTCTGTCTTCCCCTTCTACTCCTGCTTTCAGGCTTTCCAAGCACCAGGGTCTTTTCCAATGAGTTGGCCACTAGCATCAGGTGGCCAAAGTATCAGAGATTCAGCACCGGTCCTTCCAATGAATATTCAGGATTCATTTCCATTATGATTGACAGGTTTAATCTCCTTGCCATATAAGGGACTCTCAAGACTCTTCTCAAGCACTTTCAAAATCATCACAACTTTGGCACTCAGCCTTCTTTGTTGTCCAACTCTCACATCTGTACTTGACTACTGGAAAAACCATAGCTTTGACTATAGGTACCCTTGTCAGCAAAGTGATATCTCTGCTTTAAAAATGCTGTGAAGGTTTGTCATAGCTTTTCTTCCAAGGAGCAATTGTCTTTTAATTTCATGGCTGCACTTACCATTTGCAGTGATTTTGGAGCCCAGGAAAATAAAGTCTGTCACTGTTTCCATTTTCCCCCATCTATTTGCCGTGAAGTGATGGGACCAGATGCCATGTTCTTCATTTTTTGAACATTGAGATTTAACCCAGCTTTTTCACTTTCTTTCACCTTCATCAAGAGCCTCTTTAGTTCCTCTTTGCTTTCTGCCATAAGGGTGATGTCATCTGAATATCTGAGGTTATTATTGCTATTTCTCCCAGCAATCTTAATTCCAGCTTGAACTTCATTCAGTCTGGCAAATTACATGATGTACTCTGCATATAAATAAATACAGCCTTGACATACTCCTTTCCAAATTTTGAACCAGTTCATTTTTCCATGTCTGGTTCTGACTTTTTCTTCTTGACCTGCATACAGGTTTTTCAGGAGGCAGGTAAGGTGGCCTGGTATTCCCATCTCTATAAGAATTTTCCACAGTTTATTGTGATCCACACAGTCAAAGGCTTTAGCTTAGTCAGTGAAGCAGAAGTAGACTTTTTTTCTGGAATTCCCTTTTTTTTCTATGTTCCAACAGAGTTGGCAACTTGATATCTTGTTCCTCTGCCTTTTCTAAATCCAGCTTGAACATCTGGAATTCTCGGCTCAGAAAACTGTTGACACTTATGTTGAAGCATTTTGAACATTACCTTGTCAACATGTGAAAGGAGTTCAACTGTATGGTTGTTTGAACATTCTTTGGCATTGCCCTTCTTCAGGACTGGAATGAAAACTGACCTTTTCCAGTCCTGTGGCCACTGCTGAGTTTTCAAATTTGCTGGTGTATTGAGTGAAGTACCTTAACAGCATCATCTTTGGGGATCCAAACTAGCTAGCTGGAATTCTATAACCTCCACTAGCTTCATTTGTAGAGATGCTTCTTAAGTCCCACTTGACTTCACACTCCAGGATGTCTGGCTCTGGGTGAATGATCACATCACTGTGGTTGTCCAGGTCATTAAGACCTTTTTTGTATAGTTCTTCTGTATTTTCCTGCCACTTTTTAATATCGTCTGCTTCTGTTAGGTCCATACCATTTCTTCATTGTGCCTATCTTTCTATGAAATGTTCCCTTGGTATTTCTAATTTTCTTGAAGAGATCTGCAGTCTTTCTCATTTTATTGTTTCCCTCTGTTTCCTTGCATTGTTCACCTAAGAAGCCTTTCTTAGCTCCCATTGGTATTCTTTGGAACTCTGCATTCTGATATGTTTATGTTTCCTTTTCTCCTTTGCCTTTCACTTCTTTTCTCGTCTCAGCTATCTGTAAGGCCTCCTGAAACAATCATTTTGCCCTTTTGCAATTCTTTTTCTTGGGCACGATTTTGATGTCTGCCTCCTGTACAATGATATGAATCACCATCCGTGTTTCTTATGGCACTCTATCTGATTTAATCCCTTGAATCTATTTGTCACTTCCACTGCATAATCATAAGGGATTTGATTTAGGTCATACCTGAGCGGCCTAGTGGTTTTCCCTACTTTCTTCAATTTATGTCTGAATTTTGAAATAAGGAGTTCATGATCTGAGCCACAGTCAGTTCCCGGTCTTATTTTTGCTGGCTGTATAGAGCTTACCCATCTTTGACTGCAAAGAATATAATCATTCTGGTTTCAGTATTGACCATCTGGTGATGTCCATGTGCAGAGTCATCTCTTGTTGGAAAAGGATGTTTGTTATGACCAGTGTGTTCAATTCTGTTAGCCTTTGCCCTGCTTCATTTTGTACTCCAAGGCCAAGCTTGCCTTTACTCCAGGTATCTCTTGACTTTCTGCTTTTGCATTCCAGTCTCTGTTAATAAAAAAGACATCCTTTTTTTGGTGTTAGCTCTAAAAGGTCTTATAGGTCTTCACAGATCCATTCAACTTCAGCGTCTTTGGCATTAGTGGCTGGGGCATAGACTTGGATTACTGTGATATTGAATGGTTTGCCTTGGAAACAAACTCCAAGATCATTCTGTCATTTTGGGGATTGTACCCAAGTACTATATTTTGGATTCTTCTGTTGACTTTGAGGGCTACTCCATGTCTTCTAAGGGATTCTTGCCCACAGTAGTAGATGTAATGGTCATCTGAATTAAATTCACCCATTCTTGTCTGTTTTAGTTCACTGATTTCTAAAATGTCGATGTTCACTCTTGCCATCTCCTGTTTGACCACTTCCAGTTTACCTTGGTTCATTGACCTAACATCCAGGTTCCTATGCAATGTTGCTCTTTACAACACTGGACTTTACTTTCACCACCAGACATGTCTACAGCTGGCCATTGTTTCTGCTTTGGCTCAGCCTGTTCATTCCTTCTGGAGTTATTTCCCTTCTTCTCCCGTAGCATAGTGGACACCTTGTGACCCACAGGCTTCATCTTTCAATGTCCTATCTTTTTGCCTTTTCATGCTGCTCATGGGTTTCTCAAGGCAAGAACACTCAAGTGGTTTGCTCTTCCCTTCTCCAGTGGACCACATTTCATCAGAACTCTCCATCATGACCTATATGTCTTGGGTGGCCCTACTGGGCATGGCTCATTGTCTTATTAAATTACACAAAGCTGTGATCCATGTGATCATTCTGGCTAGTTTTCTGTGATTGTGATTTTCATTCTGACCAGATTAAAACAGCAAAGTTTTAAAATTCTAAGTTTGAAAGTTAGTTGAAGTAGAATCTTCTACCCTCCAATTTAGAGATCTGATACTTCTAGTTGTCAGACAGTCAGCTATACGAAGTAATTGGGGAATTCCCACTTAACATGAAAAACATCCCTTGCTCCCTACTGGCTTAAATTAGGAAGCAATGGTAGTAAGATGGCTGTTTTCTCACATTCTGCCCCACCCCAACTTCCTCTCTGACATCAGGCCCACACTACACTCTCCTCATTCAAGACACATAGGAAATTCCCGTTTTATAATAGGTATTTGTGGAAAATATTGGGCTCTGGGGAATGATTAAGGCATTCCTATATGTTGCATTTATTTTAATCTTTTACATTTGAATCCAAAGTCAAGGCCCAGGCCTGGGGCATTTTCAGTTCATGCCAAAATACCAGAAGAAGAGATATTTTGATTTGAATGACTCAGGCTACTCACCAAATATTTACAAGTCCTTTCACACCCTTTACTCTGCAATGAAGAACTTGTGAATTTGGAGGCATTCCAGAATCATATAAATCCCTCTATTCTGACTTCCAATTCAAAGCTCTTGAAAGGAAAAACTAATCCCTAATTGAAAGTATTGGGAACATTGTTTATAAATGTCAGGGAATTCTAAATATTTTACCTAACATTTCCTATGGGTCTTCATAGAAGGAAGAATATATACACTCACTAGGTTAAGAAGTTGCAGCTTGAGAAATTCTACATGCTTTTAACACTGAATTGTTATAGAGGAAGAAAACCCTTTTGGGATCCATCAAATAATAAGCAGATATATATTCTGAGAAATAATACAGGGATTTATCCTTTCTCTTTATTCTCTTAGTCAATTGCTTAATTGCTTGCTTTCTTAGTAAGCAGCCACCTTCCAATGCATGTAACTTGTAGCCATGATTCCTCCTGATCCCTGCGCTTTTAAGTCCAAACCCACTCTGTCACTTTTTAAGGAAAAGAGCTAAAGTGCCAGGATATTTAAAGGATGAGAAAGAATATCAAAAAGAACGGGTCAAAGATATAAAGAATGAGTCAAAGATAATAAAGGATGGAAAAAGCGATTAAAAGTGTCAGTCATTAGGCCCAAGGATTAATTAAATATGTCAGTTATTAAGCTGTTAATAACTTCTAATAAATAGTTTTACTAGAATGATATTGAAATAAAAACATTTTATTAAAATATGTAGAAATGACAGATGTTACAACTAAATTAAGTATGAATTCCCAATAGTCATTTCAAGTATTGCTGTAATATTTTTTCATATTTTTCTCCTTCAAATCAGTAAACTGACTGTTACTACCATTGACAAATGCCTCTAGCTGGAACTCATCCTAGACAGTGATGGAATGATGGTGAAGTTGGGTCCAGTTACCCTTCTATTTGGGGTTTCCCTGATAGCTCAGTTGGTAAAGAATCCACCTGCAATGCAGGAGACCTTAGCTGGATTGCTGCTATCCTCTGAAACATCAAATGTTGCTAACCTGGAGGGATTTGGAATAATGTGATGGCATCCTAAAAATTTATGAAGTCAATTCAAACGATCAGCCTTTTATGAAGGTACTTTAGGAAGCCTTTAGTATTGAAAAGTTCAAACAACTTTGAGAAACAATGGGAGGTGAGGGTCCATCTCTGTATCTCCTTCTAATCATGCCACATAAATCTTTGCTAGCTCTTCTTTTATCCTGTTGGTTTTGTCTAGAGTATGAAAGACAAAAATGGTAAAAGTGTAGTACTGTGGTAAGCATCTGCTAATACATACTCCGCTGTTTATGGATCCAGGACACAGGGCTGTGATAGTCTGGTGTGTTTCCAATTTTTCAGCAGCTATGAAAGCACAGGTGTATGTCTTCATGATACTGAGAAGTAGATATGTTATTAAATCAACTCCTTCTTCTCTTGGGGTTTCTTCCCTTGAAGTTTCCTGTGACATATATAGGAGTTTTATGACAGGAAGCAGTATAGAACTGGGCCCAGTGGGAATACTTTTATTAGAACCCAACATGCATTGAAATAAAGTCCTATAGCAGGTGGGAATGATTTGCAGACCCTCTTACTTTCGAGTGCCTCTCTGATTCCCAAGCGCTCACCTCATTCCTGCACACAATGCTGCCTGGGGAAGTCACCTGCCTTATATAAGTAAGCCCCGATTGTGTTTTATTGTGCACGGCCAGTCTATTAAGGGGTAGATTCATTACGTACTAGAGACGAAGGTATTTTCCCCATCTCTCAGTAATCTGACATCTGAAGCACTAACAAGGGTTTTTAAATAATATATGAGCAAATACTGAACTCTCTCCTCTCCAGGCCCCTCCTCTTTGGTTCTCAAGTCTGATCCTTGATATGAGAGCATGTGGAATTCCCCGCTGACTATTAATAAGTCCCTGGACTGCATGCAGAGTGGAGCACTGCTGAAGTCACTTTCCTCTGCAGCTGCAAAATGATAATCCCAGAATAGTTTATCAGAGAAAAAGAAAACTCTGGACTTACGAGAGCACTTGAAGGGAAACAAAATTATTCCCACCATGTCAGACCTTTCAGTTAAAGAAAAATATTAGACAATTAGTGATGCATAAATTTTCTACCCTCAAATGCTTATTTTTTTATTCCTTTGTTCATACTGATATTTTATCAGGAGGCTTTGTGCCTTTGTGACTTAACATTATAAATATTTTTGTTTTTATTTCCTACCATGTGCTTGAGAAATATTGAATAATTTAGTTCAGAAAGTGTGAACTCTTTATTTACTAATTGAATTATACTTTGGAAATTTAGTTTGCACATTATTATCATTATTATTTTGGCTAGGTACCAGTGCTTGGGGAGGGGGAGTAAAAAAAGCAGTACTTCCAACAGTTGTTCTTTGGTGGGTAGGAAACACCTTCCTAAGTCCTTATAGTCTTTGCTAGTAATTTGTATGTGGATAATTGTCACTGTGTGAGATAGCTTGGCACATAGAAAAATGAGAGTGATGTGGGAAGCAATCTGACTACTTCAACATCAAAGTTTTAGGTGAGCCTGTATTTAAAAATAGTGCATGAGAGCAGCGGCGTTTCTCATATACTTTTCTGAGCTATCAATTTAGAAATGATTCATGTGAGTTTAAACAAATGTTCCTTTCTTCCAAACAGAGGATAACATAATTAGAAAAAATTTAAAGCCAACAGAAGCACACTAATAAATTTGGAAACAGGTCCATTATCTCACAGAATCTACATTTGACATGTGCCGTTTGCACATAAAACAAAGCCACATAATTAGTGACTGAAAAATACACAATACCAGAGATAGAAATGATTTAGTACAATATTACGCTAGTAATGAGAATAATGATGATGTGCCATAAATAATTATGTAAAACCTACAAAGCTAGCTATGGAAGTTAATGTTTTCCCCAGAGTATTAGTCATACACTGATTACTATAATGTTCTAGCTTAGAATTGTGGAATATAAAAATTAATAAAGCATGGAAGCCTTCTCAAAGCACATTCAAGGAAACTGTTACATTCTGAACTTTGGAATACTGAGAAATGTAACTAGAAGAAAAGCGAAAAATGAAAACAAGGAGGAATCTCGAGGACAAAAATGACTTGTTTTCTTTAATGCAAAATGAAGACAGAATAAGCTCTTCTCTTAGAGCATTAAGTGTTTGTTTCTCAGAAGATTAGTCCTGAAAGGCATTATACAAAAATAAAAAGTTAAAAACTGTTCATATACATATTCAAGATTCATGGCTTCAGTAATTGTAATCAGGCAGTCATTTTATACTCAAATTCATTGACTTCTTAATATTGCTTTAAATAGTACCAAAGTAAAGCAGAGTTTAAACTGTGACTGAAAAGATAAAAGTAAATCTTATGCGATTTTGTGATTTACTCTGTGCAAATTTAAAAGTAGCACACGTTAGGAAGTAGCATCATAACATGTGAAAAACACATTAGACACATACATTTGTGTTTTGGTATGATCTTGCAGCAACAAAAGTTTGTTTTAGAATAGAGAGAAGCTCCTAGTTCCAGATTCTCTCTGTAAATCAATTAGTCATAGTTTTTTACTGCCCTGTAACAGGAGAGATATCTGGGTTATTGAAGCAAGTTTAGATTGATCACCTCTGGGTGGAACTTTCTTTCCAAGTCCTCTATAAATCAAGTGCACACCCTTGTCCTGAATTATTGCAGAGGCAGAATCCTCATAACATAATTATAGTGTGTAGATCAATGAGGGAAATGGAAATTGCTCTCAACTTACTGTTGAATAAATACTGAGATTATCACCTTATTTTCAATTATAACTTTTTTTTTCCCATAAATTCAGTAATCATAGAATCTTCCTGAAGAAAGCAATTACAAACTTGCTGCCACCATTAAGTGAAGAATTGCCCTTACATGGGGTAAGAGGTCTCTCAAAAGAGTGACTCTGCTCATTTAGGAACTCGGAATTAAGTTTAAATTACAAATGCATGTGGATACCATAGGAATGTTAAGCAAGTTCATTGTAAATATGCCATTATTTTCTTAGCTTTCTAAATTCTATTTACTAATATCTAATTCTAAAACAAACAGCAGCAGAGAAATATTTTAATTATAAGTCTGACTTCAGCACACATTTTAGCTTTAGTTGCTTTCTTTGCCGTGATTTTGAGTCAATTACCTATATTTTGTTTCATACTGGAGCAGAAGTCAAATCTTCAGAATTCTGTCCCTTAATCTTTCTTCATTTCGAGTTCCCCTTTGACTTAAGTAGGGAGGTTCACAAATTTGTACTGTAAGTTAAATTTGATAAGCATATACCTAAAGACTTAGGTATATGGTCACAAAGAGTCGGATGTGACTGAAGCAACTTAGCAAACAAGATATTCAAATATGTCTACTTTATTTTTTAATATTAATCAATTTATTTTAATTGGAGGTTAATTACTTTACAATATTGTATTGGTTTTGCCATACATCAACATGAATCCGCCACAGGTATACACGTGTTCTTTTTATTTTTTAGATTTATTTATTTATTTATTTATTTATTTTAAATTCTTACATGCATTCCCAAACATGAACCCCCCTCCCACCTCCCTCCCCATAACATCTCTCTGGGTCATCCCCATGCACCAGCCCCAAGCACGCCGTATCCTGAGTCAGACATAGACTGGCGATTCAATTCTTACATGCTAGTATACATGTTAGAATGCCATTCTCCCAAATCATCCCACCCTCTCCTTCTCCCTCTGAGTCCAAAAGTCCGTTATACACATCTGTGTCTTTTTTCCTGTCTTGCATACAGGGTCGTCATTGCCATCTTTCTAAATTCCATATATATGTGTTAGTATACTGTATTGGTGTTTTTCTTTCTGGCTTACTTCACTCTGTATAATCGGCTCCAGTTTCATCCATCTCATCAGAACTGATTCAAATGAATTCTTTTTAACGGCTGAGTAATACTCCATTGTGTATATGTACCACAGCTTTCTTATCCATTCATCTGCTGTTCTTAAAAACTTTGAAACAGTATCATTGTACTTCTGAAAATATTTAAACAATATTACATTTAAAAAAAATAATGCCCTTGAACATTATTTATGTATGTCTTAAAGGGAAAGAAATCAGATGTAAAATGTGTTATAAAGAAGTTTTTTCTGTGATTTTTTTAACCATGAAGTTTACATTTGAGAAAGGTTCAGTTTACAAAGATCATTCTATCTATAAGATACACCTCATTTTAAATGAGGTATATCCCAGATGGTGCTAGCAGTAAAGAATCCACCTGCCAATGCGGGAGATGCAAGAGATGTGGGTTCCATCCCTGGGTCAGGAAGATCCCCTGGAGTAGGAAATGGCACCCCTCTCCAGTATTCTTGCCTGCGAAATCCCATGGACAGAGGAGCCTGGAGGGTTACAGTCCACGGGGCCACAAGGCATCAGACGCAACTGAGCATGCACACACATTTTAAATCTGGATACATAGTAGACATGTCTTATTGCTTTCCCTTAAAGGAAGGCTTAACTTTCAACCTGTGTTTGCCCTGAAAAACACTGATCAATGTTTTGTTGACTTCATAATGCAGTAAACCAATCTTTTTCTGCCATTTTTTCCCCCATGCTATGATGACATCGTCTAGAGAAATAAACCCCAAATTAAAAGTTTATGCCATTGACTAATGTGCTGAGGTTCTAGAACAGTCACATATTCATTCAAGAAATGTTTATTGAGCATCTACAGTAGAGCAGACACATTCCAGGTACTGAAGCGCAATAAGCAAAATAGACAAAACTCTTATCCTGATAGAGCCTGGATTCTAGTGAAGGAGATAGGTAACAATTAAAGAAAATATTTAGTATGTTAGATATAAAATTCCTAAGAAGAATCAAAAGCATAAGAAGAAAAGAAGAATGTATGTGTGTGTCTGCCCATGAGTGAGACTTTACAGATGTTAGACATGAAAAACTGCTTCCAAACAAATCAAGAAATGCATTGGGCTAATTCATTTTGTGCCCTGAGAAAAATACACCATTCTATTGAAAAATCAAAATGAATGACTTTTCTTTCCATGAATTCGCATAAAAATGTTGTAAGAATCATGGTATTCATGAAGTACCTTTGAAACTCGTATAATAATGCAGCATATAAATCTTTGTTATCTTTATTGATGTGTATAGGTTGGTTTTTAGTCTATCTTAATCATGATCTTCTTATGAAATTTCTGAGAACCAGAAATTCTGAGAAATTCTGAGTTGTTTCACCTAAGGAGGAAGTTTAAAATTACAAATGAATTAAGAGTAAGGGATAAAAAAATAATTTGGCTCCAAACTTGAGTCCACATGTGTTTGAGTGGATATACAACACAAAGGAACAAGTGATCTTTCATACTATTTGGCAAACTAAATCTGAGCATCTTAATATAGGAACTGTAAAATATTATTGCATATTTTTGTAGCTCCAGATAGTACCTTGCATTATTTTTAAATAAAATTTTAATAAGTAATTTTAACTGCAGAGAAAAAAAGTCACAGGAATGATACAAAATTTACCTAGGAAAATAGGGAACATATGTCACAGAGAGACACTGGAAATCCATGCCTGCCTTTAAAGAGATGTCAGCATGTCATGGCAAAGTCATCAAATTTTTAAGGAAGATGATCAGACTTCTTACAGTTTCTATATACCTCTCATTCTCCTACCATTTCCACTAGAATTTATAAATCTCCCAAATCTATGTTCAAGCCACTCTACCCCTATACTCTTTATTTTATTATTTTTTTCTCTAATTTTTTTTTTTAATTTTAAAATCTTTAATTCTTACATGCGTTCCCAAACATGAACCCCCCCTCCCACCTCCCTCCCCACAACATCTCTCTGGGTCATCCCCATGCACCAGCACCAAGTATGCTGCACCCTACATCAGACATGGACTGGCGATTCAATTCTTACATGACAGTATACGTGTTAGAATTCCCATTCTCCCAAATCATCCCACCCTCTCCCTCTCCCTCTGAGTCCAAAAGTCCGTTATACACATCTGTGTCTTTTTTCCTGTCTTGCATACAGGGTCGTCATTGCCTTCTTCCTAAATTCCATATATATGTGTTAGTATACTGTATTGGTGTTTTTCTTTCTGGCTTACTTCACTCTGTATAATTGGCTCCAGTTTCATCCATCTCATCAGAACTGATTCAAATGAATTCTTTTTTACGGCTGAGTAATACTCCATTGTGTATATGTACTACAGCTTTCTTATCCATTCATCTGCTGATGGACATCTAGGTTGTTTCCATGTCCTGGCTATTATAAACAGTGCTGCGATGAACATTGGGGTACATGTGTCTCTTTCAATTCTGGTTTCCTCGGTGTGTATGCCCAGCAGTGGGATTGCTGGGTCATAAGGTAGTTCTATTTGCAATTTTTTAAGGAATCTCCACACTGTTCTCCATAGTGGCTGTACTAGTTTGCATTCCCACCAACAGTGTAGGAGGGTTCCCTTTTCTCCACACCCTCTCCAGCATTTATTGCTTGCAGATTTTTGGATCACAGCCATTCTGACTGGTGTGAAGTGGTACCTCATTGTGGTTTTGATTTGCATTTCTCTGATAATGAGTGATGTTGAGCATCTTTTCATGTGTTTGTTAGCCATCCGTATGTCTTCTTTGGAGAAATGTCTATTTAGTTCTTTGGCCCATTTTTTGATTGGGTGGTTTATTTTTCTGGAATTGAGCTGCATAAGTTGCTTGTATATTTTTGAGATTAGTTGTTTGTCAGTTGCTTCATTTGCTATTATTTTCTCCCATTGAGAAGGCTGTCTTTTCACCTTGCTTATATTTTCCTTTGTTGTGCAGAAGCTTTTAATTTTAATTAGATCCCATTTGTTTATTTTTGCTTTTATTTCCAGAATTCTGGGAGGTGGATCATAGAGGAACAATTATAAATCTACCCCTATACTCTTTTAAAAAATCGGGTTAATTCTAGCTTCAAAGGAAGAGAAGGACCCCTTGTGAGCATAAATCCGGACTGTTATCTTTCTGATTGCATGAAGACATAAAGGGGAAAACTTTGACCTAGGCACTGAATCCAATTAAAGAGGAGTCAGATATTGAAGTAGTTGGCCCCTCTTTCAGCAGTATCTTTCCTGAAGATCTCTCTGCCTGAGATCCATTGAATTGAAAGTTTCTGTGAGATGAAAGACTCCTCTTTGTTGCCTCCAACATTTGGGCCACTTCTCAACACGGGCCAGTGTTTCTGTGATATAACGTCTTTAAAGACCCTGGTGTTGTCTTAATAACTCTGGCAAAGAATGATCTGTTTGCAAAATCTAGTGAAGTGCTTTGAACCACTGGCCCCTAAACCCTGGGGCCTACTGAGCATGGTTGAGCTTCCCTAGCAAGTCACCGAGTCTCTGATTCTAAGAGTGTGACTAAGAGTTGTTTATAGTCTTACTCGCTATTTTTCTAAGAACAAGGGACCACAAGTTGAATATTTTTAAAAGCATTTCATCTTTCAGACATGATCATTCCTGCTCAGCATATTCACCTCCCTCTTTAGAAATCAAAGGGAATTCCCGTGGGAGTTGCATTGCTTCTGCCAATCTCATTTTTCACTAAAACCAATCAAGAAAAGATTGTGTCATCCTTTATTTCTGAGCAGAGTTCTCTCTTCCTGACCGTGGTCTACTTAGCCAATTATCATGAACATATAGCTCTTTAATATACACGATTTAATATCAAGGATAATAATCTGTCCCTAAGGAATTGTCTCATGTAGAAAAACAATCCTCTTAGACTTGTTTTTTGAGAAAGGTAGCAACAGTTTGTTTCTGTAAGGAAGACATCCCCTCCAAGCTTCGTGCACTGATGTCTTTTCTAATTATGTGTGAGAAATACCCAGCGGTGCCTCACATCTGTGTCAGTGGGGAAAGGCCCATTAGCGCTGAAATAGTGACCAGGGTCAGGTGGTTCAGGTAAGAAATATCAGGTGTACACACCTCAGGCCAGTCTCACGGGCAGCCTCTGTTCTAAATCTAGCTGAGAACAGAATGTCAGTGATGTGCAACCTTGAGGAAGCTAGTTCTAACAGTGCTGTGTATCCAAATTTATTGGAAATTACCCAGGGAAGCCTGTTTCAACAGGGCTTCTAGCTGTAGGTTGTAGGTCCAGAAGGTTCAAGGGAGTCTTTTAACTTGGGGATGCCTATCATTCCCAGGTTTTGAAAGCTTCTAAGAACTTCTAGCTGCCAGTCACCAGGAAACAGAGAAAGGAAGTTACTGAGCTAACTCACTTTAGCCAGAATTTATTGCAGCTCATGTTTTTCACACATTTGGAATGCAGCTCGACCACAGGGAAATCTACCCCTCTGAATATATTTTGAATATTTCCTTCTGATCCCTGCTTCATAGAGTTCCAAAATCTCCGAAATTGCCTGCCTTTAGCTATTCTTGATAGTAATATTTGTATAACCACAACCAAGCTCATAGACATAGGTGTACATTAATAGACATGCCGTATAATAGGTTCACCTTCACTCTCACCTACTGTTCTAGCGGTGTGCACAGACTGCTCACGGGATGACACGGTGAAAGAACCCAAGAACAGCAGGGATCGGAACATGGACTATGAGGCCACATTCCGCAACTGCTACTTTGAGAGTTTTCAAACTTCTCTAAGCTTTGGTTTCCACATCTACAAAATGGACATAATAAGACATGCCCTGTACCTCAAGAGGCTGGCATATGAATCAAAGGAGATTATTTTAAAGCACTTTGTTAAGACCAGCACATTACAGAGTGAACAATTTGTTTTTGGAGACACTGATAATTCTGGGGCTTTCCCAAATTTGGGTTGTCTATTTTTAATATAGCCCATCTCTTGAGCCTTTTGCATCTACAAGATTACATAATCTTCCTCTCTGGGTGATGGTAATACACATAAGAAGGGAGCACTTGATGGAGGGAAATAGGAAAGAGAGAATGTTTTCCTCTCCATTCTTACTCCCTGAGGGTTCATGGCCCAACTGACAGGGCAGAATAGAAACATGCAGTGCATATATATTGCAGAAATTCCTTCATGCTTTTGAGCTTATTTTAAGGAAAAAAAGAAAAATTAAAGCATTGTGGGAAATCTCCTGTCATGAGGAAGAAGACCCATTGCTTGAAACAAGAATGGAATATGTACTAATGGGGTAAACCAGTAAGAGGCATTTAGATAGTATTGTTAAAGCTCTTGATGTGCTAAATTCCATGGAAGATACATAAGATATAGGAAACATGATCCTTGTCCTCAAGAATTATACAATTAAGCATGGCAAATCCATCTGACTTTTCTGACCAGACAATGGCCAATAAAATGATTGATAAAAAGAAAATGGAGGTTAATTTTAAGTTTTATTATATATAACTTATGAGTTAATTGGACTTCCTAAGTGGCTCAGACAGTAGAGAATCTGCCTGCAATGCAGGAGAACAAGGTTTGATCCCTGAGTCAGGAAGATGCCCTGGAGAAGGGAATGACAACACATTCCTATATTTTTGCCTAGAGAATCCCATGGACAGCAGAGCCAGGCAGGCTACCATCCATGGAGTGCAAAGAATTAGACACGACTGAGCGACTCACACACACACGTGAGTTAATTATGAATGCAACAAAGAGATATGACTGCTAAGTTTAACAATGCAGTTTTAAAATATTTCTATTAAAATACATCTATTTCTGCTTTATTGACTATGACAAAGCCTTTGACTCTGTGGATCACAATAAACTGTGGAAAATTCTGAAAGAGATGGGAATACCAGACCACCTAACCTGCCTCTTGAGAAATCTGTATGCAAGTCAGGAAGCAACAGTTAGAACTGGACATGGAACAACAAACTGGTTCCCAGTTGGGAAAGGAGTACATCAAGGCTGTTTATTGTCACCCTGCTTATTTAACTTCTATGCAGAGTACATCATGAGAAACACTGGACTGGAAGAAACACAAGCTGGAATCAAGATTGCTGGGAGAAATATCAATAACGTCAGATATGCAGATGACACCACCCTTATGGCAGAAAGTGAAGAGGAACTAAAAAGCCTCTTGATGAAAGTGAAAGAGGAGAGTGAAAAAGTTGGCTTAAAGCTCAACATTCAGAAAACAAAGATCATGGCATCTGGTCCCATCACTTCATGGGAAATAGATGGGGAAACAGTAGATACAGTGTCAGACTTTTTTGGGGGCTCCAAAATCACTGCAGATGGTGATTGCAGCCATGAAATTAAAAGACGCTTACTCCTTGGAAGAAAAGTGATGACCAACCTAAATAGTATGTTCAAAAGCAGAGACATTACTTTGCCAACTAAGGTCCATCTAATTAAGGCTATGGTTTTTCCTGTGGTCATGTATGGATGTGAGAGTTGGACTGTGAAGAAGGCTGAGTGCCGAAGAATTGATGCTTTTGAAGTGTGGTGTTGGAGAAGACTCTTGAGAGTCCCTTGGACTGTGAGGAGATCCAACCCGTTCATTCTGAAGGAGATCAACCCTGGGATTTCTTTGAAAGGACTGATGCTGCAGCTGAAGCTCCAGTACTTTGGCCACCTCATGCGAAGAGTTGACTCGTTGGAAAAGACTGTGATGCTGGGAGGTATTGAGGGCAGGAGGAGAAGGGGATGACTGAGGATGAGATGGCTGGATGGCATCACGGAGTCGATGGACGTGAGTCTGAGTGAACTGCGGGAGTTGGTGATGGACAGGGAGGCCTGGCATGCTGCGATTCACGGGGTTGCAAAGAGTCGGACACGACTGAGCGACTGAACGGAACTGATGCTTTGCTGTAATCTTTGCATCATCTTAAAGTCATTTTATAACATCCTCTTGTTCATTTTAATGATCAGTAATTTGATATTATCTTTCAACTATTTGTATTATGCTTCTTGCTGTTTGAGTTTCAAAATATTTATTCTCCCAACAATTCTTTCTAAATAGTTTATCTAAAAAGATGCTTTGAAGAATCTAAAATGTTTCTTCATTAACTCAATTAAGTTTCTGAATTAAAAGACTTGTCTCCTAGCTTGTAATTATTTTCAGTTTGCAATTTGAGGTTACTTTTCACATTTAGGGACTATTTTTTCAGCTTTTGACTTTCAAGGGTATTTCGTTCTAACTACAAGTTTCTCTGAAGATCGAATATTTATCCTTATTTTCTGTTTTCAAATATTTATAAACCCAAAAAGAATGTTGTGAATTCTGATTTTTTTTAAATAATGAAAAGCTGGATAAATAAATATTAAAAAGTAAAATGATTTCCCTGGTGGCTCAGACAGTTAAGCGTCTGTCTACAATGTGGGAGACCCAGGTTCGATTCCTGGGTCTGGAAGATCCCCTGGGGAAGGAAATGGCAATCCACTCCAGTATTATTGCCTGGAAAATCCCATGGACAGAAGAGCCTGGTAGACTACAGCCCATGGGGTCGCAAAGAGTCAGAGATGACTGAGTGACTTTACCTTTACCTCTTTGAGAATAAGACCAAAAGTAAAGCTTGCCCAAAACACTACCTTATCTTAGCAACCCACTCCATCATTCTTGCCTGGAAAATCCCATGGACAGAGGAGCCTGGCAGGCTACCCTTGATGGGGTCACAAAGAGTTGACACAACTTAGGAGCTAAACACACACACACACACACACACACACACATCCACTAATTAATGTTATTGTTGTTCAGACTCTCAGTTGTGTCTGACTCTTTGTGACCCCATGGACTGCAGCATGCCAGGCTTCCCTGTCCTTCACCATCTTCCAGAGCTTGCTCAAACATGTCCAGGATGCCATCTAACCATCCCATCTTCTGTCAGCCCCTTCTCCTCCTGCCTTCAATCTTTCTCAGGATCGGGTTTTTTTTATAATGAGTCAGCTCTTCACATCAGGAGGCCAAAGCAGTGGAGATTAGTAATAGGCATCAAATTTATTATGTGAGATTTTAAAGTAATTTTAATATTCTTGGAGATAATAATGCTCTTTATATCAAACAGAAAGCTTGCCTAGTCAAATTAACTTTCAACTAATGAATAACAGTTGAGAATGTTATAAAATCTTTGAGATGTAACATGCCTCAGAGGTCATCTAATAATAACCCTGACTTTTTCATAAATGGAAAATTAGTCTTAGGAGATGACATAATTCACCTATTACCACATGTTCAAATTAGCAGAAAAAGCCCAGCTCAAATGAACACTTTCAACTTCTCAATGCTCTATTTCTTCTGTAATAGAATACATTCCCTTGAAGATTTCAAGGACAATGTGTAAAAAATTAGTTGCTGGAATCAAACATTTCTGTAAGCCTAAAGGCCATTTAAATACCTTGATGAAACTATCACAACATTATTAACTGGCTATCAGTTCAGTTCAGTTACTCAGTCGTGTCCAACTCTGCGACCCCATGAACTGCAGCACACCAGGCCTCCCTGTCCATCACCAACTCCCAGAGTCCACCCAAACCCATGTCCATCGAGTCCGTGATGCCATCCGACCATCTCATCCTCTGTCATCCCCTTCTCCTCCTGCTCTCCGTTTTTCCCAGCATCAGGCTATACCGCAATACAAAATATTTTTAGTGTTAAAAAACCCTAGATGAAAACAAATGATTTCTTCAACTGTTAGATTTCTTGTAGATAAAACAGATTCATCCTAGTACTAAAATAAAGTGACTAGCATTTAAATTTCTCAAAAACTTGCATTAAATTTCCCTAGGAATAGTTCCATTAATTGAATGTATTCTTTAAAATTGTTGACTGGACTTGTTAATTACCACTTCTTAAGGAAGATATTTCTTAAGTATACATCTGCTTTGGATCAAGAGTTCTAATATCCCACCTATCTAATAGGAGGCAGAGAAGCCTGTCCAAGGCCCAGTTTCCATTTATGGAGCTGAGTTCACTAAGCTTGGCTTTCATCCATGGAACAGCTTACACAGCACTATGGTGGGGCCACCCTTTATTGTATTTTGGAGGGTTCTCAAGTTCTCACCAATATTCAGGCCAGTGCGGTTAGCCTCTGAGCTCCTATTTTAGTTACTGTTGCCTTCCTTTTGCCCCATATGCCATTATTTTTGGCCTTAGTTAAATCTTCTAGACAAATATTACCATATTTACAACTTCATATTGAAGACCAAAAATTCTAACCCATGCAGCTGCCTTTGCAAGTCTTATTTGATCCTTCCGGTGACTATCTTTCACTGGGAGAATCTCAGAACAGTATGGGACCTCATCTCTATGTAAATCTCTAAAATTTCCAACCTAGAAAACTGTCTTCTATTTCCTTTATATACATCAATGCAGGAAACCCTACGGCCTCCCATGTTAGACATCACAGTGTGAGGTGCTATTTCTAGAGACATGGTTCAATGTTTCTCTAATATACTTGCCTTGCTCTTCACTGACTCCTTCAATTATTAAGGGAAATAAGTAGATCTATTATAAAAATGAAGTTAAAGACTCAGGTCTTATTTTCTTTGTTTTATTTTGTTTTGTTTTCCAGAACAGTCAGCCTCCAAGTCTCTTTCTTATATTCTATTTTAGTTATTAGTGGCTTCCTTTGACCCATTATGTCATTCTTGCCTCAATTTAATTTTCCTGGCATCCAAGACCTGAGTTTGAATTCCAGCTACACCATTTCCTAGCTGTGAGATTCTCAGAAATGTATTTATTTGAACTTCATAATTCCAGGGTTCCTATTACACAAATGAAACGAATAATAGTACCAATCTCAATTAATTATTGTTATAGCAAAATGTAAAACATATAGCACTGTGTCCAGCACAAAGTAAAAATTTCAAATGTTATTTTTATTGTTTTTACAATTGAAGAAAATTGCAATGATGAAGAATACTCAACAAATAAAGTGGGAGAAAGGGATCAGCTCCAATTCTGACTTCTATGACCAGTGAAAACTTTATTTTCTGTTCCAGTGCAAAAAAAGGATTCCAAGATTTCTAGTTAATTGTCTTCCATCACAATTAAAAAAAAATTGTCATTGGAATCAAATAGGCCAATGCTACTCTGAGTTGAATGCACATTGACTCCATAGTATTTAAGCACAGATTATACTGTGCTAGCTACATGCTTTTGAATATAACAAGAAGTTAGCATGGGAATGTAGAAAAGTGTAAAATGCTGTCAACAGCTCTTATTTTTTAGGAAATCATGTATTTTACTCAACATCTTTGTCTTTACTGAACATTAATTTCTGGCTCTAAAAATCTTGTTCTCAGGACATATTCTCTCCTCTGCCCCAAGTGTTTAATGAATGTACATAGCAGCATGTTGTATCCAAATGGTACAAATGACAATAAATTTCTAGGTTATACTTTTCTAGGGGGAAAAAATGTAACTAGTGCATTAAGGACTCTGCTTCCTCTATTCATGTTGTAACATCAAGTACAATAGGAAATTTCTATATATTTTATATTCTTAAGGTCATATAATAATTAACCAAAAATTATCCTTGGGCAGTAGGACTGCACTATACTGCCCTTTGTTCCTTACATTTGAGAAATTCTACGTGGCTTGACATCTTCCACATTAGAGGGTTTGACATAACAGATATCTTCATCACGATTCGAATTCTACCGCAAATATGTCTATACCATTCCTTTGCTGCGAGATCATTTGAACAATTACAAAAATCCGATGTGTCTGTATGTTTTCTTACGTTCGTCATAAAAAAGTAAAAGCCTCAAACAAGAAGACAAAGTGAAA
Organism: Capra hircus; assembly: GCF_001704415.2. NCBI lineage: Eukaryota > Metazoa > Chordata > Mammalia > Artiodactyla > Bovidae > Capra > Capra hircus. The sequence continues at coordinate 13,105,666 of NC_030814.1, read as the reverse complement.
GCATCTTTAATTAGAGATTAATATAATTAATTAGTATTGCTTAGCCTAAAACATAAATGATTTCTCAGTAAATGAAATATGACACAACCATATTAAGTTTTTCCCTAAGACAAAAATTAAAAAGAACATCTGAGAAATAGTGCAGAAAATCGAGCTAGAGAGGGGTTCATCTCCAAGATAAAATAGCTAATCTTCTTTTATAATGCGACAGAGGAAGAGATTGCATCAGTTCAGAGATGAGGTCAGAAGTTCAAGAAAAGAGATAAAAATAAGATTTAGGTGGGATTCAATTTAGCTAATGAATGGAGAGAATAAAAATTTAGAGTTTCTCCTGATGGATATTCAGGCATCAAAATATTCTGGCACTTCAGGCCAGAGACGATCAGAGGTGATATGCAAAGGAGACAGTTTGACAGGTTTACCCAAGTGTGGGAAGCTTTGACCAAGAATTTGAAATCTCTTCATTGGTGAATTTTTAAGTAATGCAAGTAGAAAAAATTCACAATGATTGATAGCTTTGCTGTCATAGTTAGGGTGAAATAGTTGTAACATCAAGAGGAGACCAAAATAAAGAAAGCACCGTACATTTCTATAAAGTTTCCCAGGTTATAGACATTTTCAAATACACTATCTTACTTGAGACTCTCAAAGATTCTAAAGTAGGCATGACAAGTGTCACTGTTCCAATTTTATAAGCAAGGAACTGAAACTTAGAGAGTTTTCTAAGGTAAGACTCATAATCAGAACTCTGATTCAAATTGTTTTTGACTTAAAGTCTTAAGTTCTTTCCAATATTCTCTGTAGGAAGAGAGATGCAGAGCTTCCACTCTCCCAAAACATCTATGTCTTCACCAGCTCAAAAGTTCACTAAGGTATCTACATGTATGTGTTTTGGAATATTTGGCAAAAGTACAGACCTCATAAGTGGGCTTCAATAGACTTCATAAATTCTGGAGAAATTCTCCTTTCTCTTTCTCTACCACCCCCTCCTCCCTGCATAAACAGCACATCCATCACGCAAGGGCTCTAGAAATATGAATGACAGTTCTTTCACTTTTCCATATGGTAGAGACATTTTAAAATCCAGTTCAGACCTTGCTGATTCTGGGACTTCAATTCTATTCTTTTCTCCAAAGCAGGAACCAGAAAATATTCTGTCACAGTCACAAGAAAAAATAAATAAATTTAAAAAAAAATATTAAATCTTCCAATTCATAAAAAAGAAAAAGGAGAATAAAAAGGAATAGAGTCTTCCAAATGCATGTTCATATCACATTAGTGTGTGTGTATGTGCTGTGTGTGTTTTGTACATGTATGAAGGTATGTGAGAGGGCACACATTATTAGATGAAATAGTAGATAAATTCCAACTACCTAAAAGTAGTAAGTGAGGCAAATATATAGGATGCCATTGTGGTGAAATTTATGAGAAGGAAACTACTAACTATCTGAGCACACTGTTCTAAAACTTGCCAAGTATATATACCAAAGCCATTTAAAACATTTAATAAACTAAAAAATGTGCTTAAATTGATTAAACTATTTTACTTGCCTGACAGGAAAACACACACACATGCACATACACACACACATACACACACACACACACACACACACAAAGCGTGAAGGTTTTCACCTGCTCTTTTCTGGATTAGCTTACATTTACTGAGATGGAAGTTACATATGCCTGTTCTTCATTCCTACTTGAAGAAGCATATCACATTATTATAAAGTGCAATTACTACCGTGTTAGATGAAGTAGATCTTATTGCTTCACACTTTAAGATTCTAATGAAAGTCATGAACTTCTCCTGAAAAATAAAATTCATATGAGTATAATTTGGAATGGTTCACAGACACTCTGCCCAGGTAAAAACCTCAGGCAGAAGTGAGAAGTATTACAAACAGCTTCCCAGAAATACTCACACTCAGGCAGACTACATCCTGAAATTATGACAGGGTCAGCACACCTGCTATGCTTGTCTCATTAAAGAAACTAGTGCAAAATATCTATATTTCCCTTTCGGGCTACACAGAAATATCCAGTTTCTTAATAGAACTGTCTAATTTACCATATCTTAAATTATGTCATGAAGCAGATTTCCATTTCATATTCTTAAACTTTTGATATACTTCAAACTGAGAAAAAGGAATTTAAACAGATTTGTTCATGAAGTTGACACCTTCATCCCTATAAGTTCATAAGGTGATTATTTTTTGCTTCAAGGGAAAAAGAGAGGAATTATATAAGAACTGCTGTTGTTTAGTTTAAGTTGTGTATGACTCTTTTGCAACCCCAGAGACTGTAGCCCACCAGGCTCCTCTGGCCATGGGATTTCCTAGGCCACTGAATACCTAGGCCGGAAGAATACTGGAGTGAGTTACAAACGCACATCTCTTGCACTGGCAGGTGGATTCTTTACCACTGAGCCATCAGGGAGCTCATATAAGAATTTTATATGTGTGTAAATAGATTTTTTTACTTTATGGTAAGACTCATGCCCTCCATTTAACTGGTAAGAAATATGAAAACAACCATTTTGATGATCCCGTATACTTAATGATTGATTAAATGGTGAATTCCCAATTTCAGGTAAATTCTAACACTCTCTAACTTTTGAGTGAATAAGATAAGGATTAGTAATATTTACTTTTAACATAGATTCCAAGTGATGGATTAGTCATAAACTGTGATATTTCTTCAAATTCTTGGAATGGAAACTTTGGTTCATCTATATTAGTTTAATATATTATCTGTATTGACCTTAAGGTCTTACTAAGGAATACAAATGGCATATAGTTCACAGACTCACTGAATCGGACTCCAAGGTATGGAATCTGGAATCAGCGTTCTCAGGAAGCTCCCCGTGTTTTTCTAATTCACAGGAAAATTTAAGAGACCTCCTTCAAGGGAGAGTCCTTCCAGCCCTATGGTTTTATGACTCTGGTTTGTGACTAATCAGCCTAAATTTTAGTTGGTAGACCACACAACTCCCTGCCAAACTTTTTCCACCAAATATAGTGAGTTGACAGATGCCCAAGTGGCAGTGGTCTTTGTGTGTGCCCAATCTGAAGGCAGCTGGGCCCGTGAGGCCTCAGCCCCAGCTGTCTGGAACTGGGCAGCAGGTGCTGGGATGGCCAGCTGCCCTCACAAGGCACGCCTGACAGCTCTGCTTACCCAGGTCTCAAATTTTCCCTTGGGTGGCCTTGCTGTTGTGGGTGGTCCAGCTCAACTTGAATCCTAGGGAGTGCATTCCAAAGCTGAAATACCCAGCCCAGAGCCTGCAGAGAACGCATACATGCGTTTCACGTTCATAAATATGTGTTCACATATTGGACTGGTGACTGCTTAAAGTCCCTTCCAGTCTTAAATTCTTTCTATGTGTATTTGGGCAAAATTGTTATACCAAATGTCCTCTTGCGTGATTCTTGATTGCAGATGAAGATGGCCATGTTCCAACTGTCTCTGATCTCTCTAAACCCTCTTCACTTTTTCAAAATTAAGCCTATTTTTAGGAATAATATTTAAAAAGGCAAAATTTAAGTAATTGCAGAACACTACTAACTTTCTTTTTTCTGACAATTGATTAATACTACCTGAATTTAAGCAACCGTCACAGAAAGAAAAATTTTGTGGCAATACACTTTTCATGTTTAAGGAGCATAAAAATTTATAAAAATGTGGAGGGAGGAATAAAATCTATCTTTTTGCAAGACATTGGTTTTAAATTACTATTCCAATTTTCATTTTTTTAAAATACAAGTAACAAATTAATATATACTATAACCATATGATAGCATATTAAATGTGTAAAATTACTACAAAATCAGGTTTAAACTTAAAAGTGATATTTTTAGCATATCAAATTTAAATACTCTACCTTTGTGTTATCTTCATGGTTCTTTTTTTTCTTGAAGTAATAAGGATGAAAAACTACACAATTTGATATTGTCAGATAATCTTTTGCTGAGTAGTTCTCACCACTTAAAAGTGAATTGATAGCTGTCTGGTGACTTTAAAGAATAATTCAGATATTAAGGTAAAAGAATAAAGTATGCAACCTATTAATATTCTGGGTCAATGCATTTTTAATCTGCTTCATCCACACACTAACACAACTGAATTAGTTTGAAAAACCCTAATTTTTTAAGTAGTTTGTTTATTTCCTCTTTTGAACTTTTTATGCTAGATGGCAGTTTTTAAAATATCACAAATCTTTGAAGAAACAATAATTTTGTAAACTATAATGTTTAGAACTATATAAAATATGACAAAAATACTTAATGATTCTTTCGGAGAAGAATACTAGATCTATACGCTAGTCTGCATCAAAAAAATATTTGGAAGAAAAGGCAAAAAGTTGTAGTAGGATGAATGATACTTTGTCTGAAATAGAGAAGATTGTATTTTGAACATTTACTATCAAACATAAATGAGGTTAGGCACTTCTGTGGCAGTCCTGTGATTAAGACTTTCCCTTCCAATGCAGGGTGTGAGAATTCAATCTCTGGTTGGGGAACTAAGATCCCTCAGGCCTTTTGGCCAAAAACTTAAAATATAAAACAGAAGCAATATTGTAAAAAATTCAATAAAGACTTTAAAAATGGTCAACATCAAAAAATATTTTTTAAGTAAATGAGGTTTAATACATATATTTATATTTGAATATAATTTATAGTTGCTAATTAATGCCAAATTAATAGCTTACTTCACATGTCTATAAACCATTAGCATCACTGAGATAGGCGTACGTAGTTGGCCTATATATAGGTTATAAAATGAGGAGGAAATTTGGTGGTTGGATATTTAATTTGATCAATAAGTCATGCAAAGTGATGAGAATGAATTGATGTGTAACCCCGAATTACCAAGAGTATCTACATTGATCCGCTTAAGTGATGAGCCCATGAACTTCACTCATTTTCTGGAAATTAGAGAATGCTTATCTGGCAAAATATGACAAAATCAGGGCCTCCAATTGGATGTTCTAGGTCTTACCTTTTTATGCTCTGCTGGGCAAACTTCCCAAGTCCCTAAGCTTCTCAGTTCCCTCATGCTCCCTCTATCTACTGTATAAATGGATTCTTGTTCTGAGGAAGTTATCTCAAACACAGCTACCAAAAGTATAAACATAGATTAATATATTTGATTGTGATTAAAAACTATATAACATGAGATCTACTGTCTTAACAAATGTTTGTGTACAGTACAGACTCTTAACTGTAAGTATAATCTGTAAGTATAATGGCAGATCTCTAGAATGTTTTCGATCTCCCATGACTAAAGATCTAAGCCCATTTAACAGCAGTTCTATCTTCCCCTCTCCTGAATTTCTGGCAACCACGATTCTACTTTATGTTTCTCTGTGTTGAACTATTTTAGGTACTTCATGTAAGTGGAATCATATATTATATGTTTCTCTGTAATTGATTTTTTTCACTTACTGTGATGTCCTCAAGGTTTATCCATATTGTAAAATATGATAGAATTCCCTTATTTATGGCTGAATAATACCCCATTCTTTATGTACATATATTTATACATTCCATATACCATACTTTCAGTGTATAAATGTGTGCACATAAAGAATAGAATATTATTCATCCATAAAAAATAATTTCAAGGTTTCCCTGATAGCTCAGTTGGTAAAGAATCTGCCTACAACACAGGAGACACCGGGTTTGATTCCTGGGTCTGGAAGATCCCCTAGAAGAGGGATAGGCTATCCACTCCAGTATTCTTGGGCTTCCCTTGTGGCTCAGCTGGTAAAGAATCTGCCTGCAATGCAGGAGACCTGGGTTTGATTCCTGAGCTGGGAAGATCCCCTGGAGAAGGGAAAGGCTACCCACTCCAATATTCTGGCCTGGAGAATTTCATGGACTGTATAGTCCATGGGGTCACAAAGAGTTGGACACAACTGAGTGACTTTCACTTTCAGCATACTTTCATTATCCATTTATCTGTTGAAAGGTGCTCTGTTTATATTCATTCATCTGTTTAAGTAACCACCTGGTACTTTCCTTTGTTCTCAGTGGTTCAGAGGAATCCAATCTATTCTGGTTCTGTCAGTGCTGTGAGTGAGTCCAGACAGAAGCAATTTCCTTAGGCAATCCTACAAAACATCGGAATGTTGGTGGTATGCCCCACTCCCTAATTTCCACCCTGAAGGAAAGATTGTGGACTGGGATGTTCTCTTCTAGGACTGAACTGTACAGTCTTAGGAGAGAGGTTGATGTAGCTTATGTGAAGTTGGTTTTTTTAACCATTTCAATGTAGCTGTTCCAGGCTTTGTGTTCACCTACAGCACTGAAATTTCTTAAATGGATTCTGGAATCTTCATAAAGATGCGTTGGTCCATATGGTCTTGTGAAACCAGCATTTCTATGAGGGAACAAAGGCTGGGACTTTCCATTCTGTCATCTTGCTGATGTCACTCCTCCAGCCTAAATGAATATTTATAGCATTATCTTTATTAACACATTCAGTTAGTTTTTTTTATAATCTTAAGAACCATGAAAGTTTGAAGAAAGCATCGACTGTAAGATTTCATTCAATAGATGAGAGAATAGAGATGCTAGAAGAATTTGCTTGAGAGAAGGTCATCTGTGGATATCCCCACATGTACAGTTCATTGCCCATCTTCACATAAAGCCAGTCTTGGCATACTCATAGCTTTTGTGATATATTCTATAAAATCCTACTACTCTAGGAATAACTAGGAATGTAGGGTTCCTTTATGAGAGATGATGTGATAATAGACTAAGAGCAAAGGTCTGGAGCCAAGAGTCTAGATTCATGTCCTAATTTTGCTACCGGCATTCACTTACGGTATTGACGCCCTTATGCCTCATTTTTCCCATTTTTATAATGGCAATGATAAAGTCATAACAATAGAAACTCACTTGGCTGCAATGAGTGCTAAAAATAATATTTATAAAGCTTTAAAATATAGCTTGGTACATGGGGAATGTTATATAGATATAGGATAATAGTATTATTTATAAAAATGGTTGCTTGAAAACATATTACAGAATAAAAATTAAATGCATGTCCATTAAAGATGCCAAGAACAAACTTAGAACAGAATATATACTGAGAGAAAATATTTTCAACACAGGTAATAGATTAAGAGCTTTTACAAATCAGTAAGAAATAAGAAACATGAGAGAAAATTGAGACAAAAGAAAAGACAATTCCCAAAAGAAGGAAAGAAAAGCAATTTTTAATAAGCATATGAAAAATGTTAAAATCCACTGATAAATCATAATAATAGCCCAATGAATGAAAACAAAATTGAAACTCAAGTTTTCTATGATATTGGCAAACACAAAAATGATTTCTAGCATTAGCAAGGCATCTAATGTTTTCAAACATGGTGGTGTGTAAATGAAATGACCAGGACATTTTAGAGAAAATGTATACAAATATAAAAGTATCAAACTATAAAGTATCTTTACAATTAAACTAGAAATCCTATCTCGAGGAAATCCTCCAGAAATGCCTAAAGTGCTCTTTATGTTTGTAAGAAAAGATATTGTTGTTCAGTTGCTCAGTCATGTGCAACTCTTTGCAGCATCATGGACTGCAGCATGCCAGGCTCCCCTGTCCTTAACTATTTCCAGTAGTCTGCTCAAACTCATTTCCATTGAGTCAGTGACGCCATCCAACCATCTCTTCCTCAATTGCCCCCTTCTCCTCCCACCTTCAATCTATTCCAGCATCAGGGTCTTTTACAATGAGTCAGCTCTTCGAATCAGTTGGCCATAGTATTAGAGCTTCAGCTTCAGCATCAGTCCTTCCAGTGAATATTCAGGGTTGATTTGCTTTAGGATTGAATGGTTTGATCTCCTTGCACCCAAGGGACTTTCAACAATCTTCTCTAGCACCACAGCTTAAAGGTGTCAGTTCTTTGGCACACAGCCTTCTTTATGATCCAACTCTCACATCCATACATGACTACTGGAAAAACCATTAAAAAAAAAAAAAAACTGACTGTACAGACATTTCTTGACAAAGTAATATCTCTGCTTTTCAATACACTGTGTAGGTTTGCCATAGCTTTTCTTCCAAGGAGCAAGAGTCTTTTAATTATATGGCTTCACTTCACTTTCACTTTTCACTTTCATGCATTGGAGAAGGCAATGGCACCTCACTCCAGTACTCTTGCCAGGAAAATCCCATGGATGGAGGAGCCTGGCAGGCTGCAGTCCATGGGATCGCTAAGAGTCAGACACGATTGAGCGACTTCACTTTCACTTTTCACTTTCATGCATTGGAGAAGGAAATGGCAACCCACTCCAGTGTTCTTGCCTGGAGAATCCCAGGGATGGGGAAGCCTGGTGGACTGCCATCTATGGGGTCGCACAGAGTCAGACACGACTGAAGCGATTTAGTAGCAGCAGCAGCAGCAGCAACCATCTGCAGTGATTTTGAAAACCAAGAAAATAAAGTCTGTCACTGTCCCCAATGTTTCCCCATCTATTCGTCATGAAGTGATGGGACCAGATCTCATGATATTTGTTTTTTAAATGTTGAGTTTTAAGCCAACTTTTTCACTCTCTTTCACCTTCATCAAGAGGCTCTTTAGTTCCTCTTCATTTTCTGCCAAAAGGGTGGTGTCATCTACATATCTGAGGTTACTGATATTGCTCTAGGCAATCTTGATTCTAGCTTGTGCTTCATCAAGCCTGGCATTTCTCATGATGTACTCTGCATATAAGTTAAAAAGCAGGGTGACAATATGCAGCCTTGATGTACTCCTCTCCCAATTTGGAAGGAATCCATTGTTCCATCTCGAGTTCTAACTTGCTTCTTGACCTGCATACAGGTTTCTCAGGAGTCAGATAAGGTGGTCTGGTATTCCCATCTCTTTAAGAATTTTCCTCAGTTTTTTTTGTGGTCCACACACTCAAAGGCTTTAGCATAGTCAGTGTAAGATATATGTGCATATATATTCACTGCAGCGTGCTTTTAATAGGGAACATCTGTAAATAAACTAACATTGATTATCAAAGTTAGACTATGCTCCAATTATACTATGGAATAATGAAAAAATATTAAAGCTCAACATTTAGAAACTGAAGATCATGGCATCTGGTACCATCACTTCATGGGAAATAATTGGGGAAACAGTAGAAACAGTGTCAGACTTTATTTTGGGGGGCTCCAAAATCACTGCAGATGGTGATTGCAGCCATGAAATTAAAAGACGCTTACTCCTTGGAAGAAAAGTGACCAACCTAGATAGTATATTCAAAAGTAGAGACATTACTTTGCCGACTAAGGTCCGTCTAGTCAAGGCTATGGTTTTTCCTGTGGTCATGTATGGATGTGAGAGATGGACTGTGAAGAAGGCTGAGCGCTGAAGAATTGATGTTTTTGAACTGTGGTGTTGGAGAAGACTCCTGAGAGTCCCTTGGACTGCAAGGAGATCCAACCAGTCCATTCTGAAGATCAAGCCTGGGATTTCTTTGGAAGGAATGATGCTGAAGCTGAAACTCCAGTACTTTGGCCACCTCATGTGAAGAGTTGACTCATTGGAAAAGACTTTGATGCTGGGAGGGATTGGGGGCAGGAGGAGAAAGAGACGACCGAGGATGAGATGGCTGGATGGCATCACGGACTTGATGGACGTGAGTCTGAGTGAACTCCGGGAGATGGTGATGGACAGGGAGGCCTGGCGTGCTGCGATTCATGTGGTCTCAAAGAGTCCGACACGACTGAGCGACTGAACTGAACTGAACTGAACTGAACTGAAGTGATTTTATATATCACTCATAACATACCTTAAATACATAAAAGAAAATTCACCAATGCGGATCAAACTATTAACTCTGATTACCCTGGTTACCTCTAAAAGTGGAAATATTTTTATGACTTTGATATATTTTTCTTATATACTATATTTCAATTTTTATTCTAGATATATTTTATTTTTAATTGCATATTTCAAAATAAAAGTAAGTTTTTTTATTACCTATCAATCAATAGCCAGGTACAAAGCATGTATGTAATATAATTCCAAAATGAAAACAAGGTTAGTAAAATAGACACCAAATGTTGGTATTTACCACCCCTAGATATGGAAGAGCAAGTAATTTTTATTAGTTCTTACTTTATGCTTTTGTAAAATTTCCTAAGTGACTAAAATAAATTTGCATTATTTTCATATTCAGGAAAAAATGTTTTAATGTTCTTTTACAAGTTTAATAACTCAAAACTGCATGATTAAAACTTTATTAGAACAGAAGATGTTATGAATTTGATGTAAGTTTAGAATGAAAATATAACTTCCTCCCACAATTTTGCCCAATTCATTGGGAACTACCCACTGTAAATAAGGATTCTTGTCCTTATTTACTTAGTGAACCAAAAACATAGGAGATTATAGGCAGTGACACAGAAACCTGTATTATTTGTAGACCCTGGATATTTCTGAAAAATATTGAAATAAAGCTATCAGTCATTTGATGAAAGCTATGATTTAGAAAATACGTTAAAGTCTCCATAAACATAATAAAAGAAACCTGTCAAAATCAATCTTTGAAACTAATGTTAAATAATTGATCTATAATGTTTCAGGAAATGTATATATAACTTTTAAAATGACTGTAGGCTTTTGTTAACTCAAAAATATTAGTCTCTAAAATTACGTAGCTTTTTTTACCTTTCAATTTTCTTTTAGATTTTTTCTATTTCATTTGGCCAAAAACTTCTGAAATTATGTCAGAATTGTAGCTTTTGGAGGTTACATTTCAAATGACCAAATGAATCAAATCAAATTTAATATGATGTGATTTTAAATAGGCCAAGATACTAAATTTTGAAAATTGGTATTTATTCTGGAAATATTAAACAAATATTTTGAAAAAATTACTAAGGAAGCAACCTTTTTTCCCTTTGTACAGCTTCGTTACATTTGGCAATATTTGTTTTAGGTCATTTTCTATAACTATACTCAATTTGATGAATATAGGTCCAATAATTATATCAGAGTGACATGGGTGAAGCACTGCTTATTAAAATTAACAATTCATAAATCAGCAACTCTCAATTAACACAAAATTTGAAATTTAGAGAGTAATATAAGCTTCATTTTAAACAATAGTTTGGAGCCTATAAAATGTTTCCTAAGCTTTAAACAAGTAGCCACATTTACTGATTAAAATTTTATCTTATTTCCTGGAACCCACATAGAAGGAAACAAAAAAACAGGAGAGAGAGACCATATAATGCATATATAAAAAGAGAACATTGTCAGCACCCCAGTCTTAATCTCAAAGACTTCCCAAAGAGTCAACAATGAAGGAAAATCTCTGTGAACATAAGTTATAAAAAGTGAAACTCTGTTCCCTCTTTATGTTCTTGACATCAAAAGTATTCATTATTGTGAGAGTTCCAACGCCCTTACCAAAAAGGCAAAGTGAATCTGTTCTGCCTGGAATTCAGGGAGTAACAAAGTTTGGAGTCTGAAGCAACAATGATCTAGATCTCATGACTCCAGAAATATTGGAAGAGGCGAATCCTTTCTTTTCCAGAAAGATCGACCCCCTTTCCCACAAAAATTTATGGCTTGAAAAGAAAATAAATTGAAATAAGTGGAGTCATCATTTATTTTTTGAAAACAGAGAGGGAAAATGAATGTAATAGAAAGAGAAAAGACCTAAAGCCTAACATGTACATTGTTTCCCAAAAGGCTGAAGTGAAGTGAAAGCCATTCAGTTGTGTATGACTCTTTAGGACCCCATGGATAGTCCATGGAGTTCTCCAGGCCAGAATACTGGAGTGAGTATCTGTTCCCTTCTTCAGGAGATCTTCCCAACCCAGTGATCAAACCTGGGTATTCAGCATTGTAGGCAGATTCTTTACCAGCTGAGCCACCAGGGAAGCCCAAGAATACTGGTGTGGGTAGCCTATCCCTTCTCCAGCGGACCTTCTCAACCCAGTAATCAAGCCAGGGTCTCCTGCATTGCAGGCAGATTCTTTACCAACCAGGGATCCAAAGTTGTTTATCGTGTTCTACCCAAAAGCAGTTTTTCTCAAACTTCAATACGCATAAAATCATCTGATTAACTTATTAAAATACGGAGTCACATTCTGATCAGAAACGATGCCTAACATATACTTGATAATTATAAAGAAAAAATAATAAAATACTTACTGATAAATTTAACCAACTTTCAAAGAACTAAAGAGCTTCTTTGCCGACATTACTTTGCCAGCAAAGATCCGACTATTCAAAGCTGTGGTTTTTCCAGCAGTCATGTATGGATGTGAGAGTTGGGCTATAAAGAAAGCTGAGAGCCAAAGAATTGATGTTTTTGAACTGTGGTGTTGGAGAAGACTCTGGAGAGTCCCTTGGACAACAAGGAGATCCAACCAGTCCATCCTAAAGGAGATCAGTCCTGAATATTCATTGGAAGGAATGATGCTGAAGCTGTAACTCCAATACTTTGGCCACCTCATGGGAAGAGTTGACTCATTTGAAAAGACCCTGATGCTAGAAAGATGGGAGGAGAAGGGGATGACAGAGGATGAGATGGTTGGATGGCATCACTGACTCGATGGACATGAGTTGAGTAAGCTCCAGGAGTTGGTGATGGACAGGGAGGCCTGGCATGCTGCAGTCCATGGGGTCACAAAGAGTCCGAAACAACTGAGTGACTGAACTGAACTGACTGAACTGAAATTTAACCAATGATGTCAGGAGATCTCTATACCGAATATTACAAATTTGATGAAAGAAAGTGAAAGGTACTTATGTTGGTAGATCAGTATAATTAAAATTGTTTAAATGTCCATATTACCCAAAGTCATTAATAGATTCAATTCAATGTCTATCAAAATGCCAATGACATTTTTCACAGAAATAGAAAAAAAAATCCTAAAATTCATGTGAAACTACAAAGACCTTGAATAGCCAAAGTGGAAAAAAATAATCTTTTTAATAAATATTATTGGGGAAACTTGTAATCACATGCAGAAGAGTGAAATTGGACCCCTACCTTACAGACTCACAAAAATTAACTCAAAATGAATTTGACTTGGACATAAACCTGAAATCATAAAACTCCTAGGAGAAAACGTAGGATTTTGTCATGAGTTTGAGACTATCATACTAAAAGCACAAGTAACAAAAGCAAAAGTAATTAAGTCAGACTTAACATCAAGCTAAAAATCTGCTGCACACAAAGAACTGATCAACAAAATGAAAAGGCAGCCTATGGAATTGGAGAAACGTTTTCAAACCTCATATCTAATAAGTGATTAATAACCAAAATATATAAAGAATTTATTCGACTCAATGACTGAAAATAAATGTTAGTCTTTCAGTCATGCCAACTCTTTGCGACCCCATGGACTGTAGCCTGCCAGGCTTCTCTCCCCGAAATTCTTCAGGCAAGAATACTGGAGTAGGTTGCCATTCCCTTCTCCAGGGTATTTTCCCAATCCAGGGATGGAACCCAGACCTCCTGCACTGCAGGCAGGTTCTTTACCATCTGAGGCACCCAGGAAGCCCCCTTGAAAAATAAACAATATATTTTAAAAAATGGTGAGATGACCTGAATAGACATTTTTCTAAAGAAGACAAATGGCCAGCAGGCATGTGAAAAGTTGCTCACCATCATTAGTTATCAAGAAAATAAAAATCAAAACCACAATGAGATATCTAGTTATATCTGTTAGAATGGCTATTATAAAAAAAGATAAGAGGTAACAAATGTTGTCAAGGGTGTGGGAAAAAAGGAACCCTTACACACTGTTGGCAGGAATGGAAATTGGTACAACCTCTATGGAAAACAGAATGGAGGTTCCTCAAAAAATTGAAAATATGACTACCATTTGATCCAGCAGTAACATTTCTGGGTATATATCCAAAAAAATGAAATTAGGATCTCAAAGAGGTATCTGCACTCATATGTTCATTGCAACATTATTTAATTATTCAAAATAGCCATGATATGGAAACAACCTGAGTGTCCATCAATGGATGAATGGACAAAGAAGATGTGAGATACACACACATACGTGTAAACCTTGAGGCCATTATGCTAAGCGAAACAAGTCAGACAGAGAATAACAGGTGCTGTAAGATCTCACTTATAATGAAAGTGAAAGTCACTTAGTCATGTCCAGCTCTTTGCAATTCCATGCAATTCTCCAGGCCAGAATATTGGAGTGGGTGCCTTTCCCTTCTCCAGGGGATCTTCCCGACCCAGGGATTGAACCCAGGTCTCCTGCATTGTGAGGAGTTTCTTAACAAGCTGAGCCAAAAGGGAAGCCCTAGAATACTGAATTGGGTAACTTATCCATTCTCCAGCGGATTTTCCTGACCCAGGAATCGAACCGGCATCTCCTGCATTGCAGGTAGATTCTTTACCAACTGAGCTATCAGGGAAGTCCTGATATAAGCTCACTTATAGGTGGAATCTGAAAAAGCCAAACTCATAGAAACAGGGGAGGATAGTCAAGAGCTGGGGGTCGGGGTCGGGGGCAGGGGTAGGAGAAAGAGGGAGATGTGTCTCAAAGTGTGCAGACTTCCAGTTGTAAGCAAAATGCTTTCTAGGGGGCCAGTGTAGAGTATGATGACTATAGTTAACAGTGCTGATTACATGCTTGAAAGTTACTAAGAGTAGCTGTTATATTTTTTCACCACACACACATAGGTGATTATGTAAGGTGATGGAGGTGTTAACTAAAAGCCTATTGTAGAATCATTTCTCAAGAGATACGTGTATCAAATCATCACATTGTACACCTTAAATGTACAAAATGTTATATGGCAATTATATCACAATAAAGCTGGAAAAATGAAAGAAATTAAAAATATACCTCCTTTATCTTTCATTAAATTAACTTATATTTTTACTATTAATAATATTGAGCTCTTCTTCTAGTGTTTCTAATGTAGGGAATCTTGTTCTAGTATCAATATTTTCCACATACCATGTTAATAGTTAATATGGGTGTCCTTAGTGGCTAAATTTCTTTATAATCTTTTGGTATAAAAGTGGTGAACAGTTGAAAATGGCAATTAGTTGTTCAAGCTGTACCTCTCTTGGCTATTACCACATAGAAGAGTGTTTTAATTATGCTTGGATAACTTCCTTTCAAGAGAAATGTTTTAAGACTTGGTAAAAGTAGGCCTACTTTCTGTCATTTCTAAAATCCATATGCTCATAGTATATACATGCATTTGTCAGGTAGTATATAGATTCTTGTTAAGTTACACGGTAATCCTTTAAAGGCCAATACAGTGAGTAAAACAACTTGACTTAAATTCTGACCTTAACCAACTCTGACTATATATAAGTACCTTCATCTCTGAAATGAGAATAATATAATGTTTACTCCAAAATCTAAAAGAAGTTTATAGACTACACATTGTGCAGGTACCTAATGTGTCTTAAAAAAATAAAAATTGATTACTCATTTTAGATTAAAGAATTAGTTTATATATTTTTAATACAAATTCATTTATTTTAATTGGAGGTTAATTACTTTATAATATTGTATTGGTTTTGCCATACATCAGCATGAATCCACCACAGGTATACACGTGTTCCCCATCCTAAACCCCCCTCCCTTTTCCCTCCCCATACCATCTCTCTGGGTTGTCTCAGTGCACCAGCCCCAAGCATCCTATATCCTGCATCGAACCTGGACTGGAGATTCGTTTCATATATGATATTATACATGTTTCAATGCCATTCTCCCAAATCATCCCACCCTCGCCCTCTCCCACAGAGTCCAAAAGACTGTTCTATACATCTGTGTCTCTTTTGCTGTCTCGCATACAGGGTTATGACCATCTTTCTAAATTCCATATATATGCATTAGTATACTGTATTGGTGTTATATTTTGACCAAAAATTTTTCAAAGCACAGCATAAAAGATTGAATGAAATGTCTTGTAAAACTTTAGAGACAGTGCCAGCTTACTCATTTGCTGGTCTAAATGGAAAAAAACTTAAAATTTAACAAACTGTTACACTTTCAAGAAATGAAACATTGATTAAAATTGTTTAACAAATATTATAACATATCATTAAAAACTACTTGGGGTTATGAAAGTATCAGATATTATTTGTTTCACATAAACTCAAATTCCTATCTTGGCTTTTTTATGAATTAACATTTAAATAATTTAAAACCCAAAAGGCTGAAGAATTTTTAATTGTAAAATAAAAAAGTTATTATATTTTCTTCTAAAAACCATGTCACACCTGGTATGTTTCTTACAATAAACCGTTATTTGGTGAATGATTTGATTGATGAGTTACCTTCTGAATCAGGAAAAATGATACAATATTGGATTATGGCACAAAGGCCAAAAAAGAAGTTTCTTTGTGAAAGAAGTTTAAGGTTTTTATTTGAAAGAATTTTCTATTCGATAATTTATATGATTGATCTTAGCCAGGTTAGTAAAATTTAATATTTCATTGAATAATGAAACATTTAAACAATTAAAGATATTCATGCTGAGAAAACATAATTTGTTTCTAAATTTCGGTAAAAATAAGATTTTTCTTTAAACCCTGCTCTAGAGCTTCTACAAGATAAAGCAACAAGCTCTCAACCCTTAATTTTTTTCATTTATATATTTATACTTATAGTTCACATAATTTCCCATAAACGCATTGATGTCACTACACACACACACACACACACACACACACACACACACACAAACACTATAAATTTAGGGACAATATAGAGAGATAAACATATCAAACATCTAGAATAATGTCACAGCCTAGACCAAAATAATAATAATAATAATGAGTGAAAGCTTTTGTTGAAGACATAGGTGGCGCTATTAGTAAAGTGCTCGCCTGCCAGTGCAGAAAGCATAAGAGGCATGAGTTGAATCCCTGGATTGGGAAGATCCCCAGAAGGAAATAGCAACCCACTCTAGTATCTTGCATGGAGAATGCCATGGACAGGGGAGCCAAATGGGCTACAGTCCACAGGGTCTCAAGGAGTCAGACATGACTGAACCAACTTACAATGCATGTACACATAAAGGAGAATCTAAAATATGCAGATTGAGTGGTCTTAAATATCATTTAAAGTTAATATGCAGAAACAAACAGTGACCAAGACATGAAGCAGGAAGTTAAGCTAACAAGTTTTTATCTTTGGAAGCTTCCTCAGTTCAGTTCAGTCGCTCAGTCGTGTCCAGCTCTTTGAGACCCCATGAATCGCGGTACGCCAGGCCTCCCTGTCCATCACCAACTCCCAGAGTTCACTCAGACTCACGTCCATCGAGTCAGCGATGCCATCCAGCCATCTCATCCTCTGTCATCCCCTTCTCCTCCTGCCCCCAATCCCTCCCAGCATCAGAGTCTTTTCCAATGAGTCAACTCTTCTCATGAGGTGGCCAAAGTCCTGGAGTTTCAGCTTTAGCATCATTCCTTCCAAAGAAATCCCAGGGCTGATCTCCTTCACAATGGACTGGTTGGATCTCCTTGCAGTCCAAGCGACTCTCAAGAGTCTTCTCCTAGACAGAGTTAAAAAGGCAGGGGAAACTTCCCAAGTATCACTTATTTCAGTTGGTGTTTTAACAGTAACTATTTAATGCTTCAAACTTACAGTTGATGGTGAAAGCTTGAAATAGGGATAGTCTATTTGTGAACAAAAGAACAATTCATATACTTTGGCTCTCTACATTTTTCCTTTAGATTCTATTTTTTTATTTTAATTTGCAATGTTGTATCATTTGGTTTCAGTTATACATCAAAGATATATATATATATATATTAAAATATAGTAAAAATTAATTTTATTTATATATATATGATTTGCTTCACTTAATATGATAATCCCTAGGCCCATCCATGTTGCTGCAAGTGATATTTTTTTATGTCTGAGTAATATTCCATTATGTATAGATACCACATTTTCTTTATCCATTCATATGTGCATGTATCTAGTCTGTTTCTAGCTATTGTAAATAGTGCTGCTGTGAAGATTGAGGGCTTGTCTTGTGGCTCAGCTGGTAAAGAATCCACCTGCAATGTGGGAGACCTGGGTCCAATCCCTGGATTGGGAAGATCCCCTTCATGAACTTTGAAGTGCACGATCTTTTCAAATTAGAGTTTAACTCCAGGTATATGCCCAGGGTTGCTAGATTATATGATAACTCTATCTTTAGCCTTTTAAAGGATCAACCATATTGTTCTCGTAGTGGATGCACTAATTTACTTTCCCACCAACAGTGTAGGAGGCTTCCTTTTCACCATATCCTCCCCAGCATTTATTGCTTGTAGATTTTATGATGATGGCCATTCTGACTGGTGTGAGGTGATACTCACTGACATATTTTGGAAATAAATTCCTTATCCATAGCATCATTTGCAAATATTTTCTCCCAGTACAAATACTGTCTTCTCATTTAATTAATGTCTTCCCTTGCTATGCAAAAGCTTTTAAATTTAATTAGGTCTCATTTGTTTGCTTTTATTTTTATTTTTATTACTCTAGGAGCCTGATTCAAAAAAAATATTGCTGAGATTTATGTCAGAGTATTTTGCCTATGTTTTCCTCTAGGAGTTTTATAGTATTTGATCTCATATTTAGATGGTCAATCCATTTTTTTTTTTTAATGTGGGGTTAGGGAATGTTCTCATTTAATTCTTTTACATGTAGCTGTCCAGTTTGTCCAATACCACTTATTGAAGAGATTGTCTTTTCTCCATTGTATATTTTTATTTCATTTGTCATAGATTAATTGACCACAAGTGTGTGTGTTTATTTCTGGTCTTTCTATCCTGTTGCATTGATAGATATGTCAGCTTTTATGCCATATGTCTGCCTCTGTGTCAGTAACCATATTGTTTTGATTCCTATAGCTTTATAGTGTAGTCTGAAGTCAGGGCATGTAATTCCTCTTCTTTCTCAAGATTATTTTGGCTATTCGGGGTCCCTTGTGTTTCCATACAAATGTTTTTGTCTGTTTTAATTCTGTGGAAAAAGCCATTGGTAATTTGATACGGATTGCATTGAATCTGTAGATTGCCTTGGGTAGTATGGTCATTTTAACGGTACTGACACTTCCAATCTATGGACACAGTATATCTTTCCATCTGTTTGTGTTGTGTTCAGTTTCTTTCATCAGTGTCTTATAGTTTTTAGAATAGAAACATTTTGCCTTGTTAGATAGGTTTTTTTCCTGTATATCTTATTCTTTAGTAGGATTATTTCCTTAATTTCTATGTTTTATATTTATTTGTTAGGATATAGAAGTGCAACATATTTCTGTATTTTAATTTTTTATCCAGCAACGTTACTGAGTTCACGAGGACCTCTAGTCCTTCTCTGGTAGGGTGCTTAAGATTTTCCATGCATAGCATTATGTCGTCTGCAAAAACAGCGGCAGTTTCACTTCTTATTTTCCAGTTTGGATTCCCTTTATTGATTTTTCTTCTCCAATTGATGTGACTTGGACTTCCAAAATTGTGTTGAATAAAAGTGTTAAGAGTAGACATCCTTGTCTTTTTCCTGATCTGAGAGGAAATACTTTAAGTTTTTCACCATTGATTATAAATGCTGTCATATATGGTCTTTATATGTTGACCTCCATAGCCACTTTTTGAAGAGTTTTTATCATAAATTGATGCTAAATTTTATCAAAAGCTTTTTCTGTATCTGTTGAGATGATCATATGTTTTTTATTCTTTAATTTGTCAATGCGGTGTATAACACTGACTTATTTGTGGATACTGAAAAACTCTTACATCTCCGGAATAAATCCCAGTTGAATATAGTGTATCATCCTTCTAATGTACTGTTGCAATCAGTTTGCTAGCATTTTGTTGAGGATAATTGCATCTGTGTTCATTAGTGGTATTGGCCCGTATTTTTTTTTTTTTTTCCATTATATCATTGTCTGATTTTGGCCTCTGGGTGATGGTAGCCTCATGGAATGAATTCAAAAGTGTTCTGAATGTACAGTTCAAAACTCTCACTCCTATGGGGGAATCTTGGTAATATAATTATTCTCCAGTTTGTGGGTCACTGAACTAGGGACGGGAGTGGGTGTGAGATTTGATTATATCTTGAGTCTGCACTCCCCCACACACCAGTCTCATTTTGGTTTCTTTCTTATATTCTTATGTTGTAGAAGATCTTTTCTGGTAGGTTTCCAGTCTTTTCAATGATGGTTGTTCTGCAGATTGTTGTGGTTTTGGTATGCTTGTGAGAGGAGGTGAGTGAGTTTAGGGTCTTCTATTCCACCATCTTGGCTACTCTCCTCCATTCTGAAAATTAAGGCACTTGATCAAGTTTCCCAAAATGTAGTTCTATAAAAAGTAATGATAGACCTCTGATAAGAAGTTTTTCACGACCTGATTAAATATAACTTCATTTAGATAGTAAATGTTTGTGTACAAACAATAATAATACACAGCACAGAGGCAGAAATATGGCAGCTAAAAGTGAAAGTCGCTCAGTCATGCCCGACTCTTTACGACCCCATGGACTATACAGTTCATGGAATTCTCCAGGCCAAAATACTGGAATGTGTAACATTTCCCTTTTCCAGGAGATCTTCCCAACCCAGGGATTGAACCCAGGTCTCTCACATTGCGGGCAGATTCTTTACCAGCTGAGCCACCAGGGAAGCTCTGGAATAGTAGAAGAGGTAACCTATCCCTTCCCCACCCAGGAACCAAACCAGAGTCTCCTTCATTGCAGGCAGATTCTTTACCAGCTGAGCTATCAGGGAAGCCAATAAGGCAGCTAAGTATCTGCAATTTTCTTTAAATTTTTTAATTTTAAAACTTCTTTAACATTTTTAAAATTTTCTTTAAAAAACTCATTGCATCTATGTATTCAAAGCAGAACTCAAAGCAGTCCTTCTTTCTGGCTTTTTCATGCACCTACCACAAATAACCAGTGATTCAGTGCTTAACATGTGGAAGAGATTATTTTATCCTGGAAAATTTTAACACCAGGTTGCTTTTATCAACTTGCTTGATCATAAAAATCACTAGGAAGCAGCTTAAAAAAGGTATAGTATAGGGTAGTACTACCTCAAGGAGACCCCATAAAAAAAGAGTTTACTGAAAAGGGTATTCTCAAGGTAACTGAATGAATTTACTTTCCAGATTGGTTTATTTAGTGTCATTGGTTTGGATACTTGAGAACATCTGGCAAAAAACTGATGTTGGTTTTAGCATAATTAATACTAAACTGTTCCTTCTGGGTGTATTTGAACAACAGTATCAATTGCTTTGTGAAGGTATTTCTGACTGCCAATAGTAAAATTATGTAATAAAAAATGATATTTATTTCCTATTTTTTCTGGCAGGAGAACATGCTTTAAGCTCATATAAATGTGACATTAAGCCCCTTAAATGTAAGTTGAAAAATTAACTAAAATGTAGTGGAATCAACACAGTTTTGTTTTACACCAATTGGGTGTGAAATTTGAGTGTGGTGTCATGAGAATATTTCTGCATAATCTGATTCTCACACTGGTGTTTTAATCCAGAACATTGACATCCCTGGTTAAGTTAAAAAAACAATAACAGAAAAAAGAAGAAAAGAAGAGAAAGAAAGGAAGGAAATCGCACAAGGAAGATTAATAATTGAAAACCCCTTGAGGACTGGACATGTTTGGCTCATTCCTTTGATCCTAGTAGAATATAACATGCAACTCAACAGTTAATGATCAGTTTTTATTATCATTTCCCTTTCACATCCATTGTGATGTGAGGTATTAGATGCATATGCCGATGAGTCCATGAAGGTCTTGTTTTATAAAACTGTTTCTCTGTGACTGAATATGTGTACAGGAGTTCACCTCATGCATTCATGTGGATTAATTTCAGGGCTGTGAGAAAAATCTCTTTTGAATTTGAATATTGATGATACTATAAATATTTTGTGTTATTCTTGAATGTGTAAATCCCCTCAAACTCAGTTAATATAAAAGACAATTCACACACAGAGAAAATGAATTTTAACATGAAAGAAGATAATAGTAGATACGTTTTTTTGTTGTTGTTGTTTCATGAATCCTATATTAGGGTACCTCAGTGCCTTCCAAGGGTGAAAAGTTTATCTTTAATCTAGTAAAGTATTACATACATTAACATTAAATTTAATGGATTTAAAATTAGTTTTTTAAAATTGTCAACCATTTGATCTAAAAATCAATGCCATGTCATAAATTATAATTTTACTAAAGCTCAGACTTGAATTTCAAACAGTTGTAGGTTATTGGTATAATACACTGAGGCAAGAGTGAACCTAGGCGGATAAGACTGACATAAATAGTTAAACTTGTTCAAACTTCTACCACTTAAAAATGAACTCCAAAAGAAATCCAAGTGCTATTTTTTATCAAAGAGAAGAAAGTATGTATAGATCTCACACAATTATCTTGTTTATACTTTAAAAATATGCATTTTCAGTAAAAGGAATGATTTATCTTTTAAAGATTTTTGGCCTCTTATATCTGTTTCCAGGAAAATTATATAGTGATCTTTTGATTGAGATGTTACAAAAGTTAAAATGTACTTGCAGCAATCCAATAATAATGACCTTAACCTAATTTATTTTATTTTTATTTTTGTTCTTTTTGAGTTAGAGTATTTTGTTTCCTATTAAAATATAAATTTCTTGATATATATATTTTTGGATGACTATTTAGTCAGGCTTGATCAAGTCTAGAGACAGCTATAAAAACTGCTAAATGAATAAGCCATTTTTTGAGGAAAGGTATCTGATTGAACTATTTATAACATACTTCTTAGCAGTACTATATGGCTAATCCCAAAACAGATCCAAATTGAAAACACATATGTATCTCTAAATGTCCATTCTATGAATATAGAAATACCCTGTGGTATAAAAATTATTGTGGTATCTAGACATTTCAAAAAGCATATTAAACAAGAAGAGTACATTATGAGAATATGAGCTTTGCTCTGAATTTCTTTTCTCCACAGCATAATTGTCTGAAACTAATATCTTCTGACTTGTTGGGGAAAAAAATCATAATATAGTAAGAACTAAACCAGAAACTTAATCTAGAGGTAAATTTTTCTGTCTGTGAGTATTAGGAGGCTATTTTAGCCTAGATTCTTCATCCCTGAGCTGTCCTGCCCAACGCATACACACTCCGGGTGGAAATTGCTGTATCATTTCACCCTTACCGCATGGACCATCATCACAGATATCGAAATGCAGCGCTACTCAAAGCCAGCCTGGTTTCAATCATGTGGTAAGAGATACAATGTAAGATGCAATGAGCTTTGACATCCTTACATGATCTTCACTTAAATTACACTAACTGGGTTCAGTATCAATTGTTTTGACCTCCCAGGAAGCTAAAACATTCCATACTTCACATATTTATGTACCAAATCCATACAGTCTTAAAAATCTTCTTGAATAGAAAAAAGACCGGTTTTAGAGTAGTTTATGCCTGCTATAATGGCATCTCTGCTGCTTTCCCTTTTGGAGTTTCAGTCTTAGAATACCAAATCCACACAAGTGAAAAAGCTTTCCCAAACGATGATGATTGTCTTCTCCCTGAAGTTTTATTAATCATCACATCTTCAGGATTTAACTCCGTATGCTTCTGGTTGTTCATGCAGTGTCCACATGTTTCACAAAAAGATCACAGATTTGAAGCTGACCCCCCAAATGTGGTCACAGAGTAAAAATACTATGTGTCTGTTGCGTGAGATTTAGGGTTCATGCTCTAAAACCCTTTATTTAGGGTTCAGTCTTATACCTGCATATGGGGGCCCCCAGTGAAAGTGATCACTCTTGCGTCACTGGGTCCTAAAATGTGGCCCTAGGGCTACTACCAATTCACAAGTATTTTCCAAGGTGACCAAGAGTCCGATCTCCGGGAGTGCTCAGTTTTATTATATATCAGTCTCTAAAGCTTTACTGTGTTATGAATTAACAATTCTAACATTTAATTAAAAGTAAACATCACCTCATATCACCTTATTAAAACAGCAGCAGTCTTATTAATGTTAATGTTGACTTGAGTTTTGCTCTCAGTTGCAGTGAGATATTTGGTGTACAATATATTTTCTTTTTCTGAGGTGACCTTTGATATGAAAAGCATCCAGTTGTGGTTCAAATGCTGATAGATCACTGTGCTTTTGTTCCTGTGTCTTTTTCACTGAAAGACTGTTTTCTTTTGTTTTTGAAAAAGGCACCTTTGGTCAATAGCAACTCCTCTGACCTAAGCCTTTCAAAAAAAAAAATTCCTATAACCAGGGTCAAAATTAATTGATTTGATGTTTGTTATCCTGAGGTATACTTGAGTAAAATTAATAATGATTTTTAAATTCTTGAATATTAGCCTCTCTCGTTTTGTTTCAGTGGGAATATGTATCTTAAAATTTTAAAATAAAATTATATTAATATAGATTTCAAGTCAGATAACTTGGGATCAACTCTTTTTTTTTTTAATTTATTCACTGTACAAATCTCAGGACATTAATGAACCTTGCATAGCTTCAGTTTCTGTATTTAACAAAACCTAAAAAAGAAACCTAGAAAAATAAATTAAAAAAAAATATCTATCACTCAGTGTCCATATGGAGATTAATAAGATAGCATGTACCACAATACAAAGCACATGGTGTGCATAGATTCTCATTCAATCTCTCTCTCCCTCCTCTACCTGGCAGAGGGCATATTGAATTGATACAGAAACCATAAAGGTCATATGACAGTACGTATTAAAGTTGAAAATGCATGAACCTGTGACTCTATGATGCCTGACCATCAGTTCCACTTACAAGTGTCTCCCTTAAAACAAACTCCGTTCATTGGATGTACCAAGACCATCACTGCAGTGCTGCTTCTATAAAGGGAGCAAGATAGCAAGCGACTCAATCCAGGCTCTGGAGTGTCTGCCTAGACTTGAATCTACGCGTCTCACTAGTTGGATAAACCTGTACAAGTCATTTCACATGAGTGCTACGTCACTTGTCAAATTGGAAATAGTAATAGTACCTTCCTATGCTGTTTTTAAGGCTGAATAAATTAATATAGGTAAGACAAGACAAGTACAACAGGATCTGCCAATAATGCTAAATAAATGTGGGTATTATTGTGATATAGGAAAATTTGACAAAATGAAATCAAGAGATATGAAATATATTTACACATGGAAATTTTAGTGACAATTCAATGGGAACTGACTGATTTATTAAACCACATAATTAACTATAGATCCAGAAGAAAACAAAGCTCTAACTGCTTTTCATGCAATTTACAAGTGTATATTTCAGATGCATTAAATATTTAAATCAAATTGAAAACCATTCAGTTCAGTTCAGTCGCTCAGTTGTGTCCGACTCTTTCTGACCCCATGAATCTCAGCACGCCAAGCCTCCCTGTCCATCACCAACTCCCGGAGTTCACTCAGACTCACGTCCATTGAGTCAGTGATGCCATCCAGCCATCTCATCCTCGGTCATCCCCTTCTCCTAATGCCCCCAATCCCTCCCAGCTTCAGAGTCTTTTCCAATGAGTCAACTCTTCGCATGAGGTGGCCAAAGTACTGGAGTTTTAGCTTTAGCATCATTCCTTCCAAAGAAATCCCAGGGCTGATCTCCTTCACAATGGACTGGTTGGATCTCCTCGCAGTCCAAGGGACTCTCAAGAGTCTTCTCCAACACCACACTTCGAAAGCATCAATTCTTCGGCACTCAGCCTTCTTCACAGTCCAACTCTCACATCCATACATGACCACAGGAAAAACCATAGCCTTGACTAGACGGACCTTAGTTGGCAAAGTAATGTCTCTGCTTTTGAATATGCTATCTAGGTTGGTCATAACTTTTCTTCCAAGGAGTAAGCATCTTTTCATTTCATGACTGCAATCACCATAAAATAAAATTATAAAGAATATTGGTGCAAACTTGCATTCTTCCTTCACAGAAATTTAGACATTTCACAGCAAAGCCCTGGCTTAAATCATGGCATCACTAAAACCCATTCTGTCTGCAGTAGAGCTTACCTTCTTTTAGCTTTTTCATAGAGCTTTTAGTATATTAGGAATTTAAGCATGTATATTACAGTTTTTCCCATCTTACAGATTGTATTTTTAAGCTTTTTTCCTATATTTAACTATAATTTTTATGTAGTAAAATTATAAATTTTCATTTCTTACTGATTTATATGTCTTATTTGGAAAGACTTCTTCAAACCTAATTATTATTTAAAAATCAATCCATAGTGTTTTTTGTTTTATTTTATATATTTGATTCTTTAATTCATATGAAATTTATTTTCCTTCAAAATGAAGTTTGAAATCCACTGTTTATTAAAAATATTTGACAAATTTTACCCATGTTATTAAATAATCTGGTTCTCCTTTGTTGATTTAAATTGCCACTTTTATCTTTTTATATTATACAAAACTGTATGTATTTTATGTTTCCAATATCTATTCTGATCCATTGCTTTGTTGCTAATTCTTGTACATCAGTGTCTTAACTTCTGTTGTTTAAGGTTTTATACAAATGTTTCTTTTAAAAGTATTTTTATGGCTAGCCTCTCATGGCTATAATGCTGAATGTTTATTAGAAACATTGGTCTAATTCTATCACCACCCATTTCTACTCCTTCATACTTATTTTTTATCCCCAGATGAACCAAGAATTAAATTGAATTTGTACAGTCTTTCCTCAGGAAGACAAAGATTATTGACCCATTTATTTAAACCTTCTTTTATGTTCTTCAGTTAATTTCACAATTTTCTTTCCATATCGTTTGAAGATTTTGCTATGCGTGTTCTTCGGTATGGTAATTGTTGTAGCTATTGTGCTTTGTATTTGTGTGTTGTGTTGTTAAGTGTTGTGGGCATTTAAAAAATCCATTGACTTTTATAAATTGATTTTATTAACAGCCACTATACTGAGCTCTCTTATAGTTTTCAGTATTGTATTCCATTACTCTGGATATTCTGTCATAAGTAAATGATATGGCTGCATCCTTCTTTCCAATGTTTAATTGATGGCCTTATCTAGTGGCAATATCCAGTAGCACAAACTGGATTTCAGTCCCTACTTGCCAGGTGTCTAGTGTCATGAGCAATTTGCAAAACCATATATGAATACATTGTCCCTTTAAATAAATGCAGGCCCATGTGAAAAGTTATTTCAGGGACTGGCGCTCCAGTGGTTAAGACTCCAAGCTTCCACTGCAGGATGGGGAAGATTCCACCCCTGGTCAGGGAACTAAGATCCCACAGGCGGCTCGACCGAAAAAGAGAAAAAATAAAAGCTATTTCAAAAGTTTATGCAAGGTGTTCGGGATGGCCAGATCAAAAGTAGTTGCTGTATACAACCATCCTACCCTGGAACTTGACGAAATACGTTGCTTTTCCCCATATCCTAAGGGTCCATTTCCTGCGTGGCTAAGTAGTGGGACTGCAAATAAGATATACTCAAAGTAAGCTGATTTCCAATATCCTTGCTCTACTGTACGTGTAGGCTGTCTCTGCCAGGCAGCATCTTGGGTCTAAACAGAACAATGAAATAGTCTCTTCCCACAGTGTAGTCTAGTTGGGGCATAGACAAATAGCAAACATCTAACAATAATCATTTAATATTACAGCAAATTATATCTTAAGATTATTATATTTATATATTTAACATTGTAGTTAAATTATATAGATATCACTTCATGGGAAACAGATGGGGAAACAGTAGAAACAGTGTCAGACTTTATTTTTTTGGGCTCCAAAATCACTGCAAATGGGTGACTGCAGCCATGAAATTAAAAGACGCTTACTCCTTGGAAGAAAAGTTATGACCAACCTAGATAGTATATTCAAAAGTAGAGACGTTACTTTGCTGACTAAGGTCCATCTAGTCAAGGCTATGGTTTTTCCAGTAGTCATGTATGGATGTGAGAGTTGGACTGTGAAGAAGGCTGAGCACCAAAGAATTGATGCTTTTGAACTGTGGTGTTGGAGAAGACTCTTGAGAGTCCCTTGGACTGCAAGGAGATCCAACCAGTCTACTGTGAAGGAGATCAGCCCTGGGATTTCTTTGGAAGGAATGGTGCTAAAGCTGAAACTCCAGTACTTTGGCCACCTCATGTGGAGAGTTGACTCATTGGAAAAGACTCTGATGCTGGGAGGGATCGAGGGCAGGAGGAGAAGGGGACAACCGAGGTTGAGATGGCTGGATGGCATCACGGACTCGATGGACGTGAGTCTGAGTGAACTCCGGGAGATGGTGATGAACAGGGAGGCCTGCGATTCATGGGGTCGCAAAGAGTCGGACACGACTGAGCGACTGAACTGAACTGAACTGAACTGAAATAAGGATATAGTCTACCAGGAAAAAAATGGGGAAAATATGATGTTTCCATCAAGACCCAAAGAGGATGAGAAAGAACAAACCATGTGAATAGCTGAGGTTTTGAATTCAGGCAAACAGCAAGTGCAGCCCCGAAGGAAGCTTCCAGGCCCAGCAGAGACGTGGTAACAGTGTGGCAGATTGAATTAATCTTTGTGGGCCTTTGTAAGCACTATCATTTTTAACCTGTGTGAGGTGAAGCCATTAGAGGATTTGTGTTGAAAAGTGGCATGATCTGACTTAAGTCTTACTAGAAACGCTCTGGCGACTGCTGTAAGAATAACTTGCAGGGGTAGGGTTGAGGAGGAGTGGGAATCATTGGGTGGCTATTGCGTGTACTGGTCAAAAAATGTTAGTGACTACGCAGTGCATATGTTGGAGAATGTTTGGCTTCTAGATATATTTTTGAAGTCCAGACAGTGAGATTTGCTGGTGGATCAGCTTCGGGCCCTCTTCCCTGAGCTCTACAGCTGCTTTGATTTGTGTGTGTGTGTGTGTGTGTGTGTGTGCATGTGTTTGTGTGCTTGCATGCTGAACTGTCTCTGATTCTTTGCGACAATTTGGACATTAGCCCCCCAGGCTCCTCTGTCCATGGGATTTTTCGGGCAAGGATACTGGAGTGGGTTTGCCATTCTTTTTTTTCTCCAGAAGATCTTCCTGACCCAAGAATCGAAACGGTGACTCCCACACTGCAGGAAGATTCTTTGCCTGCTTAGCCCCAGTTTGATGAGATGTGGGCCCTCTTTCCTGAGCCCTACAGCTATACATCAAACTAACTAATGTGTTTCTCTTTCATTCCATTATTCATGTATTCATTCAACACTGTTGAATCTTTACCCTATGTCAAATGCTATGGCAACACTATGGCTGTACTTTGGAGAAAATGGCTAACGCATTTGTTTCTCTTTCTAAGGAGCACATTGTCTAGTGGAGCAAGCAGACACATAAACAAAACACGTACTCAAAGCATATTAATTATTACAGAACTGAGAAAGCAATCCAACCAGTCCATCCTAAAGGAAATCTGTCTTGAATATTCACTGAAAGGACTGATGCTGAAGCTGAAACTCCAATACTTTGGCCACCTGATGCAAAGAACTGACTCTTTTGAAAAGACCCAGATGCCAGGAGAGATTGAAGATGGGAGGAGAAGGAGACGACAGAGGAGGAGGTGGTTGGATGGCATCACCGACTCAATGGACATGAGTTTGAGTAAGCTCCAGGAGTTGGTGATGGACACGGAGGCCTGGCATGCTGCAATCCTTGGGGTTGGACACGACTGAGCGACTGAACTGAACTAAACTGAGAAGGAAGTGACTGATTCTTCCTAGGAAGATTAGTGACATTGTCACAGGAAAACTGACATTTGACTTGGCATTTGAAGAATGACTAAAAACTGGAGAATAGAAAGAAGGCTGTTCTCTGGTCCAAGCAGTAGAGCAGAGGATTTGAAGAGAAGTAGATGGACGCAGGGCTTTTCTGGTGGCTCAGACGGTAAAGATTCCTCCTTCTGTGTGGGAGACCTGAGTTCGACCCCTGGGTTGGGAAGATCCCCTGGAGGAGAGAAGGGCAACCCACTCCAATATTCTTGCTTGGAGAATCCCATGGACAGCGGAGCCTATAGACTACAGTCCACAGGGTTGCAAATAGTTGGACACGACTGAGAGACCAAGCACATGGCACAGATGGACTCAAGAAAGATATAGTGAGTAAAATTAGTAAAATTTGGTAAATAAATTGGGCATGGAGGGACAGGATCAGGGTGGAATTTTTTATGAAACATGTTCTAGTTTTGGTAACTATGTAAATGATTGCTTTTGATTAAGATGGAAAAAAATTTTGGAAAAAGATAACTGTATTGACTTTAGAAATGCTGTGGGTCAGTTACTTGCAGTGATTCAAGTGAAAGTATCCAGAAGGCAATGGCAAAAGCAGGATTGTGCTGAGGGAAAATAGAAGGAATAAAGATGTGAAGGAAAGCAAATAGGCGCTAATTAAAGCCCAAGGGATACGTGCTATTTACTGAAATGTGTACCAATACATTCGCAAAGTGAGTTCTCCTTCTGAAACACATAAGTTCATTACTTGCAGAACTCTCCAACATCCAGGCCCCAAACCACAAAATTGCCATTGGTATCCCATAAACTCTGTCTTTGCATATCCAATCATGCTTAGCTTGTTTGGTTTTTTCCTGACTAGTTCTATGTGTCTCTTTCTTCCACACACCTGAGTACTTTCTGTCTCTCTCTGCCTCTCTCATGTAAACCTATTGTGTGCTGCTCAAATCTTACCACATAAATTTTTCACATGCTACTTGAGGAAGTCATTCCAGAACCATGTATCCAAATCACTAGATTTTCTCTGAGCATCTTGTTTTCTTAATCTTTGAAATTGCCACAATACTTGGAACAACCTCATAGGATCATTGCTAGGGTTAAATGAATTAATATTCATCAAAATGCTTAAAATATTGTCCGTTGTGTAGTAAATTCTCAATACAGTCTATCAGTTGTTTTGGAAATACAGAATAAATGATTACCATGTGGGTTCTGGAAACTTTGGATTTGTCTGGGGATAAATCAAATGAAGTGAAGTCGTTCAGTCGTGTCTGACTCTTTGCGACCCCATGAACTGTAGCCTACCAGGTTCCTCCCTCCATGGGATTCTCCAGGCAAGAGTACTGGAGTAGGTTGCCATTTCCTTCTCCAGGGGATCTTCCCGACCCAAGGATCGAACCCAAGTCTCCAGCATTCCAGGCAGATGCTTTAACCTCTGAGCCACCAGGGAAGCCCTGGATACAAATTTAGCCATATAATGGCTGAATAGTTTGGGTCAAATTATTTGTCTCTCTCTCTAGCTTCATTTTTCCATCTGCAAAATCATGAATGCCATGGAGATGAATGATGGCATATACTAAAATACTACTAGTAATTTTTTGTCATTTGATTACTTTAACTTTTAATCTTGAAAACATTAAAAATTATTAGCGAGAGACATGCTCTGTTATGTTACCTTTGTAATCTTTGATCATTTCTTGCATAAATTATATTTATCACCTTGAAAAAAAGGATTTTGTGAAGATTCTATAAGTCTGATTTGTCAAAGAAAAAGTCAGCTTGGTTTATTTTTTTCCTTTTTTCCCATTTTTATCCTATATTGAAGTGTAGTTGATTAACGATGTTGTGTTAGTTTCCTGTGAATAGCAGATTGATTCACTTATACATATGCATCTCTCTGTTCATTTTCAGTTCTTTTCCCATTCAGGTTACAGTACAGAGCACAGTGCCCTGTGCTATACAGTAGGTCCTTGTTGTTTATCTTTTTCTATGATTGTCATGCTAGGACTACCAAATCTATGCTGAATCAAAGTAGTGAGGGTTGATGTCCTTGTCTTGTTCCTGATCTTAAAGGAAATACTTTCAGCTTTTCACTGTTGAGTATGGTGTTAGCTGAAGGCTTGTCATATATGGCCTTTATATTATGTTGAGATATATTCCCTCTGTGCCCACTTTCTGGAGAGTTTTTATCATAAATGTGTGTTGAATTTTGTCAAAAGATTTTTCTGTATCTATTGAGATGATCATACATTTGTTAACGTGATGTATCGCATTGATTGATTTGTTGATGTGACTATCGCACTGATTGGTTTACAGATACTGAAAATCCTTTCATTCCTGGGATAATCCCACTTGATCATGTTGTATGATCCCTTTTAATGTATTATTGGATCTGGTTTCCTAGGTCTTTTCTCCTCCCTTCCTCTTTTGTTCTCCTCTCTTCTGATTGGATGACTAACTTTAGTGTTGTGTTTGGATTCCTTTTGTGTCTATGTGTGTGTCTGTGTGTGTATGTGTATTTTGTAGATTTTCTGTTTGCAGTTACCATGAGGTTTTGATAGACCGTTCTATATATAGACAAGATTGTTTTAAGTTGCTGGTCTTTTAATTTCAATGGCATTTCCAGTAGCCTGCATTTGTGCCCCACTCCTTTCACAATTACTGGTTTTGATATATTTACGTGAAGATGATTTCCTACCTTCCTATATATTTACTTTTACCAATGAGCTTTTCCATTTATACATTTTGTGTTTGTTTCTAGTAAATGGCATTTTCCTTTCCACCCGGAGAAGTTCCTTTTGCATTTGCTGTAAAGCTGGGCTGGTGGTGTTGAATATTCTTAGCATTTGCTGGTCGGTAAACTTTTTGGTTTCTCCATCAAATCTGAATGAGTCTTGCTGGGTAGAGTATTCTTGATTGTAGATTTTCCTTTTATTCCTTTAAATACGTCATGCCACTCCCTCTGGCCTGCAGAGTTGCTGCTGAGAAATCAGCTGATAGCCTTAAGGAATTTCCCTTGTATGTTACTTGTCATTTTTCCCCTGTGGCCTTCAATAATATTTGTCAGTTTGATTACTTTGTATCCTGGTACATTCCTCCTTGGGTTTAGCCTGCCTGTGACTCTGCACGCTTCCTAAACTTGGGTAACTGTTTTATTCTCCATGTTAGGAAAACTTTCAGGTATTATCTCTTCAAATATTTTCTCAGGTCCTTTCTCTCCCTTCTCCTTATGAGACCCCTATTAGGTGGATGTTGGTGCATTTAGCATTGTCCCAGAGGTCTCTTAGACTGTCCTCATTTCTTTCCATTCTCTTTCCTTAGCTCTGTTCCATAGCCGTGAGTCTCACTATTCTTTCTTCCAGCTCACTTATCTGTTCTTCCACCTCAGTTATTCCGCTAACTCTTTCTAATGTATTTTTCATTTCAGTTAGTGCATTGTTCATCTCTATTTGTTTATTCTTTAGTTCTCTTTGCTAAACATTTGTGTCTTCTCAATCTGTGCCTTCATTCTTTTTCTAAGATCTTGAATCTTGTTTACTATCCTTACTCTGAATTCTGTGTCACGTAGATTTCCTATCTCCACCTCACTTGGTCATTCTTCTGGGGCTTCATCTTATTTTTTCGTCTGAAACATGTTCTTCTGCCTTGTCATTTTGTCTAATTTTCTGTGATTGTGTTTTCTGTTCCATAAGCTGCAGGGTTGTAGTTCTTCTTGATTCTGCTCTCTGCCCACTAGTGGATGAGCCTGTCTAAAAGGTTTATGCAGCCTTCATGGTGGAAGGGCTGGTGCCTCTGTGTGCCCCTCCTCCCATCTCCGCAGTCTGGGGAACCTCATGTCAGGCTCAGATATTTCACTTCTGTGGGAGAACATCTGTGGTATAATTATGGGCTTTCTGACAGCTCAGTTGGTAAAGAATCTGCCTGTAACACAGGAGACCCCAGTTTGATTCCTGGGTCAGGAAGATCCCCTGGAGAAGGCATAGGCTACCCACTCCAATATTCTTGGGCTTCCCTGGTGGCTCAGCTGGTAAAGAATCAGCCTGCAATTCGGGAGACCTGGGTTCAATCCCTGGGTTGGGAAGATGCCCTGGAGAAGGGAAAGGCTAACCCACTCCAGTATCCTGGCCTGGGGAATTCCATGGACTATAGAGTCGGACACGACTGAGTGACTTTGACTTTCACTGTTTTGTTGTGCCTTCTCTGTCTTTGAATTTAGGATATCTTTTTTGATAGCTTCCAGTATCTATCTTTTTTGTCAGTGGTTATTCAGCAATTTGTTATGATTTTGGTCATCAGCTTGGTTTATAACAGTTCAAGAAAATTCATCTTAACTATGAATTTTGAAGAAGAAAAAAGAATTAAACTCACTTGGCTCAATATTTACTTTTTAAAGCTCCTTTTCAATGTTAGGTTGACCAAACTAAAAGAAAAAAAAAAAAACTAAGTTGAGTTTATTACATGAATTTAAGCTTCTGCACAGCATTTGCCAAATTTCAGGTAATTTGAGAACACTGAAGAGATAATTGAGGACCTAAACTGGTAAAATAAGAGAAACTCAAATCCAAGTTGTTGTTTTTTTTTTTTCTGTATTAGCTGGTTTACTTATCATATCCTCTATTCTCACTACAGTTTTAAATGATAATATACTTTGAATGTGAATGACAATCGATTTACAGAGATGAAGAGTTACTTAAATATAAATATAGCTAAACAAGAAAAAAATCAACTTCTGGAGAGTAATCATCTACTAGAAATTCTCAGGAAATAGCAAATTCGCAAGTGGCAGAATGGGAAGAATTATGCTGAGAATACCAAAGTATTCAACGATCAAGAAAGTTTTTATAAGAACTCATTATGCCAGAATTTTTTAAATGCTTAGTCTGTTCTCCCAGTCTATAAATATTCTTTAGGAAAAATAAAGCTTTGTTAAAACATTTCTGTATTTTTATTTGAAAAAATAATACATGAACATGGTGAAAAAATTTAAATTATGCACATGTTAATGTTAGTCTCCTTCTTATACCAGTGATTCTCTCAGTCCTCTTTCTCCAGAGCCAGTAACCATTCCAAAACTCATGCAATCATATGCAAGCTTTGCAAACTGAGAAAAGTCTGCTATCTACTGCTTTTTAAAACTTAACTCTCTCATTCTGTATTAGTGCCTCTGGATTCACTTCATCTTTGTAATGTCTGTGTAACACTTAACATACCTCCATATATTGTATGGAGTTATCACAATAGAGGGTCCCTACAGATGGGCAATTGAGTTTTCCTGTTTTTAGCTTTAATAAGCAATATTCAAGTGAACATTCTTGCACATAAACTTGCCATAGTTTTTTAAATGCAAGTTGCTAGTGTATAATACTATATATGTCATATTTAATCAGATTATATGACAGCTATTAGTAGTAGCTGACTGAAGAGACTGCTCATTTTAAAATCCTACTGATTTCATGAAAGAATCTCTTTCCCTGGTGGCTCAGAGGTTAAAGCATCTGCCTGCAATGCAGGAGACCTGAGTTCGATCCCTGGGTTGGGAAGATCCACTGGAGAGGGAAATGGCAACTCACTCCAGTATTCTTGCCTGGAGAATCCTATGGATGGAGGAGCCTGGTGGGCTACAGTCCACGGGGTTGCAAAGAGTCGGACACGACTGAGCAACTTCACTTCACTTCACTCATACACTCACGAACATGTACCCTGACTCTATAATATTAGACATTTGATAAAAAAAATTTTCTCTATTTTGTAATTTGGCACTTGAAGTATTGGAGCTTCAGCTTCAGCATCAGTCCCTCCAATGAATGTTCAGGATTGATTTCCTTTAGGATTGACTGGTTTGATCTCCTTGCAGTCCAAAGGACTCTCAAGAGTCTTCTCCAACACCACAGTTCAGAAGCATCAATTCTTCCACGCTCAGCCCTTTTTATGGCCCAACTCTCACATCCATACATAGCTACGGGAGAAAAAATACATAGCTTTGAATAGACAGACCTTTGTCCACAAAGTAATGTCTCTGATTTTTAATACAGTGTCTATGTTTGTCATAGCTTTTCTTCCAAGGAGCAAATGTTTTTTAATTTCATGACTGAAGCCAACATCTGCAGTGATTTTGGAGCCCAAGAAAATAAAGTCTCTCACTGTTTCCATTGTTTCCCCGTCTATTTGTCATGAAGTTATGAGACTATACGTCTCACCTTTTGAATATTGAGCTTTAAATGAGCTTGTTCACTTTCCT
The DNA here is from genome assembly GCF_001704415.2 of Capra hircus. NCBI lineage: Eukaryota > Metazoa > Chordata > Mammalia > Artiodactyla > Bovidae > Capra > Capra hircus. The sequence goes on along the minus strand of NC_030814.1, from coordinate 13,069,739 downwards.
CTTTCACCTTCATTAATTTGCACTTTAGTTCCTGTTAGCTTTCGGCCATAACGGTAGTGTCATCAACATATCTGAAGTAATTGATATTTCTCCCAGAAATCTTGATTCCAGCTTGCGCTTCATCCAGCCCAGCATTTCACATAATGTACTTTGCATATAAGTTAAATAAGCAGGTGACAATAAACAGCCTTGACATACTCACCATGCCATATAAATCCCTGTGCTACACAGCAAATCCTTGTTGCTATCTACCTTATGTAGAGATGTTTGTATCTGTTAGTTCCATGCTCATTTGTTCCTCTTTAACTCTGGAAATTGTAAATTTGTTATCTATGTCTGTGAGTCTGTTTCTGTTTTGAATTCACATTCATTTGTATCATTTTTTAACACATATATGTGATACCATATAGTATTTGTCTGCCTTATTTCACTAAGTATATATAATATTCTGAGGGTCCATCCTTGTTGCTGCAAATGGCAATATTTCAATTCCTTTTTAGAGCTGTATATATGTGTGTGTGTGTGTGTACATGCATGCTAAATTGCTTCGGTCAGTTTTGAGTCTTTGTGACCCTATGGGTCAAAGCCCACCAGGCTATGGGATTCTGCAGCCAAGAATACTGGAGTGGGTTGCCATGCCCTCCTCCAAGTAATATTCCTAACCCAGGAATGGAGCCCGGTCTCTCATGTCTCCTGCATTGGAAGGTGGATTCTTTAATACTACTGCCGCGTAGGAAGCCCCTTTTATGGCTGAGTAATATTCAAATATATATATCACATCTTTTAAGCCAATTATCTGTTGATGAGCACTCAGTTTCCTTTCTATTCCCAGCTATTATGAATAGAGTGACTATGAACAGCGGGGTGTTTGGTGCTGCTGCTGCTGCTGCTGCTGCTGCTAAATTGCTTCAGTCGTGTCCGACTCTGTGCGACCCCATAGACGGTAGCCTGCCAGGCTCCCCCATCCCTGGGATTCTCCAGGCAAGAACACTGGAGTGGGTTGCCATTTCCTTCTCCAATGCATGAAAGTGAAAAGTGAAAGTGAAGTCGCTCAGTTGTGTCCGACTCTTAGCGACCCCATGGACTGCAGCCTACCAGGTTCCTCCATCCATGGGATTTTCCAGGCAAGAGTACTGGAGTGGGGTACCATTGCCTTGTATCTTTTCAAATCAGTGTTTTTGTTTTTTCTATATATATAGTGGAATTGCTGAATCATATGGTAAGTCTATTTTTAGTTTTTGAAGAAACTTCAATATATTTTTCCGTAATGGCTATACCAACTTGCATTCCCATCAGCACTGTATAAAGGTTCCCATTTCTCCATGCTCTCTCTAGCATTTATTATTTATAGACTTTGATGATTGACATTCTGACAGATGTGAGGTGATACCTCACTCTGGTTTTGAGCTATCTAGTAATTAGTGATGTTGAGCAGTTTTTCATACACCTGTTAGCCATCTGTATTTCTTCTTTGGAAAAATATCAATTTAGGTCTTCTGCCCATTTTTTGATTCATTAGTTTGCTTGTTTGTTTTGATTGTGAGCTGTTTACCTATTTAGGATATTAAATCCTTATAGACAATATTATTTGCAAATAATTTTTCCCACTCTATAGATTTTTTTTTTCACTTTGTCAGTGGTATCCCTTGTGTGCAAATGCTTTTAAATTTGATTATGTATCATTTATTTTACCTCTTTTACTTTGGGAGACTAAGAAAATATTGATATGATTTATGTCAAAGAATGGTTGTCTATGTTCTCTTCTAGGGGTTTTATTGTGCCATGTCTTACATTTTGGTCTTTAGGTTATTTTAAGGTTATTTTTGTTATAATATGAAGGGATGTTCTAATCTCGTTATTTCACATGTAACTGTCCGGCTTTCTCTGTACCACTTGTGATTTTCCAGGCAAGAGTACTGAAGTGGGGTGCCATCGCCTTCTCCAAAAGAGATATAGGATGATCTTGTATATGTTAAGATGACTTTTATGGATGTATGAAGAATGGAATAAAGGAAGACCAGTTTGATAGTACTGTAGAAACCAGAGCACAATATCATGATGAGCTGAGCTAAATGGGTAGCACTAAACGAGAGCAAAGGGGTCTAGGAAGGAAAGGATCTGCTATGGAGTTATGTTTGGGATATGAAAGAAAGGGAACAATGTTAGGTTTCTGGCCTGAGTAGTTAACTGGATGAATGTGAGAGATGTTGAAGATAAAGGTAAGACACAAAAGGAAGAGTTCTCTGAGGAGACAATTAACATTTTTTTTTTTTTTTTACAGGTAAAGGTTGAAATTACCTGTGAATCTAAGACAGAGGAGTACAATCCTGGGCCTTATAGCTAAGAAGCACAAGCAGGCAGTGTTTGGACAGAGCCAGGAAAGAAGGTAAGAAGAAGCTGATACAAGAACAGAAAGAAAACCAGAATAAGTAGAATCCAAGAGAGGATCATGTTTCAAGGTGGGCAGAAAACATTTTTTGTTTTGGGGCTTAGACAGAAGGGAATTGGGCCAGCGCACCTTCTATTTCTAACCTGAAGACAAGACCAGCTCCCTGTGTATCTTATTCTAGCAAGTCCTCTATTAATATGAAGGGAGATATCAGGATGACCAAGTCCTGAAAGGGGTCCCAGAGACCATTTGCAGTGTGTAGAGATAATTTATACAACTTTCTAGATTGAGAAACAAAAATAAATTTAAAACCAAAATAAAGAAAAACCTAAATTTTATCAAAAAATTTCCCCCTACTAACAGGTTTCTATGAAGGAATTTGGAACATGACTTCTTATTGTCTTTCTCTTCTTTTCTAATGTTAGCTTCAATATATCTGACTTTTCTGAGTTAAAGAGCTTCTTCAATAGATAAGCAGCTGGGTGCCAATAAGTCCACAGGCTCAGTTAAGGTCTTAGTGGGGAAAACTGGTATGAGAATTTCTCTGACATGAGCAGAAGAACCCCAAACTAAGTTTTGGATTAATGTCAAATTCTGGCAAGAGCTTGGACTTCAGAGAACTCTGAATTCCTGAGAGGTCACTAGCTTCCTATGATTTGCTGGTTCTTCCTGGCCCCCAAGAGACCAGGGAGAAACAAAGTAGACCAAATACAGTTATCCAGGCCTCTAAAGCTGGGAGATAACTGGCAATATTTCCCTTGTGCATCCCAGAAGGAACTAAAGACTTTGACATCCTTAACATTCAACCTCTCTCTTTCTCACACACGTGTGCACATGCACGCATGCACACACACACACACACACACACACACACACACACACACACCGAGTATAGAAATTTGCTCAATTCTAACAGACAATGCTGCTGAAGAGATGTCTAATGTCACTCTCATACTTATTTCTGTGCAGTTTCTCTTTTTCTTTTCTGATATCTTATAGGATTTTTCTCTGTGTATCTATGATGCTGTTATTACATTAAATGAAGTTTATATTAGTTTTTCCATTTGAAAACATATGCTATAGCCCAGGCAAATATGTTAGATTTTAACGTTAGATGAAGATCTTACATCTGTTAGATCTTAAATGAGCCTTACCCCTTATGGTCACTATTCTCTTAAACTTCATGTTAGATAAAATCCACTGTTTCTGGATTTATTTGCCAGATGGCTTTACTTTTTAGCTCTTATTTGCTATCTTTTTTCTGTCTTCTATGCCACTAGCTATTGACTGTGCAACAAACCACCCTAAGCTCAGTGGCTTAAAGCAACAGTTATTTCTGCTCCCAAGCCTATGGGTCATCTGGACAGTGCTTCTGGTCTCAGCTAGGTTCACAGGTATTTCTGTGACCGTCTGTGACTACTTCTAAGATTTGAGGTGGAAAATGTGCACGATGTCTTTAACAGTGTTTCATGTCCGATGTCAAGAAAGCTTTTCAAAACTAGGAGGATATTTAAAACCTAGAGGGGTGGGATGGGGATCGAGATGGGAGGGAGTGTCAAAAGGGAGGGGATATACGTATACCTATGGCTGATTCATATTGAGGTTTGTCAGAAAACAGCAAAATTCTGTAAAGCAATTATCCTTCAATAAAAATTAAATTCATTAAAAAAAATAAAAAAGCTAGGAGGATATTTAGAAGGGCTTGGGAACCAAGTAGAAGACATTCCCAATGGCCAAGACGAGATAGTGTGAACATTAGTAAAGGTGATAACTATGATGCATCAAAACACACTTAACATGTTTAAATCCATGAGTGTATAATGACACCAAAAATACTCCACTCCTGAATGTAGGAAATAACTCTTTGAAATCTATAAAAAAGTAGAGAATGAAACATTTATCGCATTTTTCCTACACAAATTACAGCTCCATGTACAAAATAGTAAAGTGGCATTTCTCTTGAGGTCAGCATTCCAACAAATAAGTCAAGAAGAAATGGTCAGTTAAGATATCACCATTTTGCAACTCTTAATAATGATCATCAGTGCTTGCTAACTTTGCAACCAAGAAACAATCAGGCTTCACAATAGTCTTGTCAACAAATAAGCCTCTAAGTTATACCCTTTAAATAGGAAATTCAGAGGAACAGTTTAAACTATACCATATGAACACAATCCCAAGTCCAGACTGTGAGAAAATTGACATGACACATGCCCCCATTTCTTCAACAAATAAGTTAGAAGAGAAAAATGAAAATGAGAGGAAGGGCAAACTAAATTATGACATTTAGAGCTATACACTTAGTGATTAAATTGTAAAAGAAAGCAAAGAAGTATTTACCATAAATGTTATCATGTGACCACTCTTAAAGGGAGAGAATTGTAGGGAGCATATGGAAGGCTTACGTAACAAGTGGCTACAAAAATCTATACTGCGTGGGTATGGGAGAATGTTAATGCGTGTTCAGATTATAGTATTTAATTAAGCTGCATATGTGTTAGGTGTTTTATTTTTATATATCTGTATTAAAGTTAACAATGAAAGAGTTTTTAGAAATGTATTCAGTTAAGTCTTCCACCTCCGATTTACAATGAAATAGCTTGAAGGAGAAAGATACCTTCTATCAAGAGTAACTAGAAAAGGCAATTAAAAAAAGAAATGCTGCCTAAAGGTGTCACATGGGCTAGAGCAATCAGGATTTAAAGGGCTGACAGTCCCTGGAGAGAAGAAAATATAATTAAGTTCAGCCCAGTTTTTTTGGACACTGCTTTTCCTTTGAGGTATTTGCTGATTAAGCTAGAAATCAAATAACATATAGTTAAGTAAAAAAAATCATAACTATTGGAATTGAAGTAATGAGCTTTAAAAACTGTTAAAAAGTTAGAAAAGAAACTGCACTGAAGATTTTAAAATGTATATTTTCAGGTGGATGAAGTATCAGTTTGCGGGATGCAGCTAACACAGTTTAAAGAAGTTCCATAGCCTTAAATACTTCTCTTAGAAATGAGGCAAGCCTACAGATTAATGCAGTTCAGAACTAAGCCCTGATAATCTGTATGAATTAGACGTATCTGCCAGGGATCAATGCTTCCAAAGTGCTGATGGTATAGCAGATGTCCTAGCAGTCTTATTGGGAAAACTCTGTTGAGTGTTATCTTTTCCAGAATACAAAACAGAAGTGTAATGATACATTTGAACTTAATGTAGAATGTTATCGATTACACAGGATATTTAAGAAAAGAGTTGCTTTAGGAAACAAATGGACAAGAGACATTTCCCAATCCTTTCCTATACTTTGCAAACACAAGATCCATGCCAATTAGAATCTGAAATCTTTCATATGCATCTATCTTTATTCCATACTGAATAATTCTCATGAATCCAAGAACAATGAGATAATAGCATTCATTTTACATGCAAAATTTTAAAAATATATTACCACAAGTAATCATTATTTTAAAAGTCCTTCTCTAGGGGAAGCTCATAAATCTTACTGCATTCATGAGCACTTCTTTTTCTTTGTAGGAGTATTCTGTACTGAAGCCAGAAGTAATTGTATAGATAATCATAAAGGATGACATTATTTCTTTTCTTAAATATGTATTTAGTCTGAACTAGGCAGTCTGGAATTAACATTTTCTTTTCCTAAATGAGGTCTGTCATCAATTAAAACTAGTAACAAGAGTATTAATCTCACAATACTATTTGTCCTTATGCCATTATCAAGTCTACTTAATACTCTTTAGGAGAAATAATTCAATCTTTATTATTATTTAATGAGCTTTGAATGTTAGCTCTATTTTTGAATGAGGAATTGGCATTGGGATACAAAAGACTATGAGAGGAAGAATCACAATAGATAAAGAGGTGATTCTCAAAAGCCAACATCATAAAAAGTACCTTGATATTTACAAACTTAAAAGATCCAAATTGAAAGGGTTTTAATCTAAGATCTCAAGAAGTAGACAAATAATCCACTGTAGACAAAAATCAGGCAGAAAGATCAGCTGTCTCCTTCTGGCACTCCCGTTGAACTTTTTGTGAGTACCCTGATTTCTGATTTCCACATTAACAGAAAAAGAATAAAATTTAATCTTACATAATTATAATAATGATAATTTAATTTGCCTGCCATCTGGATGTAAAATTTGGAATTATTGGGATGGTTTTAATTAAAACCAAAAATACTGTTTAACATGACTAATGGCAACATTGGCTTATAAAACAAGGTCCAACTACTAGATTTGTACAAGAAATATATTTAAAGAAATAAAAGAAAAGTGGAAAATAAACTGCTGTGCAAATATGCAACAGGAAAAAATAGATGAGTCATATTAATATCAGATAAAATGTTATTCAAAGCCAAGAGTGCAAATGAAAACATAGACAATATCTTTAAAATGTAATCTTTCCAATAATAATGTATAGATTTAATGTAATTCTAGTTAAAAACCAAATACTGTAACTTCTCTTGCTCTTATTAACAATATTCTAAAATTAACATGGAAAACTGAATGAGTAAAAATTACCAAAAATCATCTGAGGAAAAAAAGAGAAAGACTCATAAAGGATGACTTGCCATACAAGATCATTGAAAAATTTTATAAAGTCACCATAATAAAAATATAAATACAGTATTGGCAAATAGGTCATGACATAAAACTAGAGTCCAGAAATAGATGTGCTAGATATGGAAAACACAGTATATGATAGAAGTGCCATCTTAATTTAGAAAGAAGCAGATCTTTTCTCTAATAAATAATAGTAACATAATCAACTATTCATTTAAAATGAATAAAAACTTAATACCCTATGTTTTATACCATATACAAATAATTCCTAGAAAGGCTGAAATCTAAATTTAAAACATAATAAAAATGTTAAAATAAGTGTAAGAGAATATTTGTAAAACTTTGGAAGAAAAGAATCCTTTAGCAAGATACTGAATCCAGGAAGGAACACTGATGATTTTGCCCCCTGAAATACTTGTAATTATCACACTGTAAACAAAGTTTAGAGGAAAATATAGAAAGATAATTCTTGCAAAATATGATTTATTTTCTAAAGTACCTGCAAGATATGAAAATAATAGTAGTGTGATAAAAAAATAGATAATAGAAAATGCAAATCACCAAAACTTAAAAAATGGCTCAACCTTGTTAGTTGTAAATAAAATGCATATAAAATAACAGAGATACTGCTTTATAATATTTTCTTGGGGAAAAATTGTTTTGAATGCTAGCATCCAATATTGCTGAGTTTATGCAGAAATATTCACAAATAATAAGAAATGAGTTAAGACTTATTCAAAACTGAAGACCAAAGAAACATGGTATCTAAATTTAGAACATTATTCTGAACTGAATCTTCCTGATAAAAAGGACATTACTGTGGCATGTAATGTGGCATGTGGTAAAAGTTTAATCAGGATTAAATAGTAGTATGAATGAGCATTAGCTTCTTGACGCTAATAGTTGTATTTTGGTTATGTCACAGAATGACCTTATTTGTAGGAAATACCGTTAAAATATATGGGGATATAGGGACATCATTTCAGCAACTTAATCTAAGTTCTTTGTTCTCTACATCAACTTGTCTCTAAATCTCAAATTGTTTCACAAATACACAGTACTCTTTAACACAGAAGACAAGTAGAAATCTACTTTACAAAAATGTAAAAGCAGAACTGCTATTTTCTAAGGAAATTTCAAATTAAATATTTATCCATTTCAAGGCTCACATTCTTGATTTTGATGTCATTGAAATTCAGACAATAAGAAAAAAGAAAACTTTGCTTTACAAGCAGTGGCATAACTGCTTATTGAGGTAGTATGTTTATCAGGGCACACAAACACAGGACATTTTACATTCAGATAATATCATAAAGGAATGGGTAAAGGCCAGACTCAGCCCTCTAGGATCAGAAAATAATTTATAGAAACGATCTTAGCAATTTAAATTTAAAGATCTACTACCTATAAATTAATGAGCACATTCTATCACCTCACGTTTGCCTTTCTCTACCAAACATCATTTTGGAGTTTTCATGCACTTGAGCATATTTGTAAATTTGAATGAGAGCATGGGAAATACTGGATTCAAAGGGCACGCCAAAGACCTAAGAGCCACTTAGCTTTATTTACATTACTCTAGATTGATTCTCATGCTCAAGCTCAAGTATTTCCTATAGTACACACTCTTGACGATGGCTATGAGAAATAGTGTCGCCATGTATTTCAATCTAAGAAGTCTGGTCTGTGGGAAAATGCTCTTCCACTGTGGGAAGAGACAGGATAGCAAAATTATCAGAGTAGACACTGGATTTCTCCACCCAATTCGGTATAATCCATGTTGACTGGTAAAGAATCCGCCCGCAGTGTGGGAGACCTGGATTCAATCCCTGGGTCAGGAAGATTCCCTGGAGACGGGAAAGGTTACCCACTCCAGTATTCTGGCCTGGAGAATTCCATGGACTGTGTAGTCCATAGAGTCGGGAAGAGTCGGACATAACTGAGTGAGCTTTACTTTCACTTTCTGGAGAAGAGCTTGGATGCCCACTCCAATATTCTTTTCTGGAGAATTCTATGGACAGAGGAGCCTGGTAGGCTACCATCCATGGGGTTGCAAAAAGCTGGACACAACTGAGCAACTAACACTATCACATGTTATGTTAAGCAAAAGGAAATATATAACAGAGTTCTGACTCTCAAAGAACACACAAGGAAGGCTTTCCAGATCACTCACTAACCCTGAACTTTCTTTTTAGGTATGTGAACAGCATGATTTTGTGCTATGTTCTGAGAAGATACATTTGGCGTTTTCTGCTCAAACCACTTAATATATAGGCAAAGGTTTAGTTTTTATCATTCTTCTTTTCAAATTATGTTGTAAATTCCTCAAAATGAGTTATTCAGTGTCATATAATGCTTTTTTATTTCACTGCCATAGCCCATCCAAAACACAGTCACACACACACACACACACATACACACACCAATAGCTCCTATTCTGATGAAAATGCTTGCTACACAACGTAAAATGATTTTTCACTAACTTGGCCTTAAAGTTTTCAAACTTTTTACTTTCCTAATTTCCTTTATATGGGAAGTCATATTCAGATATGGGGTTTTTGTTTTTGCTTTTCTTATGGATTATCAATCTTCCCTCTAGTATATGTTCATTTAATAAATATAAAAATTCTTCAGTTCAGTTCAGTTCAGTTGCTCAGTCATGTCCGACTCTGTGTGACCCTGTGAACAGCATGCCAGGCCTACCTGTCCATCACCAACTTCTGGAGTCCACCCAAACCCATGTCCATTGAGTCAGTGATGTGGTCCAACCATCTCATCCTCTGTCATGCCCTTCTCCTCCTGCCCTCAATCTTCCCCAACATCAGGGTCTTTTCAGATGAGTCAGCTCTTCGCATCAGGTGGCCAAAGTATTGGAGTTTCAGCTTCAACATCAGTCCTTCCAATGAACACCCAGGACTGATCTCCTTTAGGAAGGACTGGTTGCATCTCCTTGAAGTCCAAGGGACTCTCAAGAGTCTTCTCTGACACCACATGTCAAAAGCATCAATTCATTAATAATTATTAACAAATAAGACAGCTACTCCTTGAAGAAAGGTTCTAATGCTCAACATTGATGATCCTTGGTTTTATAAATGAGAGGAACCTTATGTGCTCTCCCTATCTGTCATACTTCCTGCCCCAGAACCATAAGTGGTCACTAAATGTTTGCACATACTTAGGATAGTGAGTACAGAGAAGGCAATGGCATCCCACTCCAGTACTCTTGCCTGGAAAATCCCATGGACGAAGGAGCCAGGTAGGCTGCAGTCCATGGGGTCGTTAAGAGTCGGACACGACTGAGTGACTTCACTTTCGCTTTTCACTTTAATGCATTGGAGAAGGAAATGGCAACCCACTCCAGTATTCTTGCCTGGAGAATCCCAGAGACAGAGGAGCCTAGTGGGCTGCTGTCTATGGGGTTGCACAGAGTCGGACACGATTGAAGCGACTTAGCAGCAGCAGCAGGGTAGTGAGAACAGGGGTGGTACATTCATGCCACCTTTCTTTATCACAGAATTTTGCACAATTAAATATAAAAATAATTATTGTACACTTTGTATAATAGTGGTCTAGAACTGCCATCACAAAATACCATAGACTGGATGGTTTAAGCAGCAGGAATTGGTTGGTATTTGCTTTTGTTTCCTCACAGCCTGGAGGCTAGAAGTTCAAGATCAAGGTGCTGGCAGGGCTGGTTTCCACTGAGGCTTTGTGCCTTGGTTTTCAGATGGCCACCCTCTGGGCTTCTCTCCTGTGCATGTACTTTCCTGGTGTCTCTGCGTGTCTGATCTCTTATAGGGACGGCCGTCATTGCATTAGCCCACCCTAACAGCCTCATTTTAATTACCTCTTCAAAACCTTATCTCCAAATAGTTACTTTTTGGAGTATTGGAGGGTCACATACTTCAACAAACGAATTTTGACAGGCATAATTTAGTCCAGAACACCTGCGCTGTGTTATGCTAACTCGCTTCAGTCACGTCCAGCTCTTTGCACGACCATATGGACTGTAGCCTGCCAGGCTTCTCTGTCCGTGAGATTTTCCAGGTAAGAATATTGGAGTGGGTTGCCATGCCCTTCTCCAGGGGATCTTCCTGACACAGGGATAGAACCTGAATATCTTATGTCTCCCTCACTGCTAGGTGGGTTCCTTACTACTACCATCACTTGGGTAGCCCCCACAACACCTAACTAGCAACTATCCAATGTAAATAAAAATGAGATAGTCCCTGGTTTTAACTAGAAACACCAATACTTTGGCCACCTTATGCGAAGAACTGACTCATTTGAAAAAACCCTCATGCTGGGAAAGATTGAAAGCGGGAAGAGAAGGGGACAACAGAGGATGAAATGGTTGGATGGCATCACTGACTTGATGGACATGAGTTTGGGTAAGCTCCAGGAGTTGGTGATTGATAGGGAGGCCTGGCGTACTGCAGTCCATGGGGCCGCAAAAAGTCAGACACGACTGAGTGACTGAACTGATGTACTCTACCTAGGAAAGAATAAACAAATGATAATGCTAGTGAAAATGTAAGTCCATTAAAATGAAACATGCAAAATATTGAGTTTCCTTTAGAGGATAAAGAAAGAGTTCATGCTACATGTGGCATTGGAAGATGAGCCTTGAGGAATCCTCAGGATGGGAAATAAAGATCGGGTATTAATTAAATGCCTTATGAGGTTTTACTCTTCAACAGGTCCTTTACATTAATAGTTTTGTTCTCATTTTTAAAAGAGGAACATTGATATTAAGACCATATGTTTTAACATCAACATATGGCTTTTAAATGAAAAATCAGGATTTATCTTATTCTATTTTCCCTGAGATGAAGGATTGAAAAAGGAATGTTTTAAAAGGAAAGAATAGTATAATGAACTATTCTGTTAAACAAGTTTGTTAAAGTAGTACAAAAAGTATTTACCTGAAAATAAAATCTGTAAATATAATCCATCCAACAGTACGTTAAAAGAACAAATCACATGACCATTGTAAATTGATGTAGACAAAATTATTTGATAAGTCAACATTATTTAAAAAAACATTCTGGTAAAATATAAAATTTCTTAATTTAATAAAAGACATACATGAAAAATATATAGCAAGCATTAGTCTGAACGATGAAATGTTGGAAGCAGCCTTTTTAAAATCTAGAGAAAACAGATTTCTATTAAGCATTTTACTGGGTGTAAATGCAGGTCAAAGCAGTTAGACAAAAACAAGAATTAAAAGGCATAAACATTGTGGGGAGGGAGGCCTGATGTAGTTTTTATTTTAATATCAAAATACACATTACTAAAAGGGAATAGAGATATAGAAAGAGGAAGGAAAAGAAAATGGACACAGCTGTTTTGTCAGTTTGGGATTTTGTTTTGTTTCACCATACCTTACATATACACTGAATACAATTTTTATACACTAACTATAACAAAGTAAAAACCTTAAAAATATGTAAAAAGTGATCTTTCATTCTAACAACAACAACCTAGTGTTTTTAAAAGTTCCTCCAAATTGATCTCCCATATGATGTCCATCAGTTCAGTTCAGTTCAGTTCAGTCGCTCAGTCGTGTCCGACTCTTTGCGACCCCATGAATCGCAGCACGCCAGGCCTCCCTGTCCATCACCAACTCCCAGAGCTCACTCAGACTCACACCCATCGAGTCAGTGATGCCATCCAGCCATCTCATCCTCTGTCATCCCCTTCTCCTCCTGCCCCCAATCCCTCCCAGCATCATAGTCTTTTCCAATGAGTCAACTCTTCGCATGAGGTGGCCAAAGTACTGGAGTTTCAGCTTCAGCATCATTCCTTCCAAAGAAATCCCAGGGCTGATCTCCTTCAGAATGGACTGCTTGGACCTCCTTGCAGTCCAACGGACTCTCAAGAGTCTTCTCCAACACCACAGTTCAAAAGCATCAATTCTTTGGCATTCAGCTTTCTTTACAGTCCAACTCTCCCATCCATACATGACCACAGGAAAAACCATATCATACATGTGACCAAAATTTGAGCTTACACAAGCAAACCAGTTTTGTTAAATTCAACACATCTTTTTCCAACACTTAGTTCTGTTAAAAAGGAAATCACACAGCTGCTCAGTAATTATGAGCTGCTGAAGTAACTCATATATAAACAGTATTCCATACATAATGAAATGCCCATGCTCTGTACTGTTTTTCCTGATTAATTACACTGGATCTCTGAACCTCTTTTTGGTCTTATTTTGATCTAGGAAGAATTTTTAAACGTGCTCTCTGTTCTCAGGACCATGTAAAAGGGGCTATTAGAAAGAAGGCACCACAGCAGAATGTTTTCTTGGGATTTTCTGCCCAAGTAAGTATGTTCTGTGTGCCTGAATGGTACAGTGACTACTGGAAACTAAGCCTTCCAACTCTTTGCAACGCCATGAATTGCAGCACGCCAGGCCTCCCTGTCCATCACCAACTCCCGGAGTTCACTCAGACTCACGTCCATCAAGTCTGTGATGCCATCCAGCCATCTCATCTTCTGTCGTCCCCTTCTCCTCCTGCCCCCAATCCCTCCCAGCATCAGAGTCTTTTCCAATGAGTCAACTCTTCACATGAGGTGGCCAAAGTACTGGAGTTTCAGCTTTAGCATCATTCCTTCCAAAGAACACCCAGGACTGATCTTCTTTAGAATGTATACACTGTTAAAAACTGCATCATGTCTAGGACAGACAAACAAACCAGCAACGGCACATTAAAGTAGGAAAAGTGCTGAGATGCAAGTGCTAAGGGAGCACAGAGAAGAGAGGTACCTCTATAAACTTGAGTTAAAGGAGAACTGCATAGTCAATTGAGATGTTTGCTGTAGTAATTTTCTTTATGCTTGTGGCCAACGCAATAATGTCACCCATATCTGTCCACTCCCTAATCCCTGGACCCTGGACCTGTTATATGGCAAAGGGAAATCAGGGTTTCAGATGAAATTAGCATTGCTAACCAACTGATCTCTTGTTTGACCACTTCCAATTTGCCTTGATTCATGGACCTGACATTCCAGGTTTCTATGCAATATTGCTCTTTACAGCATCAGACCTTGCTTCTATCACCAGTCACATCCACAGCTGGGTAATGTTTTTGCTTTGGGTCCATCCCTTCATTCTTTCTAGAGTTATTTCTCCTCTGATCTCCAGTAGCATATTGGGCACCTACTGACCTGGGGAGTTTCTCTTTCAGTATCCTATCATTTTGTCTTTTCATACTGTTCATGGGGTTCTCAAGGCAAGAATACTGAAGTGGCTTGCCATTCCCTTCTCCAGTGGATCACATTCTGTCAGACCTCTCCACATGTAAAAGGGGCTATTGTTGCCCTGTGGGCATGGCTTAGTTTCATTGAGTTAGACAAGGCTGTGGTCCTAGTGTGATTAGATTGACTAGTTTTCTGTGAGTATGGTTTCAGTGTGTCTGCCCTCTGATGCTCTCTTGCAACACCTACCGTCTTATTTGGGTTTCTCTTACCTTGGGCGTGGGGTATCTCTTCACGGCTGCTCCAGCAAAGCGCAACTGCTGCTCCTTACCTTGGATGAGGTATATCCTCACCACCGCCCTTCCTGACTTTCAATGTGGGATTTGTCCTCTAGGCCCTCCTGCGCCCGTGCAGCCACCACTCCTTGGACGTGGGTTATTGGAAGTGGTCAAACAAGAGATGGCAAGAGTGAACATCGACATTCTAGGAATCAGCAAAATAAGATGGACTGGAATGGGAGAATTTAACTCAGATGACCATGATCTACTACTGCGGGTAGGAATCCCTCAGAAGTAATGGAGTAGCCATCATGGTCAACTAGAGAGTCTGAAATGTAGTACTTGGATGCAGTCTCAAAAATGACAGAATGATCTCTGTTCATCTCCAAGGCAAACCATTCAATATCACGGTAATCCAAGTCTATGCCCCAACCAGTAACACTTAAGAAGCTGAAGTTGAATGGTTCTATGAAGACCTACAAGACCTTTTAGAACTAACACCTAAGAAAGATGTCCTTTTCATTATAGGGGACTGGAATGCAAAAGTAGAAAGTCAAGAAACACCTGGAGTAACAGGCAAATTTGGCCTTGGAATGTGGAATGAAGCAGGGCAAAGACTAATAGAGTTTTGCCAAGAAAATGCATTGGTCATAGCAAACATCCTGTTCCAACAACACAAGAGAAGGCTCTACACATGGGCATCACCAGATGGTCAACATCGAAATCAGACTTATTATCTTCTTTGCCAAAATGGAGAAGCTCTATACAGTCCACAGAAACAAGACCAGGAGCTGACTGTGGCTCAGATCATGAACTTCTTATTACCAAATTCAGACTCAAATTGAAGAAAGTAGGAAAAACCGCTAGACCATTCAGGTATGACCTAAATCAAATCCCTTATGATTATACAGTGGAAGTGAGAAATAGATTTAAAGGCCTAGATCTGATAGATAGAGTGCCTGATGAACTATGGACCGAGGTTCCTGACATTGTACAGGAGGCAGGGATCAAGACCATCCCCATGGAAAAGAAATGCAAAAAGGAAAATGGCTGTGAAAAGAAGAGAGGTGAAAAGCAAAGGAGAAAAGGAAAGATATAAGCATCTGAATGCAAAGGTCCAAAGAATAGCAAGAAGAGATAAGAAAGACTTCTTCAGCGATCAATGCAAAGAAATAGAGCAAAACAACAGAATGGGAAAGACTAGAGATCTCTTCAAGAATATAAGAGATACCAAGGGAATATTTCATGCAAAGATGGGCTCGATAAAGGACAGGAATGGCCTGCACATAACAGAAGCAGAAGATATTAAGAAGAGGTGGCAAGAATACACAGAAGAACTATACAAAAAAGATCTTCACGACCCAGATAATCATGATGGTGTGATCACTCATCTAGAGCCAGACATCCTGGAATGTGAAGTCAAGTGGGCCTTAGAAAGCATCACTATGAACAAAGCTAGTGAAGGTGATGGCATTCCAGTAGAGCTATTTCAAACCCTGAAAGATGATGCTGTGAAAGTGCTGCACTCAATATGTCAGCAAATTTGGAAAACTCTGCAGTGGCCACAGGACTGGAAAAAGTCAGTTTTCATTCCAATCCCAAAGAAAGGCAATGCCAAAGAATGCTCAAACTACTGCACAATTGCACTCATCTCACATTCTAGTAATAAATGCTCAAAATTCTCCAAGTCAGGTGTCAGCAATATGTGAACCGTGAACTCCCTGATGTTCAAGCTAGTTTTAGAAAAGGCAGAGGAACCAGAGATCAAATTGCCAACATCTGCTGGATCATGGAAAAAGCAAGAGAGTTCCAGAAAAACATCGATTTCTGCTTTCTTGACTATGCCAAAGCCTTTGACTGTGTGGATCACAATAAACTGTGGAAAATTCTGAGAGAGATGGGAATACCAGACCACCTGACCTGCCTCTTGAGAAATCTGTATGCAGGTCAGGGAGCAACAGTTAGAACTGGACATGGAACAACAGACTGGTTCCAAATAGGAAAAGGAACACATCGAGGCTGTATATTGTCACTCTGCTTATTTAACTTATATGCAGAGTACATCATGAGAAATGCTGGGCTGGAGGAAGCACAAGCTGGAATCAAGATTGCTGGGAGAAATATCAATAACCTCAGATATGCAGATGACATCACCCTTATGGCAGAAAGTGAAGAGGAACTAAAAAGCCTCTTGATGAAAGTGAAAGAGGAGAGTGAAAAAGTTGGCTTAAAGCTCAACATTCAGAGAACGAAGATCATGGCATCCAGTCCCATCACTTCATGGGAAATAATTGGGGAAACAGTGGAAACAGTGTCAGACTTTATCTTTTTGAGTTCCAAAATCACTGCAGATGGTGAGTGCAGCCATGAAATTAAAAGACGCTTACTCCTTGGAAGAAAGGTTATGATCAACCTAGATAGCATATTCAAAAGCAGAGACATTACTTTGCCGTCTAAGGTCCATCAGGTCAAGGCTATGGTTTTTCCAGTGGTCATGTATGGATGTGAGAGTTGGACTGTGAAGAAAGCTGAGCGCCGAAGAATTGATGCTTTTGAACTGTGGTGTTGGAGAAGACTCTTGAGAGGCCCTTGGACTGCAAGGAGGTCCAAGCAGTCCATTCTGAAGGAGATCAGCCCTGGGATTTCTTTGGAAGGAGTGATGCTAAAGCTGAAACTCCAGTACTTTGGCCACCTCATGGGAAGAGTTGATTCATTGGAAAAGACTCTGATGCTGGGAGGCACTGGGGGCAGGAGGAGAAGGGGACGACAGAAGATGAGATGGCTGGATGGTATCACTGACTCGATGGACATGAATCTGAGTGAACTCTGGGAGATGGTGATGGACAGGGAGGCCTGGCATGCTGTGATTCATGGTGTTGCAAAGAGTCGGACATGACTGAGCGACTGAACTGAACTGAACCAACTGATCCAAATAACAATAAAGAGTTTATCCTTAGTTACTCAGATGGTTCAGTGTAATCACAAATGTCCTTTAAAGTGGAAAGTGAAAGAATGTGAAGTCATTCAGTTGTGTCTGACTCTTTGTGACCCCATGGACTGTAGCCTATCAGGCTCCTCTGTCTATGGGATTCTTCAGGCAAGAATACTGGAGTGAGTTGTCATTACCTTCTCCAGGGGATCTTCCCAACCCAGGGATCGAACTTGGGTCTCCCGCATTGCAGGCAGACATTTTACCCTGATGGCTTCAAAGATGGCTGAGAGCCAAGGATTGCAGGCCGACTCTAGAGCTATAAAAGGCAAGAAAATGGATTTTCCTCTGGAGTTCAACCTTTATTTTGGCCCAGCTATACCCATCTTGTACTTCTGAATTTTTAGAACTATAAGATAATCCAAATTCATCCTTTTAAGTCACTAGCTTTGAGGTAAGATTACAGCAGTCACAGAATACTACTAAAATGCTCTTTACAAGTGAAGGCAGTTTTCTTGATTCCTAGCTTTCTGAGAGTTTTATCATATAGACATAATGAGTTACTTGCAATGGTAGATAACATAATATCTTAATATACCTATATAGATAGATAAATAGATAGACAGACTGGTTGATAAGTTATCTAAATATAGATAGATACAATGTTTGCATGAATGGATCAATAATAGATAAATAGATAGATCCTATATGTTTTATTTCTCCAGAGAACCCAAGTACTAAATATCAGGACATATCTATAGTTCCTTATAGTTTCTTTGTGATTACTGTTTTTGTTATCCCATTTTTATTTTGGTAAATATTTCCAACATAGGAATTTGAAAGTATGTGTCTGATACTTGCAGTTTTTGGATTTTTAGGCAATCTAGATATGTTATTTATTGTTTTAATGATTCTCTTCCATAATGATTTGGATCCTTGTATGTCTGTTTACTTCAAATTGTGAGCTCATATTTTATTAATTCTATTATATGAATAATGTGCTATCAAATTTAGTCAAGGAAATAAAATATAATTTTGAAATCATTGAAAACCTATAGAATTTGTTTAAAGGGGAAATTTCAATACATTAAATTTTGTTTAATACTTTGAACTTTCTTTTTAGTAGACTGTAAGAGAATTCCAGACTTCAATATAAAGTAGAGGGATAGCTAAACAAAGCATATTTCTAGAATTCTATAAATTCAACTTTAGGTGATTTACCATTTCAAACGGCAATTTTTAGGGTTGTATTTATCACTTGGATCCTTACAGAGACAAAAAGTCTGCTTGAAATATTTTTATACTTGGAGGAATTTTATTTTTGGTGGCGGGGGAACAGAGATTAGGAGGACCATCAGTCAAGAGATAAAACAATTTCTTTTATGTATGACTCACAGACTTATGGAAACTAAAATTTTAAAATGACCCAACAAGTTATCCTATCCATCTCTTTGTCAAAAATAATTGCCTCCAGAAGAATTTAAAGGGAAGGTCTTGTTCCATTCACTTTTTAGAACTCCCTTTATGTCTGTCTTTCTCCCTTTAAACTATCCTAGTTATATTAAAATTTGTTTGGCATAGCAGTGCCAAGCAAATTTCAAAATGTCAGGAATTAGAATGATAATGTTCTGTAAAGATGTTTGGAATGACATATAAATCAAGAGTAGTTCTATTACATGAAATTCAGAAACTTTAAATCAGCTGATTTTATGAAGCATCATAAGTCCCCCCAAAAAAGAATACTTAATAAATGTCCTAAATAGAGATTTTTTCTTTTTAGTTAATAAATCACTTAACCTCTGCCCCAGCATAAGACATTTGTAAAAGTTATCATATATATTATATCTTAACTTCAGGATAATTGCAAGTGAGTGTAAATGTTATCTGCCCAGGTCATGACCAAAATAGCAGTTCATTAACTCATTTTCTCTTATGATTTAACTGGACTTTCTGATTCTGCCCTAATCACTATTTATATTTAGCGATTACATGTCCATCTAAAACATAGATTGGATCTTTTTGCGTGGCAACTCAAAAACCTCTGATAGCGCCAATCCCCTACTGAATAAAATTGGAATGACTCAGCCCAGAACTCCTCTTCTGCCTAACTTTCTGGTTTCATCTCCCATCTGTGAGTGTCCCTTTTCCTTTTTTAGTTTTCCTGTGGTTTTCTTATCTCAGTCCACCTGCCAATTCCTAAACATGCCCTCCATCATCTAGACTCTGTCTATGCTTGAATGTTTCCCAGTTAGCTCCTCACCCCCTATAACTCTACAACCACCTGCTAGAGTTTTAAATGGGCTTCCCAGGGAGCGCTAGTGGTAAACAATCCACCAGCCAGTGTAGGAGACATAAGAGACATGGGTTCAATCCCTGAGTCAGGAAGACCCCCCTGACTCAGGATGGCAACCCGCTCCAATATTCTTGCCTGGAGAATCCCATGGATAGATGAGCCTGGTGGGGCACAGTCCATAGAAGTCCATAGTCACAAAGAGTCAGACATGACTGAAGTGACTAAGCAGAGTTTTAAATATTCCCTCAATCTCATTTCAGTTTGTTTCTGCTTTGCAAATCACCCCAGATTTCTCTAGTTAAAATCAATCTCTCCTCTGTATCCTTCACTAACATTAATTTCTTCCTCTATTGTAGCATTCAGCATAGCACCATATTTAAATTATAGATGTAAATGTGTTAACATATTCTCTTGGGTTCTAAGGGTCACATAATAGTCATCTTTTATTTCTTCTATAAAACTTGCATTGTGTAAGTTCATTGAGCATTAACCTATTGCTACACTGGTTAATTAACTGTTTATATGACTTAGGGATTTGAACACAGAAAGTTTAGTGTACAAGTTATATATACAGTATCAAGAGTCAGAAAAGTAAGACTCACTTAGCCACAAACTAGCCTTAGACTATTTAGCCTATCTTGGCATCAGTTTTCTTATTAATAAAATGAATATCTAACTCAAATATTTGTGAGGATCAAATGGTATAAAGCTATGTAAAATATTTTGCATAGCACCTGACCTAGTAAACAACTGATAAATATTAGCTGTCATTACGATAATGACCATTTTTATATTTTGCATGATTGCTATTTAAAATTTGTGCCCCAACCTCCACCCCCCACACACAAATAATGAGATTTTTCCAGGTTTTCCCAGTAATCTTTATTGAGTGACTTTACTGTCTCTGTAATGGAGTTATCGATGCAAAGGACAGTTCACCAAGCCTCAGCTATAAACTGAATAAACACAAGCCTCGCACATACAGGCACGGCTATTCTTTAAATATATGTAAGTGCAAATGAAGAAGACCACGTGCTAATTCTCCACTGGGAGAGCCTATTCTCTACTTATGAACTGGTCCTTTTCCTCCTAGTTTATCGAAGATCATATTGGAGTTTTTCAAAAGAAAGAGTTTTAGGTAGCAAAGTGGCAGAAGGAGCAAAAAACTAAAAAGAGAGAAAACATTTGAAAACGAAACCTTTACAATATAAAGAAGTTTAAATACATTAACCAATCAATCAGCTATTAAGCCCTAATGGATTTGCCTCACAGGGCCTTCTGAAACAAAATTTATAATATATTTCCTTACTCTTAACCAACTGAAACGCTAGCCTTAGAGCTCCATCATTTCAATCCAGAACCATCTGGGATATAACGGGCATGCTTCCAGCTTGAGAGCAGTCTACATGCTATAAAGAATTTGAAAGAAGCTCCCACCAACAGCAAACCCAAATCAGAATATGGAGAAGGTTGTGTACTATTGTCAGTAGCAGCCCCCACACCAAATGATACAACATGCATGGAATAGGATAAAACATGTCATCCAGCTTCAAAGATGTAAATTAGTTCTTTTGAAGAAGGACAGATATTTGAGGCCATAAATTACCATGTCAGATTTGATGGAAATCTTCAATATAGCTCAGTCACAAAATCATACAGGATTCTATTGGACTCAGTACTGAGAGAGATTGTATCACTTATGTTATGTTGAATAGAATAGAGAAATGTGATGTGATAGTATTTTCCATATGAATGATAGGCCTGCACCTGGAATAAAGCATGCCATTTTGTGCTCATAGGTACTCAAAATATCTAGATAAATTGAAAGGAATTCCAGAGGAGAGGGAGAAAAAAATGTGAAATGAAAAATGCCCCAGATGGACTGAAGACAAAAGTGCTGCATTTGAGATTCCTAAGCAAAAACCTTGAGGAATAATTTCTTTCTGAGCAATGCTAAATTATACCAGAAAGCTCTACCCTTTGAATTGAGTGAAAAATAAAGACTTTGAGATTAAATCAATCTGTGGGATTTTGCACATACACTCAAATAATAAGATGAAATTATCATTAACCACACTGTCAGTGACAACTTCCCAACTTCAATTTAGTGACATTGTATGTTACTGAAAGGGTCGCCCAGAGAAAGGCAGCATCATCTTCACAAACACAGAATCTCAGGTCCCCACCCAGAGCTCCTGAGCCTTGATTTACATTTTAACAAGATCTCCAAGTAAACTGAAGGATGAACATTAACACTGGTAACATACCAAGAATAAGTTTTAGTTACAGCTGGCTCTAAATTTTGGCTTTTACCACTTATTACCTATGTGACCTCTTGAGATTCTTTACCTGTAAAAGGGTTATAACAATATCAACTTCTCAGCATTATGTTGAAGATTATTGGTATAATATATAAAAAATGTTTTTCAGAGTAATGAGGGGCTGGTCAGTGGTAGGATATATAAACAATATAGTGTTTTCAAAATGAAAAGAGGGAGAAAAGAAACGGGAAGGGTGAAGACACAGTGAACACTTATGTTCTGAAGAGCACTAAGAGCTTTTTTTCCATCTTTTATTCATGAATTTCAGTCTCCACACCCTTGCATGAATCTTAGCTTAATCATCAACTCTTTCTTGCTCTTTGAAATAGATATTTTTTCCTCTTATTCTGTGATTCAAATGTCCTTTCATTGTGTCACACCTATGAGACCTTTCAAAAAGGAATGAGAAGAGACATGCCTAAAATTTTGGAGTGGAGAAGTTGGAAAATCATTGATCCATTCTCCCTTTCCATATTCAAATCATTTGTAGCTCTGAATATGTTGAACATGCATTCAATATTAGTGTATCCACCTCACTGTGCAAACTCCAGAGAAGATGCACAATAATAATCAGAAGATATTTATTCCCTAGAAATTCTACAAGATGAATTTCCAATTTCATTTGAATTCTTGTCATGAGACCAAGAGCAAGAATGAATGGTTAATGATGGGGGTGTTAAAGAAATAATTATTCTGACACTTGTTAAGGGGGGGGTAATAAAAATCCTTTATTCAGAACTGTTGTGATAGATGTCAAAGCTTTGTGGTAGGGTAGAGAGATCTACTTAACTCCAGACACAGCAAAGACCACTGAGGATTTACAGCCAATGAGCAGAAAGAGGGAGTCAGTGGATGGAAGATTACTAAGAGAAGGCAACAAGTGTAGGGGAATTCTTGCTAAACAGACTTAATAGAATTCTTCCTGAATACAGGCCAGGATGATAAGATATCCAGATTGGGGATGAGAAATTTGACTGGATATCAAGTGGGGTATTCACTCTAAATTGACATAGTGAGATACTTACTAAAACTGAACTATGCAGGTGAAGGATTGCAGAATATGCCAGACCAAAGTATGCCACTTTGGCATATGGATTATTTAGAGCTGAAATAAACTGAAAAGAAGCAGATGCTAGAAAAACTCTCTTTTCTCCCCCATTCACCTAACAGTAGAACATAAATCTGTAAAAATGTCCTCCCTCCCGTCTCCTCCAGGAAGGACAGAAGTTAATCATTGGAGATTCTAGACCTTTATCATCTGACAGATGTTACAGAAAGAACCTGCTTAATAAACCTTACTAACTAGTCCCTACCAGCGTCATCTTCTAGGATTTGAAATAGCTCAACTGGAATTCCATCGTCTCCACTAGTTTTGTTCCTAGTGATACTTCCTAAGGTCTACTTGACTTCGCAGTCCAGGATGTCTGTTTCTAAGTGACTGATCACACGGTCATGGTTATCTGGGTCATGAAGATCTCTTTTGTATAGTTCTTCTGTGTATTCTTGCCACTTCTTAATATCTTCTGCTTCTGTTATGTCCATACCGTTTCTGTCCTTTATTGTGACCATCTTTGCATGAAATGTTCCTTGGCATCTCTAATTTTCTTGAAGAGATCTCTATAGTCTTTCCCATTCTGTTCTTTTCCTCTATTTCTTTGCATTGATCACTGAGGAAGGCTTTCTTATCTCTCCTTGCTATTCTTTGGAACTCTGCATTCAAATGGGTATATCTTTCTTTTTCTTCTTTGCCTTTCACTTCTTTTCTCAGCTATTTGTAAGGCCTCCTCAGACAACCATTTTGCCTTTTTGCATTTCTTTTTCTCAGGGATGGTCTTGATCACTGCCTCCTTTACAATGTCATGAGCCTCCATCTATAGTTCTTCAGGCACTCTGTCTATACGATCTAATCCTTGAAATTTATTTGTCACTTCCATGATATCATCATAAAGAATTTTATTTAGGTCATACCTTAATGGTCTAGTGGTTTTCCCCACTTTCTTCAATTTAAGTCTGAATTTTTCAATAAGGGGTTCATCCTGTTAAGGTGCTGCACTCAATATGCCAGCAAATTTGGAAGAGTCAGCAGTGGCCACAGGACTGGAAAATATCCATTTTGTTTCCAATCCCAAAGAAAGGCAATGCCAAAGAATGTTCAAACTACCACACAATTGCATTCATCTCATACTCTAGCAAAGTTAATACTCAAAGTTCTCCAAGCCAGGCTTCAACGGTACATGAACCGTGAACTTCCAGATATTCAAGCTGGATTTAGAAAAGGCAGCGGAACCAGAGATCAAATTGTCAACATCCATTGGATCATTGAAAAAGCAAGCGATTTCCAGAAAAAAAAAAATCTACTTCAGCTTTATTGACTATGCCAAAGCCTTTGACTGTGTGGATCACAACAAACTGTGGAAAATTCTGAAAGAGATGGGAGTACCAGACCACCTGACTTAACTCCTGAGCAATCTGTATGCAGGTCAAGAAGCAACAGTTAGAACTGGACATGGAACAACAGACTGGTTCTAGATCGGAAAAGGAGTATGTCAAGGCTGTATACTGTCACCCTGCTTATTTAACTTATATGCAGAGTACCTCATGCAAAATGCTGGGCTGGATGAAGCACAAGCTGGAATCAAGATTGCTGGGAGAAATATCAATAACTTCACATATGCAGATGACACCACCCTTATGGCAGAAAATGAAGAACTAAAGAGCCTTTTGATGAAAGTGAAAGAGAAGAGTGAAACAATTGGCTTAAAACTCGACATTCAGAAAACGAAGATTATGGCATCTGGTCCCATCACTTCATGGCAAATAGATGGGGGGAGAATGGAAACAGTGAGAGAATTTACTCTTTTGGGCTCCAAAATCACTCAGATTGTGACTGCAGCCATGAAATTAAAGACACTTGCTTCTTGGATGAAAAGCCATGACCAACCTAGACATCATATTAAAAAGCAGAGATATCACCTTGCCAACAAGGGTCCATCTAGTCAAGGCTATGGGTTTTCCAGTAATCATGTATTGATGTGATAGTTGGACTGTAGAGAAAGCTGAGCACGGAAGAATGCATGCTTTTGAACTGTGGTGTTGGAGAAGACTCTTGATAGTGCCTTGGACGGCAAGGAAATCCAATCAGTCCATCCTAAAGGAGATCAGTTCTGAATATTCATTGGAAGGACTGAAGCTGAAGCTTAAACTATGATAATATGGCCACCTGACGTGAAGAACTGACTCACTGGAAAAGACCCAGATGCTGAGAAAGATTGAAGGAGGGAGGAGAAGGGGACAATAGAGGATGAGACGGTTGGATGGCATCACTGACTCAATGGACATGAGTTTGAGCAAGCTCTGGGGAGTTGGTGATGGACAGGAAGGCCTGGTGTGCTGCAGTCCATGGGGTCACAAAGGGTCAGACACAATTGAGAGACTGAACTGAACTGAAATGAACTGAACTGAACTAGTCCGTATCTTCTATTAGCCCCTTCATATAGTCGCCTTCCCAAAAATTGCCATCCCAAAAGCTCAAAACCCTTTTCCTTGATCTTGCCACTTTTCTACAAAACTATTGTTCCTTGCCAAAACATCATATGTGCTCAAGTTCTAACCATCCCTTTAAGTACTCATCACTAAGTATTCCCACATATTTGCACAACAAGCATGTTAATAGAGTTCTGTTGAATTTTAGATCTAAGGACAAGTTCTAGTCAGAAAGAGGACTCAGAGGAGCCTGACTACAGTCAAAGAGAGAGACTTCATCAGGGAACAGGGTTCAAGGTGCACACACACACACACACACACACAGACACATATACGCAAGTGCACACACACTCACATAGAGGAATCCAGCTCCATCAGGCAAACTCTATTCTCTAAGGGACGTCCTTGCCACAAATGTAGCCAAATAAAGAGAAAGAGCTTTAAGACTTTCCTTCTGTTGAGAAATCTAAAAGAGTCAGGCAAACAACATACAGAATAATTTCCATATCAAAGGAATGATTTGCTATCCTCGCTATTAAACAAGTAACACAAAGTGAAGTAAACAAATAAACAAAACACCATCATAGCTTAGAGAAAGTGATAGTGGGGTGATCATGTTAAGAGAAATGATACTGGCATGCGTGTATATATATTATTGCTTGTGTGTATGTGTGTGACAAAGACAGAGCTATTGAAGAGTCCTTATAAAAGTTAAAATAAGGAGAATATATTTTTGTGAGTCATTTCTTTCAGGGTCATCAAGTTAAAGAAAAATTGAAACAACAAAATAACTCCCTGATTCATTGTCACATTGAAATCCATCTTGCCTAGCATCGAATAAATGAGTTGATCGTGATACTAAGCTTAATGCTGTCACTGTTTTTATGGGTACTTGAACCTCCAACACTAGAATCTCTAGGGTAATGGCTATTATCTCAAGGCAGAGTACTATAAAATTCTTATCAGAAAACTATAAATCTTATTATCACTTATAAAACATCCTTTTACTGATTAAAAAAAAGTCCCTTTGCTATGTGAAACAGTAAAATGTATTCCAAAGCACATTT
Source organism: Capra hircus (assembly GCF_001704415.2). NCBI lineage: Eukaryota > Metazoa > Chordata > Mammalia > Artiodactyla > Bovidae > Capra > Capra hircus. The sequence goes on along the minus strand of NC_030814.1, from coordinate 13,043,199 downwards.
TTCACTCCAACAAGGTTGTTTTCTAAAAGACTCCCATTTGACTTGTATTTGAAAATGAATTTCCTTAAAATGATCCATGCTGTTATCGTAAATGCCTCTAGAATGCTAAAAAGAAGTGCTGGAATAGAATTTTCTGAGAGTAGGCAGTCTTTCAAAATTACTTCTTAATGAACAGGAATGTACTGTAGAGGCAGCAGTAATTTACATTCAAATAAAATTAAGAAACTTAAATTTCATTGGCACAGATCATTATACTCCACAGCTATAACTTGGACTTAAATACTTCCTTTCAAAAGAAGTTGATAAATGTAGCTTCCATATTTCAGATAGAATAAACCTTAACAAAAGAAATAGGCTAACAGCTGTTGCATAATGAAAACTGCATGTCATATAATAGTGAGAAAGGGCAACTAATGACACAAAAATGTAAATGTAATAGTCTCTTCTTCAAATAATAGTAGCTCAGTATTTGGTTTTCTATTGACAGTTATGTAACACAAACTCAGTGTTCATTTTAATATTTGTAATATTAAATTTGTAATGTAGATTTACATAATAAATGAGTTTATTTAAAATTTTAAATCACAGATTAGCGTTCAAACTGTTGGCTATAAATAATCTTCCTTTGGTGATCTATTTTTTCCCCACTGGCAAGATGTTTCAGTGGTTATTTTCTTTTCTAAAAATTCTTTAAACTTGGCTACAGTATATCTGAATAATTTTTGTTTCTAGTGAGAAAAAGAAAAAAACATGATTTTTATCTGAGGGTTCTGAATGAGCTGCTCACTTGAGTTCTGAGAAGAAATTAGAGGCAAAACACATGCCCATGAAAAAGACTCGGATTTATTCAAAAGCAGGGACATTACTTTGCCGACTAAGGTCCGTCTAGTCAAGGCTATGGTTTTTCCTGTGGTCATGTATGGATGTGAGAGTTGGACTGTGAAGAAGGCTAAGTGCCGAAGAATTGATGCTTTTGAACTGTGGTGTTGGAGAAGGCTCTTGAGAGTCTCTTGGACTGCAAGGAGATCCAACCAGTCCATTCTGAAGGAGATCAGCCCTGGGATTTCTTTGGAAGGAATGATGCTAAAGCTGAAACTCCAGTACACCGGCCACCTCATGCGAAGAGTTGACTCATTGGAAAAGACTCTGATGCTGGGAAGGATTGGGGGCAGTAGGAGAAAGGGACGACCAAGGATGAGATGGCTGGATGGCATCACTGACTCGATGGACATGAGTCTGAGTGAACTCCGGGAGATGGTGATGAACAGGGAGGCCTAGCGTGCTGCGATTCATGGGGTCTCAAAGAGTCGGACACAACTGAGCGACTGAACTGAACTGAACTGAACTAAACAATCTGCAAAGACAAAACTACATGGAAAAAGACTGAAAACATTCAAGGCGAGGGAGGGCAGGAAGCCCTCAAAAATGTATCTTTCATATCCACTTAATTCCATTGCTGCTAGAGACATTTTCATAGGAACAGTCTCTAGCAAAAGCAGACAGTGGCTTTATCAGGTATTAATTTTCATCAGCTAATTCGTTTATATCCTGCTCTCCCATTGGGCACAGTGGTAATGTGGTTAAGCCTGTATGCATGCGTGGGGCATGAGGCATCAGCCAGACCTTGTAGTAGACGTAGGAAGAAAGGGGTGAGTGCAGAGCCCAGGAGGACAGGGTCTGAAAGGGGAGCGTGGAAGACAAGACGTTCATGCTTCACAGCAGAGACTAGAACCTGCCCTGTGAGGAGCAAAAATTAAAACATCTTCTCTAAGTAGAGTGTCTATTTTGACTTCTATCTGTAGACCATTAACTTTGCTGATAATTTCCCAGAGATCACAAAAATACCTTATGCACTGAACAAAGCCACGTTTATTATTTACTACAGTAAGAGAGACCGCCATCCTGACAGTCTCCGCATCTTGCAAGACCAGGGCCATCTGGAGGTTTGGAGGAGCTAGTTTACAGATCTTTGAATACTGAAGACCTTTTAGGAGTTGGCTTAAGGTTGTGAAATGACAGTTTAAGATTATTGACCACAGAAATGTTAAGATTTGAAAGGACACTTGGAGACTAAAAAGCAATTTGATGATCCTACTTAAACAAACGGCTGAAGAATAGTCTATTGTTCAGATAGATGGACTTTTCAGGAAATATATGAAATAAGCAGTATAATATGTGCAACTTTTTCTGAGTAACAATTTCCTAGAATAATAAAATCTTGTTAAATTAGAGAGTAAGCTAGTGGCTGTTTGAACTTAAAAGGCTAGCAGTATTGGTATTAAGGACAGAACAGCAAAATCTGATCTGTTGCGCATCTATGTTGTTCTTTTTATTTTTTTTCTGATATGCATCTGGAATTTTTTTCTTTTCTTTTTTTAAAAATTATCAATTTGTTTTAATTGGACGCTAATTATTTTACAATATTGTAGTGGTTTTGGCCAAACATCTATATTGTTCTTATCTTTACAACCTTCCCAAAGTGATGTCGAGGGCTTGCCACTGACTCTAGCATCAGAGTAGAATGTATACTATTTGGATGCTGGTCATGATTTCTGGGAGAGAGAGAGAGAATTCAGAATAACAAGACAAAATCATTTCTCTATACAATCTCCTCTTTTCACACGCTGCAACTCCCAACTCACTATTGTGCAAGATTTGAATTATGGAGCATGTTTTTAAAGCTTTCTGTTATCTGGTAAAAGTCATACTATTACAAATATTGCAGGTCTAATCTGACTTTGAAAGAAGAGTTTGACACAGGAGAACTACCAATGGCTTTAAACACAGAAGGAAAATTATTTGACTAAATGATAACCTACATGAGCAGGAGGATTTCTAAAGGGGGAAATCAAGAAGAAATGCAAATAACATATATATTTTTTATAATATCATGACTCTTTTTATTAATGAACAAATATTTATTTTGGATAAGAAGACAAACAAAAATACTGCTATGTATAAATCTTTGTTGAATAAGTAATCTCACAACACATGCAGCTAACTGTGTGTGTGTTAGTCACTCAGTGGGGTCTGACACTTTGCGACCCCATGGACTGTAGCCCGCCAGGCTCCTCTGTCCATAGGATTCTCCAGGCAAGAATACTGGAGTGGGGTGCCATTTCTTTCTCCAGGAGATAACTACAGACAAACAAAATTGTATTGTGAAAAACACAAAAGATCTATGAGTCCCAACCCTCAATGTGGAAGTGTGGACCAGGCTTTCAGTTGTTCTTACTTCCTTTGCATAGGACAAATTATAAGGGTAACACATTTCACAAGTTAGTTATGAGGATTAAATAAAATATTTGGAAGATATTTGAAAGTTATTTAAGTAGATAAATAAGCAGTTACTATTAAGATTGTGTATATGTGTTAGTCACTCAGTCATGTCCGACTCTTTGAGATCCCATGGACTGTAGCCTGCCAGGCTCCTCTGTCCATGGGATTCTTCAGGCAAAAATGATGGAGTGGGTAGCCATTCCCTTCCTCAGGGGATCTTCCCAACCCAGGGATCGAACCCAGGTCTCCCACATTGCAGGCAGATTCTACCATCTGAGCCACCAGGGAACCATTATTTAAATTAGTTCTGTATAATTATTCAACTTCTAAAATAAAGTCTAAGTTGATCATAATTATATCTGCTTGGGTTGAGTTCCTTTTATTTAATATTAGTGAACAAGTAATTTAAAATTAAATAATGCTGGCTTACCAAAAGAGTAATAATAAACATAAATTAGTTGAGTGACTAACAAAATACTAATTAATATCAAGATTTTTAATTCACATTCAATAAATCAAATATATGCACTATACCCTTTCTTAAACAAGCAGATGAGAAAACCTTCTTCCACTTTTGTAGTTCTCATACCTCTCTGATATATTTTCTATACAACATCTATGTCTTTTACTAAAGCTTTCCTTGCATAAAATCCAGCACAATACAAAATGTAATTGTCATTTTTCAAGGAAGACTTGGGATTTGAGCTTTCTACAACACATCAAGAGAACAAAGCAGAATGCAAGAGGTACAGATGAATGAAAGCAAGTGGAAGCAAAGTTCTTTTTTACAGTTGTGACACAGCTTTAGTCAGGCTTCTGTGAGTATTTTTTCAACCTGCGACCCACCAACTCATCCTTTTAAATATAACACTAGAATACAATCTTCAAAACTTGAAATTGTGTAGAGTTTAGGCCATAGTCAGCACTTTGTTGTTCAGAGTAGAGTACAGCCCAAAGTTTTGTGTTTTTTTTTTAAATTTATTTTTAATTTATTTTTTACTTTATTTTACTTTACAATACTGTATTGGTTTTGCAAGGGACTAGAAATTAGGGGCCTTGCGGTGGGTGAAGATTGCTGACAAGACAATGGAGAGGAGCAGATGAGAGACCTCAAGATGCCCAGGACTTGGAAGAAAGGCAACATAATTAAGAAGAAGGGAAAGAGCAGCCCAAGTTATTGAATTTTCCTTCCAACTCTGTGCAGTCTACCTGTGTCTCCTTTTCTCATCGTGTTTGCTCATAAGGTTTCCCTGAGCTTTGAATAGTTTTTATTTGCTGTTGCTGAAGACCTTAGATCCTTAATGGAAGAGAAAATTTCACCTCTGAAATGACAAATAGTACAAAATGGGTAGGTCCATGAGCGGGAGAATTGCTCATTCATAAAGAGAACTGAAAAACTTGTGGATGATGAAGACTTGGCAGCACAAAACATCAAGCAAAACATGCATAACTGGAGGACAGTCAGAGCAGAAAGACTTTGTGTGGTGATTTTCTGAAATAACTGTTAAATAATCATATCTTATCGCTAGCAAGCAAAGAGTTAAGGAAAATTGGAAAAAGCTTGAAATTTCCGAGTTCATCCCAAAAGCATCCAGAGCAGAGAGTGCGCTGATTCTGCATGAGGTTTGGTGTTGAGTGTCCTGCTCCTTTTAAGAATCTATGACAATAAACTAATGCTGAAATTGCATTCCTTGTTTGAATAGACCATCATACTTGTCTAATGGTTCTCAAGAACATTACCTCATGGGAGTGCCACCACTCCAATGTATAATTCAGATTGCAGTATTATTTCCATTTGCAGAGTTTACAATTTTAAGATCCGAAGCAGTTAACTTATCCAGAGTCTGCCAAGAACTTAATGACAAATACGAAATGAGAACTCCCCGTCTTTCTGGTCTTCTAGATCAATGGTATGATCTGTTGCCTGCCAGAATAAATTCAAAGTATTCTTGCAGTGAAGATTAACTGTGGTTGGTGGTTGTTTAGTCGCTAAGTCATGGCTGACTCTTGTGACCCCATGGACTGTAGCCTGCCAGGCTCCTCTGTCCATGGGATTCTCCAGGCAAGAATACCGGAGTGGGTTGCAATTCCCTTCTCCAGGGGATCTTCCCAACCCAGGAATTGAACCTGGGTCTCCTGCATTACAGGCAGATTCTTTACCAACTGAGCTTTATATACTTTAAAACTTTAACAACAGATAAAGAGTATTTATTAAATAATGGTCAACCTCATGTTTTATACTATTGGCCTCTACAAGCAGCTCACTTTTTCTGGATCTCTCACTATACCCCAAGAGCAATTCTAATCTAGAAGTGCGTGACAAGAGTAACTTTGAACCTTGGTGCTAGGTACCGACTTTTCTAGTAGATGAAGAAAAGGAGTGCAAAGCCACTAAGGCTATATTACCCATTTCTTCTCAAAATCCACCCTCCTTGCCTTGTTTCTTGCAACTCCTTGCTTAACTGATGTATCTTATAAAGTAAGAGAAGCTTAGAACTATTTCGCATTTGGGACAAAGCCTCTCTCACTCTCCTCTTAGTTTTTAACGAAAAAAGTAAGTGGAGGTTTCCAAGATACTGTAGCTGGAAGAAGTTTTGTGCCCATCTTTGCAATGAAAAGAAGTCAGATTAATTTAAAATTCATGACTTTGTTGAACCATCAGAGACCTGAGATCACAGAGCAAATCAATGGCCCAAAATCTGAGGAGAGATTGATACTTGCAAGGATAGGGGAGATATGAAGTGCTTGCTTCCTAGACACCACCTATGGCCAGATGCTGGTGAGAAGAATTGGTAAAGACTGAGTGTTGACTAGCAGGACACTGTGAAGTCAGGCAGAGAAAAAATTGAGGGAGATGGCACGCTTTTGCAGGCTTTTTCCATGAACTTCAACAGAGGCTCACAGACAAGATCCAAAAGAAGCTTAAGAAAGTGTTCTCTGTGGAACCACCTTGCAGGAGGTAAAGAAGCCTTGAGAGAAGGGAAATAAATTCTCACCCTTCATACACTAGGGAAATCTAAGGTCAGTTTGAGGAAGGAAAGGAGGGCAGGTGAAAATACCTACTCCTGGGTAGGGAGTAGGATTATGCCCTGAGCTCAGAACTGGGAAGACAGAAGGGAAGAGAACTGAGAAGATTCCATCCCTGAGGCGCAGGAATCAACACCTGCCTAAGACGAGACTTAAAACCGCAGAGAAAGTCCTGCCACAATGCCTGTCACTATCAAACTGACACACTTCAAATCGCTAATTATAAGCAAGAGCAGAATACTGCAGGGAGAAGATAGACGTGGAACATAAGCATGCAAAGAGATCCTTTCTGAAGAAAAGCTTCCAGGGGCAACCTAAAATGCCTGTTCTGGCAAACAAACTCCCACACCAAACACAAGGTACAACCATAGAAAATTGAAGCCTGTAGTACACTGTGGGTAACAACAGCCACAACAAACACAGTCCAACTTTAACCGGGTTAACTAAAACAGAAACCATTTGACATGTTTTTGGATCATAATGGAATTAATAGAGAAATCAACAACAACACAATGATTTTGAAAAATCTCCAAATATTTGAAAGATGGGTAACACAATTTTAATTAATCCATGGGTCAAAGAAGGCATCTCAAGAAAAACTTAAAAATAATTTGAAATAAATGAATATAAAAATTCAACATATAAAAATATGATATGTGTAACAAAAGCAGTGCTTAGAGGAGTAAAGCAGCTTCCCTGGTGACTTCGTGATAAAGAATCTGCCTACCAAGCAGGAGACACAAGTTCAACCCCTGGGCCGGGAGGATCCTCTGGAGAAGGAAATGGCAGCCCACTCCAGTATTCGTGCCTGGGAATCCCGTGGACAGAGGAGCCTGGAGGGCTGCAGCCCACTGGGTCACAAAGAGTCAGACATGACTTAGAGACTAAGCAGCAGCGGGGGCAGGGGAGGAAATGTGTAACAGAAAATGCACAGCATTAAATGTCAGCTTCAAAAAGGAAGAAAGGACTCAGAGTAGTAATCTTACTTTCTACCTTAGGAAACTAGAAGAAGAAATCAAACAGCCTAAGGGAAGCAGAAGAGAGGAAATAATAAAGATGAGTAGAAATCAATGAATTCGAACACAAAAAGTGATAAGTGAAAATCTGTGAAACCAAAAACTGATTCTTTGAAAAAAATAAAATTGACAAACCTCTGACCAGACTAACCAAAAAAATGAGAAAACGCAACCTACCATTATAAAAAGTTACAAAGAACCATCACTGCTAATACCAAAGACAGTACCAGACTAATACAGAAATATCATAAATAATTCTTTGCTCATTAGTTCTGAATTTTCCATATCATAAATGATTTTTCAAAAGATACAAACTATAAAAATGTACTCAAGGAGAAATAAATAGCTGGAATAGCCCTTTATTTAGTAAAGAAATTGAGTTCCATTCTAAAAGAACTCCATGCCCAAGTGATTTTATTTGTGAATGTTACCCAAAATATAAGGAAGGAATAATTACAGGTTTATACAATAAGTTCCAGAAAATAGAAGATAATACATTTATCAGATCATTTGATGTGGCCAACATTATTTCAACACCAAAACCAAACCAGAGTTTTATAAGAAACATGCCGAGAAGTATCTCTCATGAACATAGACACAAAACTCCTCAACAAAATATTAACTAATTGAATATATAATGTATAAGATGGATAATTTATCTTGACCAAGTGGGATTTATCCCAGGAAATGTGGACTGGTTCAATATTGGAAAATCAATTAATATTTTTTGTTGATATTCACAAACATTCTAAAATGTATATGGAAAGGCAAAGAAACTAAGGTAACATGAGTTTGAAGCAAATTAAGTTGCAGGACTCACACTATTTGCTTTCAAGACTTACCAAATGCTGCAGTATTCAAAATGTGGTATTAATGAAAGGATAGATCAGTGAAACAAACTATAAAGACCAGAAACACATCTATTCTAATAAAGTAAAATGATTCTGACGAAGGTGCAAATGCAAATCAAGAAAGTAGTCTTTCAATAAATAGTGCTGAAACAATTCATTTTCCAAATACAAAAATGTGAGCTTTGAAACATAGCTCAAATTTTACACAGACATTAACTCAAGTTAATAAGTGTTAATGAAAACCCTAAAACTATAAAATTCTAGAAACAGATGCAAGAGAAAATCTGTGTGAATTGTTTTTGCACTTACTTTTTGAACAAGACTGGAAAAGCAAGATTCATAAAAGAAAACAATTATAACTTGGATAAATTATCAAAATTAAAATATTTTGCTTTGTAACAATGCACTGTTAAGGGGACTTCCCTGGTGGTCCAGTGGTTAAGAATCTGCCTTGCAGTGCAAGGGACACAGGTTCAAGCCCTCATTGGAAAACTAAGATCACACATGTTGCATAGCAACTAAGCCCGCCCAGTGCAACTACTGAGCCCCCATGGGCTCCAGAGCCCCTCTGCCACAGCTAGAGAATCCGTGTGCCATAAGTAAAGATACTGCATGACATGGTGAAGATCCTGCATGCTGTAACTGAGACTCAACACAGCCAAATAAATGAATTAAAAAAAAAAAAACACTGTTAAGATAATAAAAAGACAAACCTCATCCTGGGAGGAAATATATGCAAATCACATATCTGACAAGAGACTTTCATGCACAGCATATAAAGGATTTAGCAATTAAAAGAGAGAGAGAAAAGAGATATTTCACCAAAGAAGATATTCAGATGAAAAATAAGCATGTGAACATGACCAAGAAGGAGAGGATCAAGGAGAAAAGGGAAAAAAATGTCATCACTATTCTGTATTTCTCAGCTGTATATTTTTCCAATAAACTAATCTACTCTGAAAAAAAATACAATCAACATCATTCATCATTAAAGGAAATTAAAATTAACATTTCAATGAGCTACAACTGCACACTTATTAAAATGACTAAAAAAAAAATGGCAGCACTGAATGTGAATGTGAAGAGCTACTTGACGGGAATGCAAAATGGTGGAGCAACCTTGGAAGATATTTTGGCTGCTGCTAAGTTGCTTTAATCGTGTCCGACTCTATGCAATCCCATAGACGGCAGCCCATCAGGCTCCACCGTCCATGGGATTCTCCAGGCAAGAACACTGGAGTGGGTTGCCGTTTCCTTCTCCAATGCATTTAGTCTAGGGAACCCCAATGTCATGCTTATAAATACTTGTACACTTATGTTCATAGCAGTTTCATCCACAAGCTCCGAAATTGGAAATAATGCACAAGAGTGGATAAACACACGGGTGGGATATCCATGAAGTAGACTATTAACAAGCTATATAAAGAAAAATAATATGGGTTCTCACAATATACAAGAATCTAAGTGTATTTTTTAAAATTTAATTTTGTTATTTATTTATTTATTTTTTACTTTACAATATTGTGCTGATTTTGCTGTACATCAACATGAATCTGCCACGGGTGTACATGTGTTCCCCATCCTGAACCCCCCTCCCACCTCCCTCCCCATACCATCCCTCTGGGTCATCCCAGGGCACCAGCCCCAAACATCCTGTATCCTGCATCGAACCTAGACTGGCGATTTGTTTCTTATATGATAGTATACATGTTTCAATGCCATTCTCCCAAATCATCCCACCCTCTCCCTCTCCCACAGAGTCCAAAAGACTGTTCTATACATCTGTGTCTAAGTGTATTTTTCTAAGTGAAAGAAGCCAGACTGAAAGAACTTCTTATTGTATGATTCCAGATATGTGGCATTCTGGGAAAATGCCAAATGGTAGGGCAGAAAGCAGATCGCTGGTGCCAAGGCTAAGTGTCAGGGGAAGAGGTACTACAAAGGGTAGCATGAGAAAATTTGGGGAAATGATACAATTGTTTGGTTATGATACTGCAGAAGTGAATATATATGGTTCAGCACTTTAGTTTGCACCCGTAGAACTCTCCAGAGCTTCCCTTATAGCTCAGTCGATAAAGAATCTGTCAGCAATGCAGGAGACCAGGGTTCAATTCCTGGGTCAGGAAGATTTCCTGGAGAAGCGAATGGCGACCCACTCCAGCATTCTTTCCTGGAGAATCCCATGGACAGAGGAGCCTGGCAGGCTATAGTCCATGGGGTCGCAAGAGTTGGACATGACTTAGCAACTAAACTACCATCATAGAACTCTCCACTATGAAGAGGGAATTTTACTGTGTGCGGATTTTTATTAAAGTGAGCTAAAACGTTGGTGGAATTCAAGATGAAATGCAGACCTTGAAAACTGAATCTAACTGTTATGAATACACACTATTTGATGTTTTGGAGCTGCAGTGTTGAAGAAGACTCTTGAGAGTCCCCTGGACTGCAAGGAGATCCAACCAGTCAAGCCTAAAGGAAATCAGTCCTGAATGTTCATTGGAAGGACTGATGCTGAAGCTGAAACTCCAATACTTTGGCCACCTGATGCGAAGAACTGACTCACTGGAAAAGACCCTGATGCTGGGAAAGATTGAAGGCAGGAGAAGAAGGGGATGACAGAGGATGAGATGGTTGGATAGCATCACCAGTTCGATGGACAGGGGTTTGAGCAGGCTCTGGGAGTTGGTGATGCACAGAGAAGCTTGGCATGCTGCAGTCTATGGAGTCACAAAGAGTCAGACATGACTAAGCGACTGAACTGAAACCTAACTGAATGGGCTTTCCTGGTGGCTCAGATGGTAAAGGGTCTGCCTGCAATACAGGAAACCTGTATTTCCTGGATCAGAAAAATCAGCTGGAGAAGGGAATGGAAATTCACTCCAGTATTCTTGCCTGGAGAATCCCATGGACAGAGGAGTCTGGCAGGCTATAGTCCATGGTGTCGCAAAGAGCTGGACATGATGGAATCACTAACACAGAACATGAAGTAGAAAAGAAAGGAGCCGCCTTATGTAACTTTGGAAAATAGAGTCTTGACTGGATAATGTAAGGCTAAAGGTGAAACAGTGGAAACAGTGTCAGACTTTATTTTGGGGGGCTCCAAAATCACTGCAGATGGTGACTGTAGCCATGAAATTAAAAGACACTTACTCCTTGGAAGAAAAGTTATGACCAACCTAGATAGTATATTCAAAAGCAGAGACATTACTTTGCCGACTAAGGTCCGTCTAGTCAAGGCTATGGTTTTTCCAGTGGTCATGTATGGATGTGAGAGTTGGACTGTGAAGAAGGCTGAGTGCTGAAGAATTGATGCTTTTGAACTGTGGTATTGGAGAAGACTCTTGAGAGTCCCTTGGACTACAAGGAGATCCAAGCAGTCCATTCTGAAGGAGATCAACCCTGGGATTTCTTTGGAAGGAATGATGCTAAAGCTGAAACTCCAGTACTTTGGCCACCTCATGCGAAGAGTTGACTCATTGGAAAAGACTCTGATGTTGGCAGGGATTGGGGGCAGGAGGAGAAGGGGATGACAGAGGATGAGATGTCTGGATGGCATCACTGACTCGATGGACATGAGTCTGAGTGAACTCTGGGTGATGGTGATGGACAGGGAGGCCTGGCATGCTGGGATTCATGGGGTCGCAAAGAGTCGGACACAACTGAGTGACTGAACTGAACTGAAAGGTAAAAGTCACTAAACAGAGACAAAGAGATAATGAAAACAAAGTCTAAGGGAAAGCAGCTAGGATTGGATGGCTCAGTCTCTGTGCTCCCTAAGCCTAAGAGATTGCTGCCTCTTTACTTGACAAGATTTCCTGGGATTTGCCTTGCCTTGATTTCTGCCTCTTCTGAACACTGGAATGTTTGGGTCATAGACAAAAAGCCCAGGTGAAAAATGTACTGCATGTCACTTGGTTTAATATTATCAAGGCATAGGCTGATCTCTTATATGTCAAAAAAAAAAAAAAAAAATCCATGTAGTTTCATTACCATTTCACAAATTACTCAAGGCCCCATCTAGTGAACTCCATTTTACTGTTTTTATATCTGTATCCAAATCCCCTTTTGGGGGCAACACTGATGACTGGTTGATGAAGAGACTCTTATTCAGGATTTCATGAATTAATTCTCTCTTTCTCTACCTCTCTGTCATATTTAAAGACAAAATAGACATTTCACATATATGACAAAAAATAAAGTTGAAGAAACATATCTTTCTGTTTAAGCTAGGCTGTGTAAGAACATGGGCTTCCCAGGTGATACTTGTGGTAAAGAATGTGCTTGTCAGTGCAGGAGACATAAGAGAGATGGGTTTGATCCCTGGGTTGGGAAGATCCCCTGGAGGAGGGCATGGCAATCCACTCCAATATTCTTTCCTGGAGAATCCCATGGACAAAGAATCCTGGCAGGCTACGGTCCATAGGGTCACAAAGAATTGGACATGACTGAAGTGATCAAATATGCATGCATGTGTAAGAACATAGAAAATGCTGAACCTAAGCTATTTTGCTTCAACATTATTTTTTCATAAATCAATTCTATTCAGTCCATGTGCAAAAATCAATAGTATCACTGTGGCTCTTCTCCAGATGAAATTCACATAAATTCAGTAGTACTTTGAGGGAAATCATATGGTAAAATATATATATACAGTATGCCTGAGACTTTGTGCATTTAAGAAATTTAAAGGAAATTCACTCTTCCAGCAATGTGACCAAAACATTCCAAATGTAATTTTAAAAATCATATTTGTACTCTTTTTCATAGATATATAAGAACATTTCAGGAATCTAATTTTGTTCTTATCTCAATACTTATCTGTGTACTGTCAATTCAGTTTTTTTAAATATTTAAAGATTTAGTCAATTGATTCATTTAACCAAAAAAAAAAAAAAATGACTAGGGAAGAAAGATTGTAACAATTTCTGTTTTAAGATAACTATTACTACAATAATATATACAGTAAAATCACGTATGTGTGTATGCACGTGTGACTTAATGCATAGAATAAATGTGAACTTGATATTCCTGTAACAATTCTGTGTATTTTGACATGAAGATCTGTAAACTGGTTGCAATAGCACACTTGAATATATAAATCTTATTTATTCATTAATATTATTTTCAAGCGCTCTTCTAATTTTCTATATTATATTTCTCCAGAAGTTTATTAACATTAAGGACTGTATATGCAATTTCTTTTGATTGAGGTATTGAAACTAGCATAGTCTTCAGCACACAATGATCTTTATATATGTGTTATATGATTCCATTAGAGAAACCATTTTGTAGAAATTACCTTATGGGTAGAGGAAGGGAGAACTAAAATCTACTATTCAGTGATAGTAAATTGTGGAGAGGCATTGAAAGCCTGGTTTAAACATCACAAAGCTGGCTTGGTGGGAAGAGAAGAAAAGAAAAGCTTTTTCATTCAGTGGGATTTGTAGACCTTGAGTTATGCCTTATTGTTTTCTGATTTTAAGCTACACCCTTCAAAGCCTTCAGTAGCTCCCTTATATCTCTATGTGCTTATGTCTATTTTCTTCACTGGACAGTGGGTTCTTTGTATCAGAAATTGCATCTTATTCACCAATGTTTCAACATAGCCATATCCCAGTGTCTTGCAAATAACAGACATATAGTAAGTAATTATTATTTCAGTTTGATTAGGCTTTGTTAATGGTTCAGATTTTGCTTGCATGCTTGGCCCCTTATGATTACTTAGGAATCCCTAAGTATTTATTATTTTTCCTAGATTCTTTTAAGTATCTTTGTTCAGTACTCTGTGTTTTGGTGACAGTTCCAGTTTAACAGATTTTGGCACATGAAAATCCCCCCAGGACAAGGTTTTTTGGATGAAACAATACTTTGGGTGCAAAAGAAATCAGAGCCTTAACCTCATTTTGAATTAGTAGAGCCATTCAGTTTATCATCTCAGGCTCACATCCTCCTCAGTTTTCCACAGAGAAACCCATAGCTTCTTCTTCATCTCTTCTGAAGCAGTCATTTTCTTTAGCTATAGGTAGGACTTTGTTCACAAATGATAATGGTTTTGTACTTTTGTGTTTATCTCTGTCAACTGAGGGAGTGTTTCAGAAAAAGACTGTCCAAAGGCAGCTGTAGCCACTGAGCAGATATTTAAAAAAAAAAAATTGGAAAATAGAAATATAGAAATAAGCAATAAAATAATAAACCATTTATTTTATAATAAATAATATTTAATTTATAATAAACAATATTTTAAAATAAATAAACTAAAATTAAATAAATAAATAAACAATCTTCTGTTTGTTTATACTTTATAGAATTGAGTACCTTAATTGTTCTTTCAAGCTACATTTAGATATTGTCATTGAAAAGTTAGGGGGATAAATCAAAAAACAAGAAGTAGGAGAAACTGAATTTGAAAAGAAAAAGGTTAGGTCCAGAGCTGGCAAATCCCTTTTCAAATTGAGTGTAAAATAGTATAGCCTACATAATGGTCTGAATGGTCTTAAGGAAAATAGAAGTTCTTTGCCCCAGAGATTATCATCCTGAGGTCACTTTTTATTGTGCTATACACAGTGGAGAACCTTTTGCCAGGAAAAGCAGAATACAAGAGGACTCAATTCTGTGTAGTTCTATGGAGTCTTAGTTTACTATTCCATTGCTGCTGCTGCTGCTGCTAAGTCACTTCAGTAGTGTTCGACTCTGTGTGACCCCATAGAAGGCAGCCCACCAGGCTCCCCCGTCCCTGGGATTCTCCAGGCAAGAACACTGGAGTGGGTACTATTTCATTGCATCACAAGGCAAAACAGTATTTCTTTCAAGAGCTCTTTTTATTTACTCCTCTCAGCTAGAGCTAGGGCTTTTCTGGTGACTCAGACAGTAAAGAGTCTGCCTGTAATTCAGGAGACCCACGTTCAATCCTTGGGTCCGGACGATCCCCTAGAGAAGGGAATGGCAACCTACTCCAGTATGCTTGCCTGGACAATTCCAGGGACAGAGGAGACTGGTGGGCTACAGTCCATGGAGTCATGGAATTGCAGAGTCAGACACGACTGAGAGACTAACACTTTGACTTTGAGCTAGAGCCACGTGTACCGTAATATGGTCACTTCTTTTCAGGGTAAATGCATCAGTCACTCAGTCATGTCCAGCTCTTTACGACCCTGTGGACTGTAACCCGCCAGCCTCCTCTGTCCATGGAATTCTCCAGGCAAGAATACTGGAGTGGGTTGTCATTCCTTTTTTCAGGGGATCTTTCCAACCCAGGGATCGAACCCAGGTCTCCTGCATTGCAGGCAGATTCTTTACCATCTGAGCCATCAGGGAAGCCCTCTCTTTTACATATTCCCAGCAAATCTACAACTCAGCTCAACACATTATTACCTTAACTGAGAAACAGAAATACGTTGAGCTTTACAAATGAAAAAGTGGAAAGGACTCTCCTGGGAGGCTTGAAGTGTGCTCACTCTCAGCCAGCTCAAACGGACGGCTCAACAGCAGAAGGTCACGTGAAGAACCTGCTCAAAGTAGGCATCTGCTTTACCTTCACGGTACAATAGGACCCCATCCAGGAAGACAAAATGTTATCTAAAAAAAATCTATCAATAACTCATTTTTCTTTTCATGTCACTGAGTCTAACCAATTTAGCAAACAAGCATAGAAAATATTCTCAGATTAAAAGGCAGGTCTCATACCCATGTAGTCAGCATTGTCGACCTTTCATCATAATGGCTTATCTTTAACAATATTCAGGAGCTGCGAGATTTTTTATTTTACTTAGTCCCATACAGGAAAGACAGAAAGACTATTTGGTTGGAAAATAACTTATAAGAGAATGTACAGAACAAACCAAAAAAAGGAAATGAATCACTATTTTCACACCTGCCTGTAATCACTGCAGATGTTTTCACAAGGCTCAGGACATCTGCTGTTCGTCAGCTGTCGCAAATATACGGTGTCATATAAAGCCAAAGCATTACTCTTGTATTTACAATCTGATGTTTTCTACTTATTTTCAGTTTTTGCTTCTATAACTTAAAATCCTCAAGAAATTAGTTATTTGAGGCAGCTTTTGTTCTGTAGTAGTAGAGATGGACTCCTTCAGTTCAAAGCATCAAGATGGAGAAAGCCATGTCTTTGATGAGCAAAAGAAGCATGAGATAATCTAGTTTTAATAGGCATCTATTTTATCTGCTTTTTTGGTTTTGGTTTTTTTTTTAATCTGATATTTATTTCCCTGTAAGAAGTTAAGCAGCTAGCAATTAAGTTGAATTGCATAACCATTTATTATTAATACAGAAAGCAACTTAAAGACCAAGAATTATTTGTTAAATCAATCTTCAATTTATTCGGTGTCACACTTTTAGCAAAACCATTCAGGATCATTCTTTATATGTTTTGTCTTTGGAATTGCTTAACACTCAGAAATAAAAGAATATTTTTAATAGAAGATATTTTAGTTAGAAACAATGAGTTCACACATGCTAGAAATTTTATATGCAGATTTCCATAGGTAGTTTATACTTAAGCCCCCAAACTTAAAATATTGTGTAGAGACATGAAAACATCTGAAGTAAAAACCGGTTTAACTTGTAAATCAATACAAGATTTGATATAGGGCTATACATACAAAAAGGGAAATCTTTAACTTTTCATTCATGACAAGAAAAAGAAAAAATAGCAAGGAAAGAAACAAGTCTGAGTGTTGATATGTAAATATAATTGCAAATGTGTTCCTCCATTGTTTAAATCACCCTATATGAATACGTGCATTTGTTTTTCACATGCCTGTGGGATGTATCAGGTCAAATGTCAGTTCTGGCCTCAAAATGTCCTCTTAAAATCCTGCTCTCCTTCTTCCAAAAGCAGGTGCATGAAATAAACCAGCAGGCGGTCAAAGCTGAAATTACATTTGTGTGTTCTAAATCATGACATTCAGTCTTGAAGAGAAAGAAGAAAGCACAGATGTCTTTTTACCAAAGGACCTATCTCTGTGGAAAAAAGAGAGGACAGGAAATCACAGAGACACACCACATTTCTGTTTGTTCCAGCTGAGCGCTTCCACAGACCTTCTTTGTATCCCACAGAATAGAGACCAGACTCTCACAAGTGTTCCGGCCAAGATTAGTGCTGCAAATGCTCAGTGATTCTCTGTGCTCCCCCTGCATTCCTTGAAAGACCAAAATATTAACATCATTTTATATTTGATCATTATGAATCTCATTTCCTGGGTAAGCAAGGAAGTTTTAGGGTATTAAGAGAGAGAGAGGGAAACCCTGCTGAGATATGCATGTGAGCTCCTTTAGGACCATTCCTTGAATACAGTGTCCATTAATATACTGCTTCCTTACCAATAAACTCAGCAATTTCCCCAGAATGAACATTTGAATGAGTTTTAAAGGAAACTATTTAGAGATCTGCAAAATGTAATTTGAGTACTAAGATTGAATTGTATTATGCACCTGCATTTTTCTTCCATCTTTAAATGTAAAATCTAGGGTATTTCCAAAATTGTGCTGCTGGTTTATGTTTTAGTTAGTTTTGTTTCATTTTTTATAAAAAAATTAAAACAACAGGAAAAAATGAAAATAAAATTCTCACATAACTCATTGTCTTTCTTAAGGAATAAAATCTGGGAGAATCTAATCTCATCCCTACCCCAATTCTATCCCCCAAGGTGATGATTATTAACATTTGATTCTTAACTCTCTAGACTTTCTATTTCTTGCTTACAAGAATAAATGTATGTTTCTGTATAAAGTTATATATGCGGGCATATTTTAAAAATCATCATATATAATTTTATATATATATATTAGCTTACAAATAGCTGAGAAAAGAAGGATAAAGGAGAAAAGAAAAGATATACCCATCTGAATACAAAGTTCCAAAAAATATCAAAGAGAAATAAGAAAGACTTCTTAAGTGAACAATGCAGAGAAACAGAGGAAAACAATAGAATGGGAAAGACTAGAAATCCCTTCAAGAAAATTAGAGATACCAAGGGAATGTTTCATGCAAAGATGGGCACAATAAAGGACAGAAATGGTATGGACCTAACAGAAGCAGAAGATATTTTTTAAAAGGTGGCAAGAATACACAGAACTATACAAAAAGATCTTAATGACCCAGATAACCATGATGGTGTGAAAACTCATTTAGAAGCAGACATCCTGGATGGAATGTGAAGTCAGTGGGCTTTAGGAAGCATTACTACTGGCAAAGCTAGTGGAGGTGATGGAGCTCCAGCTGAGCTATTTAAAATGCTTAAAGAAGGCGCTCCTAAAGTGCTACACTCAATATGCCAGCAAATTAGGAAAACTCAGCAGTGACCACAGGACTGGAAAAGGTCAGTTTTCATTTCAATCCCAAAGAAAAGCAACGCCAAAGAATGTTCAAACTACTGCACAATTGTACTCATTTCACATGCTAGCAAGAAAATGCTCAAAATCCTCCAAGCTAGGCCTCAACAGTATGTTTACCAAGAATTTCCAGATGTACAAGCTGGATTTAGAAAAGGCAGAGGAACCAGAGATCAAATTGCCAACATCCATTGAATCATAGAAAAAGCAAGATAATTCCAGAAAATCATCTACTTCTGGTTTATTGACTATGCCAAAGCTTTTGACTTTGTGAATCACAACAAACTATGGAAAATTCTTAAAGAAATGGGACTATCAGACCACCTGACCTGCCTCCTGAGAAATTTGTATGCAGGACAAGAAGCAACAGTTAGAACTAGACATGGAACAGACTAGTTCCAAATTGGGAAAGGAGTACATCATGGTTGTATATTGTCACCCTGCTTATTTAACTTATATGCAGAGTACATCATGTGAAATGCTGGCCTCGATGAAGCACAAGCTGGAATCAAGATTGCTGGGAGAAATATTAATGACCTCAGATATGCAGGTGCTGATGCTGATGCTGCTAAGTCGCTTCAGTCGTATCCAACTCTGTGCGACCCCATAGATGGCAGCCCACCAGGCTCCCCTGTCCCTGGGATCCTCCAGGCAAGAACACTGGAGTGGGTTGCCATTTCTCTCTCCAAGGCATGAAGGCGAAAAGTGAAAGTGAAGTCACTCAGTCGTGTCCAGCTCTTCACCACCTCATGGACTGCAGCCCACCAGGCTTCTCCATCCACGGGATTTTCCAGGTAAGAGTACTGGAGTGGAGTGCCATTGCCTTCTCCAGATATGCAGGTGACACCACCCTTAAGGCAGAAAAGTAAAGAGTAATTAAAGAGCCTGTTAATGAATGTGAAAGAGGAGAGTGAAAAAGCTGGCTTAAAACTCAGCATTCAAAAAAGATCATGTCATCTGGTCCCATCACTTTATGGCAAATAGATGGGGAAACAAAGGAAACATTCGCAGACTTTATTTTTCTGGGCTCCAAAACCACTGCAGATGGTGACTGCAGCCATGAAATTAAAAGATGCTTACTCCTTGGAAGAAAAGTTATGACAAACATAGACAACATATTAAAAAGCAGAGGTATTACTTTGCCAACAAAGGTCCATATACTCAAAGCTATGGTTTTTCCAGTGGTCATGTATGGATGTGAGAGTTGGACTATAAAGAAAGCTGAGTGCCGAAGAATTGATACTTTTGAACTGTGGTGTTGGAGAAGACTCTTGAGAGTCCCTTGAACTGCAAGGAGATCCAACCAGTCCATCCTAAAGGAAATCGGTCCTGAATATTCATTGGAAGGACTGATTTTGAAGCTAAAACTCCAGTACTTTGGCCACCTGATGCGAAGAGTTGACTTGTTTGTAAAGACCCTGATGCTGGAAAAGATTGAAGGCAGGAGGAGAAGGGGATGACAGAGGATGAGATGTTTGGATGGCATCACTGGCCAAACGGACACGTGTCTGACGAGCTCTGGGAGATCGTAGAGGACAGGGAAGCCTGGCGTACTGCATCCATGGGGTCACAAAGAGTCAGACAGGACTGAGTGACTGAACAACAACAGAAATATATATTAGAAAATGTTATCTGAAATTTGAACTTAAAATTCTTTACCAAAATATCCTGAACATATTTTCATGGAAAAAAAAATGTATAAATTTCCCCCATTTAACAGCTACATTATATAGAGTTTTTTATTTTGTTGATGCTTGGCTGCAAATTTTGCTGATACAAATGCTGGGTATCTATAAACTACTAATATTTGTGCATAACTGCATGTTACTCTAGGGCCAAATCTAAGAACAAAAAAATTTCTGTGTCAAAGTGTGCGTACATCTGAAAATTTTTATGCATGCTCCCTGATTGTTCTCTGTCATTGCCAGAAATAATGTGACAGTACTTCCTTCCCCATATTTCTAACTGCATATCACCAGGGTTTATAATTTATACTAAAACTGATAGAGGGGAAAGCATTTCCATTTGAGTATAAGTTGTTTTCTACGTCTCTTCTCAACATTTAATCATATGTTGAGTAACCTTTTATATTTTATTTTCTGTGAATTAATTGTATTTTTAAATTTTGAGTCTTATTTCTAAAGGTCTGCCTTTTTATTATCATGTTATATGCACTGTTCATACATTACAGGCCACAACATTTGACTTGCTAAATGGCTTGTAAATAGTCTGAAAGGCAAAACTATAGAGACAGTAAAAAGATCAGTGGTCGCTAAGGGTGCAGGGGTGGTAGGAAGGCGGAACAGGTAGAACACAGGTGATTTTTAGGACAGTGAAACTATTCTGTGTGAAACTCTAATGATGGATACAAGATATTATGCGTTTGTCAAAACTAATATGCTGTACAGCACAAAGGGTGAATTCCTAGGTAAACTTTGAACTTCAGTTAATAACAACCTATAATATTGGCTCTTTAACTGCAATATGTGAACTGCACTAATGCAAGATGTTAATAATAGGGAAATGTGTGTGTGTATGTGTGTGTGTGTGTGTGTGTGTCTGTGTGTGTGTGTGTTAGAGGTAGGGAGTAATACAGGAACTCTATATGCTTTTGGCCTAATTTTTATGTAAAATAAAAACTGTTCTGGGCTTCCCAGGTGGCGATAGTTGTGAAGAACCCATCTGCCAATGAAGGAGACAAGAGACATGGGTTTGATCCCTAAATTGGGAAGATCCTCTGAAGGAGGGCGTGGCAACCCACTCCAGTATTCTTGCCTGGAGAATCCCATGACAGAGAAGCCTGGTGGGCTACAAAGAGTCAGATACAACTGAAGCAGCTTAGTACACACACATGCACAAAGCTGTTCTAAAAATTAAAGCTTATTTATTTAAAAAATCCCCAAATAGAAAAGACAGCTTGAAGATGAAGTGCTGCGTTTTCTATGTACATTGCTCACTGGAATTTGTGATAAATTCATACCCATTTTTAGAATTCTTCAGTCAAATGAAACTGATGATCTGGTTTCCACAATACTTTATTAAGTAACTTCCTTTGGGAAAAATGGAAGAGCAGAAAAAATTAGTCTGAATCAGTTTACAAAATTGGCTAAAGTTTGTGACGGTATAAAGGGGCAGGAGCAGAGAAGAGATTGTGTCTGAGAATAGATGCTTTGCTGAGTTTTAGGTTCTTGGGTCTGTAGGCTTATTGGCTTCAGCTTGTTCCATTTATAATATAGCTATGAAACTAGATTGCCCTGTGTAAAGCATACTAGATACAGCCAAACACTTGAGGCAGACTGCATATCAGTAATCTCATTGCCTCTCAAGGGTTAGTGCTGAAATCTGGGTGGTAATGATGGGTCTCAGGCGTGTCTGAACTGGTGTCAAGAAAATGGATCAGAATCCCAGAATGCATCTTTATGTGAATAAACATCACAGTGGATGTGAGCCAGGGATAAGATACAGGGGATGAAGTGCAGTACAGGGTGTGTTTCATTTAAGAGAACTGTCAAGCTGGAGATTGAGTCTATGCAGTTCTGAGGTGTATGTTCCCCAAAATGTCCCCTGCTCTAAACCACTCAAAATTAACCAGAACCATCTTTTTTCCCTTACATCCCCACAAGCAGCAGGGCTCAAAAAGGAATGACTGTTTTTAAAAATACATTTTCCCATTCTCACCATTTCTATATGGCAAGATGTAATATTCCAGAGGCGTTTATCTTTGTAATATCACCCTGTGTGCGATTTTCTAGCTGAGGTAACAAAACAGATGATTTGTTTTTAATTAACCAAAAAAAACCTTACTCTTTTTCTTTGCTGAAAATCAATTTTTAATTTAATTCTTGCAGTTTTTTGCCCTTTTATCTAAGTTTATTTTTAAATATGAATGGCTTTGTAAATATTAGGATTGTGCTCTCTCAGCACTTGGGATAGCTGCTTCTGGGGATGAAAATTAAGATGACCAGATGTTGTCCTCATAGTTATAGCAATAACACATAAGTTTCTGTCCATTACCTTTGAGGAGCCTCCTTTGAGTTGTAATTTCAAATTAGCTACTTTTCCCTAAAGGTTCAAGAATCTGTCCAGAAATAGGTGCTACAGAAAAATATTAGGCCCAGTATACTCTGTAACAATCCCACACACATGCTTTAAAGGGCACTCAGATTTTTTTCTCAGTCATAACCAGGGTATACTTAATGCTTCTGTTCAATGCTATTAATTGAGGATGTTAAATTCAACATCAATTTAATTTTTTTTAATCCCAGCCATAAAATAAGTCTCAGGCTTTTTTTGTTGGCACAGACTACAGTGTTAGTCTCAATCTCACCAGTTCCCACTAAACCGGTGCTTCTCACCTGGGGCGGTATTGACATTTTGAGCTGAGTAACTCTGTGTTGTGGGAGCTATCCTCTGCAGAGCAGGCTGCTCAGCGGCATCCCTGGCCTGTGCCCACTTGATGCCAACTGTAACCTCCACCAAAATGTATCCAGACCTTGCAGAAATTCCCCAGGTGCTTGAGGCAGGGGAATGGGGAGGGGTGCAAGTCGTAGAGGGAGTAGGGCCCCGGAAACCACCTGAGTTAAGAGCTGCTGCTCTAAACCTTTCCCGAGCACTTTTCATCCAGAATCTGCTTGAACACATCTAGCAATATGGAAGGGAGAAGGAAATGGCAACCCACTCCAGTATTCTTGCCTAGAGAATCCTGTGGACAGAGAGCCTAGTGGGCTGCTGTCCATAAGGTCTCACGGAGTCAGACACAACTGAAGTGACTTAGCATGCATGCATGCATTGGAAAAGGAAAAGGCAACCCACTCCAGTATTCTTGCCTAGAGAATCTTGAGGACAGAGGAGCCTGGTGGGCTAGAGTCCATAGGGTCTCACGGAGTCGGACATGACTGAAGTGACTTAGCATGCATACATGGATGCATTGGAGAAGGAAATGGCAACCCACTCCAGTGTTCTTGCCTGGAGAATCCCAGGGACAGAGAAGCCTGGTGGGCTGCTGTCTACGGGGCCACACTGAGTCGGACACAACTGAAGTGATTTAGCAGCAGCAGCAGCAGCAGCAGCAATATGGAAACAGCTGTAAAGGGAGGCTTCCAATTAAACATTCATAACTTTGAACTGCCCTCAAATCATGGTGACTGAATGCCACCTGAATCATGGTTTGTCTTTATTCAACACCCTCTACTTCCACATCTAAAAAAACAAAAAAAAATCACTCATCTTTTGAGACTCAGATCAAAGGTAAGATTTCCATGCAGCCCATTCTGGCCACTCCTCAAATGTAAAAGTAGCTCTTCTTTCCCAGATGTCTCCCCTGAAACCCTTTTTTTCCCCCTCCTTTCCTTCTTCTTTCCTTCCTTTTTTCCTTTCTTCTTTCTTTCTTCCTCTCTCTTCCCCCTCCTGCCTTCCTTTTATTTGGGAAACAAAGAGAATAATCTTTTGCATATGCCAAACACTCGTCTAAGATCTAAAGTGCTAAACAAAAAACATTTAAAAATTGCTCCCTCATCGGGTTTATATTCTACAATGAAGGTGGAGAATGATAATTACTAACAGAGTGATAAACTCTAGGTAAAAATAAACCAAAAATTGGAAGAGTTGAAATTGTATAGAGAATCACCAAGGCAGGTGGCCTCTTGAGAAACAACAGGAAAGAGAATAAGGTGGGTCATCCAGAATCTGATGGAAAACCACGCCAGACTAAGAGAAAGCAAGCATGAACGGAGTCGTTACTGTGCTAGGAGCTTCACACACAAGGAGTGGCTGAGCCAATAGTGTGGTTATCCACACACTTGGAATACCCTCAGTGCTTAATTTTTTTTCAGTGAATACATTTTTAATTGCCTATTCCAAATATAGCATCCTAACTGCAAGCGTCAGAAGATTTCACTCAATTCAGATTTCTATGATTTGCAGTTGTTAATTTAGAACTTGGAAATGTCTTAACGTATGCCGTGGAATTCTTTTGCTGTCTACCTACATATCTATGTCACTATAATATGTCTCTATCATCATTATATCAATTTAACTAAAGAAAATACATAAAAATATGAAGTGGCATGCTGTAGGACTTTAGTATTAGGTTTGAGGGATTTTGGTTTTTGTTTTTTTTCCGTGAGAGATCCCTATGAGCTGTCATCGTGTGTGGTTTTTCTTCCGGCCCACGTGGGGCGACTCAGTTTTGATGAGAAACTTTGCATCTTTCCCCTTTGAGCACAGCATGACCCGGTGTGGACTTCTTTATATTGAGGGACTTATAACTATTGATGAAAAATCCTCAGCCTCTTCATCTATGATTCATTTACTCTAGAGGTAAGCAGTCTTTCTAGGTGATTCACTCTGCATGCTCTTTCTTCCCTGGTAATAATTTTCCTTCCTCTCCAGGTGATGCTGTGAGAGACCCCCATCCCTCCTTCTGTTTCAGTCCTCTGACTTGTGAGTCACTCTTGTTCATCTGCCCTTTCCCTGGCAATCGGAGGACTGTCATGCACTGTGCCTTCTGCTCAGGAAGTGGACATTTCTGGTTGATGACCGAGACAGAAGAAGTAACTCTAACATCCATCTCGTGCAATACAACAGCTGTCCTTCCCTGATGCAGCAGCCCAGAGGTTCAGATGCCCAGTTAGGAAGTTGATGCCACACAGACTGAAAGAGTTTGCAATGATTCTAGTAAAAGACACATTTGCGAAACGATGGTCAGAGTCAGGAAATCACAAGAGAAGTGCAATACCAAAGGGTCCATGGCATGGGCCAGGTAGGCCTGCCAGAGCAGGAGAGAGGAGTTACTGTGCTCGGGAGAGGGCTGACTGCCAGGGACTGTAGCCTGCAGTCAGACAGGCAGCCTGAGAAATGACCCACGGGGAGGAAGTAAGGAGAATACATACTCCAATCCCATTCTTCAGCCCTCCCTTTCTCCTGTCTTCACTCCAGCATCAAGGGGGCCTGTTGACGTCATCCACAGAGACCGCAGCCCCCTGAGCACAGAAGGGCAGAGAAGGATGGAGGGGCTGCAGCAAATGGGAGAGATTCAGGGCATACTGTCCCAGCAATTTCACCTCCGTTATCCTCTGGTAGGCATTCACATCTCACAGATAGACTTTTCCCAATTCCAAATACTCACCAAATGGTGACATTACAAACTATTGAAACAAACTCAGATTCTAGTGATCAGTCATTTTGTCAGAAAAATCCCAAAGTACGTGAACAAACTGAAGGCTTTCTGTCACATAATGCCATGTGAGACAAGAAAATAGAGCTTCAGTCCAGTATAAAACATTCTCATTTTAGAGGCAAGCAGAAACCCAAAATGGCAAGTGCAGTTTAGACCTTCTTGCAAAATGTTATGTATGTGTGTTAACAGATAAATAGATTATAGAGAAAGATAAAAACAGACATAGATAGAGATATTTATCAAAACCAGAGGGGTCAGATAACATAGATGACATGTCAGAAGGTGTCACTGAAACTCACGGGCAGAAGCAGTTTAGTCGTGTTCCATTTAATTCACCACAGGCGTTGGGCTTAACAGTATCACATGCTTCTAATAGTTTTCTCTTTTTGTAACATTTAAAGCAGTATTATTATCACACCCTTGTATTTGTTTCATCAAAAATTTTGATTTCAGTATAATTGCATAGAGCCTTTGGAAGTTTTCATTGTCTACACAATTGTGGTTGACTCTCTAGAAGAAGGTCATCAATTCTCTATTTTCTCAGCTTGTTGAGAGATGCAACTTCTTTTCCTACAAAGTTTTCTTTTTCAATAACTCATCAAAGTTAATGGGTACATCATGAGCACTTCCTTCATATCTCAGTTGGTTAGGAATCTGCCTGCAGTGCCGGAGACCTGGGTTCAATCCCTGTGTCGGGGAAGATCCCCTAGAGAAAGAAATGGCAACCCACTCCAGTATTCTTGCTTGGAAAATCTCTTGGACAGAGGAGCCTGGTGGGTGGCGGTCCATGGGGTCGCAAAAAATCGGGCAGACTGAGCGACTAACACTTACTTAACACTCATGAGCACTAAGAGTGAAAATAATGTGTTGGGCAAAATCAGAGCTTTACCTGGTACAAGAAGCTATGAAGCCGTGGGTTGGATGCCGAATAGGATCCTTTGCTCTGTAACTATTTGTGGAGTACCCTTCATGTCCCAGGCACTCTTCTAGCACAGGCAGTGCATCTGTGAACAAAACAGGCAAAGATCACTGCCTTGAGGAGTTTGGATTTTTGTGTAGGGGGCAGAAAATAAACAAGAGCATTGTTTTTGTTGCACTTATTTAGTATATGCCAGAAAGGAAAGCATAAAGTAGAGGAGGAGAGCACGTGTATGTGTCCATGTATGTGTCACGTCTGTGTGTGTATGCTCTGCGGGATACCAAGAGTTTGGTTAGGCTGGCCAGGAAAGGATTAGCTTTGGGGATGTCTGAGAGAAGAGAATTTGAGGAATAAAGAAGACTAAGTGGGAAGACCTGAGATAGGCCCGCCCTGCAGCAGACCTGAGGAAAAGCAAGGAAGCCACAGAAGCTGGAGCACAGGAAGGAAGGGACGCACACTTACAGCAGATAGGGTTTTATAAATCTGCTTTTCCACAACGTGAGCTGAGAAGTCACAGGGGACTTCGGCACGGAGGAAAGATGTGATCTGGCTCTTGTTTCCATAGGATCACTCTCGCTGCTCAGTGGAGAACAGAGTCAGGGGCATGAGACGGAAGAAGAAATACTGCTTAGTAGATGCAATCATGACTCCTGAGCAGGATAATGGTACTGAAGGGAATGGAGATGGAGGGGGCAAGAAGTGGTTAAACTGTTCCAGACATATTTGAAGGCAAGACCGACAGATTCAAGGTTAAGGATGAGTGCCAGAGAGAGTTCAAAGATGTCATCAAGAACTTCTGGTCTGATCAGGTCTAAAAATGGAGTTGCCGTTATTTCAGAATACATACATAAGGGACCTCAAGCTTAATTTGGGTGACGCTGGATTTTCAATCACCTGTCCAGGCCTCAAGATCCCCCAAAACTGAAAATAATCCAAAATACATTTTGATATGCGTTTTAATTTATTTTGAAAAAGTTGCAAAATGGACTCATGTAATATGATGGGTAGTACATATTCAGTGGAAGGAAATAGAAGATATAATGGCTATTTGGAAGATTTGTAATGAAGCAGTAAGACTAGTGATCTTTACCTTGAAATATAATTCTTACCATTGCCACTTAGGCAGATGAAAGCAATTGGTTAGAACTGGCTATTTTAATTTTCAGTTATTTCCCCATCCATTAGACCTTTTTCTACTGCCTACTTCCCAGCCTTCCATAACTATGCCTAGCAACTATTAACCAAATATACTTCACTGAATCTTTGCATAAGACCACGCTATGCAGAAAACATCCTGTTATGCCATTCTTGGCCTCGATTGAGGATTAGCTCTGAGGAGATCTCCTAACTTTAACAGTCACTTTTTCTGATTGCATGGCTAATGCCAAACCGTTTAAATATCACATGTAAATTAAAATTAAATCAATTGCAAAGAGGTTTAGACTGTAATTTGATGGCTGCAAACTATTCAGAAGAGTTGGTTGGAAGGTAAATCAGGAGGGAAAATTATGCTCCTTTTATCCTAACTGCCTGACAAGTTCTGCAACAATATCTTGTTATGGCATTGTTTTTCTTGTCTCAAGTGGAAATTTATCACCATGCATCTGGTGAGGTAATCCTGGAATGGGAATAGCCATTATGAAGCAATTCCACTGAAATGTGCTATAGAATGATGACCATTTATTTCTTTCTGTTGCCAGCAAATATAAGTTTTTAATTAACTAAAAAATGATAACATAACACTCCCCCTCAGCACAGCCTGTACTGATGGGGGTGGGGGAAATTATTAAAAATGTTCTGTGATATGCTTCACTGGAATACGAGGATGGAAACATTGAGGTGTAGGTCTCTTCTCCTTTGGAGGAGATAGTCCATCTTCTTCTCACTGCTTGTGCCTGATTAACATGCTGCTAGCTGTTAAAGGCACACCTGGGATCATGGGGACCTCTCTCCACCTCCTCTGACAAATGTAGCCAGACTCCAGCCAAAACAAAATATCAAGCAGGGATATGATTCTATTTTACATTCAAAACAGCAGGATATTAACTACTTCTAAAAAATTCTGTGGCTTGAAATTTCTCTCTGAAATAAATGCCTACATGTTATGATTGGTTGAAATGACAGTTTTGCTCTAAATAAGATTAACCTCTAATTGTGTCCTTCATTCATAACTTTCTCCACCAACTGCCTGGGCCAGAAGCTTTCTGTTTTATTTATTATTATTATCATTATCTCTCCATTTATCTCATTTCTTAAATTTTACTTCTAAAGCCAAAATTTCCTTTGTGTCTTTGGAGTTGAAATTAATGCACTTTTTCTACCTTTCTAAGTCTGCTTCATTAAAACATAATGTTGATATATCACCATGAAGGAAGTTAATCTGTCCTCACCAATTAAAGTGAAAATGGGAGATGGGACTGGGTCTTCTTCTTGTCCCGTCTGAGCCACTTTTCTTCCCAAACATGAATCAATTTTTTTTTTTTTTCTGAAACAACACTTCCTATATATGTCACCAGGTATGCAGACCTCAAAGGAATGTTCAGTGAATATTCACTGGGCTCCTACTTGATGTGAGTCACTGTGTTAGACACTGAGGTGAATACTAAAAAGTATTGAAATACTTCTTGTCTTGAGAGAGCTCCAATCTGCTTGGAAGTCTGCAAAAAATAAGTCAGCAATGATATTACAAAGATAGTCTGGGTAGGGGTGAAGTGAGACTAAGTCCAGAAAGATCATAGCATATTTAGAAAGCATGATAATATTTTACACTTTCTGTTTGAACAGCACGGTAGCTCTTTGCTTCCATTAGAGCTTATGTTATCACCCCTGTTTGACTTAGGAAGAAACTGAGTCACAGCAAGCTATTTGCAGAATAACTATACGTAGGGACTAGGTTCCTGAATCTCGGTTTGTATGTTTCTTAAGGTAGGCACATAAAAGATTCTCCCAGGACTCAAAATGCAGCCCTTCTACCTTCACTCTGTAAGTTTTTTAGTTATTATTGGAATTTGAAACAACTGCATTTGTGTCTTAGTTCCAGTTTCCTAGGAAACAGACCCAGAGGCAGATACATACATGCAAAAGTTTCATGGGCGTGCCCACCCGTAAGGGAGTGAGAGAAACAAAGTTGGCAGAGTTGAACTTAAATGCAGTTGTTACAGGGAGCTTTGGTGCTCCTTTTTCAAAGCTGTTCCCCATCCAGACAATGGGATTGGGTCTTTATACTGCCTCATTTACCCGTCATTGAATGTAAGCTGCTCTGTTCAGAGAATGAGACTTGGGACAGAAAATTCCTTGAGCTAGTGCAATTCCCAGAGAAATATTTTGTCAGCAACCACTTCCTTGAGAAGTGAGTGAACTTTCCAGCAGTGGAGATGTAGGTGATACATCACAGTCCACTACAGTTAGTCAAGAGAGGCTAAATTACACCATGAGAACAAGTTAAGCTCACCATGCCAGTGACTTAAAGGACAAAATGGATTTCTTGTTCACAGGGCATACCCAGTGAACATCAGGTAGGTCTCCTGGGCAGCTTGTCCTCAGGGCAGTGACTTAGTGATCCATACCCCTCCTTCTAGGGTCTTCACCACGCCCACGTGTGGCCTCCACAGTTGTGCAGGGGCTTTCACCACCTCAGTCTGAAAGTGACAGATCACGTACACGCACTGTGTAGAGGCCAGAATTAGTCACAGTTTCTTCGAGAACTGGGCAGTGTGTGCTCCCCCATGTCCAGAAAGGAGAGAACCTTCAGAGAAAGATCAATTCTAGAAATATCTCCATGTACTCTTTTGGGGTGCCAGGATAAATTACACTGAAACATCAGCCCCATCAGTCAATATGAATTTATGGATCACATTGTACTTAATGGTGCTACATTAGGAGTTTTGACAAGCAATATAGCTGAACAACAAAATATAAAATATTTAGATAGGAGGAAAGATAATCACATCAGCAAAATACAGGAAGTTATCAAGGCAGTACTTACTTGAGAGTTAAATCATGATCATTGGCGCTAAATGTTATAAAGAAAGCTGAGCACTGAAGAACTGATGCTTTTGAACTGTAGTATTGGAGAAGACTCTTGAGAGTCCCTTGGACTGCAAGGAGATCGAATCAGTTCATCCTAAAGGAAATTAGTCCTGAATATTCATTGGAAGTACTGATGTTGAAACTGAAACTCCAATAATTTGGCCACCTGATGTGAAGAACTGACTCATTGGGAAAGACCCTGATGCTGGGAAAGATTGAGGGCAGAAGGAGAAGGGGACGACAGAGGATGAGGTGGTTGGATGGCATCACTGACTCAATGGACATGAGTTTGAGTAAGCTTTGGAAGTTGGTGATGGACAGGTAGGCCTGGCGTGGTACAGTTCATGGAGTCGTAAAAGAGTCAAGCAGGACTGAGCAACTAAACTTAACTGAACTGAAGGAGGAGATGTCAGAAGGGAGAGAAAAGACTTCATAAAAAGAGACAAAAATTGAATTGGGCCCTGAAAATTGAAAACCACGTGAAAAAGAAAGAACAGTTCACTGCCGCAATTTGAATAAAGTCTAACCCACAACCAATTTAAGATTTTTTAGATGATTTTTGTGAAAATCTCACATACTCACAACCCACTCCAGTATTCTTGCCTGGAGAATCCCATGGACAGAGGAGCCTGGTGGGCTGTAGTTCATAGGTTACAAAGAGTCAGACATGACTGAAGTGACTTAACATGGCTCAACACATTCTCGAGGATATGTTGCCATAATTAGTGCAAAATATTCCTTAACATTTGGGAGGGTTGATAAATGGGGAAACAACCTACCTCTCGCAAACTAAGAAGCAATTTATGGGATAGTAAAAACCAGTGAGGGGCAAACGTGCCCATAACAAAAGGCACTGTGCTGAAACTGCTTGCTGAATGGCTTTCCTTCTGTTTCAAGACCTAAACTGCCAGCTTCACTCATCCCCAGCACTACCTGATTTCACAGTTTGAGTAATTCCTGACATTGCTCTAATTCCTCCTTTCCACTCCCCAAATGATCCCCTAAAGAATGAAACTATGTGATCTTTTTCTTTTTTTAGAGAATCAACGCAGAATATGTAGAAAATTTTCATCCAATTATATTTATTTGTTGAGGAAAGAGCAAAAATACATATGCGATATATGTCTTGGTCATGTCAAGTGTTCCCTAACTTAATGCTCACAATCCCTGAGGATGAACAACTTTATCCCAGTTTTATATATGGTGACATTGAGGTTGAGGGAGCTTAAATCACTTTCTCCAAGGTTAGAGCTGGTTAAATTGCTTACCCAAAGTGTAATTTAAGCTTATATCTGACGGAGTCTACGATCCACCCTTTTTTCACTATAAAATTTCAAGCAAAGGCAATAATTCTATCAAAGTCAGCCTGAACAAGGTCGCAGCTTTATTCTAAAACTTTTTTTAAGGTGAGCCCCATTTTGAATTTGATAGTAATTCAATTGCTAAGTTTCCTAACAGAGAATTTCCTAATGTCTCTGCCATATAGCAGCCCTGGGCCATGAACTCTCAGGAACCACATTTTGGAAGCTCAGACATAATTCTCTTGTGGCTGTCAACATTTACTCCACACTGGCAGTCTGTAAGAAATTAAGCTTAGACCACCCGGTCTGTGGGACAGCTCCTTCTTTCAGCTGTTTCTGAAATTCACTTCAGCCATATTCATACCAATGACCGTAAGGAAGACCATGCTATGCCCTATTCTCACCCTGGTGGACAAGCTGCTCCTTTTGAACACCTTGAAAACCATGTGCTTTCAAAGCATCTGCCCATGTCACTACGCAACGGCAGTTTTCAATGGACCATGCTTGAGATGAACTAAACACAGGCTACATCTATCACATAGGGCAAGGCACTTGTGATCCTGAGACCAGATGGTCTCAGGAATTGTGATAAAGGAACCAGGAAATGTTGCTCTGCCCTTACTGCTGACCCCCCTATGCTCTGCTCACATCTACTAGAACAAACTCCATAATCTGATCTAGTACATCAGTGAAGTTGCTCCAAACAATTCAGAAAGTGTATCTGAGTTGCTAGGTAACCATATAAACAATCTAGGACCCCAGCAGGGAATTCTAATCATCTGTTTTATCAGCTTGATTAATAAAGAAACAAACAAAATGAGCAATCTCCAAAGAAGACATACAGATGGCTAACAAACACATGAAAAGATGCTCAACATCACTCATTATTAGAGAAATGCAAATCAAAACAACAATGAGGTACCACTTCACACCAGTCAAAATGGTTGCAATCCAAAAATCTGCAAGCAATAAATGTTGGAGAGGGTGTGGAGAAAAGGGAACCCTCCTACACTGTTGGTGGGAATGCAAACTAGTACAGCCACTATGGAGAACAGTGTGGAGATTCCTTAAAAAATTGCAAATAGAACTACCTTATGATCCAGCAATCCCACTGCTAGGCATACACACCAAGGAAACCAGAATTGAAAGAGACACATGCACCCCAATGTTCATCGCAGCACTGTTTATAATAGCCAGGACATGGAAACAACCTAGATGTCCATCAGCAGATGAATGGATAAGAAAGCTGTGGTACATATACACAATGGAGTATTACTCAGCCATTAAAAAGATTCATTTGACTCAGTTCTGATGAGATGGATGAAACTGGAACTGATTATACAGAGTGAAGTAAGCCAGAAAGAAAAACACCAATACAGTATACTAACACATATATATGGAATTTAGGAAGATGGCAATGACGACCCTGTATGCAAGACAGGAAAAAAGACACAGATGTGTATAACAGACTTTTGGACTCAGAGGGAGAGGGAGAGGGTGGGATGATTTGGGAGAATGGCATTCTAACATGTACACTATCATGTAAGAATTGAATCGCCAGTCTATGTCTGACGCAGGATACAGCATGCCTGGGGCTGGTGCATGGGGATGACCCAGAGAGATGTTATGGGGAGGGAGGTAGGAGGGGGGTTCATGTTTGGGAACGCATGTAAGAATTAAAGATTTTAAAATTAAAAAAATAAAAAACTAAAAAATAAAAATAAAAAATAAAGTAAATGTCACATTATATGAAAAAAAAAATGAAGAGGAAAAATAACCCTAATCCATATGACCTCAAAAATATAGTTTTTAAAACTCCATATTTGTTGGAGGTGAGAGGATCCATTAAAAAAAATGCAAAGAAATCTGTATTTTAAAGTCAAATGAACAATGATTAACAATGATTATTTTGCTTTGTGGTGCCTGCTTTGGTAAATGCCCTGAATGTGGCCTTGCCCTTGAGAGGATGTCTTGTCCTTAAATTTCCAGTGAAAGGAACCTCCCTCCTGAAGCCCAGATTCCATCCAAAACAAAGCAGTTCTCCCAAAGGGCCAAGTCAGAGAAGCTATCAATACTCACCTCTCAGCCCCTGCATAGCTCAGAAGCCAAAGGAAAGACTGACTGGGTAAGGAGGAAATGCAATCACTCCTCTCACCACGATGATCAAAATCCCTTCCATGGATATCAAACAGGCAGCTGCTGGGGAAAAGCTCATTTAATCATTTAATCCAAAGTTCATTATATGCATTTAATGTTATGTAAACCACAGCATTCTGC
Organism: Capra hircus; assembly: GCF_001704415.2. Classification (NCBI taxonomy): domain Eukaryota; kingdom Metazoa; phylum Chordata; class Mammalia; order Artiodactyla; family Bovidae; genus Capra; species Capra hircus. The sequence goes on along the minus strand of NC_030814.1, from coordinate 13,008,973 downwards.
TGATGGTACAGCCTTCAGGCCATAGAGGGGAAACATGTCATCTGCTTACCTTTCCCTTTCCTGGCAATGAATCATTGTGTTCAGCTTTGGAATTCATCAGCATACTCTGTTTTCACTTTCCCCACAAATTGATAGGGTTAGTTGCTCAGTCATGTCCAACTCTTTGTGATCCCGTGGACCATAGCCTCCCAGGCTCCTGTGTCCATAGAATTCTCCAGACAAGACTGGAGTAGGTTGCCATTCCCTTCTTCAGGGGATCTTCCCAACACAGGAATTGAACCCACAAATCATCCACTGCAAGGCAGATTCTTTACCATCTGAGCCACTAGGGAAATCCCTGGTGGCTCAAATTGATAATTTGATAAGATAAAATTGATAAAACGTCTGTAATTTTGACTGAGAATGAACACCCTTCAGACATGATGATTTGTGTCAGATAATTCATTTGGTTCTAACAGTGTGATGTGAGATCACAAGCAATGTAAACAATCAATCTGCAAAATAGAATGTCTTCAGGTCCAGTTGTTTTTCAGGCACTCAGTCATGCCCGACTCTTTGTCACTCCATGGACTGAAGCACTCCAGGCTTCTCTGTACTTCACCGGAGTTTGCTCAGGCTCATGTCCACTGAATCAGTGATGCCATCTAACTGTTTCATTCTCTGTCAGCCCCTTCTCTTCCTTCAATCTTTGCCAGCATCAGGGTCTATTCCAATGAGTCAGTTCTTCGCATCAGGTGACCAAAGTGCTGGAGCTTCAGCTTCAGCATCAGGCCTTCCAATGAATATGCAGGACTGATTTCCTTTAGGATTGACTGGTTTGACCTCCTTGCAGTCCAAGGGACTCTCAAGAGTCTTCTCCAGCACCATGGTTTGGAAGCATCAGTTCTTCAGTGCTCAGCTTTCTTTATGCTCCAACTCTCATATCAGGTCCAACACTATTCACCAGCTGCATACAGAAAACAGCTCATGCACAAAACAACTCTAACCACAGGCAAGCAGCTCAGATTACGATGTTCATTTGTTGATAGCATCACTGTGATAGTTGTATCAAAATGGAGACACTGACCTATGAAGTGACTACCATTTCAGTGTGAAGAACTTTTAGAAGCTGTTTGAAAGGAACTAAATATGCTATTCAGAGGACAGCTTCTCAGTCCAGTTCCACCACAATGCTAGGAAAGTCATCTGTTTTTTTCTGAAAATTTAACCTCAGTTCTTACCTAGAATGTTGCTTTACACTGAAACCATGAGACTTAAACCACCAAAACTTGTTATATTGTCTCTCTTCTCCTTAATAAATGAAGCTTTCTTTGGGGAAGCTCTTCTCCCAATCCTGATGCTTCCTTCCATGAAGGTCCACTGGTATAAGCCTGGACTTGCTTTACCCATTTGAGTCATGGTGGAGACTGGTACAGTTCAAACGAATGAACTAGGCATAGCAGGCTCAGTTCCTCTTCTCCCCTTGGGCTGAGTAGCTTGCAGAGGATTGGCACTTTCTTCTGATGCTCCCACTCTTAACTCTTCTCTGGGACAGTCCCTCTAAGTGCAGAGGACTAACCTGAACCAAAGAGGTTCTGTGACTATGAAAACAACTCTTTCTTTCCCTTCCCTCCTCTCTTCTTCTTCCTCTCTCTCTCTTTCTCTCTCCATCCTTCACATCACCGGCTCCCCTGCAGGCAGCAGGAATTCTCTGCAATGCCTTCAGGATCAAATATCACACCTGGCACGTCTATGACTATTAAAGCTGTTCAATTCTGGGATTTGGTATTAGGAAATTCATTTGCTTTTCACACTAAGCTGCACCTTACATCCTACCTTTATTGGCAAACTGGGATATAGTCACTAAGTCATGTCGACTCTTGTGATGTCATGGACTGCAGCCCACCCACCAGGCTCCTCTCTCCATTAAATTTTCCAGGCAAGAATACTGGAGTGGGTTGCCATTTCCTTCTCCAGGGGATCTTCCCAACCCAGGAATCGAACCCTGTCTCCTGTACTGCAGGCAGATTCTTTACTGACTGAACTACCAGGGTCAGCAAAGTAGGTGATATTAGTATTTAGATTTCACTTCTGCTTTTTTTTTTTTTTTTTTTGCCTTATTTCTCAATGAATTATCCAGTTAGGGAAGAAAGATATGTTTTATTGAAACCCAGAAATCTCAAGACTTATACCTTAGTAAAAAAAAAAAAAAAAACTATATGAAAACACTGAATAAGAAATCTATGCTTCTGATTAGTGATATTCTATTATAAACAGTCACACGCATTAGTTCTCTAAATTTCCTTTACTTTGCTGCTCTCGAGACCTTCACTTTAAGAGAACAAAATGAGTTGGTGTTGAACTCAGTGACCTCTAAATGGATGGTCATTTAATTTGAACCAGAAAATATTTGATAATGAAGGGATTGGGGGTTGGGAGAGTTAATAATGACTCTGGGACAAGTCATGTACACCACAGATATCTCAGAAAATAGGGCCCTGCTTATATGGAAATTTCCAAGCTCACATTCTATGAATTCTTCATCATTTGTCCTTTTTGCCTTTTTTTTTTCATTCCTCCTAATGAAATTTTAATGCAGCTGCCTAAATTAAATAAGAAGTTTTATTAACATAGTTTTTAATTAACTCAACACGGTTTCAAGTGGATTAAAATATCTGAACCATGTCTTTGTCCATGCATTTATTTATGTCACTGTCCTTTCTCTATGAAAATTCCCTAAAAGTGAGTATTTGACTTGTCAAGAGGGGCACTTAAAAGGTTGGAGGTCCCATGCAATGTCAAGATAACTGTGTCCCAGGCTGTTTTGTAATTAACATAATCTGGAAGGCTGTCTCAGTCTCCCAGTCCATTTTGAAGCTGACACAGCCATCATGTGCGGTTTTGAGAACATCTGTTCCCATAATTCCCAAGAAGAAAATGTCAGGAGTCACTGATTTCCCAAAAGATTTGCATTTTGCTAAAAGTTGAATTCAGTTTTACTTGAGGTCTTAAAAGTCTCAAAATATTTTTGAAATTCACTGCCAGGGAATTTGCGGTAAACAATTGATGTTCTGTAAACAGCACAATACTGATAAAAGTTACCCTGTTGTTTCAGAAAAGCAAAATCAATGGGGATTTTCTAGGGCAGTGGGTTATTATTTCATTCTCCTTCTCTGAAGAATCAATATTTTTTGAAAATTCCCAGGGAATCTGAAACTCAGAAAAGTTATTTTATGTCATCAATGAAGTTCTAGTTCTCTCATCTAAAGAAAGTTGAGAGAGTGAGTGAAAGTTGCTCAGTCATGTCCAACTCTTTGCAACTCAATGGCCTATACAGTCCATGGAATTATCCAGGCTAAAATACTGGAGTGGGTAGCCTTTCCCTTCTCCAAGAGATTGTCCCAACCCTGGGACTGAACCCAGGTCTCCCACTTTGCAGACAGATTCTTTACCAGCTGAGCCACAAAGTTAGAAATCTTTAAAAAGAAAAAGACTCTATATTTTCATGTCCTTGAAAAAATTTACATTATTTCATGGAAATAAGAGATGCAACCCTCCATAAAGTTTGGCAATCGAATAATTTCCTCCATTCTTTGGGTAAGAAAGAAATATCTTCAGTGAAAATATTGTCTGTATATTGAATTAAAGTGGCAACACCAATGAGCCAAAGCAGGTTGCTTAGATTTTGAGGACTTAATATGATGTGGGATGAAAGAGAAAGTCTGTCTTTAGTTTTCCTTTCCCCTGCTATAATTTCCTCTCTAGATTGATTATAGACAGCGTCATTTAACTTGTCTAGCATCAGACCCTTATCTGATATAGCAATGTAGCAAAATTAAAAACAAGATAATGTAAAAGTCGTTCTGCCCAGTTCTCTCCATATATCTGTCCCCAAATAGGATTGTTATTTTCGTTTCTTCTATTTGTTTATGCCACTTCAAATTTTCTCTAATTTTCAGGAATTATTTTAAACGGAAAAGTGAAGCTTTTACCCACTTAATTTTTATAGAACTTTAATATTTGGAATAGTCTTATAGTTCTATGAACTTGTTAAGATAGGACTCAGTGTTCATGTATAACCTGCCTGAATTTTGTCTGAAAGGAAAGTTATGACCAACCTAGATAGCATATTCAAAAGCAGAGACATTACTTTGCCAACAAAGGTCCGTCTAGTCAACACTATGGTTTTTCCAGTTGTCATGTATGGATGTGAGAGTTGGACTGTGAAGAAAGCTGAGCACCAAAGAATTGATGCTTTTAAACTGTGGTGATGGAGAAGACTCTTGAGAGTCCCTTGGACTGCGAGGAGATCCAACCTGTCCATCCTAAAGGCGATCAGTCTTGGGTGTTGATTGGAAGGACTGATGATAAGCTGAAACTCCAATACTTTGGCCACCTCATGCGAAGAGTTGACTCATTGGAAAAGACCCTGATGCTGGGAGGGATTGGGGGCAGGAGGAGAAGGGGATGACAGAGGATGAGATGGCTGGATGGCATCACTGACTCGATGGACATGAGTCTGAGTGAACTCTGGGAGTTGGTGATGGACAGGGAGGCCTGGCGTACTGCGATTCATGGGGTCGCAAAGAGTTGGACATGACTGAGTGACTGAACTGAAATGAACTGAACTGAACTGAACTGAGACTCATATGGTATATTTGATAAAACTTATAATACATATTGGTACATTACTCTTAACTAAGCTCCAGGCATCCTTTGCATTTTATTTAATTTTCCTCCACTACCGTTTTTTCTGTCCCAAAGTCCCATCAAGATATCACATAGTATTTTTGTCTTGTCTCTTTAACCTTTTCCAGTCTGTGACAGTTTCTCAGACTTTCCTTATATTTCATGATTTTGCTAAGTCAATGACTTTGGGGCATTCTGGTCATATGTTTTGTAGAATGTTCCTCAGTTTGGGGCTTGTCTGATATTTTCCCTATCAAGAAAGGAAATGGTTTTTGAAAGGAAGACCACAAATGTGAAATGCCATTCCCTTCACTTCACATTAAGGACATAGATCATCAATATGAGATATTAACCTTGTTTATCAGACTGAGGTAGTATTTTTCAGATTTCTACACTGAAAAGTTAATCCTCCTCTTTTTCATACTCTGCATTTTAGAAGGAAGTCACTAGGCACAACCTATACTCAAAAGATGGAGAATTAAGCTTCACCTTTGGGGGGGGGTACTATGGGGTCACAAAGAGCTGGACACACTTGAGCCATTTTCATTTCACTTCTTAGACTCCTATGAATATTTGAAGTTCTTAATTATAGAAGATTTTCCTCTTTAATTCCATTTATTTATTCCCTCAATCATTTGTTTCTATGGGTAATGATTCATGGGTACTGATTTTGTAATCTGAGTTAAAATCTAATAAAATGTATTTACACTGTTCAAATTCTTTCATCTCTCACCATTGTGACTCTATTCAGTTCAGTTCAGTCACTCAGTCGTGTCCGACTCTTTGCGACCCCATGAATCGCAGCACGCCAGGCCTCCCTGTCCATCACCAACTCCAGGAGTTCACTCAGACTCATGTCCATCAAGTCAGTGATGCCATCCAGCCATCTCATGCTCTGTTGTCCCCTTCTCCTCCTGCCCCCAATCCCTCCTAGTATCAGAGTCTTTTCCAATGAGTCAACTCTTCACATGAGGTGGCCAAAGTACTGGAGTTTCAGCTTTAGCATCATTCCTTCCAAAGAAATCCCAGGGTTGATCTTCAGAATGGACTGGTTGGATCTCCTCGCAGTCCAAGGGACTCTCAAGAGTCTTCTCCAACACCACAGTTCAAAAGCATCAATTCTTTGGTGCTCAGCTTTCTTCACAGTCCAACTCTCACATCCATACATGACCACAGGAAAAACCATAGCCTTGACTAGACTGACCTTAGTCGGCAAAGTAATGTCTCTGCTTTTGAATATACTATCTAGGTTGGTCATAACTTTTCTTCCAAGGAGTAAGTGTCTTTTAATTTCATGGCTGCAGTCTCCATCTGTGGTGATTTTGAAGTCCAAAAAAAATAAAGTCTGACACTGGTTCCATTGTTTCCCCATCTATTTCCCATGAAGTGATGGGACCAGATGCCATGATCTTCGTTTTCTGAATGTTGAGCTTTAAGCCAACTTTTTCACTCTCCTCTTTCACTTTCATCAAGAGGCTATTTAGCTCCTCTTCACTTTCTGCCATAAGGGTGGTGTCATCTGCATATCTGAGGTTATTGGTATTTCTCCCAGCAATCTTTATTCCAGCTTGTGTTTCTACCAGTCCAGCGTTTCTCATGATGTACTCTGCATAGAAGTTAAAGAAGCAGGGTGACAATATACAGCCTTGACGTACTCCTTTTCCTATTTGGGACCAGTCTGTTGTCCCATGTCCAGTTCTAACTGTTGCTTCCTGACCTGTATACAGATTTCTCAAGAGGCAGGTCAGGTGGTCTGGTATTCCCATCTCTCTCAGAATTTTCCACAGTTTATTGTGATCCACACAGTCAAAGGCTTTGGCATAGTCAAGAAAGCAGAAATAGATGTTTTTCTGGAACTCTCTTGCTTTTTCTGTGATCCAGCGGATGTTGGCAATTTGATCTCTGGTTCCTCTGCCTTTTCTAAAACCAGCTTGACCATCAGGGAGTTCATGGTTCACATATTGCTGAAACCTGGCTTGGAGAATTTTGAGCATTACTTTACTAGCATGTGAGATGAGTGCAATTGTGAGGTAGTTTGAGCATTCTTTGGTATTGCCTTTCTTTGGAATTGGAATGAAAACTGACCTTTTCCAGTCCTGTGGCCACTGCTGAGTTTTCTAAACTTGCTGGCATATTGAGTGCAGCACTTTCACAGCATCATCTTTCAGGATTTGAAACAGCTCAACCGGAATTCCATCACCTCCACTAGCTTTGTTCATAGTGATGCTTTCTAAGGCCCACTTGACTTCACATTCCAAGATGTCTGGCTCTAGATTAGTGATCACATCATCATGATTATCTGGGTCATGAAGATCTTTTTTTGTACAATTCTTCTGTGTATTCTTGCCACCTCTTCTTAATATCTTCTGCTTCTGTTAGGTCCATACCATTCCTGTCCTTTATTGAGTCCATCTTTGCATGAAATGTTCCCTTGGTATCTCTAATTTTCTTGAAGAGATCTCTAGTCTTTCCCATTCTGTTCTTTTCCTCTATTTCTTTGCACTGATCACTGAAGAAGGCTTTCTTATCTCTTCGTGCTATTCTTTGGAACTCTGCATTCAGATGCTTATATCTTTGCTTTTCTCCTTTGCTTTTTGCCTCTCTTCTTTTCACAGCTAATTGTAAGGCCTCCCCAGACAGCCATTTTGCTTTTTTGCATTTCTTTTCCATGGGGATGGTCTTGATCCCTGTCTCCTGTACAATGTCATAAAGCTCATTCCATAGTTCATCAGGCACTCTATCTATCAGATCTAGACTCTTAAATCTATTTCTCACTTCCACTGTATAATCATAAGGGATTTGATTTAGGTCATACCTGAATGGTCTAGCGGTTTTCCCTACTTTCTTCAATTTAAGTCTGAATTTGGCAATAAGAAGTTCATGATGTGAGCCACAGTCAGCTCCCGGTCTTGTTTTTGTTGACTGTATAGAGCTTCACCATCTTTGGATGCAAAGAATATAATCAAGAAGCTCTATATCGTCAGCCAAAACCAGACTGGGGGCTGACTGTGCCTCAGATCATGAGCTCCTTGTTGCCAAATTCAGACTTAAATTGAAGCAGGGAAAACCACTAGACCATTCAGGTATGACCTAAAACAAATCCCTTATGACAAATGGATTCAAGGGATTCGATATGATAGACAGAGTGCCTGAAGAACTCTGAACATGACATCATGTTCATGACATTGTATAGGTGGCAGTGATCAAGACCATCCCTGAGAAAAAGAAATGTAAAAAGGCAAAATGGTTGTCCAAGGAGGCCTTACAAATAGCTGAGAAAAGAAGAGAAGAAGCAAAAGGCAAAGCAGAAAAGGAAAGGTATACCCATTTGAATGCAGAGTTCCAAAGAATAGAAAGGAGAGATAAGAAAGCCTTCCCCGATGATAAATGCAAAGAAATAGAGGGAAAGAACAGAATGGGAAAGACTAGAGATCTCTTCAAGAAAATTAGAGATACCAAGGGAACATTTCATGCAAAGATGGACTCGATAAAGGACAGGAATGGTATGGACCTAACAGAAGCAGAAGATATTAAGAAGAGGTGGCAAGAATACACAGAAGAACTGTACAAAAAAGATCTTCATGACCCAGATAATCACGATGCTGTGATCACTCACCTAGAGCCAGACATCCTGGAATGGGAAGTCAAGTGGGCCTTAGAAAGCATCACTACAAACAAAGCTAGTGGAGGTGATGGAATTCCAGTTGAGCTGTTTCAAATCCTGAAAGATGATGCTGTGACAGTGCTGCACTCAGTATACCAGCAAATTTGGAAAACTCAGCAGTGGCCACAGGACTGGAAAAGGTCAGTTTTCATTCCAATTCCAAAGAAAGGCAATACCAAAGAATGCTCAAACTACCGCACAATTGCACTCATCTCACACACTAGTAAAGTAATGCTCAAAATTCTCCTAGCCAAGCTTCAATAGCACGTGAACTGTGATTGTCCAGATATTCAAGCTGGATTTAGAAAAGACGGAGGAACCAGAGATCAAATTGCCAACATACTCAGGATCACAGAAAAAGCAAGAGAGTTCCAGAAAAAAACATCTATTTCTGCTTTATTGACTATGCGAAAGCCTTTGACTATGTGGGTCACAACAAACTGTGGGAAATTCTTCAAGAGGTCGGAGTACCTGCCCACGTGACCTGCCTCCTGAGAAATTTGTATGCAGGTCAGGAAGCAACAGTTAGAACTGGACATCTCCATCATAGCGTGTCCTAAAAAATGGCTGTGCACGTGTGCTAAGTCACTTCAGTCATGCCCAACTCTTTGTGACACTATGGACTATAGCCTGCCAGACTCCTCTGTTCATGGGATTCTCCAGGCAAGAATACTAGAGTGGGTTGCCATGTCCTCCTCCAGGGGATCTTCCCAATCCAGACGTCAAACCCATGTCTCCTACAACTCCTTAATTGCAGGCAGATTTTTTACTGTCTGAGCCACTGGGAAAGCCCAAAAGATGCCCATCACTTAGCAATAATGAAGAAGTGGAGCCCATCTGGTGAAATGTTAAGAACCCTCTCTTCCAAACTGACAGGTTGTGCAGGTAGCCCATATAATATTTTACAACCATTTCTTATCCTTTTCAAGAGCATCAAAAGGAATAAAAAGAGTTGAGGAGCAAGTGACCAGACCACCTGCAACTTGAAAGAGCAGGGATAGTAGAATTTAGTTGTAGGACTATAGAATTCAGTGTAACCTCCACATCTTCCAGAAAATAAGACAATGGGGTGAGAGTATGGCAGTCAATTACAAACAGGGACCAGCTGGCTGTTCCTCAGCAAGTGAGCAGGTAAGACCCCAAAACTGTGGGAACATTCCTGGGAGAGGTTGAAACTGCAATTAAGTCTTTGTTTGCCATCCATTTTAGGCCCGTGGTTTCTCTTTTTGTTTGTTTGTTTGTTTTAACATGAGAAAATGAATTCTTTCTATTGCATAAGCCATTCAGTTTGTGGTACTTCATCACGGCAGGCCTGGTAAACTAATACCTATGAATTCCTGAGACCAGTACCAAATTAGGTTCCTGGACTCAGTTCCAGAGTGCGTGTGTTATATGTGTGCATATGTTGTAACTTTCTCCTAACCACCAAGCAATTCTCAGACACCCAGAGATGACACCAGATTCCATAGGTAAAGGGCTCAGTTCTACAAGACCACCCTCCACTTTAGATGCCAGCCCCAAGGCTCAGGTTGTTACTTGTACCTCTGATGGTTATAAATCAGAGGTTTCTACAACCTCCCTGGTCACAATTAATTTTCCAGAACAGCCCACAGAACTCAGGAAATCTCACTTACTTACTAGATGACTAATATATTATGAAAGACATTGTTGTTCAGTCGCTAAGTAGTGTCCAGTTCTTTGTGACCCCATGAACTGCAGCAAACCAGGTTTCCCTGTCCTTTACTATCTCACATAGTTTGCTCAAACTCATGCCCATTATATCAGTGATGCCATCCAGTCATCTCATCCTCTGTCGCCTGCTTCTCCTCCTGCCCTCAACCTTTCCCAGCATCAGAGTCTTTTCCAGTGAGTCAACTCTTCACATCAGAGGCCAAAGTACTGGAGCTTCAGCTTCAATATCAGTTCTTCCAATGAATATTCAGGATTGATTTCCTTTAGAATTGACTGATTTGATCTCCTTGCTGTCTAAGGAACTCTCAGAATCTTCTCCAGCACCACAATTTGAAAGCATCAATCCTTCAGTGTTTTACAGTCCAACTCTCACATCCACACATGACTACTAGAAAAACCATAGCTTTGACTATGTGGTTCTTTGTCAGCAAAGTGTTGTCTCTGCTTTTTAATATGCTGTCAAAATTTGTCATAGCGTTCCTTCCAAGGAGCAAGTGTCTTTCAATTTTGTGGCTGCAGTCACCATCATCAGTGATTTTGGAGAAGAAAATAAAGTCTGTCACTGTTTACATTGTTTCCCCATCTATTTACCATGAAGTGATGTGACCGGATGTCATAATCTTAGGTTTTTGAATGTTGAGTTTTAAATGAGATTTTTTCACCCTCCTCTTTCACCTTCATCAAGAGGCTCTTTAGCTCCTCTTTACTTTCTGCCATTAGGGAGGTATCATCTCTATACCCGAGGTTGTTGATTTTTTTTTACAGCAATTTTGATTCAGGTTTGTGCTTCATTCAGCCCAGCATTTCACATGATGTACTCTGCATGGAGGGTAAATAAGCAGGGTGAAATATGAAGGGTATTAAAAGATATCCCCAAAGATATTTGAAGATAGTCCCCAAAAAGGGGAAAAAAGGCTGAAGGAGATGATGGCTTTCTGCATTTTGCCTGAAATTTAAAAAAAGAGAGAGAGAGAGAGAGAGATCTGCATGGATTGAAAAGAAGATTATTTATTTTTACTTTTTAAGCCAAAATAGTGTTGAGAAAAATACGAAACTTTTATTCTATAATTAAACTCTAAAAATGTGTCAGCAAACACATGACTATTTTAAACTATCCAAAATGAGCTTAGAATAAATCATTTAGGCAAAGGAAATAGGATTACTGAGTTTAATACAGCTATCAGGAAATTGTTTTTTATTATCCAGAAACTAAATTCTGAGTGACACAAACTTGGAATATATCAAATGTTCAATCAAATGAAAATGCTATCACTTCAGAGAATATTCTTGTTGGCACTTATCTTTCCTGACCAGCATTTAATCAGGTAGGATTATTTTTAAAGAAATCATGTATTGCAGTGAACAGATCGGTTACAAGTTTAAATCTGGGCAAAGCTGAAGTTCCCATCCCCTTTCTTATCTTAGGCAGAGCCTCCCTATGTGGCCTGCTTAACACTAGTATTCATCTTGTTCTTCCACCATCATTCTCTCTATCCACAACCTTCATTCTTTGGAATAAGAGGCTATTATTTTCCAATTTCTTCACCTGATTTATTTGTCTGAAGCAAAGCTCAACCCTTTTACATTTTTGAATAATATCATTAAAGTTCCAAAGGCAAAGAAAAAAATAAGTAGTAAGCAAAGTAGCAGTTATAACAAACTGTTAAAGTCCTGGTATTAATGGTCCCTGGCCTCTATGTAAATTGGAATGGGATAAGGGGGCTTCATTTGAGGCTGCTTTTACCATCTTCCAATTATATACTTCCTTTCTACCTTAGATGCTAACCCAGTCCAGACTGAAATTGGCACAGGCTCAAGGTACTTCAAGGTACTGAGTAGAACTAAGGACCTCCAGTCTCTTCCTCCTAGTCTTCTATCTGCATTTCATTCCAAGGAAACCTCCTCTGAACTGGGGTAGGCTGCATGTCTCTTATGCCAGCATTTGGTACTCTTAGCTCCTGCCTTAAAGCCCAAGTTCTTAGGAAAAGAAAGGCAATTCTCTGTTGACCAACTAAGATTCCTGGCTTGCTTTTTTTTTTAAATTATTATTAAGAATTTACTTTATAAAGAAGTTTTAGGTTTACAGCAAAATTGAGGGGAAGATGTAGAGATTCCCCATATACCCCCTGCCCCCATACATGAATAACCTCCTCCATTGTCAACATTCCCCATCAAAGTGGTCATTTGTTGTAACTGATGAACTTATATTGATACATCATAATCAGAGTCCATAGTTTATGTTTATGGTTTATTATTAGTATTGTACATACTGTAGATTGGACAAATGTTCAATGACAAGTCCATTTTTATGATGTCATACAGAATATTTATTCTTCAAAGCAAGAGTCCTTTGGACTGCAAGGGGATCCAACCAGTCCATCCTAAAGGAGATCAGTCTTGGGTGTTCATTGGAAGGACTGATGCTGAGGCTGAAACTCCAATACTTTGACCACCTGATGCAAAGAACTGACTCATTGGAAGGGACCCTGATGCTCGGAAAGGCTGAAGGCAGGAGGAGAAGGGGATGACAGAGGATGAAATGGTTGGATGGCATCACCAACTTAATGGACATAAGTTTTAGTAAGCTTCGAGAATTGGTGATAGACAGGGAGGCCTGGTGTGCTGCAGTCCATGGGGTTGCAGAGTCAGACACAGCTGAACGACTAAGCACACAGACACACATACATGAACTTGGTACCTATGCCCTCATCCACGATATCAGGCTACAGTAGTCCTTTGAAAATGCCAATAGCAAGCTCTGTGTCCCACTGTTCTAAAGATTTTAGTTCTAATAGACCTCTACTGAACTTTGTTTCTAAACACAGAGGCATACCTGCTGCTGCTAAGTCACTTCAGTCGTGTCCCACTCTGTGAGACCCCATGGACAGCAGCCCACCAGGCTCCCCCGTCCCTGGAATTCTCCAGGCAAGAACACTGGAGTGGGTTGCCATTTCCTCTCCAATGCATGAAAGTGAAAAGTGAAAGTGAAGTTGCTCAGTCATGTCCGACTCTTAGACTCAGCTCATTTTCAGAGCAGACATTTTCGAACCTTTCTTGTTCAGGTTGACAGCTCTGCACCCTCCCCTTTCCCTTCCAGAGGACTTAGGTCCAAGGACCTGTCTACAGTGTCAGCCAAAAATTGGAAAATATGAGCGACACTTTAAAAAGCAGATTTTTGCAGAGAAGTAAATATACATTTTAACTTGAAAAAATCTTAGTTTTCATTTCTTTTGGAGAAGATTGTTTTTATTGCTATATATTAGTACTTATAATAGGAAATTTAATTAGAGCACAGCAACTATGTCTCGTGGACGATAGTCTAAGGACTTGGTTTTTTCCCCTCAGTAATTTCCCTCCAGCATATGAAAACTGAGTTATAATAAAAATTTTGAGTGTCACAAAATAGAATTTCAGAAAGACAGAAAAGCATAAGAAAAGATAGAAAAATATGGTTAATGAAACTAGAATTGTTGATTCAATTTGAAAGTGGATAATAAAATGTTTAAGTAACCAATAAACACAAAAGGGTATTTTTCTAATTTTTCTTTGTGAAAATGTCAAAGAATATGTCAAACATAAAGTAGAGACAATCTTAAATTAGAAATATAGTTAGTTAACAGGGGTGTTCTTATAAACTTATTCTAGAAATTCAAGTGAGTCATATCTAGAACTACTGGCACATTAAAAATCCTGTTAATGCTAGCATCAGTGATGCTGGCATATTTATATTTAAGAATGACATGTCTCAGCATAAAGCATGAATTTTTGCATTTCATGTTTATGAGTATTGGTTTCTCCAGTTCCTCTTGCCTAGACTATACACAGATGCTATCATAACAGAGTGAAACCCTAAAGAGATTATTGATTATTTAGCTTTTTCTGTTTATTTGTAAATACCAATTTTGTTTCCAAAATAGAACCAGACTGAGTATGCTTACTAAATCTCTGAAACTGAGGAAACATGATTTATAAAATAGCTACCTTTGTATACATGTTTATTTGAAAATGAATGTACCATTCTTGAAATATTTACTTCCTATAAAATTCAACTACGAATAGGTTGTTTCCAGATTTAGTATATTTCCTTAAAGACTATTTATGATTAAGACTGTAAAAATCTCTTAAATTAGTTAATAATATACAAGTTATACATGAGGAATGGGATGACAGGAATGGCACTCATTGGCAGAAGGAAAATATTCCTGTAATGTTGTAATCAGGAAATTTTCTAGACATGCCAGCCTAGGTCGTAAACACTGCTTATGTGCATTTAACTTGTATTTGATGACCGTATAAGAGCTTCCCTTGTGGCTCAGACGGTAAAGAGTCTTCCTGCAATGCAGGAGACCTGGGTTCGATCCCAGGGTTGGGAAGATCCCCTGGAGAAGGAAATGGCAACCCACTCCAGTAATCTTGCCTGGAAAATCCCATGGCAAGAGGAGCCTGGCAGGTATAGTCCATGGGGTCACAAAGAGTTGGACTCGACTGAGTGACTTCACTTTCACTTTGATGACTGTATGTTTTCCTTCTGTTTTTTGCCCTGGAAGCCCCTGTCTTTCGCTTATTTTTATTTTTTAAATTTGGCCTTGCCAAGTCTTAGTTGTGGCATGCAGGATCTAGTTCCTTGATCGGGGATAGAAAAGACCCAGGCCTCCTGCACTGGGAGTGCAGAGTCTTAACCACTGGGACGTCCTGGACGCCCCAGTCTTGAAACTAAAAATCTTGCCCCAAAGTTGAGAAACCCCTTGACTATCTCATGTGCCAGTTCTAAACCTGAATTACAGTGGAGGTGATTCCTATCTCTATGTGCCTTCATATGAGTTCGGTCTCCATCTTGGGCTGCTTTCTTTTCTGGTTTTCATCTGTTTTTTATATTTCTGATTTGTGGGGATTTTTTTTCCCACACACAGCACATCATTTTTTAAAGTTCCCCTTAATCCCAAAGGTTGAGACAGAAAATGAAAATATGTGACTTTTGACAACTCACTAGGAGCTCTGATTTTATCGAAACAAGATTTTCATATGGAAACAGGGAAGAAGTGAACAAGATACAAATTACTCCCCGTTTCCCCCAACCAAAAACCATGAGCCTTTCTCTGGCTCCCTGCACACTCCTTGAGGCAGCAGACTCTGTGTGCTTAAGAGGTTTAGACCTCCCATATTACAGGGGAAGACCCAGCAGAACAGCGCTGCTGAAGCTGACACAGCACATGTGGTGGCCTCTTGGCATTACTCACTAGATGTCTGCGGCACCAAATAATAACACACACATTAAAAGCAGGTTCTTCACTGAATGAACTTTGTGAAAAGATGAATAGGATTGATTAATGAAGATTCTGGTATCAGATCAGTTCAGTTCAGTTCAGATGCTCAGTTGTGTCCGACTCTTTGCGACCCCATAAATTCTAGCACCCCAGGCCTCCCTGTCCATCACCAACTCCCGGAGTTCACTCAGACTCACATCCATCAAGTCAGTGATGCCATCCAGCCATCTCATCCTCGGTTGTCCCCTTCTCCTCCTGCCCCCAATCCCTCCCAGCATCAGAGTCTTTTCCAGTGAATCAACTCTTTGCATGAAGTGGCCAAAGTACTGGAGTTTCAGCTTTAGCATCATTCCTTCCAAAGAAATCCCAGGGTTGATCTTCAGAATGGACTGGTTGGATCTCCTTGCAGTCCAAGGGACTCTCAAGAGTCTTCTCCAACACCACAGCTCAAAAGCATCAATTCTCTGGCACTCAGCCTTCTTCATAGTCCAACTCTCACATCCATACATGACCACAGGAAAAACAGCCTTGACTAGACGGACCTTAGTCGGCAAAGTAATGTCTCTGCTTTTGAATATGCTATCTAGGTTGGTCATAACTTTTCTTCCAAGGAGTAAGCGTCTTTTAATTTCATGGCTGCAGTCACCATCTGCAGTGATTTTGGAGCCCAAAAAAATAAAGTCTGACACTGTTTCCCCATCTATTTCCCATGAAGTGATGGGACCAGATGCCATGATCTTCGTTTTCTGAATGTTGAGCTTTAAGCCAACTTTTTCACTCTCCTCTGTCACTTTCATCAAGAGGCTTTTCAGTTCCTCTTCACTTTCTGCCATAATAGCGGTGTCATCTGCATATCTGAGGTTATTGATATTTCTCCCAGCAGTCTTGATTCCAGTTGTGCTTCTTCCAGTCCAGCATTTCTCATAATGTACTCTGCATATAAGTTAAATAAGCAGGGTGACAATATACAGCCTTGACGTACTCCTTTTCCTATTTGGAACCAGTCTGTTGTTCCATGTTCAGTTCTAACTGTTGCTTCCTGACCTGCATACAGATTTCTCAAGAGGCAGGTCAAGTGGTCTGGTGTTCCCATCTTTTTCAGAATTTTCCAAAGTTTATTGTTATCCACACAGTCAAAGGCTTTTGCATAGTCAATAAAGCAGAAATAGATGTTTTTCTGGAACTCTCTTGCTTCTTCCATGATCCAGCGGATGTTGGCAATTTGATCTCTGGTTCCTCTGCCTTTTCTAAAACCAGCTTGAACATCAGGGAGTTCACGGTTCACGTATTGCTGAAGCCTGGCTTGGAGAATTTTGAGCATTACTTTACTAGCATGTGAGATGAGTGCAATTGTGCGGTAGTTTGAGCATTCTTTGGCATTGCCTTTCTTTGGGATTGGAATGAAAACTGACCTTTTCCAGTCCTGTGGCCACTGCTGAGTTTTCCAAATGTGCTGGCATATTGAGTGCAGCACTTTCACAGCATCATCTTTCAGGATTTGAAATAGCTCAAGTAATTCTGGTATATAATCTATCAAATCAATGAACAGCATGCCTGGGGATGATTATCCAAATAATCATTTGGTCACACCTTCTAGGCTGCAGAATTCTACCCAATGTCTATTTCCAGGATGGCAAAGGTCTTCAATACTCAGAGCAGTCTTGGCAATACCAGAGCCTGGATTTGACTTTATAGCACATTTAACCTTTCAGAGCCCTAAAATCTGCTTGCAGTTTTATAAATAAGACTTACTCATCTGTAATGCAATCATCTCTGACCCTTCTGACTTCCCTCCACACCAACTTTATTTACCAATTATATCACCCTCATGCAAATACTGAGTCATGCTTTCTCACATTTAATAGCCTAACACATAATTTGTGAAGTTGGAAATAATTACAACTCTAAGGCAGAGTTTTAGAATTTACACTATTTAGATAGCTTATAACAAGCCCATGAAATTTGAGAGTGCCTATTCTGAGGTTGATTGAGGGAAAAGGTATGCCTCCAAGCAACAATATCTCAATTCTAGACCTGTAACATGTGATATCATTACAATTTAAATGACTTTCAGTGTTATAAATCTCAAGGGCTCATAATCAAAATTGGTTAATGCCATCAATTAGAGAATCTCTTGCCATATTTTCCTCTTTGAAAGGGAAAAGCCAAATATTTGTGAAACATCCAGGATAGCATTCTATGTAAGGTTCCCCTAGCCACATTCCTATGCAAAAATCCTCGCTCTATCATTTATTAGCTGAGTAACCATAATTATCAAAGGCTTGGATTCTTTGGATTCCTCACCTGTGAAATGAAAATAATAAGAGTGTTTGCATCACAGGTTTCTAGGGTGTTGAATGACTCAATATAAAAGGATACTGGGTTCATACCACACACTTAACAAAGGTGACATCAGCATCAATATTTGGAAACCTATAATGCTATGTATTTCCACTTTTCAAGTGGCAAAATAGTGTAAGCAGCTGTCAATCAAAGGCTCTGTAATTGTGTGCCTGATATCAGTAAGAATAAATTAAAGATGGGAATCAGGAAGTTTAGAGTTTAAAAAAGTGATTCGTGTACATTTCTAATCTATAGAAATAGTTAATATATATAGCATGGGATTTAACAAATGGCTGACATGTTATTGTTGAGGAAGGCATCATTTTGTAAATATCTAAACTAAATTCCCTGCAGGTAAGATGGTAAAGCACTTTAACTTCCATAATATCTTCTCATTCAGAGGAAAGCTGCTGAGTTTTCTGTCCAATGCAGCTCCACTTTTCAAACAATAAATAGGAGCTGGAGGTATCTCTGTCATCCTTCTCACCTTGCCTTGTCTTAGCTTCCCCCCTTCCACAGCAATGACTCTGCTTCAGCAGCAAGTCTTTCACATTTTGGAAATGGCCGACTCTTTGCGACCCCATGAACTGCAGCCCACCAAGCTACTCTGTCCATGAGATTCTCTAGGCAAGAATACTGGAGTGGGTTGCCATGCCCTTCTCCAAGGGATCTTTCCAACCTAGAGATCAAACCCAGGTCTCCCCCATTGCAGGCAGATTCTTTGCTCTCTTAACCACCAGGGAAGCCCGATACATATTATTATAAATGGCTTATTTTATGAAAAAACATATTTTAAAACCAAAAATATTTAGCAAGAAGACTGTTATATTTTTCCAATCTTGTCAATGTGTAGCTAATAGACATTTAGCTAGATTTTCAGTTCTGCTTAACTTTTACTCTGTTACAACATTACTAGTTATACAGCATCTGGAAAACTCCACAGAAACTTAAAAAAAGGCAAATGTTTTATTATTACTCTAAAAATTATTTTGAACTCTCAAGTCTCCTCCAAGATTTTATTCAGTTCGTTTCAGTTCAGTTGCTCAGTTGTGTCCGACTCTTTGTGACCCCATGAATCGCAACACACCAGGCCTCCCTGTCTATCACCAACTCCCAGAGTTCACTCAGACTCATGCCCACTGAGTCAGTGATACCATCCAGCCATCTCATCCTCTGTCATCCCCTTCTCCTCCTGCCCCCAATCCCTCCCAGTGTCAGAGTCTTTTCCAATGAGTCAACTCTTCGCATGAGGTGGCCAAAGAACTGGAGTTTCAGCTTTAGCATCATTTCTTCCAAAGAAATCCCAGGGCTGATCTCCTTCAGAATGGACTGGTTGGATCTCCTCGCAGTCCAAGGGACTTTCAAGAGTCTTCTCCAACACCACAGTTCAAAAGCATCAATTCTTCGGCGCTCAGCCTTCTTCACAGTCCAACTCTCACATCCATACATGACCACTGGAAAAACCATAGCCTTGACTAGACGGACCTTAGTCGGCAAAGTAATGTCTCTGCTTTTGAATATGCTATCTAGGTTGGTCATAACTTTTCTTCAAAGGAGTAAACATCTTTTAATTTCATGGCTGCAGTCACCATTTGCAGTGATTTTGGAGCCCCAAAAAACAAAGTCTGACACTGTTTCCACTGTTTCCCCATCTATTTCCCATGAAGTGATGGGACCAGATTAGCTCCATCTTAAAAACCACTGTCCTTGAGGATTAATTTTTTTCTTTCCTTGAGAATTAATTTGTTCTCTAACAAGCATTTACTAAGCAGTGCTGTACAGCGTGGGGTATACAAGAAAAGTGATACATACAAAACCTCTTCAGATATGTATATTCTTGCTAAGGAGATTCAAACTATGCATTTTCAAAGCAAATAACTTTTTAAGATCATTCCTCTTCTTTCCTATTCTATAATATACTAATAAATTTATATACGATTTTCCCTTCAATGATATTATCAATATATGCCATAAAATTAGGGGTAAACCCATAATAATTCAAAGTAGTGAATTATCAGTGAGGCCAGAGGAGACTTCAGGAATGGAGAAAGAATCTGAATTTAGACTAGAATAATCAGTAAGAAATAAATGAAATTAAACCTTGGTAAAGAGATTTCAAACAGCATGGCATAACATGGTACATACTGTATACTTTCAAGAAAAGGTTGGAAAGGAAAATGTAGATAGAGGTAAAATGAAAGATAAGATTAGTCTGAGACCTAGTTGTGGAAAGATTTGAGTTTTACAATGAGAATATAAAGGTTCCCTTATGTAAGTAATGGGACTCACGAATGCTTCTGAGCAAAGGCATACTATGAAAAATGTATCTGTAGATGGGAAAGAAAGAGAATTGGAAAGTAAAAGAACAAGTTGAGAGGGGATGGAGTAATGTAGGCACTGCACAACCATCGTAGAACGTTTTAAGGAATTTTAGATTAAGTGGAATAAAGCTGGATGAAATATTCCACTATCAACTCACTCCCCTCTACCAGTATCCCTGAAAAGCCCCTTGCTATACACAAGGCTGAGAGACGCTAGAGAGTAGATATCACAAATACCCACATAAATTCTGAATGGCAACAGTTTGAAGAATCCATGTACCACCCCATAATTTAGTCCTCACTGCTTCTTCATCAATCTGAAAATGCCGCAGCAAGTTAAGGCTTTAGTTCTTGCCGTGAAACTTCCCTGTCTAAGAGGGACCAGATCTCCTTTGGGAGACTCACAGTAAGACTGGCTGCAGTTGGCACCATCTGCTAGTTTCTATGACATGCTATCATTAAAGAAAATCTATGCGACCATTGTGGTTTCCATGGCAGGCGATGTGTTTTGAATCCAAGGAACAAGTGGGAAATGGAAAGCTAACGCTAGCAGTCATAGCTTTGTTCTACGCTCTCTGATCTTTCAATAATGAAATTATTATTAACTATCATGTATTGAGTGTTTTCTGTGAGTCAGCCATTACCCTAGACAGAGGGAACCAAAACCACCTTCTCTTTTAAAATGCTTTTACAGACAAACTATCTACTGAGTTTTTTTATATCCCATCAGCTGAAACTCAACACATGCCACTCCTAACTGCAAGAGAATCTAGTAAGAATGAATCTTCTAGTTTTTGAGCTTTTCAAATACAGTTAATCAGGGGAAAAGGTGGCTGTGAAGGACTTTTGTGACAACAATCGCAGAGTTTATCAGAGGACAAGGGAAGGCCACATTCTGATTTTTGTTTTTGTGGGTCTCTTTTTATATGTCAGTAAATAAGTAAAATTATATTTTGTGAGTACATTGGTATAAATATAATAATATTGTACATAAGTATAATTTTTCAACCTAAAAGTTTGCTTTCTTTCTTGATTGTAAAAGAAATTAAAAATTTTTGTGAGCTCCTGAAAGCACTGTCAGTCATAAACCTACTATAATTAATGTAGCTGATGCATTTATGTAACTTACTCACCAATATCTTCCTCCCTCTCGTCTCCTAAACACTCTACTGTTTACCTTTATCCCAAATTCCTGCTTTTCCCCCTAGTAGGAGATAATTTGAGCTTCCCTGATGGCTCAGCAGTGAAGAATATGCCTGCAATGCAGAAGACACGGAATGGATCCCTGGGTTGGGAAGATGCCCTGGAGGAGGCAATGGTAACCTACTCCAGTATTCTTGCCGGGAAAATCCCATGGACAGAGCAGCCTGGCAGGCTTACAGTCCGTGGGGTCGCAAAGAGTACAACACAACTGAGCAACTGAACACACACATTTGATTTCCAACTTTGTTCTGGAAATGATACAATCCTATCTAAAAGGAGCTCTAGGTCGAAAATCAAGTGTTTTGTTTCTTGTCTCATTCATTTCAATCCTAGCTCTATTTCTGTTAATTAGGATTCTTTCTTATTCTTAAAAACAAAAACAAAAACATTTGATCCAAGACCAGTTTGGCTGTTATGATTGGTGGATAATTCTTAGCTCCAAAGAGCCATATTCTCAGTCTTTACAGAATAGAATCTGGTTTGCTTGTTCTGCTCCCTCAGTAGTAACAAACCTGACCTTCCTGACCCTGGGCCCGTGATTTCTGCTGGAAAAATTTTATGTTGTTGTTGTTCAGTAGCTCGTTTGTATCTGACTCCTTGTGACCCCATGGACTGCAGCAAACCAGCCTTCCCTGTCCTTCACCATCTGCCGGGGCTCGCTCAAACTCATGTTCACTGAGTCAGTGATGTCAACCAATCGCCTTGTCCTCTGGCCCCTTATCCTTGCCTTCAATCTTTCCTAGCATCAGGGTCTTTTCTAATGAGTCAGCTCTTTGCATCAGATGGCCAAAGTCTTGGAGCTTCAGCTTCGGTCCTTCCAATGAATATTCAGAATTGATTTCCTTTAGGATTGACTGGTTTGATCTCCTTGCAGTTCAAGGGACTCCCAAATCTACTTGACCAGGTCTCCAGATACTGCAAAATATATTGTTGGTAAAGAATCTGCCTGCAATGCAGGAGATGAGTTTGATTCCTGGGTCTGGAAGATCCCCTGGAGAAGGTAATGGCAACCCACTCCAGTATTCTTGCCTGGAGAATCCCATGGACAGAGGAGCCTGACAGGCTACAGTCCATGGGGTCACAACGCATGTAAGAATTAAAGATTTTAAAATTAAAAAAAAAAAAAAAAAGAGTCAGACATGACTTAGTGACTAAACCATCACCACCACCACCAGATACTGCCTTATTCTAGATTTGTCTGCTTGCGCACTTGTTTGAAAAACTAAGAATTCTTGGCTATATTTCACTTAAATTTAAAAAGAGGATTTACTGGCTAAAGTGAACAGATGAAATTGACATTAGGTTAGCTAGTGCTAGGAAACTTAAAGGATTTCATCTACATATGACTTTCTTTTCAACCCTTGGCTCTCTCTGTTTCTTTGATGGTTTTATTCCAAGGCATGCTCTCTCTACAAGCAGCTTATAATCCATGAAGTTAGCAAACCAAGCAAAAAAAAAATTATGTCAAAATCCAGGATACTTGTATTGGTTCACCAAGGTCACAGGGCCGTGCCCAAATCAATCAGCATCCCTAGGTAAGTGTGGCACTTTTGCTCAAGCCTGAAAGCAAGATAAAGGTCATCTATCTGCTTCTCCATGAATTGGGAGTGTGGATAAGATGGTCCCACAAAGGAATATCAAGTAGATACTATTACCATAAAGAGGACTCTCATTAAGCCAAAAAATTCACACACAGAGCTATTTCTTCTTTTCTCACTTTCTTACCTGGTTACCCATCTATTGTCTAACACTGAATTCTCCAGATGCTTATGCTATCTATTTGGTTAGATTTCCTTTTGTAACTTGCAGATTTATCTACCTACAATGTTCTCTGCCCTAGAAAAGCTGGTCCTATCCCCTTCAGGTCTCTACAGTTCTATAGTGATCTTAACTTAGTTTTATGATAAGAAAGAATATATATAAATTTCCTTATTGCTTTGAAGAAGTGTGCAGAAGTGCCATACATGCATGGCATAATTCAGCATGGTGGCCCTGGTCAAAAAACAGTGAGGATTACAAGCATTCGTTATGAATGATGGCAGTCATTGTGGAAGCTAAAGGATGAACACATCCTGGGAAAGATGAAGCTTGTCTGTGGCACCAGCCATCAGATTGCAAGAAGGATGACAGAGAATGAATACAATTTCTGAAATTTTGAGAGTTGAGTTGTAAAGGAGGTTGGAGATTTATGCCCATAACCTAGATGACACTTTTGCAAAAATTAAGTGGGAAGCTTTTATTTAATATATCTATAGAGCATTATATTAAAATTCTGGGTTTCCCTGGTAGCTCAGCTGGTAAAGAATCCACCTGCAATGCAGGAGACCTGAGTTCAATCCATGGGTTAGGAAGACCCCCTGGAGAAGGGCATGGCAACCCATTCCAGTATTTTTGCCTGGAGAATCCCATGGACAGAGAAGCCTGGCGGGCTACAGTCCTTGGGGTGTCAAAGAGTCAAACAAGACTGAGCGACTAAGCATAGCACAACATATTAAAGTTCTATGGAAAATTTTCAAGAATGAGTTGTTACATTTTATAGACTACATTGGGTTTACTTTTTTATCTTTTGATTAAGTCTAAGGCTCATGACTCAGGAGTCAGACCAAAGACTACGTGCCAATAGGCCATGCCCTCCACCTGCAAGATCCATGGAGGAATGCGCCAAGCTGTTCCAGATTTTCTCATCAAAGAGAATAAGAAACACAGTGTTGCTCAGAGGTCAAAAATGAGTAATAGATCAGCCTCAGTCATATACATGTTTCACAGAAGTGTACTTTAAAAGGCTGAAATAAAATGGATAATATTAGTGCTTATGAAAAAGAAAATTTTCTGCACTTACATGTACACTTGAGAGTGTCATCAGGCAGAAAGAAGCATGAAGGGAGTAAAACCATGTAAAGTACTAAGCCATCGATTCAAACTCAATATTTTGAAATCAGGCAAAGCCCTGATGATGACAGTTGAATAAAAACTAACAACTGATCTTCCTCTAAGTTTGCAAGCTATTTGAGGACAGAGGAAATGTGTTAAATGACGATTGGCAAATTTCTTCCACAACTGAAAAAAAACTGAGAAAATTGAACACTAGGTAACATTAAGAAATTAATGTTAAGTCTGATAATATTTTGCTTACAGTGAAAATAAATGCAAGGACTTCCCTGATGTGCACTGGTTAAGATGCCATGCTTCCAGTGCAGGGGCTCAGGTTAGATTCCTGGTCTGGGAATTATAATCCCGCATGCTTTGCAGCATGGCCAATAAATAAATGAATGGATGAATGAAACAGAATCTCTTATATTTTAGAGACTCATACTGAAGTATGCACAAATAGTATTATACAGTCTTGTATTTACTTTAAAGTCGTGCAATGGGGCTGAAGTGAGTGGAGGTATAAGAGAAACAAGAACAGCTGTGTGTAACTACTTTTTGAAGTTGTTTGATAGGTACCTAGAAATGCTTTATACTGTTCTTCCTTCTGTAAATGTTTGATACTTTTTTAAAACATCATTCAATAAATGTAAAACTCTAGGCATTCTGTCTAGCATGGAGTAAGCAATCCATAGATGTTAGCTAATAAAACCCACTCCCCCCCCCAAAAAAAAGCACTATATGAGTGACATTTTCATGGATCTGTTCATTTTGTACATGTGTATGTATATATATAATGCATCTTCATTTTTAAGAGTTTACATTTATCTACTGGTAATGGCAGAATAGCTTGTATCATTGACATAAACTCTGAGCAGTATACTTTTTCTAAAAAAGAAGTTTAAATGTGCTGAAAGAAAGATAACAGAGGGTGTATACTGGAGGGAACACAGTCCTTGAAAGAAGGGAAGTAAATTAAATGGGCACCACATTTAGCCACAGTTCCTCTGAGAGACCATCCCAGTTCCCCATGAATCCAGTGGAATAGAGCTCATGCAGAAAGCAATGCCCTAATAGGCTAAAGAGAAATCAGTTGAGCTGATAGGAAAATTCTAGAAAGGACAAAATCAAAGAGGAACAAAATCTGCATTTAAATTGCCTTCAAATTATTGACTGATTGTTTAGCTGCTTATGTATCAAATATGACTCAGAACCTCTCCCCTTAAAAAATCAACAGCAATATCTCATCAGCCCTGCAAATCAGGGAACATATTGGGTTGGCCAAAAAGTTCATTCAAGCTTTCCATAACATCTTATAGAAAAACCCATACGAACTTTCTGGCCAACCCATATGACCCAGCAATTCCACTGCTGGGCATACACACGGAGGAAACCAGAATTGAAGGAGACACATGTACCCCAATGTTCATCGCAGCACTGTTTATAATAGCCAGGACATGGAACCAACGTAGATGTCCATGAGCAGATGAATGGATAAGAAAGCTGTGGTACATATACACAATGGAGTATTACTCAGCCATTAAAAAGAATACATTTGAATCAGTTCTAATGAGGGGGATGAAACTGGAGCCTATTACACAGAGTAAAGTAAGTCAGAAAGAAAAACACCAATACAGTATACTAACGCATACATATGAAATTTAGAAAGATGGTAACAATAACCCTGTATGCAAGACAGCAAAAGAGACACAGATATATAGAACAGTCTTTTGGACTGTGGGAGAAGGCTAGGGTGAGATGATTTGAGAGAATAGCATTGGAACATGTATATTATCATATGTAAAACAGATCGCCAGTCCAGGTTCAATGCATGAGACAGGGTGCTCAGGGCTGGTGCACTGGGATGACCCAGATGGATGGGATGGGAAGGGAGGTGGGAGGGAGGATTCAGGATGGGGAACACGTGTACACCCATGGCTGATTCATGTCAATGTATGGCAAAAAAAAACCTCTACAATATTGTAATTAGCCTCCAATTAAAATAAATATTTTTTTAAAAAATCTATCAAATTAGAGAGGCTTGATCAAGACTTCAGACTTTCCATTAAAACCACACCTTAGAAATGAGGCCAGGACTAAGGACTATGTCCTAAGACTGAGGACAAAACCAAGAGGTCAAGATAACTGTCAACAACATTGAAAATGCAAGAAAGTTACAGAAAAACATCTATTTCTGCATTATTGACTATGCCAAAGCCTTTGACTGTGTGGATCACAATAAACTTTGGAAAATTCTGAAAGAGATGGGAATACCAGACCACCTGACCTGCCTCTTGAGAAATCTGTATGCAGGTCAGGAAGCAACAGTTAGAAATGGACATGGAAAAACAGACTGGTTCCAAATAAGACAAGGAGTACATCAAGGCTGTATATTGTCA
Source organism: Capra hircus (assembly GCF_001704415.2). Lineage (NCBI taxonomy): Eukaryota > Metazoa > Chordata > Mammalia > Artiodactyla > Bovidae > Capra > Capra hircus. The sequence goes on along the minus strand of NC_030814.1, from coordinate 12,982,551 downwards.
CCCTGCTTATTTAACTTATATGCAGAGTACATCATGAGAAATGCTGGGCTGGATGAAGCACAAGCTGGAATCAAGATTGCTGGGAGAAATATCAACCTCAGATTTGCAGATGACATCACTCTAATGGTAGAAAGAGAAGAAGAACTAAAGAGCTCTTGATGAAAGTGAAAGAGGAGAGTGAAACAGTTGGCTTAAAGCTCAACATTCAGAAAACAAAGATCATGGCATCTGGTTCTATCACTTCATGGCAAATAAATGGGGAAACAGTGGACACAGTGGCTGACTTTATTTGGGGGCTCTAAAATCACTGCAGATGGTGACTGCAGCCATGAAGTTAAAAGATGCTTACTCCTTAGAAGGAAAGTTATGACTAACCTAGACAGCATATTAAAAAGCAGAGACATTTGCTTTTGCCAACAAAGACATTTGCCAACAAAGGTCCATCTAGTCAAGTCTATGTTTTTCCAGTAGCCATGTATGAATGTCAAAGTTGGACTGTAAAGAAAGCTGAGCGCCAAAGAATTGAAGATTTTGAACTATAGTGTTGGAGAAGACTCTTGAGAGTCCCTTGGGACTGCAAGGAGATGCAACCAGTCCATCCTAAAGGAGATCAGTCCTGGATGTTCTTTGGAAGGAATGATGTTGAAATTGAGACTCCCATACTTTGGGCACCTGTTGTGAAGAATTGACTAGTTTGAAAAGACCCTGATGCTGGGAACAATTGAAGGTGGGAGAAGAAGGGGTCGACAGAGGATGAGATGGTTGGATGGCATCACTGACTCAATGGACATGAGTTTGGGTAGACTCCGGGAGCTGGTGATGGACAGGGAGGCCTGGTGTGCTGCATTCCAGGGGGTTGCAAAAAGTCGGACATGATTGAGCAACTGAACTGAACTGAAGCATAAAACTTAACACCTTTAGAGAAAGATGAGAAAACTGAGACTAACTGCAACATATCAATCATAATATCCAGAAGATAGTCAAATAATGCAAGCAAGCAGCAAAATCTGACCCAAAATCAAGAGAAAAGAAATGTTAATAAAAGGCACCCACTAAATGGCCCTGCTGCTTTAATTAGCAGGCAAGAAACTTAAACTGTCTGTTATAATTATGTTAAAGGATTTGTAGGGAAAGATGAAGAAATGGCAAAGAATTGGAAAATATTTTGAAAAATAAAATTGTATTTTATTCACTTACCAGTATAATATACTGATTTAATTTACCAAGATTAACTTACTGGTTAACCAATCAGTAAATAAATATACAGCACACTGCATATGAATGATCATGTATGACAGCATATGCAGAAAAAAGGACTGAATAGAGAAGTTACACTGCTGTATCATTCAGCCAGAGTAGCTTTGATTTCCTCTTCTCTTCCTGCCAGGCAGGCTGGTCTTAAGTAGGACTGGGACAAATCCAGGTAGATAACAGCTTATGAGTTCCAAACCAGGCAGGTGGCCTTTATGCAATTGTAAGTGATTGAAATGAAATATTAACTATATCATTGTTATTTATAACAATAGACCCTTACATCTTTATACTACTTTATATTTAGCAAAGGTATCATATACATCTGCCCAATGTTCCTAGAGAAATAGACATAAGTACCATTGTCTCTTTATAAGACAACTATGTCCCTCAGATTAGATGGCTTCAAAAAACTGTTCATGTCTTCAGTATCCCAAAAGGATCACTAGACAATTAACTGGTCAGAAGCCCAAGCTTCATTATAAAGAATGGCATTAGCTCTGAGCTTGGGGACCCTGAGCATATGGGGGAACCAGGTGATCTATTTACTTTGCAATTATCCAAGAGTCCATTGCTAAAAGGTAATTGACAATCCCCCAGGCATTAGATGTTGATTTACTTCACAATTTTAGCTATAGAAGCTGGCCTATTCCCAGCTCTGATCTCAGAAATTATGGAAATAATAAATCATTATAAACTGACCTACAAATCATCACATTTGAGAATCTGAATTTTACCATCTTCCAGAATTTCTAAGCCCATTTAAAAATTTTTTAATTATTAAATGCTTTTTAACAAGACAATTATTAAAATTTAGTTTTCATTTGTAAAGAAAAACATACAGTTCACAAAATAACACCTCTTATGATGCCTTATGGATGTGAGAGTTGGACTGTGAAGGAGGCTGAGTGCCGAAGAATTGATGCTTTTGAACTGAGGTGTTGGAGAAGACTCTTGAGAGTCCCTGGGACTGCAAGGAGATCCAACCTGTCAATCCTGAAGGAGATCAGTCCTGGGTTTTCATTGGAAGGACTGATGCTAAAGCTGAAGCTCCAGTACTTTGGCCACCTCATGCGAAGAATTGACTCATTGGAAAAGACTGACGCTGGGAGGGATTGGGGGCAGGAGGAGAAGGGGACAACAGAGGATGAGATGGCTGGATGACATCACTGACTCGATGGACGTGAGTCTGAGTGAACTCCGGGAGATGGTGATGGACAGGGAGGCCTGGTGTGCTGCTATTCATGGAGTTGCAAAGAGTTGGACACAATTGAGCAACTGAACTGAACTGATGATGTCTTGCTTTGCCATTATGAGATGAAAGGGCATTCTGAGTTAGATTTCTGGTAATAGTGACAGCACATGAGGAAATCTAAAAGACAAAATGTCACATAGGCTGATTATATATATATATGTATGTATGTATATACATATATAAAGTGAAAGCGAAAGTCCCTCAGTCGTGTCCGACTCTTTGAGACCCTATAGACTCTACAGTCCATAGAATTCTCTGGGCCAGAATACTGGAGTGGGTGGCCTTTCCCTTCTCCAGGGAATCTTCCCAACCCAGGGATCAAAGCCAGGTCTCCTGCATAGCAGGTGAATTCTTTACGAGCTGAGCCACAAGGGAAGCCATGCATATATATATATGTGTAGGTAAAGCTCAAATGAATTACAACTGAGAAAAATAATGTACAATAAAACTTACTACATTAGAGAATGACAAAAAGAGCATTGCCTGGGAAAGATCCTGTTCTTTAATATGGCATTTATAACTGGCTAGATATAGTTTATTTGTTCTCTTTGTAATGGGATTAGATGTCACTCAGGATATATCTTTCAATCCACGTGCAATATCCAGGTTGAAATGAAATTATGTTTGTCGACCTCAGGTGGGACAAAGAATGGCTGTGTAAGAGGTAACGCAGGATCTACATAGAGTAAAGGCTTCAGCATTATTGGTCATGTCTCTGTGTTGTTTCCAAAGAGGAAGATACAAAATGAAGTTGGGACAGGGGGCAGGAAGAGACATAAGATCTAGAAATGGCCAATCTTGTTACATGTTTGGAGGGCTAAGTCTGGGAAGTGATAAGACGCAGATCAGGCAGATAAGAAGGTAAGAAAGTATTCTGACCGAGGGGTTTCTTCACCCTGAAAATTTGAAGAATATTTAGAAAATTGGGACATTCATTTTCCCACATCTTCCAGCAAACTGGAATTCAATATAAAGGACAATAGTTGGTTGGTAACAAAATAATAAACTCATACCTAATATGTGGGTGTCTGTATACACATTTAATTTCACCTTAATTCTTACTCTGTTTCTGTACTGTATTAGTTTCCTATTGTAAAGATGAGGAAATTGGAGCTTGGAGAGATTAAATGATGACTCAGGGACATAGAACTGATAATCAAAAGGCTTAAAAACAGAACTTCTCTTTCCAACTTCATATTCAGTGCACCATAGCATAGCTGCCTCTTAAGGAAGGAAAAATAAAAGACTCAAAACAGCTTTTCTTCTCATTTTTCAATCAAATTCAACTCAATAATTATTTATTAAGATTTATTAAGCAACAAATAGATTTTAAATATGATGTTATATGCTGCTGCTGCTGCTAAGTTGCTTCAGTCATGTCCAACTCTGTGCGACCCCACAGAGGGGAGCCTACCAGGCTCCCCTGTCCCTAGGATTCTCCAGGCAAGAACACTGGAGTGGGTTGCCATTAATATATTAATAAAACATAGTCTCTTTCTTCTTTTAAAGACCTTGAAAATAATTCTGAAAAGAGGAAAATACAAAGAAATTAATATAAGTATAAATGTAGACATAAACACCAAATGTAAGCATGAAATATATACATACATATTAAATGTAGAGATTTCTTTTTATAAACTTTACAAACTTAGAGAGAAACTCAAATTTTAAGTTAATTGTAATAAAATTTAAAATATATTTCCCAGACTTCCCCAGTGATAATAATAATAATAACAATGGCTAATATTTATCAAATGCTAACCATCGACTAATTTAATTTTCACATCTCCCTGAGGAGGACAGCATAAACTTGTAAGTGAAGAGGCAAAATAATTCGACCAAAATTGCAGTCAAATTTATTTGAGTAAATAAGCTCAGATTTATTTTGAGTCCATCATTCAAACCCAGACAGAATGATGGTTTCATAGATGAGTTTGTCTTACAAAATATTAAACCCCAATAGCCAGGAACCTCTAACGTTTTAACAGTTTCTCTTCTCTTACTAAAAGCAATGATGTAAATCTTTGTATCCTTGTATTTAAGAAAGACTGAAGGCCTGCCAGACCCCACTCTGGGGCAGAAAAATATCAGTCACGTTATTTCCTTTTTTATTTAAATGACCATGCTTTGTAACTTGGGAGTCAGTGCTCTGACCTGTGATCTCAACTGAATGGACGATAATTGGTGGCTGTGTGACTAAGGCTGTGTCAAAGCTGGCTACTGGTGAGCTAATGGCAAGAAAATCCTGAACACTAAGCATGCCCACTACTGGATAATAACACAGGTGCTTAAATGAGAAACATTACGAGAAAGTGGTCAGGAGAACAATAGTATGTGGATGGACTTACCAAGGAATGAGAGCCATTCTTTTGCTAGAGATGATTTTTGAGGACTTTCCCTTGCTTCTTTACTTCTTCATACATCCTTAAAATACATCCTATAACTTTGGAGACCAGAAATGTGTTTCTGTCCTTGAAACCTGCAGCATAACTTTAAGAAAGTTATTCCAATAAGACATATCAATTTTTTCTCAAAAAAACACCATTTCTTTTAGGTTAAATTTTATTTTAAATGGATCTACATTACTCAGTATACACACAATACTGAGAATTATAAATAGACAAAATATAATGCATACACAATATTACATATTTTACTAGAATACTTTCATTTTTTGAAAAAAAGATATTCTCCAAAATAATAGAAAATAAATTATCCCTCATTTAAGAGAATGCTAATCCAATTTCTACTCCTGTTTATGAATTCTGGAGAGAATAAAGAATAAGATCCAGTCACTGCTCAGGCCTAGTTTTTGTTTCTGTGTCTTCGGTCAGCGCCACACGCTTCTGCTTTTCAGTACTGGAGTAACCTACCTACCATATTTGGTCATTAGTCATTAAGTCATGTCTGACTCTTGTGACCCCATGGACTATATACCCTGCCAAGCTCCACTGTCTATGGGATTTTCCAGGCAAGAATACTGGAGTAGATTGTCATTTCCTTCTCCAGGAGATCTTCCTGACCCAGGGATCAAATCCGGTCTCCTCACTCCAGTACTCTTGCCTGGAAAATCCCATGGACGGAGGAGCCTGGTAGGCTGCAGTCCATGCGGTCGCTTAGAGGCAGACACGACTGAGCGACTTCACTTTCACTTTTCACTTTCCTGCATTGGAGAAGGAAATGGCAACCCACTCCAGTGTTCTTGCTTGGAGAATCCCAGGGACGGGAGAGCCTGGTGGGCTGCTGTCTATGAGGTTGCACAGAGTCAGACACGACTGAAGCGACTTAGCAGCAGCAGCAGCAGCAGCATTGCAGTCAGATTCTGTCCAACTGAGCCACCAAGGAAGCCACCTACCATCCTTGCACTTGCTTCTTACTGCAAGGATGCCTTTGATGTTGTGGCTTCCTGCAGAGGTCATAGCGAAGTCTCTGAGAATCCCAGTGTTATACACCTCTTTGGTTTTTATGCGCAATCCAATAATTGTTCATGAAATACATCAGCTGAACCAAGAAGTTGTATCAGCAGAAGCTTTCCAATTTATTTACATTTACATAGAGGAAATTTAAAAAGGCTACTCAAGTAATTTTTTACAAGACAAAGAAGTGTTCCAAGGTGATATGAAATTTCCATCGAAAGAGAGAAGAGTCTGGTTCTTCTTGCTTAACCAGGTTCTACCTAACTGAAGTTCTGCTATTCAAGGATGTCCATGTAACAATGGGTTATTTTCACAGTTGTGGTACTTATGAAATACTAAACTTGACTCACTGAACTCTCAATTACAGACATTTCCACAGCAAAAAGAAACTTAAAATGCAGAATTTACTTCCACTGTGGCCACAGTGTGATAATAGATACTGGACTTATCACCTGAAACAACCAGAAAACTAAATGAATTATATGAAATAGTAGTTTTTAGGACACTGGATACCAGGCAATGAAAGATAGTCTTTTCTGAGAGATGGGAAATGAATAAGGCAATCAGTATGATTGCCCCAAATCCTTGCTTTGGGAGAGAATCTAGGCCTTGACACAGAGACAGATAACTAAAATGGAGCCTGACGGACTCCCTGAGCTGGAGGACGTGGACCTGAGAATCTGAGATCAAGGAGGCTAGAGTTTGCAAGACAGGATACCTGAGAAGACAGAAGCATAGAGGGCTCCAGAGACCTTTTCTTTTTTTCCCTTGTGTTTCATTTTGGATAGCTTTTATGCCATGTCTTCAGACTCACTGATCTTTTCTTCTGCTGTGTTTAATCTGCTGTCCCTGTATTGTCCTGTATCAGACACTGTTGTTATCTTTTGTAAAAGCTTGATTTCAATCTTTTTTTTGAAATGTATCCCATGCCTCCACTGAAATTGTTGAATATACAGACTACAATTACAAAATGTATTTCAGTGTTCTCATCTTATAACATCTCTGTTGGTTCTAGGATGGATTTGATTGACTGTTTTTTTCTCCTTATTATGGATCATATTATCCTGCTCCTTTGTATGCCTAGTAATATTTCACTGGATACTACACACTGTAAGTTTTCCTTTTTGAATGAGATATTTTGTAGTCTCACAAATATTCTTGAGTTTTGTCTTAGGGCACCTGTAAGTGACTTGAGAACAGCTTGATCTTTATCCACTCTGTTTTTAAGATATGGTGGTTGAGACCAGAGCAGTTTTCAGCATAGGGGTAATTATATTATTTCCCATTACTAAGGCAAGACCATTTTGAATACTCTATTCATTGTCCTATGAATTATTAGGTTTTCCATTCTGACATATAAGAAAAAAGTACCATTTTAGCTCTGCATGGATATCAGGTACTATCCTTCTTATCATTTCTTGTGGTTCTACTCTCTTTCATGGGCTGTATCTTCATAGGTATATGCTAATAGGTAAATATCAACACTCTTCAGAAAATATAACAGATTGCAAAGTTTCCACAGTGCTTGCCAATGATATAATCCAAAATTTTTCAACATACAGAGAGCCAGAAAAATGTGAGTCTCAAAGAAAGGCAATCTTGAGAAAACTCAGATGTTGGAGTTATCACATAAAGACTTAAACCAACTATTCTAATCATACTCAGTGTCCAACTCTTTGTGATCCCATGGACTGTAGTCTACCAGGCTTCTCTGTCCATGGGATTTTCGAGGCAAGAGTACTGGAGTGGGTTGCCATTTCCTTCTCCAGAGGATTTTCCTGACCCAGGGATCAAACCCAGGTCTCTTGCATTGCATACAGATGCTTTACCCTCTGAGCCACCAGGGAAGCCCCTTAATCACACTCAGTGAGATAAAGTAAAATATTCACATGATGAAAAGGATCAGAAATCCAGAGAAATGGGAAACATAAAAAGGCAAATGAAAATTTTAGGACTGAAAAAATAGAATGGATAAAATTTTTTTAAAAAACTGCTGAAAGAGCTTTGTAGCAGAATGAAGATGTCAGAGGGAAAAAATCTGCGAACGTAACAATAGATCAAAAGAAATCCATTCTAATAAATAGAAAGAAATATAAAAAATAAAAGAGCCTTGGGTTCTATGGGGCAATAGAATCAATAGGGTAATTTGAGTTCTGGAAGAAGAGAGGGATAAACTAAAAAGAAATTCAAAGAAAGAAAAGGCCTAAAGACTTTCCAAATTAGGGAAAGATAGGAATTTATAAATACGAGAAGTTCAAATCTCATAACGTCACAAATATGAAGAAACCATGCCTAGATGCATTAGTCAAATTGTTGAAAACTACAGATTCGGGGAAGTTTTGGAAAGACGCAGAAAATCTAAAACAGCATTACATACGGGGGAAGAAAGGCATGAATGGCCTCAAACATTCTCATCAGAAAGTACAGAGGCTAGAAGACTGGGAACAACGTCTTTAACGTACTGGGAGAACAAAACTACTAACCCAGAATTCTACATCAGATGAAAATATCCCTCAAGAATGATGGTGACATTAAGACATTTTCAGATGAAGAAAACTAAGCAAATTTGTCTTTACCAGACCTGCACTGTTAGAAATGCTAAATGAAGTTTAAGGAAAAAAGGCCAGAAGGAAATTGAACCTTTGGCAACAAAGATCGCTGGAAATAGTTATTGTTGGTAAATTATACTTCAATAATGTATGAAGAGAAAACCTTATGAAAGAAATTAGCTACGTTATTAATAACATCGCAGTACAAATTCGAATAGCAAATATTAGAGGAATGAGATAGAAATATGCCAGCTGTTTCGTATAGAAATAATTCATTGAGGTTGAACCTAAGAACGGGTCTAAGCTTTCTTTGATTCATTGCTTCTTAAAGCAACATTAGTCTTTCTATGTCAAGGAGAAACATATGAGTTGAAATGACTATGATCTAACTAGTCAATAGATTAAATACATCCCATCTTGGAGAGGTTTTCAAACCCTAGTGAAATTTGGCCACTGGAGAAAAATTAGAGAAAAGCTGTGGCATTCTGTCACACCTGTGCAAATTCTAGTTTTTTGCCTCCGTTGCTTAACAAAGTGCAAGTGAGAGTTAGTTCCGGGACAAAAAGATTTTAAATATTACGGATCCACTGGAAGAGCTAAAGAAATAAGTTGTAAGCTGTTGGCAACCAAAATTTTTGAAATCAGATTTTGCAAAGAAAAGCCTAGAAGGTTAACTTATAAGAGCTTGGAAGAAAAAAGTCTGATATTAGGAATTGAAGAGGAAATGAGCTGAGGAGTGAATCAACAAAGCACTATGAAGCCAGTGAAATTGGACCCAGTTTTTTGTTGCTAATTCTAATCATTATTTAGTTCAAAACCAAAGGTTATGTAATTTGGCATGCCAGAGACTCTGCTTGAAATAATATTAGGTGTTATTTCTAAATGAAATTTCAAAACATTTCCTGATAGGAATGGTTTACTTTTATTGTGTTTTAAATTAAGTAGTTCTGATATCCATCTGATCCCATCCATCAGTGTGGGACAGCACCTTTGTTCACTGGCAAATCCCCACACCTCCAAAATGAACAAAAATGCACTCATCTGAAGTTGGGTTTTAAAATTATGAATATATATTGCTCTGTAAATTCGTTGTTCATATATGTAGCTCCCTTGTTAGGAGGAGAGCCTAAAATGAGGAACAGTTTCTATAACCTGTGAGTTACCAGCCCCAGCACAGTGCCTAGTACATGAATTGTTCAATCAGTTATTGTCAAATATAATAAGTTCTCTTTCTATTTATGTAGGACTTGTGACATAATTTGAGAGTCCACCGCACGATATGGGGTCACCTATTTTTTTAATTATTAGGAATTTTGAGATGGTGACTGCAAACCCAGATTCCTTGTGAACATGGGGCCCTTTCACTTGCATAGTCCACTTACCCGCTAAGCACACTGGATATCCATGCTGTTAGTTGCCCATGACTTTTATTTCTGCTCCTGAGTATGAAGTTATTTAGAAATGACTCTGTTTCATAATGTTCTGTTGTTGTTGTTGTTGTTGTTTTTAATGTTGACAAACATGCAAAAACAGCAGAAGACAGTAGCTTTTGGCCTCTTTGTTACCTTAGCTCAGTTCAGTTGCTCAGTCATGTCTGCCTCTTTGCAACCTCATGAACTGCCTATAATGTATTAATAATCAGGAGCAAAGAAAGTCTCCAAATAAGGTTAGTACAAAACAGTGTAAATTGCAATGAGTTAGCAGGAGTAAATGTTCAACATTTCATTAGCAAGTTTATAGCTTTTTTCTTCCTTAATCTACCTATTTAAGAATACTTCATAATTCACTGTGATATTTGATTATCTTAAACATTTTCAAATAATTTAAAATAAGTTGCCTATATTCAGATACAGTAATCTAATGTCAAATATTTAGTGTATGATAAAATGGCACTGATACTAAACACACTTATGATATCTTGGGTGGTTCGAAAGGCCCTTCAGGCTCTTTCAAGGTCATTATTACGAGATATCATTTTCCCTTGACCCTCAGATGCAGAGGACTGAGTTAATCAAGCTCCATAGTTCATAGCATGTTATTAATGCTGGGCTATAAAGAGGCCTCTTTTGCTTTATTCATTTAGCTCTTTCTATTCCCTTACCTGCCTCACACTCACTACTTCCTCTCCAGGAAGCCATTCCATTCCATTCAATGTATTTTTTCTTTGCACGTCTTATTCTAAAAATGTGATTTTTGTTTGCTTGTTTTGAGCGGCTTGATTCAAATAATGAATTCAAATATAGGAATTCAGATAGGCAAATAATTTTGTGTTCCTCAGATTCTCATTCCACTAAGCCCTGTATTTTAAAAATCCTCATATATTTGCTACGTGAACATGGTTTCTAACCGCTACATGGTATTCTGTGGTATGCACCCACCATCTTAGGTTTTAAAAGCATTTATTTATTTTTGGCTGTGCTGTATCTTCCCTGCTGCGTGGGCTTTTTTCTAGTTGCAATGGGGGGAGGGAGGTACTGTCTAGGTGCCATGAGCAGGCTTCTCATTGCAGAGGCTTCTCTTGTTGAAAAGCACAGGCTTTCGGGCATTCAGGTTTCAGTAGCTGTGATACATGTGCTCAGAAGTTGTGACTCCCAGGCTGTCGAACACAAGCTCAACAATTGTAGTGAACAGGCTTAGTCACTCTGAGGCATATGGGATCTTACCAGATCAGGGGTCGAATCCAAGTCTCCTACATTGACAGATGGATTCTTTACCACTGAGCCACCAGGGAAGCCCTACCCACTATATTCTATTATTTCTTCTCCCAGTGATGGGCACCAAGGTTGGTTCAGCTCCCACCACTACAAATAATGCAGCAATGAACATCCTTGTACAAGTTCCTAATGGATCTCTGTGAGACTTCCCTTGGGATATATATTGAGGAAAAGAATAGGTTACGCATAAGTTATGAGAAGGTTTATTTTAAGTAAGTCCATTCAGATTGTTCTTTTGAATGACTGCATCAGTTTTATCCCCCACCAGCAATAAATACAGACTATTCTATTCCTACAACCCTGACAATAGTTGGTACTATCTAGCTTTCTAATTATTTCCAGAGTTGTAGTTATGAAATAATAGTGCATCATGCTTTTCATCTCCACTTTCAGTGTTGCAAATGAATTTGAGAATCTTTTTGTTACTTTCTTGAGTTTCTTTTTCGTAAATTGATTTTCAAATCTTATACCCATTTTATTGGGGCTTCTGTCTTCTTGTTAGTTTGCAAAAGTTTCTTTTATATTATGGATATTAACCCCGTATCAGTTGCAGATATTGTAAAGATTTCCCCCCTTCTGCCCTTCTGTTGGTGGTGGTGGTTTAGTTGCTAAGTCATGTCCGACTCTTGCAACTCCATGGACTCTACCCTGCCAGGCTCCTCTGTCCATGGGATTCTCCAGGCAAGAATACTGGAGTAGGGAGCCATTCCCTTCTCCAGGGGATCTTCCCAACCCAGGGATCGAACCTGGGTCTCCTCAATTGCAGGCAGATTCTTTACCACCCTTCCGTTACTTGTGCATTATTTTGGTCTATGATATTCTTCATTGAGCATATCTTTCATTATAATAAAGATACGTTTTCCTCTTATGCTTTACAGTTTAAAAGTTTACCACCAGTAAACAATCTATTTTTTCCCATTGATTTGTGTGGCAACATCAAAATATGATTGCATTCATTAAATGCTAGAACGTACAAAAACTAAATTTCAAAGTGGTCTCTGCATTTCAGATAAAATAGTGTATTGCTTTCTGATTTGCTTCTCACTGGGAAGGAACAAATTTTTACTTTGTAAAAGGAAAATTTGTGTAGCAATTTAAAGCATTCAAATGTAGGGGTAGGAGCCACAAGGAAATTGAGCTCTCTTTCACCAGAGATGTTTAAGCAGATGTTGTGCATGTATGGAGCCCATATAATAAGTGTGTGGTAGATCGCTTCCTTGTTCTCAGTTCTCGGTTCTTTCATGTGCAAAGGAAGAGGATCAGGCTGTCTACTGTCTAGAGTCCTACAGGAGATTAAGTGCAATGATTCTGTAATCCTGTGCCATTTAAATTTTCTTCCATCCTAAAGAAACTGTTAGGCAGTTAGAATAGGAAAAAGGAGTCCAAAATGGTGGTGGCTAAAAGATAAGGTCCGTCTAGTCAAGGCTATGGTTTTTCCTGTGGTCATGTATGGATGTGAGAGTTGGACTGTGAAGAAGGCTGAGTGCCGAAGAATTGATGCTTTTGAACTGTGGTGTTGGAGAAGACTCTTGAGAGTCCCTTGGACTGCAAGGAGATGCAACCAGTCCATTCTGAAGGAGATCAGCCCTGGGATTTCTTTGGAAGGAATGATGCAAAGCTGAAGCTCCAGTACTTCGGCCACCTCATGCAAAGAGTTGATTCATTGGAAAAGACTCTGATGCTGGGAGAGATTGGGAGCAGGAGGAGAAGGGGACGACAGAGGATGAGATGGCTGGATGGCATCACTGACTCGATGGATGCGAGTCTGAGTGAACTCCGGGAGTCGGTGATGGACAGGGAGGCCTGGCGTGCTGCAGTCCATGGGGTCACAAAGAGTCGAACACAACTGAGCGACTGAACTGAACTGAAAAGATAAGGAAGGAAAAAGCCCACGGAAATAGAACAAAGGAAGGTCCAGGACTGGAGTGAGGACCTCTGGTAAAATAAACAGCATTCCTGGCTAGCCCAGTTTACATAGGGCAGGCTCAGAGGGAGGGGAAAAAAACATATTAAAAGAGAAGCCAAAGGGCCGGTTGCCTCTCTTCGCATCTTTTGGGTGTGCATGCCCTCATGCCTCGAGGCTGTATTTTCCTTTATTTTTTAAATAAAACTGAACTGTAACATGGAGCTGTAACACTGGTCCAACTGAGGGCTGTAATACTGATCCATCACTTCAAATTTTTGTTGTGACGAGACAGAAGCAAGGAAATTACACACTCTCTCGACAAAAGGAAAAGGGGTTTGGGACTTCTTGGAGGAAGAGGCAAGTTATAGGAAGGTAAACAGGAAAAGTGCGGCAAACAACGGTTGTTTCATGGTGTTTGCTATGCCTTTTTATTAAGAAAGCTCTTCTTCCTGGTTCTGGAGAAGACATCTTTACAACTAGAAATTTCCTTTACAAAAGGAAAATGTGTGACCTGTTTTTAGAGCTTTTTCTGCAACTGATGATTTTCAGTGGGCTTTAGCCCAAAATAATCCATATGGCAAAGAGACATAATTCATAAAGAAGTAGTATTATTCTGGTATCTGCCTCACATATCAAGTACCCAATAAATATATGCATATTTTACAATTTTTTAGGTTGTTAAAAAAAAAAAAACCTGACTATAGGCAATAATTCTATATACCATGGCAAAGAGAAAAGACCAGTTTTAATTTCAAATGTTATTCCTGGGTCAAAAGCTCTCTCTCACAAGTTGATGTCACTAGCATGAAGGTCATGCCAAACTATTGCCTGATCTGCCTCGTCCAAAAGAATTCCTTAATGCAGTATACTGAAAATTACATCCAAATTAAAACTCACATTATTTTGTCTCTGCCAACAACCTTAAGTGACAAACAGCTCATGCTAGAGAGGTGTCCATAGAAAACTGACACTTCCAGTTAAATCTAAGGAAATTCTGAGGACAAAGAACCCATTACTAATGAATAAGTGCATTTGCACAATAATTGTGTTGAGGAGGTTGTATTATAGCAATATATTACTCTGCAGCACTATTTAAGCCAGGGTTATTATATTGCATTGAAATGACTAGAACAACAGTAAGATGCTGCTTGATTTTCTAATTATTATTGAAAAATGCCTCCTGAGCCCAGCCTCAAAGCCTTCTCTTTTGAATCATCTTCAACTCACACTGCTTCTCATGCATTATACATTAAACCCATATGGCCATTTGAGGTGGAAGGTCTCTGGAGGGAAGCTCCATACTGCTCTTTTCACTGTAGGAGGGAGAAAGGTAGAAAAAACAAGAAAGAGGGGAGAAGGATGGGACTAATGAGACAGAATGAAGAAACATCTCTGGGCAAAATTCAGAAGTCAGACAAAGGTGAGTCAAATTAATAAACATTAAAAAGAGATGGAAATCACGTCCAGAAGATTTTTTTATACGTTTAGGGTTTTGTTGCTAAGCTTGAGGGAGCTCCTGAACAAGATTGCTCTTTGAATTTGTTAGCTTCTAATAAGTACCTCAAGCTTATAGTTTGCTAGGATGAGAAAGAGATGGAACAATTTGGCAAAATGGATCTATGCAGGTAGAGCCTGATTTTTATAGAATCATAACAAAATTGATATTTAAAGGTATCTATGAAAAAATATTTTAACACTGATCAAATATATGTAATTTCTTTTAAAAAGAAAATGTAAAACTTTTCCAGTATGCTCAGAATATCCCCTACAGTTCTCTTTTTAGAGCACATATTATTAATTTCTCAGAGATAAACTGCAAAAAATAAATTCCTTCAGGTATTCTTAACAGAGTAATGCATCTAAACTCTATGAAAATCTAGAAAGTTACACCTATTTATTAGCTATATTCATCTTTATCTCTATGCCCTGGAGTTTGTTATGTTTTTCAAATTTCTTAGACTTAAGCACTTACCATGTATAAGACACAATGCTAAGTATTTAAAACTCATTATTTTATTTATTGTAAAAATTCTATCAGATAAATGTTTATATTACTCATTATTTCCACTTTATGGATGAGAAAACTGAGACTCATAAAGCTTATATACTTATATAACACTCTGCTCTGAATATTACATGTTATCATTAAAATTGTAAGGATTATAAAATGCAGGTTTTTCTTTTGCTCTTGCAACTGGATACATGGATTGATGTAATTCTACTTTACTTTGATTAGTCGAATTTTGTCTACAGAAATAAACACAACCTTGAAACCTTGATAGGTCGTTTTCATGGTCTTTTCTTTTTCACAGAAGAAAAGCAGAATCAAACAACTATAATTAAAATAAAAACATCTCTGTAAATTAAAGTATTAATGATATTTCAGCCAATGAGGTCTTAATGTCATCCAACCCACATTTTAATTATCAATGCCTCTTTATACATAAATTGGTTAACTTTGTTTCTTGCCTGCAAATGTTAATTTTCCAATTAAATGTCTGCCATTTAAAGAATACTTTTTAAAGAATCTGATATGTTAGTAAGCACAGAGTTGATGGAAGAGAAGCCAGCAAATAGCTCTGAACAGTTTCTCCATATTTTGAAATGGAGCAGGAATCCAAGGAGACATTACATTTTACTGTTTCCATAAAGATGGTATTTTCTCTTTACAATTCTGGCTTCTTGCCCCTGTGCTTCTATATAGTTAGGAGCCTAAATGAGCTCCAGATCTCATTTTCTCACCCTGCCTTTTGTCAATGACAGACGAAGTCTCTCCCTTATGGCCAGTCTATGATTCAATCTGTGCCTGATGCATCATCTACCACTTATTATTCAGGATGAGACATGCATCTGCTGCCCAACATTACCAAGCATACGAATTACAAGAGTTAAATAAAAACTGAAAATAATCATTTAAAATATTAAGCTGTCTCCTATGCAAAGCCCTAAGCACTTTTTCTTTTGAAATAATATACTAGAAATGTATTTATTTGTTTCTTTCACGTGAGGTCAAATGTTCCCCAGAAAATATTAGCTCAATTACAATAAAAAATAAATAAATAAAATTTTACAAAAAAGTATATACATTTTCCACAGTTCCACTTTTTAAATTAGGAAACAAGAGCTTGAAACTCAATTTAATCAGTATAATTATATGAAATTGTAGGGGAGGGAAAGCAATTTTGCCTCCACCCTCAGTTCTTAGCTGACTTAATTTCACTGGCCATGCTTTCTACTATTCCACACTTACACTCTGAAGTATATCCAACGAACCCTGTAAGAAAAGTCAGATTAATAAGAGAAAAACAACAGAAGTTTATTAGTGCATATACCTCCTGGGTACAAGAGATACACCCAGGGAAAAATGATTATCTCCCTGAGGTGGCCCTAAGCCAGTAGCTTAAATGTCATCTTCAGTTAAAGACAAAGAAGAAAAGGGGTGTATGTTTGGGTTATAAGAAGGCCAGTTTTGAGGTTACTGGGAAAAGCATGAATAAACAAGGTTTCTTATGCAAATTTAAGTCTTTGCTTCCTGCATTAATAAAATTCTCTCCAATTTAGTCATCTTTCCTGGTAATTCAGCTGGTAAAGAATCTGCCTGCATTGCAAGAGACCTTGGTTAGATTCCTGGGTTAGGAAGATCCCCTGGAAAAGGGATGGGCTACTCATTCTAGTATTCTTGGGCTTTCCTGGTGGCTCAGATGGTAAAGAATCCACCTGCAATGAGGAAGACCTGGGTTCCACCCCTGGCTTGGGAAGATCCCCCGGAGGAGGGCATGGCAACCCACTCCAGTATTCTTGCCTGGAGAATCCCCATGGACAGAGGAGCCTGGTGGGCTACAGTTCATGGGTCACAGAGTCAGACACGACTGAGCGACTTACGCACAGCACAGCTCTTCCCGATACACCACCCTTATAATTGGAGATTTCATTTATAAATGTAAACTTCCCTTACAAAAGAGGAACTTGCATTTTATTTTCCAGACTTATTCTGTGTCCATTGTTTCTCAGACTTGTTGTTATTGTTCAGTCACTAAGTCGTGTCCAACTCTTTGTGACCCCATGGACTGCAGGACGCCCGGCCTCCCTGTCCATCACCAACTCCCCAAGTTTACTTAAACTCATGTCCATCAAGTCGGTGATGCCATCCAACCATCTCATACTCTGTCATCCCCTTCCCCTGCCTTCAATCTTTCCCAGCATCAGGGTCTTTTCCAGTGAGTCAGCTCTTCGCATCAGGTGGCCAAAGTATTGGAGCTTTATCTTCAGCATCAGTCCTTCCAATGAGTATTCAGGGTTGATTTCTTTTAGGATTGACTGGTTTGATCTCCTTGCTGTCCAAGGGACTCATAAGACTCTTCTCCAGCAACACAGTTTGAAGACATCAATTATTCAGTGCTCAACCTTTGTTTATCGTCCAGTTCTCCTATCCATGCATGACTATTGGAAAAACAGTAGCTCTGACTATACCAACCTCTGTAGGTAAAGCAGTGTCTTTGCTATTTGCCGTGAAGTGATGAGACTGGATGTCATGATCTTAGTTTTTTGAATGTTGAGTTTTAAGCCAGCTTTTTCACTCTTCTCTTTCACCTTCATAAAGAGGCTCTTTAATTCCTCTGCTTTCTGCTGTAAGGGTGGTGTCATCTGCATATCTGAGGTTATTAATATTGCTCTAGGCAGTCTTGATTCCAGCTTGTGCTTCATCAAGCATGGCATTTCTCATGATGTACTCTGCATATAAATTAAAAAGCAGGGTGACACTATACAGCCTTGCTGTACTCCTTTCCCAATTTGGAATGGATCCATTGTTCCATCTCCGGTTCTAACTGTTGCTTCTTGATCTGCATACAGATTTCTCAGGAGGCAGGTAAGATCATCTGGTATTCCCATCTCTTTAAGAATTTTCCACAGTTTGTCATGATCTACACCGTTAAAGGTTTTAAGGTAGTCAACGAAGCAGAAGTAGATGTTTTTTCTGGAATTATCTTGCTTTTTCTATGGTCCTGAGTACGTTGGCAATTTGACCTATGGTTACTCTGCCTTTTCTAAATCCAGCTTGAACACCTGGAAGTTCTCAGTTCACATACTGAGAAAGCCTAGCTTGAAGGATTTTGAGCATTACTTTGTAGCATGCGAAATGAGTGCAATTGTGTGGTAGTCTGAACATTCTTTGGCATTGTCTTTCTTTGCAATTGGAATGAAAAATGACCTTTTGCAGTCCTGTGGCCACTGCTGAGTTTTCCAAATTTGCTGACATATTGAGTGCAGCACTTCAACCACATCATCTTTTAGGATTTGAAATAACTCTACTGAAATTCCATCACCTCCACTAGCTTTGTTCACAGTGATGCTTCCTAAGGCCCACTTGACTTTGCATTCCAGGATGTCTGACTCTAGGTGAGTGATCACATCATCATGATTATCTGGGTCGTGAAGATCTTTTTTGTATAGTTCTACTGTGTATTTTTGTCACCTCTTCTTAATATCTTCTGCTTCTATTAGGTCCATACCATTTCTGTCTTTTATTGTGCCCATTTCTGCTTGAAATGTCCCCTTGGTATCTCTAATTTCATGGAATTCTCTAGGCCAGAATACTGGAGTGGGTAGCCTTTCCCTTCTCCAGAGGATCTTCCCAACCCAGGAGTCGAACCGGGATCTCCTGCATTGTAGGCGGATTCTTTACCAACTGAGATATCAGGGAAGGCTGAAGAGATCTCTAGTCTTTCCCATTCTATTATTTTCCTCTATTTCTTTGCATCAATCTCTGGGGAAGGCTTTCTTATCTCTCTTTGCAATTTTCTGGAACTCTGCATTCAGATGTGTATATCTTTCATTTTCTCCTTTGCTTTTAGCTTCTCTTCTTTTCTCAGCCATTCATAAGGCCTCTTCAGACAACCATTTTGCCTTTTTGTGTTTCTTTTCTTGGGAATGGTCAGTGATTAGGCAAATGTAGATTCCACCCCTTGATGGAGGAAAGGCAAGTCATGTTGTAGAAGAATTTATCCTGGGGGAAGTATTCCTGTAGCCAACTCTGAAAAATCTAATCAGCCACATGGAAATGTCTTCCACAAGTGACACTGTGTACACATTGGCAGTAACTGTGTTACAGCAGAAGGGCTACATACTTTATCTGAAATCAAGGCCTAGCTCCACTTTTTAATAACTTTATAACTTGTCATAACTTCTTAAATAATTTTTCTTGACCCAAATACTTGACAAAAATAATATTTTCTTGACAGAATATACTGCCTATGCAATAATTTTGAAAATTTAAAAAGCTAAAATAAATTTACCTCTTGGCTCTAACCTTGATAAATCTCAATTTTTGCTGTCTCTTTCCAGAATGAACTCACTTATACTATCAGCTTAGTAATATCACTGGCATGCTAATGAGTTACTCTCAAATCTACATTTATAACAATTAATTAGTGCTGTAGCTTCATTTCAGAATCCCAATATGGTTGTCCTTCCAGCAAAATTAAAGTTACAAAAGACATTCTTGAGAATATTGGGGGAAAATGTATACATTATATATTAGTATAATAATTAGTGTATAATTAGTGTATTAGTCAGAGAAGGTGATGGCACCCCACTCCAGTACTCTTGCCTGGAAAACCCCATGGATGGAGGAGCCTGGTGGGCTGCAGTCCATGGGGTCGTGAAGAGTCAGACACGACTGAGCGACTTCACTTTCACTTTTTACTTTCATGCATTGGAGAAGGAAACGGCAACTCACTCCAGTGTTCTTGCCTGGAGAATTCCAGGGACAGGGGAGCCTGGTGGACTGCCATCTCTGGGGTCACGCAGAGTTGGACATGACTGAAGCGACTTAGCAGCAGCAGCAGTGTATTAGTATTGTGGTACTAAGAATACCATAATATTATTTGATAGTGATAACTGTGTTTGGACTGTGTAAGAAAATGAACTTGTTATTAGGAGATATATACCAAAATATTGAGGGGTGAACCTTCTGTCTGTGTGTGAGAAAGAGAGAGAGAGAGATCATATAGATAAAACATTGACAATAGGTGAACTAAGCAATTGGTAATTTATGGATATTTATTATACTAGTCTTGTAATTCTTCCTCTACCATTTGAAATGTTCAAAAATAAAAGGGAAATAATAATGCTGTCTCTTTCCTTTCTCCTCTAAGCATATGGCTCAAAAATGGATTCTTCAATTTTTCTAGGTTTGATCAGTAAAACCATCATCTCTCACTCCTCAAAATTAACTAGTCACCAAACTCTGATGACTGTTTGATCCCCACTTTTGTTGCCCTAACAAATCTCCATGGTCATTCACTTGGATTATTGATGTTAACCTATTTTAAATCATTTTCTCATTCTTCTTTATCATCCTAGATTGCTTTAGTAAAATGGAAATCTATTTATTACTCTCTCTCTTTCAGAAAACACACACACACACACTGTCCCACATATGTTTAAAAGAATAAAATCTGTACTCACATGCCTCCTTCTACATCCCTCCCTCTTAGTGTATGAACTATCCAATCAATCAATATCCATATAGATAGACAGATAGATTTGGAAGTGCCTTCTGCTTGATTCTGTGATAAATTCATGTAGTGCTGTTACAAGGAATCAAGAACCACTGTGTTTATAAGTTTCTTTTTATGCATTAATAAACACTTAAGAAAAATTAAAATTCAAACCAAGAAAATCCATTTATGTGCCTGATGGTTGCTTAGGAAATCAAGGTAGTACAAATAGTTTGCAATCTGAATGAAGGTACAGATTTCTGATATGCTACATGGGATTAGGAAATATGGCCTGGTAGCATCACTAATCAAAGCTAAAAAAATTACCTAACAGGACCCAGAAGTCCCAAACACCAACCATCTATTTCTTTACTACTGTTGTTTAGTTGCTAAGTTGTGTCTGACTCTTGCGGACCCATGGATTATACTGTGCTGTGCTCTGTTTTCCTGTAAAAGCCTGCACTGTGAATCTGATTAACATGTTCCTCTAATCTCTCTGTTCAATTCCACCACCTGTTTTATAAATTATTATTATTAGCAATTAGAGATTAGGATTGGTTTTTCTGTTCCAGGTAAATAGATGCATGGGGAAGGGTTTCAGACCTAATAATATGTTTTCCAAACAAGTGCACCCATACATTCTTATGGACCTAGCAAGTTTTTTTTTTTTGCCTATAAATTGTGATGTTCTGATATGCAGTAAAAATATTTCACTTTGAAGTAACTTTAGATTGAGTCGTTTATCTCTGAACATCAAGTGCTATCTTAAAAGTCAAAATGAATTGTGGCTCAATTGCGTAATTAATTTCCTAAAAATGGAAAGCCCTTGTCAGTCAGGATTACTCATACACACACCTAGTTCCCTTCAACTAGACTCTAAGCCTCTGAGATTAGGATTACTACCACATTAAATACACACACACACACACAGCTCCTAGCCTAGTGCCATGGACATAGGAAATGCTCAATACATATTTAATAAATAAAGTTCTCCACCTTGTCTTTTTCTTGAGTACTTGCTGGATATTTTCCCCTGAATTATCAAGTTCAATTTTCCAGTGAACTTTACCTGTCAGGTCAAAGCATGTTGGAATTGTGGAATTATAGAGCTCACAGGCAGCTTTGGGGTTCGAAGGATGCAGCTCTTTATTTTCCAGTTGACGACACTGAAGTTATAAGAGGCTAAGATTGTTATCTAAGGTCATGCACCTAAAGAGTGACAGCTCTGGACCTAAGTCCTGAGCCCCAGTGCACTCAGCCACACTACACTGAACGATCTCTGATCAAAGTAGTCTAATTAATTATACAGATAAAATGCAACCATACAAACCTCAGACTGTGTGCTGATTTCTGTTCAGAAAATGTCTCCTTCTCCTTCAGATAGAAAAAAAAATATGAATAGTTGTCTAAGACAGACTGAATAATCTGAATATATACAAAGAAAATCATTGACTGAAAAACACCAACAACCTTTGATATTATCACCGTAAATAACAGAGAGAGAAAGTCCTTGGAGATTTTTCCTGACTTTTATCAGTATGAGGACTTATTAGGCAAATTTATTATCTTGCATAGAATTTTGATTGAGTGCAAAAACAGGATGGTAAAGAAAAAATGTGTACACTGATTTCATTTAGTTGTTCAGATACCTTAATTGAGAACCACCGTTGTTAGGCTATCCAGAACATAGATAAAGAAATAGGTAGGCATCTTCAGAGGTTTAACAACCTGGCAAGATGAAATCGAGTAGCATTGCTTCCCTGTGAAGTACATAATGACTTTCATCACAGCCCACAAAGGGGAAGAGTGACATTTGGATAGCCACACCTTAAATGCATAATAGCAGCGGAACAATAAAATTGTCTACGTGTAAATAACTAATAAGCTCCCCCATACCCCTTATAAAGTGTTTAGCAAAGAAGAGAGAAAAAGAGCATTTTCAACTATAGTTACAACAATTAAAAAAAAAAAATCAAAGAGCAATCTTCAGAGTCCCTTGGGCTGAAAATCATAGACAAAACAGTCTTCTGATGATCAGTGGTATGACCTTTGTATGAATAAGCAAGTGGTCCTTCAGAGAGGCTTTGGGATACAACCTAGGGCAGTTTATAGTGAAATTTCTGAATTTAGGAAAAGTGATGGTGAAAAAAAATCTCTAGGGGAAATCAATGAAGTTCGTTTTGTTACCGACCTTTCCGAGTCTGTCTCCAGCAAGTACCAGTGTACTTCCAACTAATAGTAGGAGACCTCATTCGGAAGCAAAGTTTTATGCTTTGATCAAACAATGGAGAGGTGCCAACCAAGCTCTTAGAGTAAACACTCCCTGACAGGCCTTAGGTTGCTGCTAAGTTGCTTCAGTCGTGTCCGACTCTGTGCGAGCCCATAGACGGCAGCCCATCAGGCTCTGCCGTCCCTGGGATTCTCCTGGCAAGAACACTGGAGTGGGTTGCCGTTTCTTTCTCCAATGCATGAAAGTGAAAAGTGAAAGTGAAGTCGCTCAGTCGTATCCGACTCTTAGCGACTCCATGGACTGCAGCCCACCAGGCTCCTCCGTCTATGGGATTTTCCAGGCAAGAGTACTGGAGTGGGGTGCCATTGCCTTCTCCGGGCCTTAGGTTGGGCTGCTTTATAAGGTCTCCTCAATAGGAACCAGAGGGGGTGGAGTTTCTCGGATCTGGTGCAGATCGGCTCATGCTCCTGCCGGAAGTGCCAGGTGCAACATCTCTGCACACGGCTCTGCACCTCCCGCCGCCATCTTGAATTGCAGTGTCCTGCTCAGCGCTTGTGCGCTCAGCCACCTAGCTGAGGTGTCGGGAGCAGCTGTTTGACTCTAGGAGCGCTGGTCCTGACTACAAAGCCTACAAAGCTGACTACAAAGCCTCAGCACGCTGCACCCTAAGTGAGTGAAAGTTGGTCAGTTCAGTTCAGTTCAGTTGCTCAGTTGTGTCCGACTCTTTGCGACCCCATGAATCGCAGCACGCCAGGCCTCCCTGTCCATCACCAGCTCCAGGAGTTCACTCAAAGTCGTGTCCAACTCCCTGCGACCCCATGGCCTATTCAGTCCCTGGAATTCCACAGGCCAGAATACTGGAGTGGGTAGCTTTTTCCGTCTCCTGGGGATCTTTCCAACCCAGGATTGATCCCAGGTCTCCCACATTGAGGGCGGATTCTTTACCAGCTGATCCACACTGGACGCCCAAGAATACTGGAGTGGGCAGCCTTTCCCTTCTTCAGGGGATCTTCCAAACTCAGGAATCGAACCAGGGTCTCCTGCATTTCAGGCAGATTCTTTACCAACTGAGCTATAAGGGAAGCCCTGTGTGCTAGTGAAAATCCATGATGCGTAAAGGAAAAAATAAAAATAAAAAGGTTAGACTCCCAGGACTTGTTAATGGGGTTTGCTGGTGTCAAATCCCTTCAGTGTCTTTTGTAGTGTTCCTCATTCTTGATGGGTGCAGCTCTACCTCCTGAAACTGCTTTGAGCTGAGTCTGTGCATCGTCAAAACCCCAAGTCCAGGAGCAGAGCTTCTCCCAGCTGCCATTAGCTTTGTTTGCTCTTCACCAGGTCTCAGTCCTAACTGCTCATATCCCTGCGACACCACCATTTGTCTTACCTTTTGGAGACAAAGGGCAGCAGATAATTTAAGATATTGAGTTGTTATTCAATCACTGGTCATGTCCAACTCTTTGTGACCAGATAGACTTCAGCACACCAGGCTCCTTTGGCCTCCGCTGTCTCCCAGAGTTTGTTCAAACTCGTGTCCCTTGAGTCGGTGGCCGTCCCACCATTTCATCCTCTGCTGCCCCCTTCCCCTCTTGTCTTAAATCTTTCCCAGCATCAGGGTCTTTTCCAATGAGTCAGCTCTTGAAGATAATGAATATGCTGCCCAAATATTAGCAAGAGAATAACTGTGACACGTAGAATGGCATAGGTCTACTGGGAATCTGTGTAAACACTTAAGATCTTCCCTGTCCCACGCTCTAGGCCCAGGTGAGAGCTGTCAGCTAGGCTTTTGGGCAGATGTCTCTGGGGTTAGGCTTCCTGCCTCTATGGCTTGAGTCTGAGAACTCACTGTGTGTCTCTCTGGTCTTTTTCTCTCCCTCATAAAATCACTTATGTCTGTGAACCATTCTTCTTCGGTGTTTAGAAGAGGCTCACTTCCTAAATTTCCTAGGTCAGGGCAACTGAAATAGATCATATCTGTAGTTTCTATGCAGTCATACTATCCAGCCATACTCCGTTTCTTTGGGTAGGAGGGTGGCAGAATTGAGCTTGGGACAGGTTTCTATGGTAGCCACCGGGTTGTCTAACATCATAGCCTGACTTAAATTGACCTTCCAAGGATACTGCTCAATTCCCTTAGAACTTACTAAAGCCTGAACCTGGCATGGGGTCCATGTAGTGATTGGCTGGCCAAACATTAACTTTTCAGGCTTCTTTAGCTGGTTTGTAGTAGCTGCTACTCCCTTTGGGCAAGGAGGCTATTCTCAGCAGTTTGAACTAATGGTTTAGAGGAATAAGCAGTCACCTAAGCAAGGGATCCCAGTTTTTGAGCTGATGGCCAAAGGGGGATTCCCCTTCTTTCATGAATGTAAAGGTCAAAGGGTTTAGTTAAATCTGGGAGGGGAAGGGCAGAGGTCTGAAGTAATTGCTTTTTCAATTTTTAAAAGGCCACTTTGCATTCTAAATTCCATTCAAAAAGATGATCGTCATTTTAATTTTTCATTTAGAGGCATAGCTATTAGACCATAGTTAAGGATCCAGATGTGGCAACAATAGACCATCCCCAAGAAACCCCAAAACTGTCTTCTAGATTTAGATCAGGCAAAGCTGCAAATAGCTTTTTTGTTACTGGGGTAGGCTTCTCTCACCTTCTGTGAGAATGAATCCTATGTAGGTCACCCTAGTTTGTGATATTTGAACCTTTCTCTTGATACCTTACATCTGTCAACTGAAAAAATACATGCAACCTAAAAGTTGAGAGTTATGTTTTATTTGATGGGAATTTTTAGGACTTAAGACTAGGAGGCAGGATCTCAAGTAACCCTGAGAGAACTGATGCAAAGAGGTTGGCAAGGAGGAATCAGGTTGTATAGAGGTTTGCAACAAAAGACAGATTATGTGAACATTAAAAGTATTTTTGTGGATTAAAGAAAACCAGATATCCCAGGTTAAGTAATTTAGCATTTTTCTGTGTATGGGAAGATGTATGAGTCTGGACTCACTGGAATCATTCTTTTCATATGCATCTCAGCTAGCTGGGGCCAGTATCCTGTATTTTTCACATCTAGGAATCCTCAGAGTTCATCCTAAGGAGTCACTGCAACCCGATGGCTGCCAGGTATTCAGAGGTATTCTTCTCCTTCCTAAATAAACTTAGGACTCAGGAATTCACATTTGGAAGCCCGGAATCACCCATTACCGTGACATGCTTGTTTGCTGATATGGCAGGAAATATTCCATGTCTCATGTCGTGGATGGTTCAAAGTGGTTACAGTATTTTTGAGGTATCCCTAGGAGGACTACCCATCAGAATGTCATTTTTATCCTGGAGGATGGCTAATATTTATTGAGATGACTGGAGAAGGGAATGGCAAACCACTTCAGTATTCTTGCCTTGAGAACCCCATGAACAGTATGAAAAGGCAAAAAGATAGGATACTGAAAGAGGAACTCCACAGGTCAATAGGTGCCCAATATGCTTCTGGAGATCAGTGGAGAAATAACTCTAGAAAGAATGAAGAGATGGAGCCAAAGCAAAAAAAATACCCAGCTGTGGATGTGACTGGTGATAGAAGCAAAGTCCAATGCTATAAAGAGCAATATTGCATAGAAACCTAGAATGTCAGGTCCATGAATCAAGGCAAATTGGAAGGGGTCAAACAAGAGATGGCAAGAGTGAACGTCGACATTCTAGGAATCAGTGAACAAAAATGGACTAGAATGGGTGAATTTAACTCAGATGACCATTATATCTACTACTGAGGGCAAGAATCCAGAAGAAATGGAGTAGCCATCATGGTCAGCAAAAGTCCAAAATACAGTACTTGGATGCAATCTCAAAAACAACAGAATGATCTCTGTTCGTATCCAAGGCAAACTGTTCAGTATCACGGTAATCCAAGTCTATGCCCCAACCAGTAACGCTTAAGAAGCTGAAGTTGAATGGTTCTATGAAGACCTATAAGACCTTTTAGAACTAACACCCAAAAAAGATGTCCTTTTCATTATAGGGGACTGGAATGCAAAAGTAGGAAGTCAAGAAACACCTGGAGTAACAGGCAAATTGGCCTTGGAATGTGGAATGAAGCAGGGCAAAGGCTAATAGAGTTTTGCCAAGAAAATGCACTGGTCATAGCAAACACCCTCTTCCAACAACACAAGAGAAGACTCTACACATGGACATCACCAGATAGTCAACATCGAAATCAGATTGATTATATTCTTTGCAGCCAAAGATGGAGAAGCTCTATACAGTCAACAAAAACAAGACCAGGAGCTGACTGTGGCTCAGATCATGAACTCCTTATTACCAAATTCAGACTCAAATTGAAGAAAGTAGGGAAAACTGCTAGACCATTCAGGTATGACCTAAATCAAATCCCTTATGATTATTCAGTGGAAGTGAGAAATAGGTTTAAGGCACTAGATCTGATAGATAGAGTGCCTGATGAACTATGGAATGAGCTTCATGACATTGTACAGGAGACAGGGATCAAGACCATCCCCATGGGAAAGAAAGTCAAAAAAGCAAAATGGCTGTCTGGGGAGGGCTTGCAAATAGCTGTGAAAAGAAGAGAAGTGAAAAGCCAAGGAGAAAAGGAAAGATATAAGCATCTGAATGCAGAGTTCCAAAGAATAGCAAGGAGAGATAAGAAAGCCTTCCTCAGTGATCAAGGCAAAGAAATAGAGGAAAAGAACAGAATGGGAAAGACTAGAGATCTCTTTAAGAAATTAGAGATACCAAGGGAACATTTCATGCAAAGGCGGGCTCAATAAGGGACAGAAATGATATAGACCTAACAGAAGCAGAAGATATTAAGAAGAGGTGGCAAGAATACATAGAACTGTACAAAAAAGATCTTCACGACCCGGATAATCACGATGGTGTGATCACTCAGCTAGAGCCAGAAATCCTGGAATGGGAAGTCAAGTGGGCCTTAGAAAGCATCACTACAAACAAAGCTAGTGGAGGTGATGGAATTCCAGTTGAGCTATTTCAAATCCTGAAAGATGATGCTGTGAAAGTGCTGCACGAAATATGCCAGCACATTTGGAAAACTCAGCAGTGGCCACAGGACTGGAAAAGGTCAGTGTTCATTCCAATCCCAAAGAAAGGCAATGCCAAAGAATGCTCAAACTACTGCACAATTGCACTCACCTCACATGCTAGTAAAGTCATGCTCAAAATTCTCCAAGCCAGACTTCAGCAATACGTGAACCGTGAACTTCCTGATGTTCAAAGCTGGTTTTAGCAAAGGCAGAGGAACCAGAGATCAAGTTGCCAACATCCGCTGGATCATGGAAAAAGCAAGAGAGTTCCAGAAAAACATCTACTTCTGCTTTAATGAAGTGAAGAGGAACTAAAAAGCCTCTTGATGAAAGTGAAAGTGGAGAGTGAAAAAGTTGGCCTAAAGCTCAACATTCAGAAAATGAAAATCATGGCATCTGGTCCCATTACTTCATACGAAATATATGGGGAAACAATGGAAATAGTGTCAGACTTTATTTTGGGGGGCCCCAAAATCACTGCAGGTGGTGATTGTACCCATGAAATTAAAAGATGCTTGCTCCTTGGAAGAAAATCTATGACCAACCTAGACAGCATATTAAAAAGCAGAGATATTACTTTGCCAACAAAGGTCCATTTAGTCAAAGCTATGGTTTTTCCAGTAGTCATGTGTGGATGTGAGAGCTGGACTGTAAAGAAAGCTGAGAACCAAAGAAATGATGCTTTTGAACTGTGGTTTTGGAGAAGACTCTTGAGAGTCCCTTGAACTGCAAGGAGATCCAATCAGTCCATCCTAAAGGAAATTAGTCCTGAATATTCATTGGAAGGAATGATGCTAAAGCTGAAACTCCAATACTTTGGCCATCTGAAGCAAAGAATTAACTCATTTGTAAAGACCCTGATGCTGGGAAAGATTGAAGGCAGGATGAGAAGAGGACGACAGAGGATGAGCTGGTTGGATGGCATCACCAACTCAATGGACAAGAGTCGAGCAAACTCCAGGAGTTGATTATGTACAGGGAGGCCTGTTGTGCTGCAGTCCATGGGGTCGCAGAGTCAGACACGACTGAGCGACTGAACTGATCTGATAGTACTTTGCTGATAATCTCTTGGCTTAATTCCACTTTGATTTCCAAATTGTGTGGTTGTTTATCTCTTTGTCTAGATTATAAACACCTTGAAAGCGGAAATAAAAAAACAAACCAGCTATACTTTCCACTTAAATGATATGATAAACATCTGCTGGATTGGATTGAGTTAATATGAATTGATTGTAAGTTGTAAATATAAGTAAAACCTGAGTTACCAAAGAGTTAATTAGCAAGTCACTTCAAACTCTGAGTGTTTTTCATAGTCACCATGGTTTCCCATATGGTTCTAAATTCAAGCCAATTTGATCTTTCTAAATTTCTCTTCTACCATAACTTAAAAGTTTGACAATATTACCACCCATTTCTATCCTGTGTAGGGGTTGCAGACTAGGAATATGAGGCTTTCAGGGTATGAAATGGAGTGCAAATACCAAATCATATTATTTATACATAGCCAAATATGGATATACAAAGCTATAGATGCAGTAATTAATGTAAATATAACAAGTCATGTGGGAAATTTATATACCAAATTCATAAAAAAATATTACTTTAAGAAACATTTTTTATCCTTTCTCCCTCATTATTGCTTTCATTTTATAGCTATTGTCCTTAATTATAACTTTAATTGGCTTTATGTCAAATAAAATGTAGTGTGCTTTGGACTGAATTTGGGAGCTGGATAATTTCTTGGTAGAAATATATACCTATGTAGTGAAGGTAACTTTCTCAGGAACTTGATTGAAATTGGCTACTTCAATGCTAAATATATTATAGCCAGAAAACATTTTAGTCATTTTCTGTACCATCATGCAACAGTCTTTTGAAAAAATAAAAATTAATGCTATTTCTTAAGACTTTTTTTTTTTTTTTTTTTAGATAAAGGGACCTGTATAGGCAGTTTTGTATAGCTAGCCCCAGGTTAGTAATTTGATCATCTTTGGAGCTAACCTTGGGATTATCAACTTTTATTTTTTATATAACTACAGATCATTGGACAACTTTTACCAGTATGAAATAACCTCTTGTATATACTTATATTAACTGTATTTTCCATTACATGCTGTTTCTAATTTGGAAGAAAGACAAATTACTGAGCAAAATATTTTTATGTTTGGAAACCCTCTTAAATGTTGAAATTAGTATGACCAAATATCAGTAGCTTTCAACAATGTTAACTGTGATCCAAGAGAAGGGGTAGTTGTGTACCGTGACTCATTTACACAAAAACGTGTACAAAAATGCAACGAAGTTTTGTAAAATAGTGCTTACCCTTATGATGTAAAATGCATTGGAGTTATTTTCTTTTATTTTTTAATTAATTAATTATTTTTTTTACTTTACAATATTGTATTGGTTTTTGCCATACATCAACATGAATCTGCCACAGGTGTACACATGTTCCCCATCCTGAAACCCCCTCCCACTTCCCTCCCAGTACCCTCCCTCTGGGTCATCCCAGGGCACCAGCCCCAAGCATCCTGTATCCTGCATCAAACCTGGACTGGCAATTAGTTTCTTATATGATATTACACATGTTTCAATGCCATTCTCCCAAATCATCCCACCCTCGCCCTCTCCCACAGAGTCCAAAAGACTGTTCTATACATCTGTGTCTCTTTTGCTGTCTCACATACAGGGTTATCCTTACCATCTTTCTAAATTCCATATATATGTGTTAGTATACTGTATTGGTGTTTTTCTTTCTGGCTTATTTCACTCTGTATAATCGGCTCCAGTTGCATCCACCTCATTAGAACTGATTCAAATGAATTCTTTTTAACGGCTGAGTAATACTCCATTGTGTATGTGTACCACAGCTTTCTTATCCATTCATCTGCTGATGGACATCTAGGTGCCTGGCTATTATAAACAGTGCTGCGATGAACATTGGGGTATACGTGTCTCTTTCAATTCTGGTTTCCTCGGTGTGTATGCCCAGCAGTGGGATTGCTGGGTCATAAGGCAGTTCTATTTCCAGTGTTTTTAAGGGATCTCCACACTGTTCTCCATAGTGGCTGTACTAGTTTGCACTCCCACCAACAGTGTAACAGGGTTCCCTTTTCTCCACACCCTCTCCAGCATTTATTGCTTGTAGACTTTTGGATCGCAGCCATTCTGACTGGCATGAAATGGTACCTCATTGTGGTTTTGATTTGCATTTCTCTGATAATGAATGATGTTGAGCATCTTTTCATGTGTTTGTTAGCCATCTGGAGTTATTTTCTATTAAATACTCTTTTTTTAATGCTTATCATACACTGAATTGATTTCACAATTCTTAATGAGTAACAAGTATCAGGGCATTTTTGTTTTTGTTTTTTAATGCCATAAACGTTAGAATAAAGACAGCCTTAATTAGACCTGCTGCTGCTGCTAAGTCATTTCAGTCATGTCTGACTCTGTGCGACCCCATAGACGGCAGCCCACCAGGCTCCTCTGTCCCTGGGATTCTCCAGGCAAGAATACTGGAGTGGGTTGCCATTTCTTTCTCCAGTGCATGAAAGTGAAAAGTCAAAGTGAAGGCACTCAGTCGTGCCCAACTCTTCACGACCTCATGGACTACAGCCCACCAGGCTCCTCCATCCATGGGATTTTCCAGGCAAGAGTGCTGGAATGGGGTGCCATAGCCTTCTCCTAATTAGACCTGAGTGGTCCTTAAATGAGGGCATGCCAGGTCGTGCAAGTGGTAAAGAACGAGTCTGCCAATGCAGGAGACATAAGAGACATAGGTTAAATTCCTGGGTTTGAAAAATCCCCTGGAGGAGGGCATAGCAACCCCCTCTAGGATGCTTGCCTGGAGAATCCCATGGACAGAGGAGTCTGACAAGCTGCAGTCCATAGGTTTGCACAGAGTCAGACACAACTGATGCTACTTAGCACACACATGGTCCTTAGACATATCCTTTTCTTCAGAAATTTCTTACATTTCCAAAAATCAGTACTTCATACTTAGTGAAACTATAAGGTTTATGGTTATAGAGGTCAATGTTTTGCATGTAAAAGACATGTAGTACAGATATTTTATGTTTGGGGTATGTGGTATGTTAACTTTGAGCAGAACTATACAATCAGGCAACTGTTATTTACAGAAAAAATTACCTGAAATTTCTTCCCCCACAAAGATGAGAGTTCTTGAGATATGTTTATTTCAAGATAGATAGGAGATAGAGATAATGGGGTGGGAGGGGGTCACTATTAGATGAAATTGAGCGAAGATAAAAGTAGTATAACTAATCTCTCCTTCCCTAGTCCTAGCAAGCAGGATCATCTGGCCAAGCCTTTAATTTAATTCAGTACCTATTCTTTTTTTTTTTTAATTTTCTCTATTTTTTTTCAGTTTTACTTTGTATTTTATTTTATTCTTAATTGAAGTATAATTGACATAATACTGTATTAATATACAACATAGTGATCTGATATTTTTATAGATTATACACCACCCAAAATTCTTATATTGACTGTATTCCCTGTCCTGTACAGTACAGCCCTGTGACTTGTTTCTTTTAAAACTGGTAGTTTGTACCTCTTAATCCCATTCACTTATTTTGCCCCTCCCCCAAGCCCTCTCCCTTCTGTCTGTATCTGTGAGTCTCTCTTTCTTTTTTTTTTAATTAACTTTTATTGGAGTGTAGTTGATTTACAATGTTGTGTTAGTTTCTGCTCTACAGCAAAGTAAGTGTTAGTCACTCAGTCATGTCCAACTCTTTGTGACCCTGTGGACTGGAGCCCACCATACTTCTCCGCCCCCGGAATTCTCCAGGCAAGAATACTGGAGTGAGTTGCCATCTCATTCTCCAGGGGATCTTCCCAACCCAGGGATCGAACCTGGGTCACCTGCATTGCAGGCAGATTCTTTATTGTCTGAGCCACCAGAGAATCAGTTATACCTATACATATATCCACTCTTAGATTCTTTTCTCATATAAGTAATTATAGAATATTGAGTCGAGTTCCCTGTGCTATATAGTAGGTCCTTATAAGCTACTTATTTTATATACAGTAATATGCATATATCAAAGGGCTTCCCTGGTGGCTCAGATGGTAAGACATCTGTCCGCAATGCGGGAGACCCAGGTTCAATTCCTGGGTCGGGAAGATCCCCTGGAGAAGGAAATGGCAATCCACTCCAGTACTCTTGCCTGCCCAATCTCTCATTCCTCCCCACTTTGGTAACCATAAGGTTGTTTTCTTCATCTATAACTCTTTTTTTGTTTTGTAAATAAGTTCATTTGTACCATTTTTTTTTTTTTAGATTCCACGTATAAGTGGTATCATATGATATTTGTCTCTGACTTATAAGAAACAAGGAAAGACACTACATAATGATCAAGAGAGGCCACTTGTGTGCTGAATGTCTTCAAGGTAGCAACAGCGACATGCTCTGTGTTGTCTGTACAGGCAGAGAAGAATCCACAGTGAGCCTATGTATCACGCTCTGTTACATGGGTAACAAACTCCCAGTGATTTCCGACTTTGATGAAGGAGCTTTTGCAAATCTTCCCTGGTTCCTCCTAGGGCTCAACCTGAGTGTTTTGGGGCTCAAGGACAAGCTGAGTGACAGGCACCACTCCATATTAATAAAGATTCTTCTTCTCCAGTACTGATGATATTGTTGTGTACAAATTATATGCCAGATTCCCTTTTCCCTTGGAATAGTTATTTCCCTGGAGGCTTGCCTTCTCATAAAAGCTGCCTTGGTAGACCTCTATAACAGGAGTCCTAAAGTGCATTCAACTCAGGACTGGAGCTCCTGCTATACTCTTCAAGTAATATTTTTAAATGGTCTTTAACCCGAGGGATGGACAGTCTTTTCATTAGAAAAAAACAGCCTTTTGCTAGGCTTGATTCTGAGAGATGCTGAGCCCCGCATAGTAAATGGCTAAGAGCCACCCCTGTAAAAACTTTCCAGAAGTTCTGTTGACAGAAGTAGTGTAATCAATCTTGATTTAGTCTGTCATTGTCAACCTGACGTGTGAAAAGTTATTTCCTTTGAGAAGAACCTTCTTCATTCCCTCACAGTGGTACCACTTAGGAAGGCAGAAAAACTGATGATGTAGCCCACAAAATTTGAAGTCAGACAGAGATTAAAAGGGTAATTAGTTCACATAGTAGTTAAATAAACTTGGTCAAGTTACTTAATCTAATTTTCCGCATCTGATAGCATGTGTTTATTATAAGAATTACATAAGATTGTTTGGGTCTGTGCTTAAAAAATAAGTGCTTAAGAACATTAGCTGTTATCATTTTCATCATGATCATTATTCATGCTGGCCTTTAACAAAGCTCCTTGGCATTCTGGGAAACTCCCCTTCAGGGCTTGGAACTCAGAGTGAACCAAAGTCTATCCCTGAACTGATTTTCCAGGCCATATCATCAGCTATATCCATTTTGTCTTCAGAGTCAAATAATTAGAAGAGTATATTCCAGATCCCCCTGTCCTTATTGTGGGTTGTGGAACATTAACAACAGATTTCTGTCTATATATCAATTTCAAAAACAGATTATTTCCTGGTGACGTTTACAGCTTTGTACTTTCCTTTCCAGATGTTTATCTTTATCTCACTACCTTTTCTCAGAATTCATGAGCCAAAATATCCTAAATTGCATTTCTCAAATCACGGCCCCAACATCACTTTGAGAAGGGAAATACATTTGTTAAAATTTAGATTCCTGGGCTTTATGCTGAACTTATGAATCAGAATACTAAGACGCAGGCCTGAAAAATAAATATAATATATTTTTCAGCATTTTCCTATCATGATTGAGATGCAGGGAGTTTGTGTCCAACTTTGAGCAGCACCATCCTACTACACAAAAAGGCTGAGAACCAAGAAATCAAATCATCGCTAACTCAGCCTTATTTTAAAAGGGCCAGAAAAGCTAAAGCTAAGCTTGACATGGCTCACCAGGTAGAAGTGGCCTTCTAAGATCTGGCTTTTCCTGTTGTCACATGGTATGAGGAAAAGGATATGAATGAAGCAGTTACAAAGTGGTCGATATTTCCACTCACAGTCCCATCTATTTATTACACATGACACTGGGAAGGGCTTAAAGATGAACTGCCAGTTTGAATGGCCCTCAAATTTACTTCTAGGACAGTGTTGTTGAAGTGCTGGCTGATTTGGTAGCTGTTCTAATAATTTCTGCTCCCCACATCCTGCACTCACCAGGATTTCGTCCATCTTAATGCTAAAAGTGGCCTCCTCTTCTATTCGTGCGTGTTAATTATGGGAATCTAAGTTGCCGTAACTTTTTTTTTCCCCTTGCAATCTAACCCACCATAAAACATTTCACTATGGCAACCATTTGTTTGCAGTGAGCCCCTATTTCACGTCCTGTGTCTCTTACCATCTGTGAAAGTTTTCATCCTTACAACACACGAGCAGAACTTTTCTACACTCTGATATATCTTAGGAAATCTCATTCTTATTGTCATGTAACTCCCTGGCTTTGGGCACCTATTTACACAACACCAAGCATCCCCCATTCCCAGCTGTAAACATTATCTGCCTTGAGAGGCTAGATGTTGTTTTCTATGGTACCTGCAGGCTTCCAACAACACCCTTGTCCCTCTTCTTCCCATTGCTACCCCCTTTTACAATACCTGAGTGGGACATTTCAACCAGTGACAAAAGTCATTTCCCCTAAGGCTAATAGAGACCTCTCTGATCTCTCAGGGAATACTATCACTTTTCTCCTAGAGACCAAACAGCCTTTCCAACTACCTGCAGCAATGTCTTGAACCCAGTTTTCTAGTGCCATGCCCAGGCTTGGAGCTATATAAATAATCTCTGACAGTGTGCAATATTCTCTTCATGGCCCTGCCACTAAACCCTTGGAAGTTAGTCTCTAATCTTCGAGTAGGAATTAATCCATGCTGCAAACAGATGTGTGCTAGTAATCCTATGCTGCTGCTGCTGCTGCTGCAAATTACTAATTATCCAAAGAAGCCCAAAGAATAAAATTCCTGTTTCATAGGCCACACCAGCCTGTAGACTAAGAAAGCATCATCATGGCAGTATATTATTTCTCCACTTGGGCTTCCTCTCCTGACTGTGGAATTTCCACCCTTACTTCTAGGTGCTCGTAAACAGACATCTCAGTTCTCAAGCTCCCATGTTGCTTCTGCCAGTTCCCCCTTTGTTGCTCTGGTCCTGACATCTGGCCCCAGATGACTTATGAGCACCCCTCCCCACCAGCAGGGAAGGCAGGGCCATTTCACACTGATGCCTCCAGGAATCTGACGTACTTGAGGTGCTCCAGTTGGCCAGAGAGGCCCTTCTCCCCTATGGCAGAGTCACAGCCTGGGAGCAAGAGGCCGTGCTGCCTAATGGTTAATATATCACCTCCCAGAAACATTGGCAAAACTTGTCTAGAGCATTGTTTCTAAAACTTGTAAAGCGCTTTGTTTTTGTTTTTCTCAAGGCCTTCTGCTCCACAGTTCTATTTTTTTCTGGCCAAGCAGTTCGTCTAAGAGACGCACCAAGCTGTGTTCCCTCCTTTTCTGACAGAAAGCCTTGGCTGATGGAGCAAGGAGGCTATTAAAGTTTCTGTGCAAATATATTCTCAACACATCTACCCCATCAGTGTCATAGACATATTCAGTCTTTTCAAGCTTTGAGAATAAGCAGCGTTTTATTCATGCTTAACTCTCCCTTTCCGTCAACTCTGCTTTACTGACTTCCATAAAGGACAGTCAACTCTCTGTGTCCATGGACTCTGCACCCTCAGAATTCCATCCAAGTTTGGTTGAATTTGCTGATACAGCACCCCGATATGGCAGGCCAACTGGACTACCCCATCTTATCACATGTAAGGAACTTGAACATTCACACATTTTGATATCTGTGGGGGTCCTTGAAGCAATTTCCCAAGGACATTGAGGCAAGACTACACACCAAATCCAATACTTAGTTGAAGGTACAGTTGACCCTTGAACAACACAGGTGTGAACTGCATGGGAAAATACTACTTTCAACAGTAGTACTGAAATTTACTACATTTCAGTAGTAAATAGTATAGTACTACATGATCTGTGTTTGGTTGAATCTGCTGGTGTGGAATCATGGATACGGAAGGACCAGGAATATGATGGAGGGCTGACTATAAGTTTGATGAGAGAAATTTTCACATATTGAAGTACAGAGAAGTCACTTATATAAAATCTAGCTTAAAATGTATGCTACCTAGAACAGCCTGTTACGTGGACTGTTAAACTTGCATTGATATCTGCTTTAACCATGGAAGAAGAGGATGTATTTAAAACATCAAAACGGAGTGCCCATGATTCAGATATCCAAAATGGAGGCAGATGGCCATTGTGAATGTGATTTCAGACACATTCCTGTGTCACTTAGATATACCTTTTCTGAAATCTATCTGACTCAGATACCACCCACTGTTCTCAAAACCTTATGGTCCCACGGTCTCGCCTGTAACTATGCTGTCATTTCAAATGGCAACCAGTGCTGTCTTAATAAGCATACTTACTTCTTGCCAGCTCCAGTCTTGCTACTGCTGCTGCTGCTAAGTCGCTTCAGTCGTGTCCGACTCTGTGCAAACCCACACAGAGATGGCAGCCCAGGCTCCCCCATCCCTGGGATTCTCCAGGCAAGAACACTGGAGTGGGTTGCCATTTCCTTCCCCAATGCATGAAAGGGAAAAGGGAAAATGAAGTTGCTCAGTCATGTCCGATGTTAGTGGCTTGTAAACTCTGATTTGCCACTCTCAGAAACTGATAGTATCAAATAAGCATTGTTAAAACCCTACCACCCCTGGCTAACCTTTCCTGTCAATTCTTTGAAACTGCATCTTTAGGGCTGGTTATGTTCCTTCACTGTAGCTTCTGATTATCCTCAAGCACAAACCCTAAAATCCATACACAGTCTCTAAGTTCAAGTACAAAGGTTCGTTTCAGGACAAACCCCAAAGTGATGCAGTGTTTCTTTATATGTCTGTAGTGTCTACTGGGTGTCACCCCCTGGACAGGCTAGCTGCATAGCAGCACAATATGGGGGCCCACATGGTCAGCTTCGCTATAGCCCCACTTGCTCCCTATTCTATCTGGACACAGCCCCACAGTCAACATTGAATTCTGAAGTCAGTGAGGACTTCGGCCTATCTTCATTCTGAAGTTGTACTCTTATGTAACTGAATCCAGTTCTTCACCATTAATTCAACGGAGCTTCCAAAACATGTCAAGCATATTCTTAGGAAGCGTCCTGGGATGGAGCAGCAGGGTCCTGGCTCTCAGGCTCTGGAGGTGGTGCTGGCACGGCTTCTTTTTTCTGGGCTGCCAGGAACTCATGAATTACTCGTTCAATCTGTGGTTTGAAGATGTGGTTCAGTTTGGGACCCAGCACCTGGGAAATAATTCTGTCCACTCTCCAGCTTCCAGCATCCCTGACTGAACCACACTCTGCCTCAGACCATTTTGCAATTGTTTTTTGTATACCTAACATAATTTTTTGAGTTCGGTCTTTATAAAGTAAAAGCCTCCCGCCCCCATCTTGTAGTTCAGCAGAACACAATTCAATTGCTTCTTGAATCTGTGCTTCTTGGGCATAGTCTTCAGTTTGGCTCAAATAAAATTCTCTTCTATTCCTATTATAGATTGCTTATTGATTATTTTCATCAAAAAGTTATACGTGGATTTTAGACTTTATGGAGGGTTGGCACTCCTAACACCTGCATTGTTCAAGGATCAACTGTACAGTCTTGAGTAATTTACTATTTTTTTTTGAGAGTATAAGATGCTCAAAGCTGGTAACATTAGTTGATCTATTAGTACATGCATGCTCAGTTATATCTGACTCTTAGTGACCCCATGAACTGCAGTCTGCCAGGTCCTCTGTCCATGGAATTTTCTAGGCAAGAATACGGGAGAGGTTGCCATTTCCTCCTCCAGGGGGTCTTCCTGACCCAGGGATCAAGCCTGCATCTCTTGTGTTTCCTGCATTCTTTACCACTGTGCCACCTGGGAAGCCCCAGTTACCTATTGGTGTGTAGCAAATTACTCCCCAACTCCAAACTAGTGATTGATGACAACAAACATTTATCTCACAGTTTCTGGGGGTTGGGAATCTGGGTGCAGTTTAGCTATGTGGGTCTATATTATAGCCTCTCCTGAGGATACAATCAAGGTGTTGCCAGGTCCACAGTTATCTAGCAGGTCAGCTGGGGAGGATCTGCTTCCAATTTACTCACATAGCCATTGGCAGATTTCAGATCTTTACTGGCTCTTGGGTGAAGATGTCAGTTTCTCATCAAATATATTCGTACATGAGGTTTCTTACAGGTCAGCTGGCCTCCAGTGAGATCTCCAAGACGCAGAGAGAGAAACAGAGAGACAGACAGAGGGAGAGACAAAGAGAAACAAAGGGAAGTACTGAGAAATCCTATCCCTGGGGGTTTTATGTATACATGAGTTAATTATAATTTGAAAATATTTCAGGATAGAGTTATTTTGTATGTTTACTAGAAAATTCTAATGAGTGCTGAGCTAAAGTAAAACTCTTAAATGACACATGACAGCTATGTGAATATTAATTTATTTCCATAACACTGAGCAGCAGAATCCAAAATATATCCAAAGTAATTGGCTGTTTTAAATCACATGTTTGCAAAACAGCCTGTGATTAAACTGTAAACTGTTTGTTGGCTTGGCATTGGAAAAATTGGACAGTTTTATACTGAAATGTTTTTACAAAATATTTCTGCTAAAAATAAGAACTTTTCCTCAAATATTTTGTAAAAGCTATGCCACAAACAGACCCACCAACTTCATGCTTCAAAATTTCTACTTTTGTGGTAGGCTAAAGTATGTCCCCACCAGATTTGTCACCTTCTAATTCCTGGAATCTGAGAATGTTACTTTACATTCAAAGTTCCTGCAAAAGGAACTTTGCATATGTGATCAAATTAAAGATCTTGAGATGGGAAAATAATTCTGGATTATATGAATTGGCCCAATGTAATCACAAGAAAAAGAAATGCAAAAAGGCAAAATGGTTGTCTGAGGAGGCCTTACAAATAGCTGTGAAAAGAAGAGAAGCTAAAGGGTAAGGATAAAAGGAAAGATATACCCATTTGAATACAGACTTCCAAAGAATAGCAAGGAGAGATAAGAAAGCCTTCCTCAGTGATTAATGCAAAGAAATAGAGGAAAACAATAGAATGGGAAAGACTAAAGATCTCTTCAAGAAAATTAGAGATACCAAGGGAACATTTCATGCAAAGATGTGCACAATAAAGGACCGAAATGGTATGGACCTAACAGAAGCAGAAGATATTAAGAAGTGGTGGCAAGAATACATGGAAGAACTATACAAAAAAGAGCTTCATTATGCAGGTAACCGTGATGATGTGATCACTGGACACAGGATCACATTCCAGGATGCCAAGTCAAATGGGCCTTAGGAAGCAGCACTATGAACAAAGCTAGTGGAGGTGATGGAATTCCAGTTGAGCTATTTCAAATCCTAAAAAATGATGCTGTGAAAGTGCTGCACTCAATATGCCAGCAAATTTGGAAAACTCAGCAATGGCCACAGGACTGGAAAAGGTCAGTTTTCATTCTAACCCTAAGAAAGGCAAGGCCAAATAATGCTCAAACTACTGCACAGTTGCTGTCATCTCACACGCTAGCAAATTAATGCTCAAAATTCTCCAAGCCAGGCTTCAATAGTAAAGGAACCATGAACTTCCAGATCTTCAAGCTGGATTTAGAAAAGGCAGAGGAACCAGAGATCAAATTGCAAACATCTGTTGGATCATCGAAAAGCAAGATAATTTCAGAAAAGCATCTACTTCTGCTTTATTGACTATGCCAAAGCCTTTGATCACAATAAACTGGAAAATTCTCAAAGAGATAGGAGTACCAGGCCACCTGACCTGCTTCCTGAGAAATCTGTGTGCAGGTCAAGAAACAACAGTTAGAACTGGACATGGAACAACAGACTGGTTCCAAATAGGAAAAGGAGTATGTCAAGGCTGTATATTGACACTCTGCTTATTTAACTTATATGCAGAGTACATCATGAGAAACGCTGGACTGGAAGAAACACAAGCTGGAATCAAGATTGCTGGGAGAAATATCAATAACCTCAGATATGCAGATGACACCACCCTTATAGCAAAAAGTGAAGAAGAACTAAAGAGCCTCTTGATGAAAGTGAAAGAGGAGAGTGAAAAAGCTGGCTTAAAGCTCAACATTCAGAAAACTAAGATCGTGGCATCCAGTCCCATCACTTCATGGCAAATAGATGGCAACAGTGAGAGACTTTATTTGAGGGAGGGGCTCCAAAATCACTGCAGATGGTGATTGCAGCCATGAAATTAAAAGACGCTTGCTCCTTGGAAGAAATGCTATGACCAACCTAGATAGCATATTCAAAAGCAGAGACATTACTTTGCCGACCAAGTTCCGTCTAGTCAAAACGATGGTTTTTCCAGTAGTCATGTATAGATATGAGAGTTGGGCTATAAAGAAAGCTGAGTGCTGAAAAATTGATGCTTTTGAACTATGGTATTGGAGAAGACTCTTGAGAGTCCATTAACTGTAGGAGATGAAACCAGTCAATCCTAATGGAAATCAGTCCTGAATATCCATTGGAAGGACTGATGCTGAAGCTGAAACTCCAGTACTTAGGCCATTTAATGCAAAAAAATTGACTCATTTAAAAAGATACTGATACTGGGAAAGATTGAAGTTGGGAGGAGAAGGGGATGACAGAGGATGAGATGGCATCACTGACTCGATGGACATGAGTTTGAGCAAGCTCCAGGAGTTGATGATGAATAGGGAAGACTGGCGTGCTGCCGTCTGTGGGGTTTCAAAGAGTCAGACATGACTGAGGGACTGAACTGAATTTTCTGAATTACAAGGGTCCTTGTAAAGGAGACATAGAAGTTGTCAGTGTGAGCAGACAGTGATATGATGACAGTAGCATGGATCAAAGAGAGATTTGAAAAAGCTACATGGCTGGTTTCAGAGATAAAAGAAAGTGGCCACAGATCAAGGTATACTGGCAGGCTCTAGAAGCTATAGAAGTCAAGTAAATGAATTCTCCCACAGAACCTCGAAAAGAAACCACTCCTGCTTATCCCTTGACTTTGTCCAGTGAAATTGATTTTGAACTTTTGACTTAAATTGAAACAGAATAAATGTGTGTTTTTAAGTCCCCAAATAATTTATAATCAATTACAGCAGTGAAAGGACATGAATACACTTCTGAAAGAAAAAATGATCTTTCAGTATTTTTCTAAGTATTTCGTGGTGGATTGCACATCTCCAGTCTTTGCAGCCCTGTTCTCCACATGTAAAGAAGGACACCACTTCTCCATG
This sequence comes from Capra hircus, assembly GCF_001704415.2. Lineage (NCBI taxonomy): Eukaryota > Metazoa > Chordata > Mammalia > Artiodactyla > Bovidae > Capra > Capra hircus. Next base: position 12,940,290 of record NC_030814.1, on the reverse strand, counting down.
AATAAAGACCTGGACAAGTAGGCTCTCCTCCTCAAGATGATCTGACCCTCCTCCAGGTGGAGGAAGGGCTCCTCTCTTAACTCAGTTGGTAAAACATCCACCTGCAGTGCAGCAGACCTGAGTTCAATCCCTGGATCGGGAAGATCCCCTGGAGACAGAAATGGCAACCCATTCCAGTATTCCTGCCTGGAAAATCCCATGGACAGAGGCTACGGTCCATGGGCTTGCAAGAACTGGACCTGACTTAGAGACTAAACCACTACTACCAGTTGAAGGTGGGCTGGAAGAGAGCAGAGCATCAACTGTGTCACAGATCCTCCGTCAAGGGACAAAAGTGGAAGAGACTCTTACAGCAAGTCATCTTTGGACCCCCCAGTGGAAGACCCCAGGGAACACAAACCCCGCTGTTTCCTTAACAACCCATGGATTTTAGCAGATCGTACAGTGGTTCTATCCCTGAAGAGAATTAGGATTATTCACCCATCTCCTCAAATAGGGATCAATTAAGGAGAACAGAATGCATCCATGTGTCGCATGGCCCAGTTAGGCACTCCAGTCCTTCCGTGAATTATTCATTACATGCTGAATTGACCATGAAATGAATTTTCAAATGAGGTTTCTGAAACTAAAGTCAGAGAGAGTGACTTGGAATGGAAAAATACTTGGAAGATGAAAGTACTTGGAAGATGAAAGTCCATACAAAATATGTATACTTCCCCCAAAAGCCTTCTCTACAGTCTCAAACAACCAGAGCTAATTGATGATTTACACTTAGTCTAGTCACTGTGGTCTTCATTATTTTATTTACAAGTAAAGGCATTTTATTATAACATTTAGAGATCCAGTTATTTATGGGAGACAAATGGTAGAGAGATCCGTTCTTGCAAAAATAGACCTGTCTTCAAGTGAACCTCATATAATTTCCAGAACTGAAATTGTGTGACAGCCTTGAAGCATGCAGCTAACTGTCAGGGCGTGAGGTTGGTAGGCAAAGGGCATTTTCAATGGCGTGGCTCTAATAGGCTCAACTTAGGAAAGGACTCAGGGCACAGTGAGTGAAAGAATCTAAAGCTCAGCATGGAGCTACGTGCACCGCCTCCAGCTGTCTGACAGTGCAGCGCTATTTAGAGGCAGGACTGCTGTGCCTGTTCTGTGGCAGGAGACACCCTTCAAATGCGGATGCCCAGCATGATCACCGCTACCTCAACTGAAGAAAATTCTTGTTTTCTTCACAATCTGGCAGGGTCTTCTCCTGAATCCCACAGCACAACATCCCTTCGTTTTTAGGGGTAAGAAAGAAGCCCCTGGTGACTCCACTCACTCATGATAAATCATGATAAATTGAAACCTCTGCTGAAAACACCTGTCTTCAGAAAGCCCTGTTCCCCATACAACAGTTCTTATGAAGACAGACTCAGGGACCATGATGCCTGTCCATCATGGTTTTCTGAATTTTCCCTGGTCCTCAGGGTGTCCTTACCAGAAGTCCATGATATCATCATCACCTGAGGGACCCATACGCTACATTTCTTCTCTGAGCGTAACCGTCATCTGAACTGCTTAAAGCCCCTAAAGGATGCCATCTCAAGGCAAGAGACTGGTAGCTCTGAATTTAAAACCCCAAACTCTCAAGGATGTCTAGTGGCTCCTGAGTTTTCCTTAAGTGAGCACCTTAGATGCTCAATTTCTCATGTCACTTACAAATTCTTTAGGAAAACGTGCTATTAACTGGTATCCATATCTACTTTACCCTGACTTTAGCCTACGCTGATCCAACCTAGGACATCAAAGTGAGTGAAAGTTGCTCAGTTGTGTCCAACTCTTTGCCACCCCATGGACTACACAGACCAAGGAATTCTCCAGGCCAGAATACTGGAGTGGGTAGCCTTTCCCTTCTCCAGGGGATCTCCCCAACCCAGGGGTCAAATCCAGGTCTCCCATATCGCAGGCGAATTCTTTACCAGCTGAGCCACAAGGGAAGCCCATCAAAGATGAACCTAATTGTTCCAACTTTGGAGTGGAAACCATCCTACCTCCACACCGGGTCTGCATGGTCAGGATCTTGATTGCAGCCCTGGACACCTCCCTCAGGAGGAAGCAGGAGTTTCTGGTCATTAGAGACATGAGGGTCCTATCTTCTATTTATAACATCTGCCAAATACTGTGGCTGCCTGCTAACCTGGCCAAGGACGAATGTGAAGGCAAAAAGACCAACAAAATGTCTTGTTGTCACTACTTACTTCTCAGACATCCCCATAGTCAACTTTGGCAGAGATCTGCCTTTCCTCCATGATTCGCCGTCACCTGGGTTGTGGTGGGCCTCTCACCAACATGCTGCCTTCATCCTGTGCCTTATCTCCTATCTGTTCTCACTACACTGTTCACCCAGGAAGTCTCCTTCTTCCATGTGCCATCCAGACACCCTAGCTATAATTATGGCTGCCAGCTTAAGATCTACTCTGACAGGCATTGTTCATATCCCTTGGCTTTCATATTTTCCTATCTACTAACCCTGAGATAGTAATACAAACCTAAAACCAGATGGAATATATTAACCCAGCCTTGTGGTGGAAAGAGCACCCTCTCAAACTGACCCCATAGTCAGAAAAAAAAAAAAAAAGAAAGAAATATGTGGCCAGAAAAGCAACTATGGGCAGGACAAGCTACATAATTTGCAAGGCCCAGTGCAAACTAAAAATATGGGGCTGCTGGTGAAAAAAAAAAAAAAATTAAGAATTTCAAAATGATAACATCAGAGCATTACAGCAGGCACGGGCCTTTCTAAGCCTAGGGTTCCATGCAGTTGCATAAGTTGCACACACATGAAGCCAGACCTGATTGTGGGAGATCGTGTTCTACTTTCCAGATTATCGCTCTTCAAGGATTCATCAGAACATGCGAGGGCTTTCTCCTCAACAGTATACAAGAAGCCTTAGTCCATTCCAGCTGGAGAAGAGATCATGTAGTTTATGGATCTGAAATCTCCTCTGAGCTCTTGACCCAGCACTGCTACACCTGGGCTGGTACATTATAAAAGAAAAAAATTCCATCTGTGAAGAAGTTCCAGACACCTCCCATCTACTCTCAACTTGCTCAAGCTTGTTCCAGTCTGTAGTTTCTGCCTTCCTGGCTCCACAACCCAGCTTTGATATCTGATTCTGGCATCTCCTCTTTGATAACCATCCAGATGCCCCTTTCTGACTTCTCAGACTCTAGTCTCTGGCAATGGTTTCAGTTCTGCTGGCCCTGCAGGTTTTAACAGCCCACATTTTCCCTGAGAAACTTTCTATTTCCTCTCCTAGTTCTATGTGACCTCACCGGCCAGACTCCTTCCTCTATTAACTGGGGAGAGATGTATAATCAGATGTAGCCATGGTGTATCCGTACATGATGTACCATATGTAGCCATGATCTAGTAGCTAATTTTACTCATTTAAAGAGTTGAGAAGAAACCATTACCAAATTCTTTATACTTGTCTGTTTGCCTCTTTTTTGAAATTGTCTTCTCTAACTTTATGGTGCTGTGCTCTCCTCATCTTTCTCCTGCCTCCCTGAAGTGTCTTCTCCTTTTTCTTTTCTAATTGGTCCTCCTTCTACTGTCTTCTATCACTAGCAGCACAGCTACCATCTTCTTACTTTATTTTGCTGTAAATGTTGGGATGGCCCAGAGTTCATCCCTGAGCGCTTATCTTTTCTATGACCTCTTATCTAACAATGATCTCCAAATTTTTATCTCCATCCCTGGTTTCATCCCAAATTCCAGACTTCTATATCACTGCCTTCTTCATGTCATATATCTTCTCCCCATCAAATAGGCATGTGAGGGATACTCCCTGACTCTAAGAAAGACTATTATTCCCTCAGTCTTCCAGATCTCAATTAAAGTGAAGTCACTCAGTTGTGTCTGCTTTGTGACCCCATGGACTGTAGCCTACCAGGCTCCTCTGTCTATGGGATTTTCCAGGCAAGAATACTGGAGTGGGGTGCCATTTCCTTCTCCAGATCTTCCCAACCCAGGGATTGAGCCCTGGTCTCCTGCATTATAGGCAGATGCTTTACTGTCTGAGCCACCAGGGAAGTGAGCTCAGTTTTCCAGATCTCAATTAAAGGCACCATCAAATTTGTCAAGCCAATCACTAAGCAGTCACCATTTATTCTGTTTTCTTCTTTATCCATTTAATCCAGTCCATCCATAATGCCTGCTGGTTCTACTTCTGAATTTACCTTTTATCAATACATTTTTTTCACCAAAGCCTCTGCCATCTCCCTGCTGGGCTCCATCAATTCCTCCCTGAATTATGGCAATAACTTTCAAAATACCTCCTTCTGATACTTTTTTCTGATAAATCTCTCCAAATACAATCAGAATGATTGCTTTAAAAATTAGGTCATATATTTGCCCCACTTAAAACTCTCCAGTGTCCTTCCATAGCATTTGCAATGAAATCCAAGTGTTTTAACAATTCTCACACTTTCCTCCCCCACCTCAAGCTTTCACACTCTCCCACTGAATCAATTTATTCAGTAACACTTCATTTCTCTATTTTCTAAATCACACCAAAGGGACTTTGTACATGCTTGGTCTCATTACTGGAATATTTTGCCCAGATCTTCACATAGTTGAAAGCTTCTCTTGTTATCATCTCTGCAAAGTATCTGCTGGGCATTCTATCAAATTTAGTGTGTCCTGATGCAGTCTGATTTCTCTGTATTATTTCTCCATCACCTCTTATCTCCTCCCTTTCTCCTGACTTCCTATCGTCTGTCCTCTCTGTTTTGTCATACATACATAGTAAGTGTTTGTTTATTAGGGAAGAGACCTTTTTTTAAATTATTTAATTGAAGGATATTTGCTTTACAATGTTGTGTTGGCTTCTGTCATACAACAACACAAATTAGCCACAAGTACACACATGTCCCCTCCATCCTGAACCTTCTCCCTCACCCCATCCCACCCCTCTAAGTTGTCACAGAGCACTGGGTTGAGCCCCCTGTGTTCATACAGCAGCTTCCCACTATCTATTTTATACATAGTAGTGTATATATGTTAATGCTCCTGTCTCAGTTCATCCCCCCACATTCCCCTGCTGTATCCAAAGTCTGTTCTCTATGTCTGCATCTCTATTCCTGCACTGCAAATTGGTTCATTGGTACCCCTTTTCTAGATTCTGTACATATGTGTTAATATATGAAATTTGCTTTACTCTTCCTGACTTTTCACTCAGTTAAACAGACTCTAGGTTCATCCACCTCACTAGAATTGATTGAGATGCATTCCTTTTACGGCTGAATAAGAGTCCATTGCATATATGTACTACAACTTCTTTATCCATTCATCTGCTGATGGACATCTAGGGTGTTTCCATGCACCAGCTATTATACATAGTGCTACTCTGAATATTGGGATACATGTGTCTTTTTCAATTATGGTTTTCTCAGGGCATGTGCCCAGTAGTGGGATTGCTGGGCCATATGGTAGCTTTATCCTATTTTTCTAAGGAAACTCCATATTGTCCTACATAGTGGCTGTAGCAATTTCCATCCCAACCAACACTGCAGGAGGGTTCCCTCTTCTCTACACTCTCTCAGAATTTTTTGGTAGATTTTTTTGATAATGGCCCTCTGACCAGTATGAGGTTATACCTCCTTGGAGTTTTGTTTGCATTTCTCTAATAAAGAAAGAATTTTGAGCACTACTTTACAAGCATGTGAGATGACTACAATTGTGCAGTCATTTGAGCATTCTTTGGCATTGCCTTTCTTTGGGATTGGAATGAAAACTGATCTTTTCCAGTCTTGTGGCCACTGATGAATTTGCCAAATTTGCTAAAATATTGAGTGCAGCACTTTCACAGCATCATCTTTCAGGATTTGAAATAGCTCCACCGGAATTCCATCACCTCCACTAGCTTTGTGAGTAGTGATGCTTTCTAAAGCCCACTTGACTTCACATTCCAGGATGTATGGCTCTAGATTAGTGATCACACCATCGTGATTATCTGGGTCTTGAAGATCTTTTTTGTACGGTTCTTCTGTGTATTCTTACCACCTCTTCTTAATGTCATCTGCTTCTGTTAGGTCCAGACCATTTCTGTCCTTTATCGAGCCCATCTTTGCATGAAATGTTCCCTTGGTATCTCTAATTTTCTTAAAGAGATCTCTAGCCTTTCCCACTCTGTTCTTTTCCTCTATTTCTTTGCATTGATCACTGAGGAAGGCTTTCCTATCTCTCCTTGCTATTCTTTGGAACTCTGCATTCAGATGCTTATATCTTTCCTTTTCTCCTTTGCTCTCTGCTTCTCTTCTTTTCACAGCTATTTGTAAGGCCTCCTCAGACAGCCATTTTGCTTTTCTGCATTTCTTTTCCATGGGGATGGTCTTGATCCCTGTCTCCTGTACAATGTGACGAACCTCCATCCATAGTTCATCAGGCACTCTGTCTATCAGATCTAGTGCCTTAAATATATTTCTCACTTCCACTGTATAATCATAAGGGATTTGATTGAGGTCATACCTGAATGGTCTAGTGGTTTTCCCTACTTTCTTCAATTTAATTCTGAATTTGGCAATAAGGAGTTCATGATGTGAGCCACAGGCAACTCCTGGTCTTGTTTTTGTTGACCGTATAGAGCTTCTCCATCTTTGGCTGCAAAGAATATAATCAATCTGATTTTGTTGTTGACCATCTGGTGATGTCCATGTATAGAGTCATCTCACACTCTAGTAAAGTAATGCTCAAAATTCTCCAAGCCAAGCTTCAGCAATACGTGAACTGTGAACTTCCAGATGTTCAAGCTGGTTTTAGAAAAGGCAGAGGAACCAAAGATCAAATTGCCAACATCCACTGGATCATTGAGAAAGCAAGAGAGTTCCAGAAAAACACCAATTTCTGCTTTGTTGACTATGCCAAAGCCTTTGACTGTGTGGAAAATTCTGAAAGAGATGGGAATACCAGACCACCTGACCTGCCTCTTGAGAAACCTATATGCAGGTCAGGAAATAACAATTAGAACTGGACATGGAAGAGCAGACTGGTTCCAAATAGGAAAAGGAGTACGCCAAGGCTGTATATTGTCACCCTGCTTATTTAACTTATATGCAGAATATTCATGAGAAATGCTGGGCTGGAAGAAGCACAAGCTGGAATCAAGATTGGTGGGAGAAATATCAATAACCTCAGATATGCAAATGACACCACCCTTATGGCAGAAAAGTGAAGAAGAACTAAAGAGCCTCTTGAAAGTGAAAGAGAAGAGTGAAAAAATTGGCTTAAAACTCAACATTCAGAAAACCAAGATCACGGCATCCAGTCTCATCACTAATGGCAAATAAATGGGGAAACAATAAAAACATTGACTGCTTTTATCTTGGGGGGCTCCAAAATCACAGGTGGTGACTAAAGCCATGAAATTAGAAGATGCTTGCTCCTTGGAAGAAAAGCTATGACCAACCTAGACAGCATATTAAAAAGCAGAGACATTACTCTGCCAACAAAGGTCCATCTAGTAAAGCTATGGTTTTTCCAGTGATCATGTATGGATGTGAGAGTTGGACTATAAAGAAAGCGAGCACCAAAGAATTGGTGCTTTTGAACTGTGGTGTTGGAGAAGATTCTTGAGAGTCCCTTGGACAGCAAGGAGATCCAACCAGTCAATCCTAATGGAAATCAGTCCTGAATATTCACTGGAAGGAATGATGCTGAAGCTGAGGCTCCAGTACTTAGGTCAACTGATGTGAAGAGCTGACTCACTGGAAAAGACCCTGATGCTGGGAAAGATTGAAGGCAGGAAGAGAAGGGGACGACAGAGGATGAGATGGCTGGATGGTATCACCGCCTCAATGGACGTGAGTTTGAGTAAGCTCTGGGAGTCGGTGATGGACAAGGAAGCCTGGTGTGCTGCAGTCCATGGTGTCGCAAAGAAATGGACTCAACTGAATGTCTAAACTGAACTGAACTGAGCAGAACTAAGTAAGAACAACCAAGATCACAACGCTCGCAAAGCTATAAGCATTTACTATCTGGCTCTTTACAGAAAAAGTTTGCTGACCCCTGCAATAATGTATGCCAGGTCAAGTTGTCATTCAAATTTATAAGAACAGGCAGATATTATCTTTAATACTGAGGGAGCTAAAGTTGTGTGCCTCTCTTGAATGTGGAGGGGACACTACTTGAGAAAAAAATCAGTTAAGCAAAATGATGCAAAATGGAGAACTCCATAATCAGAGAAGCTAGGCTAAGAGTTTTTGTGGGCAATTCAAAGCTATTTAAATATAGAACTAAGACTAAAACTATAGCACTTTTATTAATGAAATAAAACATTCAGTAAGGGCAACAAACATTGATAACGTGACCAACAATAATCAGGGAGGGAAATAGGATTAAGTCTAAGTATACTCTTCTCCTCAGTAACAATCACAGCAAGTTGGCAAGGGTGTTAAGGTGATTCAATAGAAAAAAATTACTCCTTTTCAATAAATGGTGCCAGGTAACTGAATATCCACATGTAAAATGATTAAGGTGGACCCCTCCCTCACAACATACACAAAATTAATTAAGCATGTTTTAAAGACCTACTGTAAAGCTTATACTATAGAACTGTGAGAAGAATATGTAGGTGTAAATCTCTGTGACCCTGGTTTAGGCAATGATTTCTTATATAAAACACCAAAAGCATAACTCATCAAAGAAAAAATAGGAATTCTTTTGAACTGAACTTCAGCCAAAATAGAAAACAACTGCTGTGCTTCAAGGAAACTATTATGAAAATGAAAAGATAACACACAGAATGAGATAAAATATTTGCAAATCATTTATCTGAGGAGGGCTTAGAATATAGAATACAAAAAGAATGAATAGTCTCAGGACCAGCCCAATATAGTTCTATTGTATGGATAACAAGACACTGAGTGGGTTTTGTTTTTGTTTTTCAGAAACAACAGGACAAAACTACCAGTCATGCAACCAAAACTTGTGTAAAGAAGAAAATTTTGACCTCAAATAATATTAATACTTGGAATCAAAGTATCTCCCTTCCAGGGAACAAAACGACCAGGACATTACTGAAACCTGAACACCAGAAAACTTTCCGAAGCAAAGGGTCTGTTGTCCCAGAAAATCTAATGATGAAGTCTCCTTTACCATGAAGCAAAGTGAAGGGTTAGTTACTCAGTCATGTCCGACTGTTTGTGACCCCACGGTAGCTCTCCAGGTTCGTGTGTCCACGGAATTCTCGAGGCCAAATTCTGGGGTGGATAGCCATTCCTTTCTTCCTTCCTACTTCCCTACCCAGGGATCAAACGAACCCAGTTTTCCTGCATGGCAGGCAGATTCCTTACTGTCTGCGGCACCAGGGCAGCCCCTCCTTTCCCCTAACTTACCATCAATAGTCAAGTTCAAAGCCATCTAATGGAAACCTGCCCTGCTAGTGCTTCAGCATTCCAACCCATTCTCTCCTAAGTCATGAAAGTTTGATTGAACTCCAGATGGAGACGTCAGATTTGAGCTCTGTCCCCTGGATGGTCAGCCTTAAGAACACATCATTTCTCTTCTCAGAAGTTTCTGTCATAGTGTTAGCTTCTATGGGTGTTGGACACTGAGCCCTTGTTTGGTAACAATCCCTTACAACTCAAGAATAATAAGACATGAAAAGACAAATAATCCAATTTTTAAGTGAGCAAATGATTTTAAACAGACATTTCCAAAAGGTACAAATGCCCAAGAAAAACTAAAAAGATTCTCAACATCCTTATTTATTAGAGAAATGTAAGTCTAAGCCATATTGATATATCATTTCATACATAGAAGGATGGCTAATAAAACGGACAGATAATGGCAACTGTTGACAAGGATGCAAAGACATTAGAGCCCCCATATATTGCTGGTAGCAATGTAAACAGTTAGGTTTCTCTGGAGAGCAGTTTGGCATTGCTCAAAAGATTAAACACAAAGGTATCATATGAGCCAGCAATTCCACTCCTAGATATGTTAATACATACCTAGTTTGTACTAGTGGTAAAGAACCTGCCTGCCAGTGCAGGAAACTCAACAGACACAGATTTAAACTGTGGGTCGGAAAGATCCCTGAGAGAAGAGCATGACACCCTCTCCAGTATTCTTGCCTGGAGAACCCCATGGACAGAGGAGCCTGGCAGGCTACAGTCCACTGGGTTGCAAAGAGACTTAGCATGCACACAAGAGAACTGAAAACACGTGGTCACATTAACACGTGATTTTTTTCATAGCAGTATTATTCATAATAACTAAACAGTGGAAACAACCCAAATGTCCATCATGTGCTAAATAGTTAAATGAAAACAATGGATAAAAAATGTGAATATCTACACAATGGAATATTTCTTGGCAATAAAAAGAGGTGAAATACTTAAGCATTATACAACATAGATAAACCTTGAAAACACGGTGTTAGTGAAAGAAAGTGAAAGTGAACTCGCTCAGTCGTGTCCGACTCTTTGCGACCCCATGGACTGTAGCCTACCAGGCTCCTCCCTCCATGGGATTCTCCAGGCAAGAGTACTGAAGTGGCTTGCCATTTCCTTCTCCAGGGATCTTCCAGACCCAGGGATTGAACCCGGGTCTCTATAATTCCAGGCAGTCGCTTTAACCTCTGAACCACCAGGGAAGCCCATGGTGAGCCCATGGAACCCCAAGTGGAAGAAGCTAGACACAAAATCTAGATACTGAATGATTCCATCTATATGAAAGCTACTTGGTCTAGCTTGTGACAGTCTACAATAAGGTAAACTGAATAATATTAGCTATTTGACTGACAGGCCCCGGCAGGAAATAATGAATCCTGGAAAGTTAAATTGTGATATAATAGACACCACTGTCTCCATGATCTTCAGGTCACCATTGTCCCAGGATGTGATGGTTTCTTAAAATTTAGTATCTTGGTCAGGGTAGGACAGAATAGTATCAGAAGTTTCTACTTGGTCTTAGCTTCTTCACTATAATAACTCTTATTATACAAGTCAAGAATTCAGTGTGGGTGTTATCCAGCTGCCAAGAATATCAAACCCTATTATATATCTAAGACTAGAGAAATACTAGTCAGTGGTTCTACTGTGGACCCAGGAGCCATTATAAGTTTGACTTTAGTTAGAACTCCTTTTGTTAGCTGGCCTCTTTTACTTGCTACTTTCACGTGGGGACCATAATAAGCTTTCAGTCGCTAAGTGTGGACCTCAGTTCAAATTCTGTGTGCAATAGTTTTCAAAATGTCCAGGCGTTCATCTTTCCCCATTGTAAAGGCACTGAAGTAAGTGATCCTGGGCCTTTTTGGGGATAACCTGTAATATAGTGTACACTTGTTATAGAATTACAGATCTCTCCTCTTAGGGGTCTGAACACCTCTTCTGCTAATAAAATCTGTATTTGAAAATCAGCTCAGACCCAGAAACTGAACCAGGAATCATGAGTGTTTACCAAAGTGACTGTTCTCAATTTCCTGTTCTTCCATTCTTATCATCTTCTGGCTGTGGATACTAAACAGCACTCTTGTTGGCCTCCCATCTATTTTGCTTTATAGACACCATCTTCTATTAACCATCTCTGCAAATGTGTTCTGACTGATCTTTCTGGTTGTTACAGGAATTGTGACCTCCTGGTTTATGGCTGTAAGCAGTGCCCCCTGGTGTCTATTACTTTGGTTCCTCACAAGCCATCTGGCTATCAGAGTCCAGGTCAGTGAGCTTCTCCAGCTATCAGCACCAGCCTTTAGAAGCTCTGGCCTTCCCCTCTCACCAGTACATTCCTCAAGGCCTTAGACATGGGACTTAATCATCTAGTGGGTCTTCTGACCTTACGCAATATATTCCTTCCAGTACACCCACGTTCCTGAGACTCTATTTCTTCCTCTATCATATACCTCATACCACATACCAATACCTGAGTTCAATAACTACTGGAATTTCCACTTCACCCAGCATAGATTTTTGTTTTCTCTCAACTGAACAACCTCCTCAGCAGTGAGTCTGACCCATTCCTGCAGTCCTTGCAAGGGAGTTTTTAAATCACACATCCTTAGAAAATATTACCAGGCAAATACATTTTTGCTTATCCTGTCTTTATTCTGGCCCCCTAAAACAACTTTAGAGCCTAATCCTAGGGGATCTTCTTCACGGGTCTTATAGAGCTCTGTGACTCTCTCAAACATGCAAGCTAACTCTCACCTCTTTCTTGGTGTATACTTTCTACCCTCCTTAAGACCAAGCATGTCTAGTCAAGGCTATGGTTTTTCCAGTAGTCATGTATGGATGTGAGAATTGGACTATAAAGAAAGCTGAGCAATGAAGAATTGATGCTTTTGAACTATAGTATTGGAGAAGACTCTTGAGAGTCCCTTGGACAGCATGGAGATCCAACCACTCCATCCTAAAGGAAATCAGTCCTGACTATTCATTGGAAGGACTGATGCTGAAGCTGAAACTCCAATACTCAGGCCACCTGATGTGAAGAACTTACTCAGTGGAAAAGACCTTGATGCTGGGAAAGATTGAAGGCAGGAGGAGAAGGGGATGACAGAGGATGAGGTGGTTGGATGGCATCACTGACTCAATGGACATGAGTTGGAGCAAGCTCCAGAATTTGGTGATGTACAGGGAAGCCTGGCATCCTAAAGTCCATAGGGTCACAAAGAGTCGGACATGACTGAGTGGCTGAACTGGATGGATGTCCCCACCTGGGCAATACTGAGATTCAACCCCTATTATCAGACTGGCAGCTAAGAGAGGAAATTTCCTTAAGGGGATAAGTATTGCATTGCTAGGGAGAGGCCTTTGAAGAATTCTCAAGGGAAAGGTAAGCCACCCCTGGAAGCTCTGGGAGTTCAGAGGGTATGCATAACCCAGGTCGTCAGGAGCATTCATCTAGTTATCTTCAACTTATGCATCAAGTTATCAAATGTGATATTATGGTTTACAATAAGAAATATATATTTGGTCTTCTGGTCATTTCTTGCATAGGGGTACTAAAACTCTTGGAATTTCTTAAGTGGTAAGGGCAGTGAGGGTGCCTTTTGTTACGTTAATGAAGCAACTTTTTGGAAAGCACCTCAAGTTTGGGGTCTGGTTGCCAGGAGAACCAACTGTCGGATTCAGTTCAGTTCAGTAGCTCAGTCATGTCTGACTCTTTGCAAACCCAAGCACGCCAGGCTTTCCTGTCCATCACCAACTCCCAGAGCTTACTCAAACTCATGTCCATCGAGTCAGTGATGCCATCCAACCGTCTCATCCTCTGTCGTCCCCTTCTCCTATCTTTCCCAGCATCAGGGTCTTGAAGGAGTCAGTTCTTCACATCAGAGGGCCTAAGTATTGGAGTTTCAGCTTCAGCAACAGTCCTTGCAATGAATAGTCAGGAGTGATTTCCTCTAGGATGGACTGGTTAGATCTCCTTGTAGTCCAAGGGACTCTCAAGAGTCTTCTCCAACCGCAGTTCAAAAGCATCAATTCTTCGGCACTCAGCTTTCTTTATAGTCCAACTCTCACATCCATACATGACTACTGGATAAACCATAGCTTTGACTAGACAGACCTTTGTTGGCAAAGTAATGTCTCTGCTTAATATGCTGTCTAGGTTGGTCATAGCTTTTCTTCCAAGGAGCAAGCATCTTTTAATTTCATGGCTGCAGTCACCATCTGCAGTGATTTTAGAGCCCCCCAAAATAAAGACTCTCACTGTTTCCATTGTTTCCCCATCTATTTGCCATGAAGTGATGGGACTGGATGTTATGATCTTAGTTTTCTGAATGTTGACTTTTAAGCCACCTTTTTCACTCTCCTCGTTCACTTTCATCGAGAGACTCTTTATTTCTTCTTTGCTTTTTTGCCATAAGGATGGTGTTATCTACATGTCTGAAGTTATTGATATTTCTCCCAGCAATCTTGACTCCATCTTGTGCTTCATCCAGCCCAGCATTTCACATGATGCACTCTGCATATAGGTTAAATAAACAGAGTGGCAATATACAGCCTTGTACTCCTTTCCCAGTCTGTTGCTCCACGTCCAGTTCTAACTGTTGCTTCTTCACCTGCATACAGATTTCTCAGGAGGCAGGTCAGGCGGTCTGGTATTCCCTTCTCTTTAAGAATTTTCCACAGTTTGTTGTGATCCATACAGTCAAAGGCTTCTGTGTAGTCAATAAAGCAGAAGCAGATGTTTTTCTGGAGCTCTCTTGCTTTTTGGATGATCCAACTGTGTGATTGATTAGAGGATTGGAATTTTCAGTTCTACTCTCTAGCCTCTGCTGAAGGGAGAGGCCTTGGAGATTGAGGCCAATCATCAATAGTCAGTGAGTTAATCAATCATACATAGTGACACAATTGAGAGACTGAGCGTGTGTGTGTGCACATACACACACAGCCCTAGGTAATGAAAACACCATAAAAACCCTAACGAACAGAGCTCACAGAGCTTCTGGGTTAGTTAACACATGAGGATTTGGGGAGAATGGTACGCATGAAGAGGTGTGAAAACTCCAAGATCTTTCCCCGTGCTTTGTCTTATGTGTCTCTTTCAACTGGCTGTTCTTGAGTTATATCCTTTCACAGTTAACCAGTGATTGATCTAGTAAACAGTGAGCCACTGTAGCAAATTAATCAAATTCAAGGTTGAAGGGGTTAGAACCTCCAATCTATAGCTGGTTGGTCAAAAGCACAGGACCACCTGGGCTTGCTAGGAGTTAGCAGGAGAAGCAGTGTTTTGGGATTGAGTCCATAATCTCTGAATCTGAAGCTACCACCAGGTAGACAGTGTCAGAATTGAGTTGAATTGTAGGACATCCAGCTGGTATCAGAGATTTGATTGGTTGTGTGGAGAGAGAAAAACTCTACATATTGAAATTGGTGACCAGAATCTATCAAGTTTTCCCAAACAAGGCCTATTAGAATGGTGCATGTTCAGCATATTATAAATAGCATAAGATTTGTTATTTTATTCCATGTTTTTAAAAACTTAAATCCCCCTCATCTATCATCTTAAAGAAATACATGTTAATTCTAGTAATATTTCACTGGTTCTACTTTTAGCAATTTCCTCCAGTAATTCACCTAGATTAACTAACCAAATAATCTAAGTTTTATGTATTTCTTTAATTTATTGTTTGTATTTATTGGGTGCTTAATAAATACCAAGCACTTTGCAAACGCTCAAGAATTTTAAAGTAAAATAGACTGGCAAAAACCTTGCTTTTTAACAACTAGAGAGACTGACCATAAAATGTAAATAAAGAGGAGTGAGAAGAAACAAGCACAAAAATATCAGATAATAACGACTTTGCAAAGAATTACAATTGGATGGGAAAATGAAGAGTGACAGCAGGCAGGGAGGCTGTTTTGAATACGTGGTTCAGGACAGTCTCTCTGAAGCAGACATTTGAGCTACAGACTGAATAATTAGACTCAGGCAGTCGAAGCCACTTAACACGCACACATGCAGAGCTTTTATATAGAGTTGGAATTTTATTCTAGGTAAATTAAAAATGTTCTTCAGGGTTTTTAAGAAGAAGAGTGGTATAAAATCATTTTTATTTCCAATTTGAAGGAAATAAAACCTGGGATGAGT
The DNA here is from genome assembly GCF_001704415.2 of Capra hircus. NCBI lineage: Eukaryota > Metazoa > Chordata > Mammalia > Artiodactyla > Bovidae > Capra > Capra hircus. The sequence goes on along the minus strand of NC_030814.1, from coordinate 12,924,710 downwards.
TTTAGATACTTACCAGCACTACCAAAAACAATATATTAACAAAATCTTCAGAAGATAAGAGAGTAACTTTGGCCATACCCAGTACTTATTCATTCAGACATATGACTATAAGTAATAATAGTCTATACATTTTTATGAATATATACATTAGCATTAATGTATAATTAGCTCCAGTTTTCATATAAGAGAATTAGACTACTTTGGATAAAGGAACTTCCTCAAGACCTCAGTAAAAATGCAGAGAAGTGAGGCCCGTACATTTTTCACCTCTCTTCTCCATTCTAGCCATGATGGTAAACCCCACTGAGCTTCATATTAATTAAGGAGGAGGAGAAGAAAGAAAATTTTCATTAACTGCCTCAAGATGGAAGTTAAAGGTATGTTAGTCTTTGTCTTAAATCCAACCACTTTTAATCAGTATCGAAAATTTACCTAGCTGTCTTAACTGTTTTATTTTCCATTATTTATGCACTTATCTTTTTCCAAATTTGATACGAGGAAAGTTTAACTGAAATACTATATAGTATTTTACAGGAGGAACATAAAGAAAAAGAAAAAGGGGGGAATGAAAATAGAAATAAGAGCTAAAGACAGAGAAAGGCAAAAAATGGTAAAAATTAGGACCCTGGCTTTATCTTACTTACTGGTTAATTGTTTTGCAGAATATATGGAATGATGCAAACAAAATATTTAGAGATGAATGGAACATAGTTCTATAACTATCCTAGAAATGGAACCAAGAGTTAAACGCAATTACCATGGTGCAAAGCATCACCGTGCCAGCAACATAGCTATACATCAAGTTAAACATGGCAGATTGACTACAGACATTTATCTTCCCCCTCAAACAGCTTTAACATGACAGTAAATAAATTTTAAAAAGAAAATGGACAAAACAATGGAAACATATTGGACAAGAAATTTCAACAATATTTTGAAGGCCAGAAGAAGGTCAGGAAACTGATAGCAAATTTTAAAAGCTTCAGAAATACCAGAGGGAATGAGCTGGTTGAAAGCACAGAAGGCTCAGGATTCAGATGTATCAAATATACTGAGGATGAATAAGGGTCAGAGCTGAAAACAGGCATGAAAGTCCTGTTTAAAAAAAAAATGATTGGACTTCTGTTTTTTCCCTCACCCCTCACCACTACACCCCTTGTCTCCAAAGTCTGTAGCCTTACCAAAATGTGGGAGGAGGAAAAGGGATTTACAACAGAAAAGGAAGGAGTGATTAAGTGAGGTGTAATTGAAGAGCAGAACTCTGGCCTTTTCCTCCCCTGTGCCACCTGAACCAGAACCCTGGCAGCCAGGCACAACCCTGATGCAAGAGACTAGTGGCATTACTGGAAAAACTGAACTGATCCTGATTTAAAACAAAAATGAAAACCATAGATATGTTTATTTGGGGATACCTCTGTGAAGAAAAGCTGATTTTGATTGCAGAGATGCCCACAAGCATCATGTACAGGCTCAAGGGTTACTGTTTGTTTCCTCACACTTAACTATGAACAGGGGGACCGGGCTCACCAGAGACGCGACCAAAATCTCCATGTGCAAGACGGAATAAGAAAAGAAATCAAAGTAAGAAGAGAAGAGACCAAGACAACGTAGGAAGCAGAAGAAAATTGAAGAAGCTTGCAATTAATATCCTGAGATAAGACAATATGTTGTGTCCATTAAGAAATAGAAATAAGAAAGAATAAGAGAGAAAGCTTTTGAAACATTTTATGGTAGATCTAAAATTAGAAACCACTCTCTAGAAATCAAGTGTGCTTTTAAGAAAGCTAAACAAGAATTCAAACAGATGGAAATAATTAAATAAAATATAAGCAAATAAGAGGACCATTTTAGAGATTCAATATCCAACCAATGGAAGTTCTTGAAAGAGAAAAATAAATAAACAAACAAAAATGGAGGGGATGATTTTTTTTTCTAAAAATAATACAAAGAGCATACAGGAAAATTTCCTAAAACATGAAGACATTAGATTCCACACTGAAAAGGCTAAGTGCTTTTGTTGTTGTTTAGTCACTAAGTCATGTCCAACCCTTTGGTTACTCCATGGACTGTAGCCTGCCAGGCTCATCTGTCCATGGAATTTTCCAGGTTCCTATTTAAAAGATATTCTCGGCGTTGAAATGTGCAAATCAAAACCACAATGAGGTATCACTTCACACCAGTCAGAATGGCTGCGATCCAAAAATCTGCAAGCAATAAATGCTGGAGAGGGTGTGGAGAAAAGGGAACCCTCCTACACTGTTGGTGGGAATGCAAACTAGTACAGCCACTATGGAGAACAGTGTGGAGATTCCTTAAAAAATTGCAAATAGAACTACCTTATGACCCAGCAATCCCACTTCTGGGCATACACACCGAGGAAACCAGAATTGAAAGAGACACATGTACCCCAATGTTCATCGCAGCACTGTTTATAATAGCCAGGACATGGAAACAACCTAGATGTCCATCAGCAGATGAATGGATAAGAAAGCTGTGGTGCATATACACAATGGAGTATCACTCAGCCGTTAAAAAGAATTCATTTGAATCAGTTCTGATGAGATGGATGAAACTGGAGCCAATTATACAGAGTGAAGTAAGCCAGAAAGAAAAACACCAATACAGTATACTAACACATATATATGGAATTTAGGAAGATGGCAATGACGACCCTGTATGCAAGACAGGAAAAAAGACACAGATGTGTATAACGGACTTTTGGACTCAGAGGGAGAGGGAGAGGGTGGGACGATTTGGGAGAATGGGAATTCTAACATGTATACTGTCATGTAAGAATTGAATCGCCAGTCCATGTCTGACGTAGGGTGCAGCTTGCTTGGGGCAGGTGCATGGGGATGACCCAGAGAGATGTTGTGGGGAGGGAGGTGGGAGGGGGGTTCATGTTTGGGAACGCATGTAAGAATTTAAGATTTTAAAACTTTAAAAAAATAAATAAATAAATAAATAAATAAATAAATAAATAAATAAAAAGATATTCTGTGAAATTTTATGACATTAACATAGGAAGAATTTAAAAGCACACACACAGAACAGTTGCATACAAAGAATTTAGGAATCACAATGAACTAAAGTTGGACATTAAAAGACAGTGGAGTAACGTATTCAAAATTTGGAGGAGAAAAGTATTTTCAAGATAAATTTAAACAAAAGATCAATCAAGTGGCAGTATAGAATGTAGATTTTTTTGACGTGTATAATTACACTTTTAATACTTAAGAATCCTTTCTTGGGAAGTACACTGTAAAAAGAGTATAAACCACAAGGTGTGTGAAGGTGTGAAGTCGCTCAGTCGTGTCCGACTCTTTGTGACCCCATGGACTGTAGCCTACCAGGCTCCTCCCTCCATGGGATTCTCCAGGCAAGAGTACTGGAGTGGCTTGCCATTTCCTTCTCCAGGGGATCTGCCTGACCCAGGGATCGAACCCGGGTCTCCTGCATTCCAGGCAGATGCTTTAACCTCTGAGCCACCCAAAGAAAGGCACAATTCAAAAAAAAAACAAAAGCATTCAATGCAAGACCATAAGGAAAAGTTCCTGAATAATAGCAGTGCAACAAATGTTTAATGTAACTTAGAAGAGGTAGTTCTACAAGAGGAGGCTTGGAAATCAGGAGGTAATTAATTCCTGAATGAAGAAATTTTTGTTCAAGAAGGAAAGTATGAGAGGAAAACACTATAAAGACAAGTACAGAGTCATTTGACAAAACTGAAATGTGGACTGCATTTACCTTAGAGAAATGAAAATTTATGCTCACAGGTATTTGTGTACAGGTATTTATAACTGCTTTATTTGTAATAGCCCCAAATTGGGAATAACCCACATGTACTTTGACAGAGGAATAGATTAACTATGGTGCATCTGAATTCTAGTCAGCAATAAAAAGAGAAAAGTTGACAGACACAGAACCTGGGAATGAATCTCAAGAGCATTTCACTGATTAGAAAAAGCCAATACTTTTATTATATGATTCAACTTCTATAACTTTCTTGAATGACAAAACTATAGAGAACAGATTAGTGGTTACTAAAAGTTAGGACTGGGATTAGAGTGTGGATATAAGGACAGGAGAGTTCTGGGGATTGCTGGAACAGTTCTCCATGCTGATTGAGTTGGCAGTTACTCAGATTTATAAATGTGATAAAATTTCATGAAACTAAACTAATATACCAAAAATGCATATAACAGCATCTGACATCCAAATTAAGGTCTATAGTTAATTGTGTCATATGATCGTCAATTTCCTGGTTTGGATCATTATGTTAGATGCTAGAGTTAAGTAAGATACGATCATTGGATGAAGATGAGGAACTAGAACATGGAAACTCTATACTATTTTTGAAGCTTATATGTGAACCTAAAATTATTTCAAAATAAAAACTTTTTTAAAAAATACTCATATCAAGGGCTTTTCCCAGGGTGTCCCTGGTGGCTCAGCAGGTGAAGAATCTGCCTGCAATGCAGGAGATGCAAGTTTGATCCCTGCATCGGGAAAAGCCCCTGGAAGAGGGCATAGCAACCTACTCTAGTATTTTTGCCTGAAAAATCCCATAGACAAGAGGAGCCTGGCAGGCTGCAGTTCATGGCGTCGCACAGAGTCAGACACGACTGAAGCAACTGAGCAAGCACAAGGACTATTCCCAGAGATTCTGATTTAGTAGGTCTGAAGTGGGTCACTGGAATCTGTATTTTAGCAAGCTCTCCAAGAGGTTTTCCTGAGCAGTCACATTTGAAATCCTGTCATATAATACATGATGTTTGGAAAAGATCCTTTGGCACTGAAGACAACGGCAGGTTCTACACAACTGTTTTCCATAATGCCTATTATTGTAAACTTAAGGCATCATGCCAGAGTTCAGATAGCAAGGATTCGAGGAGCCCAAACAGTGTGTATTGCATCCCAGCAGCATGGCTAGACTCCCAGATAGCACCCAGACTGAGATCAGATGGCTTCAAATCTCTAAAGTGGCATGCCACAAGAATTATTTCTCACCCTTAAATGTTTTATAAGCTGTTTCCATGTTTCCAAGGAAGGGCAGATGAGCATGATTTGATATTAGTCCAATTGGGGAGGTGGGATTTCATCCTTTCAAGAATATTACAGAAGGTTCCTATTTAAAGAGTATACTTCCTACCTTCAAATGTAGGTGGCTGCAGGACAGCTTCTGAAAAGGACCAAGATTCTACTAGAAAATCTACCTAGAATTAAACTGTAAAGACTCTAAAATGTTTAATTTTAGTAAATATCAGTTGCATTCAGTGAGAAAAGTCTATTATGTGAACAGGCAAAACACCTCTATATTGCCTAGTTAACAACAACTTTCATCATATAAAATGTTTACCATCATGAAGAGAATAAGCCTAAATGTATTCTCTGTTATTTGGTTTAAGTATTAATTGCTAATATGAGAATTAAATGGCTGCTTTTAGCTATGCTTTTAGAGATTTAAGCATATACACTTTAAGAAGAAAACTATTCTTTTAATAGACCCTTTTATTAGCATCTCTCATATATGTCAGTTACTATGTTAAGTACTGAGATTTAAACATAAATAGTATATCATTTCTTTCCTCAAGAAGCCAGTATCTATTGGAATGAGAAAAACTGAACCAACATCGATAGCATATTCATTGATTACGGTATAGATGTTTCTTGATCTGAATGTTGAATGCCAAATAGAACTTACCTAGATGAAGAAAAGATGGATGTACATTTCAGGGAGAGGAAATAGTTCTGAGAATTTGATATGATGATGTGTTCAGGTAATAGTGACTATATCTGAGGTAAATGATGCATTTGGGTGTAGGTTTGCAAGTGGCAGAAAAACCAGGTAAAGTCAGTCATGATGAGGACCTCTATTATGCCAGTCTGGTGTACAAGGCCAGCCTAAAAGTATTCAAGCATTTTGAGAAGAGCATCCAAGTGCTAATGTTGACAGCAGGTTGGAATATAATTAAACTGAGGGCAAAGAAAAAATAAAATGATAAAAATTGTTTAGGGTACAGATAAATTATTACCCATCATGATTATTTTCACTGTCATTACAAATTATACTGGTGTCTATACATTGAAAAACCACTTCCTTGTTAAAGCAGCTGATATTAATTATTTAAAATCCCCCAAATTGGTCACATTTCACCAAGTCAAACCATATGGATACACTAATTTGAAGAAAATAAAAAATATATATACATATATCCAAGTCTCTGTTTAAAAAAAAAAAAACATGTCCTTTGGGTTGGAAATACCATCTGGATCATCTCAAGCTTACCAGGCACCTAACAGAGCACTGAAAAGCCTAAAGTCTGAAATACATAAACAGACAAACAAAAATCTTAAAAGAGATTTCAAACCTTAAAAAAATTCCCTCCAGTAAGTCAGGTTGGCATTTTCTACACTGCACCTGGATTTTCTTACATTAAAATGTCATGTTACTTCCTAGAAGGGATATTGTGAAGATTAACAAGATCACATATTAAAGCTCTTTGTGTTCCTCAAAGAGTGAAGCTCTGTAAGGACAATGCATAATGTTCACTTTTCACTGCATAGTCATTTGAATAGCAAATATGTGTGATATCAGGGTAAAGCAGACCCAACTCCCATTCAAAGTCTTACTGCCCACACGAAGGAGATAAGTGGAATTCGGTAGAGAATTAGAATTGGTAATGTTTGAATTATTGAGCAAGAATTGTGCTAAATAGCTGCATCCCTATTACTTCTAGATGTTTTGACTGACATTAATAGTTTAGAAAAAGATTTTTACCCAAGTCAGGATAATGGAGGAATTTGCTCATTGATTATTTATGTTGGAGGAGGGGAGGAGTATTATTACAAGTGAAAAGAAATGTATATAAAAAAATAATTTGTCTAAAATATGGGCAAATCAAACTTTTATTTTAGCCCATTCAGACAGTCCAGTGATGTGTACTCAACAGTCCTTAATACTAGGAATTCTGAGAAATTATAAAAGCAATAAATTTAGAATAATACTCAGATATTTGTTTCTTTGTTTCTTTCAAGAAGATTGATTTTTAACCTAAGAATGAAGATATTATAAAGACGACCAAGTACATACACAAACCATGGAACTATTACCCAGTGTTTATTAATAATACTGTCCATGAGGTCTTTATCAAAGTCACGTAAGAATGAAAATTCACTCCTTTTTCACTTCCATTTATTCATTTAAATAGCATTTATCGATTACTACCTGACATAAATCTTCTTATAAATGGGTAAATATGTCCTGCGTTGTAATTCCTTTGCTCATTCAAGCTCACGTTGAGACCCAGACACTAGGGCAAATACAAAATAAAGTAAGCTTTATTCCATGTCCTTAAGGTTGTTTTTCAATACTGATAAAGTCAGATTTGTAAACATTTAATATACTTATATATAACATAGAATATATAAGGTATAATGGTAATTACGATATATAAACGACATAAAGAAGCTTAAATGCTAACTCAGGAGCTATCAAGCCTAGCTGAATTTTAGAATTATCTAAAGTTTTCTGGTGTTTTTTTCTTAATACTATGAACATTCCTTCCTCTTAGCAATTCTGATTTCACTGAGCTAAAATGGAAAACTAGAGTTGTTGCTGTTGTTTTTCAAACCTCCACTGATTCTAATATGTATCTGTAGTTGAGGTGACCCCACTCCTATGCTAAAAGGTTTGCTTAAAAGATTAAGCCCAGATAAAATAGTGTGTAGAAATTGAATTACCTTCTGAGAAATTCCAAAGGAAGCAAGGAAAATCCCTTAGGACAGCTATTACCAAAATTGAATGCAATATGGTAAATATATTCTAAGAATTCAAAGGTAGACCGAACAACTTTACATAATATCCACTCATCCATGAGCCTAAACCTAGTGCCAGGTAAAACTGCAAAGTATGTGACTATTTATTCTTGGCTCTCAATCTCTGAATTCTTTGAATCACCCAAGTTCATAAAGATTCTTCCATGTTTTATATTTGGAATAAGAGTAATCATGTAAAATGTTATATGCAAAGGGGTTACATTCACAAGCAAACTGATATTCCTGGTATCACCAACAATACTGGAGATTCTTATGGCATAATCAGACCTTCATACTCACTGAAATACTAGGAGACGGTAGTCTACATGGATAGCATACTCCATCAGGAACTGTAGTTCTGGAATTTGGAGTTCTCACTCAGTTTAACATAGACATAAGTAAAAACAAATGATAAAAACACAAGGGTGTCATTATGAGTTTTTTAAGTTCAGCTTACAGGTGTTTATGAATATTAGATTTACCATGTCATAAAGCTATCATGGGGAAACAGTGGAAACAGTGTCAGACCTTATTTTGGGGGGCTCCAAAATCACTGCAGACGGTGACTGCAGCCATGAAATTAAAAGACGCTTACTTCTTGGAAGAAAAGTTATGACCAACCTAGATAGCATATTGAAAAGCAGAGACATTACTTTGCCGACTAAGGTCCGTCTAGTCAAGGCTATGGTTTTTCCTGTGGTCATGTATGGATGTGAGAGTTGGACTGTGAAGAAGGCTGAGTGCTAAAGAATTGATGCTTTTGAACTGTGGTGTTGGAGAAAACTCTTGAGAGTCCTTTGGACTGCAAGGAGATCCAAGCAGTCCATTCTGAAAGAGATCAACCTTGGGATTTCTTTCGAAGGAATGATGCTGAAGCTGAAACTCCAGTATTTTGACCACCTCATGAGAAGAGTAGACTCATTGGAAAAAACTCTGTTGCTGGGAGGGATTGGAGGCAGGAGGAGAAGGGGACGACAGAGGATGAGATGGCTGGATGGCATCACTGACTCGATGGACGCGAGTCTGAGTGAACGCCAGGAGATAGTGATGGACAGGGAGGCCTGGCATGCTGCGATTCATGGGGTCACAAAGAGTCAGACATGACTGAGCGACTGAACTGAACTGAACTGAAAACTATCATGAGAATACAGATCAGGTAAAAGGTGACCTTTCATTGAGCCAAGCAAAAGGAGGCTCAAGAAATAAAACTTCAGGACCCAAATGCAATATACTGAAGTTCTCAATCACAAACTATGCAAAAAAGTCTGATACCAAAGTTTACAGCCTTGTAAAAATATTTTCCCAGTAGCATCACACCTCCATGTAATCTTTTAAACATACATAGTAACAAGGACTCAATACAGTTGAGGAAAAAGAATCATATAGATAAAAGGGCAAGTTTCTTCATCAGCAGATTTAAAACATACTGCTTCACTACTCTTTTTGAAGATTCTTGTTATGCATTCAAAGACATAGCTCTAAGTCTCTCTAATTGATAAACATGAATACTAACACCCAAAAAAGATGTCCTTTGCATTATAAGGGATTGGAATGCAAAAGTAGGACGTAAAGAAATATCTGGAGTAACTAGCAAATTTGGCCTTGCAGTACAGAATGAGGTAGGGCAAAGGAAAATAGACTTTTGCCAAGAAAACACACTGGTCATAGCAAACATTCTCTTCCAACAACACAAGAAAAGACTCTACACATGGACATCACCAGATGGTCAACACCGAAATCAGATTGATTATATTCGTTGCAGCCAAAGATGGAGAAGCTCTATACAGTCAGCAAAAACAAGACCAGGAGCTGACTGTGGCTCAGATCATGAACTCCTTATTGCCAAATTCAGACTCAAATTGAAGAAAGTAGGGAAAACTGCTAGACCATTCAGTTATGACCTAAATCAAATGCCTTATGATTATACAGTGGAAGTGAGAAATAGATTTAAGGGACTAGATCTGATAGACAGAGTGCCTGATGAACTATGGATAGAGGTTCATGACATTGTACATGAAACAGGGATCAAGACCATCCCCAAGAAAAAGAAATGCAAAAAAGAAATATAGCTGTCTGGGGAGGCCTTACAAATAGCTGTGAAAAGAAGAGAAGTGAAAAGCCAAGGAGAAAAGGAAAGATATAAGTATCTGAATGCAGAGTTCCAAAGAATAGCAAGGAGAGATAAGGAAGCCTTCAGCGATCAGTGCAAAGAAATAGAGGAAAAGAACAGAATGGGAAAGACTAGAGATCACTTCAAGAAAATTAGAGATACCAAGGGAACATTTCATGCAAAGATGGGCTCGATTAAGGACAGAAATGGTATGGACCTAACAGAAGCAGAAGATATTAAGAAGAGATGGCAAGAATATACAGAAGAACTGTACAAAAAAGATCTTCAAGACCCAGGTAATCACAATGGTGTGATCACTCACCTAGAGCCAGACATTTTGGAATGTGAAGTCAAGTGGGCCTTAGGAAGTATCGTTATGAACAAAGCTAGTGGAGGTGATGGAATTCCAGTTGAGCTATTTCAAATCCTGAAAGATGATGCTGTGAAAGTGCTACACTCAATATGCCAGCAAATTTGGAAAACTCAGCAGTGGCCACAGGACTGGAAAAGGTCAACGTTCACTCCAATCCCAAAGAAAGGCAATGCCAAAGAATGCTCAAACTACCACACAATTGCACTCATCTCACACATTAGTAAAGTAATGCTCAAAATTCTCCAAGCCAGGCTTCAGCAATATGTGAACCATGAACTTCCAGATGTTCAAGCTGATTTTAGAAAAGGCAAAGAAACGATATCAAATTGCCAACATCCGCTGGATCCTCGAAAAAGCAAGAGTTGCAGAAAACCATCTACTTCTGCTTTATTGACTATGCCAAAGCTTTTGACTGTGTGGATCATAATAAAATGTGGAAAATTCTGAAAGAGATGGGAATATCAGACCACCTGACCTGCCTCTTAAGAAACTTGTATGCAGGTCAGGAAGCAACAGTTAGAACTGAACATGGAACCACAGACTGCTTCCAAATAGGAAAAGGAGTACTTCAAGGCTGTATATTGTCACCCTGCTTATTTAACTTCTATGCAGAGTACATCATGAGAAATGCTGGACTGGAAGAAGCACAAGCTGGAATCAAGATTGCTGGGAGAAATATCAATAACTTCAGATATGCAGATAACACCACCCTTATGGCAGAAAGTGAGGAGGCACTAAAAAGCCTCTTGATGAAATTGAAAGAGGAGAGTGAAAAAGCTGGCTTAAAGCTCAACATTCAGAAAACTAAGATCATGGCATCCAGTCCCATCACTTCATGGCAAATAGATGGGGAAACAGTGGAAACAGTGGCTGACTTTATTTTGGGGGGCTCCAACATCACTGTAGATGGTGATTGCAGCCATGAAATTAAAAGACGCTTACTCCTTGGAAGGAAAGTTATGACTAACCTAGACAGCATATTAAAAAGCAAAGACATTACTTTGTCAACTAAGGTCCATCTAGCCAAAGCTATGGTTTTTCCAGTATAGTTGGACTTTAAAGAAAGCTGAGCACCGAAGAATTGATGCTTTTGAACTGTAGTGCTGGAGAAGACTCTTGAGAGTCCCTTGGACTGCAAGGAGATCCAACCAGTCCATTCTAAAGGAGATCAGTCCTGGGTGTTCATTGGAAGGACTGATGCTGAAGCTGAAACTCCAATATTTTGGACACCTGATGCGAAGAGCTCACTCATTTGAAAAGACCCTGATATTGGGAAAGATTGAAGGCAGGAGATTAAGGGGACAAGGGAGGATGAGGTGGTTGGGGTATCACCAACTCAATGGACATGAGTTTGTGTAAACTTGTGATGGACAGGGAGGCCTGGCGTGCTGCAGTTCATGGGGTCGCCAAGAGTTGGACATGACTGAGCGACTGAACTGATACTGATACTGATAAATACATCTTTAGAATATGCCAATAAATTATAGTCTTAGAATTGTCATCAAATATCCACAATGTAATTTTTCTAATGTAAATTGGCTGTGCACTTATAGCCCATTGACAAGTTATTTTCTTGCTGTTTGGGATGTTAGAGCACAATACAGGACTATATAAATACATAGAAATAAAATTTAAAGTAATTTTCTTTGCAGGTAACATAAATGAGTAGTCTAAAGAAATCTTTTAACTGTATTCTTTATTCATAGAAGAGATAATAAAACATATATTTTTTCTGTTTTGATTTTCCAAAAATGACAAGGTAGATCATTGCTTGTGATATTTGTGTTATGAGGCATTTGCTTTTTATTCCTAATATATTGCTATAAACCTCTTTTTTTTTTTGCATCATTTATGCAACTGTCAATAGTAAGGCAGATATTGAGATATTGGGAGACCGAAAGTTTATTTGCCAAGCAGTTATGGTCACAAAAACCTCCAGATAATTCAGCCTCTGTGTGAGGGGTTCTACTGGGTGAACTGAAACTAGTAAATCATATTTAGCAGAACTATTAATACCTTAAAAATACTCATGAAATAACACTAATGACTAAGATACAGAGTATTAAGAAACAGGAGCTCTTCTTTGTTAGGCTAGGTGTAAGCTGTGATATTTTTGCTACAGACAATATTTGGCAGCAACAAAGAAATATAATCTATTTTTTCTCTGAAACATGGCAAGGACAATTGACTGTCCAATTTAGTCTTTTAGATTTCTGTCTTATACAGAGATAGAGATTGCTGTCAATGTAGGCATCTTGTGAAACAAAGGACAGAAATCAATATTTCTCTAAGCAGGAGATGATGTCAATATGTTAACCCAACTCCTCTTCTGAAGATGGCAAAAATGTTTTCTCAAACTGCAGTTAAAATTCATCTTTGCCTAATTTGTGCAAAGAACATAATGGTTTTGTTTCCTTGACAACACTCTTATGTCACTGGACTTCATCCTTTGTCCTCTGATCTGTGTCCAAGCAACAATTCAACTCTTCAAATTAATCTCTGCATCCAGTGGACGATCACAAGGAAAGCTGAGATAGGTGTTCCTCTGGTCATCATTGTCTTATCTTTTGCTAAGAATTGCAAAGAAAAAAAAAGCTACGTGTCTTAACCTGTTGAGGCTACTATGACAAAATACCACAGATTTGGTGACTTATAAATAGCAGAACTTTATTTCTCATAGTTCTGGAGTCTGAAATTTCAAGAACAGGATGTCACCATGATTCTGTGAGAACCCTCTTTTGGGTCCCAGACTTCTCATTTTATCTACACATGGTGGAGGGAGCCAGGGATTTCTATCTGGCCTTTTTTTTTAAAACTGAGCAATAATTGCTTTACAGCATTGTTTTAATTTCTGCTGTATGACAACATGAATCAGCTATAAGTATACAAATCTCCTCGCTCTTAAGCCCCCCTCCCACGTTCGCCCAATCCCACCCCTCTAAAGAAAAAGTGAAGTCACTCAGCTGTGTCCAACTCTTTGCCACCCCATGGACTGTAGTTTACTAGGCTCCTCTGTTTATGGGATTTTCCAGGCAAGAGTACTGGATTTGCCATTTCCTTCTCCAGGGCATCTTCCCAACCGAGGCATTGAACCCTGTCTTCTGCATTGCAAGGCAGATGCTTTACTTTACTGTCTGAGCCACTAGGGAAGCCCCACCCCTCTGCTGCTGCTGCTGCTAAGTCACTTCAGTCGTGTCCAACTCTGTGCGACCCCATAGACAGCAGCCCACCAGGGTCCCCTGTCCCTGGGATTCTCCAGGCAAGAACACTGGAGTGGGTTGCCATTTCCTTCTCCAAGGCATGAAAGTGAAAAGTGAAAGGGAAGTCGCTCAGTCGTGTCCGACTCTTAGCGACCCCATGGACTGCAGCCCACCAGGCTCCTCCATCCATGGGATTCTCCAGGCAAGAGCACTGGAGTGGGGTGCCATTGCCTTCTCCGCCCACCCCTCTAGGTTATCACAAAATACCAAATTGAGCTCTCTGCCCTGTACAGCAGCTCCCACTAGCTAGCTATTTTACCTACGGTAGTGGACATATATGCGCCAGTGCTTCTCTCAAGTCATCCTTCTCCCGACTCTCTCATGAGGACAAAGTTGTCTCTGAGGAGGGAGAACAAGAAAAGGAATAGCAGGGAGTGGTTGTAGCAGACTTTGGCTGAATTTGTAAATATTTTGCTTCTTCCAGAAATAATGGAATAGATACATCTAGTGGTATGTCTTTAATATTGTATCTTGTGATCTTTTAATGCTTGGCTTTCTTTTCCTGATTTTAAGATCTCAAAAAATTAGGAAAACAAGACTGTTGGTGAAATCACATGCCCATTGTTCTTTCTGTTTTTGAAGGAAATGATTGCAAATAGAAGACTCATCCTTGTGGTCTAATTAACAGCATGTATCAAGCAATGTTCATTGGACACTAACCAATTCAAATTATAATTTTAATGGCACTAGTCACCCTGCTTTTAAATAAATACATTAATATTCAAGTATAAGTGCCCCGTATATCTGATTAACTGGACTAAGAAAACCCTCAATATGTCCGAAACATCATTCATGTGCTCATAAAGGAAACGAAGAAGCTGGAATAAATAAATATATTAAGAGTTATATGTGTCTGTATTTTATGGAAATGAAGAAAAATTCCCTCAGGAAGAGTATTTGGCTGTTCTGATATTTTACAAGCACAGAGCAGAACACAGTACCCAGCAAAGCAACAGTAAGGATAAGAATGAGTGGATTCATTTATAATAATAAGTTATGAATAATGTTTATATCATATATATGCATCGCATAGACTAACATGTGTATAGAATTTCTTTGAGTACTGTGTTGTTTATAAGAACTTTCAAAACAAGATCCTAAAATTATTGATGACTGTTTACTTTCTGTCCATGAATCATTTCCTGAACATATTTTATAATTGTGATTCAGCTGGACTTTTATTTATTTATTTTTGTTTCTTTTTTTTTTTTTTAATTACCATTTCTGGTTTCAGATTATCCGCAGGTGTGGCCTATCTCATGGGGTAGTACCAAGCACATCTGTAGATTTCTCCCAAAATGGCAACAGCAACAATAGCGTACTTAGAAAATAAAAGTTAGAGAGGGAGACTTTTCAAAACACAACAGGGAAAATAATCCAAAATGAGAGAAATGAGATAACCAGCAGATGCTCCAGAATGTGGAAGTCATCTGAAAGTGTTTAGTGGGATGGAGAATGCTGAAACAGTTCTCCATTTGCCAGACGCCTGAAATAGAGACAGATGAGCTATTCCTCTGAACTTCAACAACAGCGCCAGCTGAAAAAGCAGCCCCTTTCTGCCAAGGGTCACTTGTGGAAACTGTTGACTGTAAATCAGACTTCTCTTTTTGGACTTCTGGTATCCAGAAAGTACAATCAAAATGTTTGTATGTGTACCTTACCTTGGGCCCAGTGACCATCACCCTTGTTTGTTAAAGGTCTAAGGGGATGGGAACAAATTATTTACATGTTTTGAACAAAAGTACATTTTATGAAACCCACATGTTGTACCCACTTTTTCTTACCTTTCCTTGATGAGTAAGAAATGTTCCTAAATGAAATAACCCACATTTCAACTGCACTGGTAAATAGTGGTGAGGATATTTAGGTCTGGGAATATTCATTAAAAGGCCCTTTATGTATTTTTTTCTTTCTAAAATAGTTGCTTCTGCTTTACACTGGCTTCGAACCTGCTTTAGTAGAAAAGAATGTCTTGTTTGAAGTGTACTATCCGTCCCTCATATTGTTTAGATCATGGATCTGCTTTTTTGCACTTGCTCCCAGGATATCTGAAACTTAAAAATAACAGTGGATAGTCTGAACTGCTCAAGCTGGCAGCAGGCACCTTACAGTTTGCCATCATATAAATGTCAGTTTGCTTCTTTTATGGAGTTAAGCAGAGATAAATCCCAGGAGCAAAGAAAAAGTTCTCTAGATTTCATAGTTTCCTCCATTTCTGTGTGGCCTGACCAATCAACCCATAATGTCTGTTTCTCTCCATCCTGTTTAACTCCATCATTCTTTAACTTTTGCAGCTCTGCAAGTAGGTTTGGGAGATTTCTAGTGGGTCTAGGATATATTCTAGACAAGTAATTCTTACACTGTGGGGTCTCCAAACCAGCAGTATTGCATTGGAATTTCTAAAACACAGATTATTTGCATTTCACCTTCTGAATCAGAAACTCTGGCATTGAGGTGATCTGTGTTTTAACAAGTTCTTCAGTTCATTCTGATCCACACTAAATTTTAAAAGTTACTGGTATATACAGCAATGCCAAAATTTGTCCTAGGAAGTCCACAAACCATCACCTTCAGAACCTTGCATCTAAAGTATGCAAAAAGATACAGAGGAATATAAAATGAATAAAAGATTCTAAGATATAAAAGGAATCCCATATAAATTCAACCTGGTATCAGTTTTTGGAAGAGGGAGCAGCAAATTAATTTGCACTAATTTGTCCTAAATCAACATAACAAATTAGCAAAGCTATAGTCCCAATACCTTCTAAAAATGACACTCCTTTGATTTTCCTTTCCACTAATATATGACAAAAAAGCCTTTAAAAGCCTTACAAGGACTTCTCTGCTGGTCCTGTCACTAAGACTCCTTGCTTCCAATGTAGGGGGCCCAGGTTCGATGCCTGGTCAGAAACTAGATCCCACAAGCAGAAACTAACAGTTCACATGCCACAGCTAAAAGACCTCTCATGCCACAACTGAGACCCAACACAGCCAAATAAATAATAAAATAAATTTAAAATACAAAATAAAAGCCTTTCAGAATAACAGTTCCAGCTGTGCAGAAGACAGGCACTCCAGTTAGTTGATGAATCGATTATATCTACCAGTTGAGGTGCCCATACTGATGGATAAAAACAACTGATTTGTTATATTCCTTAATTATCTTTAACTGTACTATTTAACCAAGTGAGATTCTGTGGGACTTTTCAGGTTATATTCCAGAAGAACAATAGCCAAAATATTCAACTGAGGAACTGCAAAGTCAGTATTTTATGACATTTTAATCTAAAAACTGGTGACACTACAAACATAAAGAAAATATCAAAAGGGATTTTGTGGAGTGGTGAAGTTTATGAATCACCTCAACATAAATATCCTGGTCTTACATTAAAAAATCAGGCGTCCCTTGTGGCTCAGCTGGTAAAGAAGAATCTGCCTGCAATGCAGGAGACCTGGATTCAATCCCTGGGTTGGGAAGATCCTCTGGAGAAAGGAAAGGCTACCCACTCCAGTATTCTGGCCTGGAGAATTCCATGGACTGTATTGTCCATAGGGTCACAAAGAATTGGACACGACTGAGCAACTTTCACATTAAAAAACAGAAGACTGTCTACTTTTTTGCTATGCTCCTCAAAGATATTGTTAAGATTCACTGAAAATATTTCCTCAATGCCACTTATGCATAATCTTCTCAAGGCCCACACCACATTCCCATGTAGGAATTGCATTTTTGCTTTTCTCTTTTACTCCGCCTGTTGCCCAGGTGAATGCCTTCCCTACAGTGCTGTTGTGACCTCTGTTAACCCAAGTCAGAGAAAAGGGAGAAACCAAAGTGAAGATGACTTTAGGAAATGCCCAGAGCTAAAGACAGGCCCAATTATCAAAGTCAACCAGCAGTCCCTCTGCTTTCAAAATGGGAACATAATTTTTATTTTCTTCAAGATACTTCATGAAGTATTGTTAAAAATGTGTTTCAAAATGAAAGTGCCATTTCATTTTTGTGTTTCTTACTTTTTAGGGGTTGAGAAGATCAGATTGTTACTTAGCACTGCCTAGGATGTTACCCGAGTTCTAGAGCTGACGGTCCAAAGGTAATTCAACCCACCTCATGGCTCAGAACCATAGACTGTATGGCAGGCCCATGAATTCTCTGAAATTTTCTTAGCAGGAGACAGTCAAACAGCCTAAAGAATGTCCAGCTTTCCACGGCTGTGGAATATAACATATACTATTTTCAACACTGAAATGATGCCCTTAATTATTAAGAATAAATTCTAATGCCTGCTCTGTGCATACATATTCTGAGTGCTATGAAAAACTATGAAAGACATACAAATGTCCATCCCAGGAATAATCTGCAACTCAGCTGGAAAGAACAAGCCAAGAGGCATGAAATGGCATCAGGATGCTACAAAAGAGTCCAGCCTGTAGCCTGCCAGGATCCTCTGTCCATGGGATTCTCCAGGCAAGAATACTGGAGAGGGGTGCCATTTCCCCCCCAGGGGATCTTCCTGACCCAGGGATTGAACCCACGTCTCTTCCATCTCCCGCATTAGCAGGCGGGTTCTTTACCACTAGCGCCACCTGGGAAGCCCATGAAAAATCATGAAAGACATAAAAATCTCCATCCCTGGAATAATTTGTAACTCAGCTGGAAAGAATAAGCCAATAGGCATGAAATGGCATCAGAATGCCACAAAGGAGTTCAGTCACCTCATGTCAGGGTGTTAAGTTTTATTGCTTTGCACTCAGCTTCACTTCCTCCAGCCCTCAACTCTCTGAAAGTACAAGAAGAGCAACTTGCTCCATAGGCAACCATGTTAAGTATGCTGCTGAGTCTCTGTTACTTGTAAGTCAGGAGACATTAATAAAACGTGAACAAATGCAACAGGCATTTAAAAAATAGGACTTTGCTTCATGTTTCAATTACTTTTGACAAAACAGTGTATGTCATACTCTGAGCTCAGAAATGAAAGCCTTGTTGCAAATATAGAGACATTCCTTCAATTAAGTAATCTGAATAATATATTAGGAAGAAAAATTTACAGGGACTAATCCATACCCTTCTCTCCTATTCTAGAGGTAATCAGGTCTCAGAGAAATTCCGCCTCTAAAGAAAAAGTGAAGATATTTAGCATTCTAGTTTTGATGGCTTTTGAAAATGACATTTTTTCCTTTCAATTCTTTGAGTAGATCTGAAATTCATGGCCTATACCTAAATTGTGTGTATGTTTGTGTGTGTGTTTATTGTGCACACACTTGGTATCTAGTTGCACTTCAGCAACTGAAATTCCTTTTGTGAAATGAGTGTTCCTCAGTGTGACATTACATCCCCTAACGATACACCGTGGCATTTCCAGAACATAACATTATGTTCTGAATTGAGAGCTGTGTGAACAAATTCACACCCAAAGAAAAACCAGAAAAGCATCTGGCTTGCTTCCAGTTTCACTTTCCTTGTTGTTCTGCAGGAATGAAGAGCAATTTTGTGGTTGAAAATAAGAATGTCTTTTCCCAACTGTGATTAGTTCTCTTGACCTGGTAGAAATGAAGCCTGTGTCTTTCAGGCCTTGAAGTCTTCTGCCCCCAAAGAAATTTCTATTCAAAAAGATACTCTCTAGAAGTTTTCATGCATCTCAAACTCTGGTGTACACTGTTCCACTTGATCTTACCTTGATTTCTTGCATAGGTAACTTCTTGCTGTAATATCATAAATTCTCTTTTATCCCAAGGTTTCTCAAGAAGAAATGTACTCTCTGAGGATGTGACTTTGGGTCATTTCAGGACAGAAAGGTAAGAGTTAAGATTAATCATGTCTTTAAGTCAAAGTTCAGAATTAAACTCTGATGCCAAAGTTGTTTTTTGCTTCTTGTATATATCTTCTTTTATTGACACAAACTAGAAAATTATATAAGAGAAAAGCCATTCTTGGATTTAAGTAAAATTATATAACAAATTTTAACAACTTTGACAAATTTTGCATTAAATATTTATAGAGCAAACACTTATGTAAAAAAAATGAAGCTAAACTTTTGAGAATTGTCTATTAGAATCATATTGTGATTAACAATAGTTTTACGTAGGTGTCAGAAAATACACTTTCTGGAAGTTTATGGATAAAATTAACAATAGATAAGAGTTCCTAGATGGAGGTCTTTCTTTTAAACATGGAAATGGAGTAGTTTATGAGTTAAGAGTTCTATACAAATTGACATAAATATGAATTTAAATTAGTAAGTGTGATTTAAGTATTTAATCTCTGATATAAAAAAAGTTAATATTCTTTCTGTATCAGTAATAACACATGGATTTAAATATATATTTAAAATCCAGTTCCACTTAACAAAATTCAAATTTGAAATTTTCCAAAATCTGTAAATTTTAAAATTATTTAAAATGTGATACTTTATTTTAAAGATCAACTTTATCTAATTTTAATAAGATCAACTACTTTGCAAAATAAAAGTTCAATCTGTAGATTTTCAAAGTTTTAGGAAAAGAATAGTAACCACTAACTCGTCTCTCCTGCCATTTCTTTCTTTATATGCCCCTCTACTGGTTCACTCTCCTTCAGTGCTTAAATATTTTTCTCTAAGCAGAAGATTCATAGTGGATTTTTATTTCTATTTGTATAGCCTTGTAGACTTCTTTGGTGTCTTCAGTTATCTGAAAGGATGTCTTACAAGTTTTAGAGCAAAATCATTTCATATTGCCACTCCACTCCCCCAAATTTATATCAATAAACAAGTTTAGAAATGAAGAAATAAATGACAGTATTAGAAATCCAAACAAATCCAAATAAATCCTTTAGATTCTCCTTCTAGTAAAAAGATATGATTATTAGTTAAATAAGGGATTAACTTGGAGTTTTTAAAATATGCTGAAAATTACAGCTGAATCTATTGGCTCTTTGAAAGAAGAGCTTCCTGAGATTTTTGACTCTCACCTCTATTGCCATTTCTGGGCAATACATGCAATCTCCAGACTTTGGCAAAATCTTACCCAGTAGACTAAAACAGAAGGTTAGAGGCAAATAATGCCTATGAATTTTCTTGCTTTTTATATTATAGAAAGCTCAGCAATAATAGGTCTCTCTGCAGTAAGACTAGCTCAACTGCATGTGAAAAATAATAAGCTGTATGTCAATGATCTCTTTCCTTGGTTTTCTTACAATTTCAGAAAATCCTAGAGATGTGATATTAGGAGGAATCTTAGCCATTTAATTAATTGAACTGCATTGTTTAAAACAGTTTGGAAGTAAGATCTGCCTAAAACACTGACTTACGCAATGTCACACAGCAAATAAACAGAAGCAGAAATCTCCTGGATTCTTGAGCTTCTCTTTCATATGCAGTGTAGGACACTGGCCAGCATAGAGCCAAAGGCACAGTTAGATATACTATGTCAAGAATAACTGGCGCTTTCTTTTTTATTTTATTTCATTGGAGTATAATTGATTTATAAGATTGTGTTGATTTCTATTGTAAAGCAAAGTGATTCAGTTATATAGGTATTGTCTTTTTCATATTATATTATAGGCTATGGAGTATAGTTCCCTGTGCTAAATAATAGGATCTTGTTGTTTATTCTATATATAATAGTTTGCTTCTGCTAATCCTAAACTCCTAATCCATCCCTCCACGGCTACCCTCTTAGCAACCACAAGTCTGTTCTCTGTCTGTGAGTCTCTCTTTCTGTTTTGTAGATAAATTCATTTGTGTCATATTTTAGATTCTGGGCTTCCCTGGTGGCTTAGACAGTAAAGAATCACCTGCAGTGCAGGAGACCCAGGTTCAGTCCCTGGGCTGGGAAGATCCTCTGGAGAAGGGAATGTCAACCCACTCCACTCTTCTTGCCTGGAGAATCCCATGGACAGAGGAGCCTGGCAGGCTACAGTCCATGGGGTCCCAAAGATTCGGATGTGACTGAGCGACTATCACATTTTTGATTCCACATAAGTGATATCATATGGTATTTGTCTTTCTTTTTGTGATTTGCTTCGCTTAATGGAATAATTTCTGGGTCCCTCCGTGTTGCTGCAGATGGCATGCTTTCATTCTGCCTAATGGCAGTATAATATTCCATTGTATACAGGCACCACATCTTTATCCATTTTTCTGGCAATGGACACTGAGGTTGTTTCCATATCATGGCTATTTTAGATAGTGCTGCTGTGAACACAGGAATCCATGAATATTTTCAAATTAGAATTTTGTCTGGATGTACGCCCAGCAGTGAGATTAGAACTGGTGCTTTCAATATTTCAAGTCTATTTCATGATTACCTCAGCTCCTGCCAATTGGCAGAAATAGCAAAACAAGAAGGAACACAAATTTATGTCTATGATTAAAGTTTTTAATTTCTAATTCAAATGATAGTTTTCCCCTCTACCTTGATAGTCAAAATTTAACTATTTTGTTGTGGATTTAAAAGTAATGAAAAATATCGTTTTGCTTTTTGCCATATCTAAACTTCATACACAAGCCTTCAAGCCCTACAGAAAAACCACCAATGGCTAGATATGTTAGTCTGTAAAACCAAATAGCTTAAGACTAGGATGTTATGTAGACAGCACTTAAACAATGGCGCTTTCTTAATTTCTTGAATGCCATGTATCATTAATAAAGATACTCACCCTAAAGAGGGCTTCCCTGGTAGCTCAGCTGGTAAAGAATCTGCCTGCAATGCAGGAGACTCCAGTTTATTTCCTGGGTCAGGAATGTGCCCTGGAGAAGGGATAGGCTACCCACTCCAGTATTCTTGGGCTTCCCTGGTGGGTCAGATGGTAAACAATCTGCCTGCAATGGAGGAGCCCTGGGCTCGATCCCTGGGTTGGGAAGATCTCCTGGAAAAGGGGATGGCTATCCACTCCAGTACTCTGGCCTGAGAATTCCATGGACTAATGAGTCCATGGGGTTCCAAAGAGTCAAACACAACTGAGTGGCTTTCACTTTCAATTTCACCCTAAAGAGAAAAATAATAATGATAAAAATAATAATACTGTGTACATACTATGTGCTAATTTCTATGGGATAAGTAAAGAATACACCCTCCCCTCATAGAGTATGCGATTGAGCAGATGAGATATTATTATGTGCACACAAATAACTACAATTCAAAATAGTTTCATTTTTAAAAATACAAAATTCTAAAGGGACCTGAAGAAGATAGCTTTCTAGGGAACATGAAAAGCATTATAAATTAAAGGTCATTTGAGACAAAACTTGCAGACTCCCATAGCCTGGGACTGGCAGGGAAGGTAGAAATAGTGTAGTATTGATCTGGCCTAGAAGCCACCTCAGACCCTCTCATATGTTCTTCTCATTTGCCTACCTCTGTGCCTTTATTCTTGATGTTTATTCTTCAAAGATACCTACCCCCACGTCTCCACCTGCACACCTCCTCAACTGGTTGTGGAGCACATGGATATCCCAGACTAAGTCACTCCAAAAATGCAAATAACTCCTTGCAAAGGTTGCTCCACCTTCTCTGCCTGTAGTGGACTCACCCAACAAAGCCCAACAGTGTTACACACGGAGTAGCTAGCGACACTCATTCAGACATGGTTAATGAGCCCCTGTTAAGTGTGAAACTATGTTAGGAGGTAGAGGATATGCACAAAACTAATGTCCTCATTTCCAGGGAGTTTATAGACAGTTAAACAGCCGCAGCTATCCAAGGAGTGTTGCAACCGTGGTAGTAGAGGATGCTATGGTAGTACAAGGCAAGGATACCCGTCAGATCGAAAAGGTCAAGAAAGCTTTTTGAAGAGGAGATACATGGATTCTTCAAGGATGATAAGGAGTTAACTGGCGCCATTGTGAAATGAAAACATAGAGCTGCCATCACTCTGGGGAGCATGTGTTTTTACAGTAAGGCACCTTTAGAAACAGTAGCTGCTGGGGACACCAGGCAGTAAGGGCTGCCTAGCAGCTGCAACTGAAAAGTTCACAAAATTGGAGTGGGAGTTTATTGACCAAAGGTCAAAGGAAGGGGAAAGGGAGCTGAAGCTTTCCTAGGGTCAGTGAAAGGGAGGACTGCCAGTAAGTTTGGGGGAAGGGAATTTACGAAATAAAGGGAAAGAAACCTGAGATAAAGGATGGGGAATTACAGCCTTTGAAGCTCTCTCATTACTAATTATGACTGGTGGTCAATCCATCAGAAATAGGAGTACGAAAAACTTCATTTTATGCAAATGTCCCTTGAAATGCAAACTAAAGAGACAAAAGTAAGAAAACACAACAAAAATAGCAGTTTCCTATCCAGCAGTAATTTCTTTAAAAAAATTCAGTTAAAGGGGTGGGGAAAAAATCTCTTTACAGTAGGTTGCAAAGCATAGTCTATGTAGATATTTATTTACGACTCTCTGAATCCTGTCTTTTGAAACATTGCTCCAAATTCTATCTTTTAAAACATTACTCTCTAAAATATAATAGACCTTATAAGCTTCTTCACTCTGTAATATTTAATTTCAACAGAACAGGCACCTAGAGCTCTCCAATGCAAAGGAAACTTTCTTTTAAAAGTCAAAATGACTGCTCTGAGAGGAAAAAAAAAAACTGTGTATGTGAGGTCTCCTGCTTTGGAACTTAGAAAGGAAAATGAGTAGGCTTAAAGATAGTGTGCTTGATTCCAAAAATGGTACTGTGAGGCTGAATATTTCTTCATTGTGGATTGCGGGAAACGTGCTTTGTTCTGTTATGTTTAATTCTGAGATTAAAAGCAATAGTTAAAACATGACAGTGAGGATCTTTCTGCTCTGTTATATTACAGCTCACTTATTTCCCTCCAAATATTAAACAATGCCAAAAAAACTTTTAGTTATTTGGGATGAGATCCATTTTCACTTTACTCTTGTCCTTTTTTGGTTGCGAGATGACAGTTTAATATTCCAGGCTCCAAACCAGAGCTTGGCAAATGGATTAAAAAAAAAAAAAGTTAAATACTATAGGGAAGAAAAAGGTGTGCAATTAATTTTCCATGAGAAACTGTGTAACTGGTGCTAAAGATGGCTATGTTTATCATCTATTTATCTAATATAATGCTTGGAATTTTTTTAGGACACCATAGCACAAATATAATTTTATTAGTTAACCCTTGGTTAACCCTAGTTAAACCTTGGTTTAATTGACTTGTTATATTTCATTTCAGCGCCTCTTTAAAAGTTGATATTTAATTCCCTGGAATTAAGTGCAGGATAATATAGTGACTGAAAATACAAGTTCAAGAATCAAATATGATTTTAAATCTCACTCATGATTCATAAATTGTGTTGCCTTGGAAACATTATTTAACCTTTCTCAGCTCTAGTTTTGTCATTGTTAAAAGTATTAATATTAATAATATGAAATGGATATTGCATTCTTCTGAGGATTAAGTAACATAAACTATATGAGACAGCTGCTACAGACGAACTTTTAGTAAATAGCAACTATTATTATCATTGCTAAATGAATGCTCTATTCTGAAGATTTAGAAAGGTTTCCTTTTCCTTTGTGTCCACACACAGTATTTTTCTAGACATCTCTGTACTTCATTTCTTTGCACATAAATGTCAACCTAAATATGTGGATAACATCATAGCTAGTTCAAGGAATTAAACACAACATTTTGATCAAATGATGGCTTTTGGATGTGTGCAACCTACTTAAAAGCTAAAAGTTGGTAACTAAGACCACACTCAGAAATTGCTCCATCACAAACTTTCATGCACACCTCAAAAGAAATCAAACACACCAAAAAGACCCAGCTGCCTTTCTTAACACCAAACGTGGTAGGGAAAGCAGTCAGTGACTAGCTTCAAACCTTTCTTTCAAATCCTAATTTAAAAGAAATGACTATAGCCAGGAGAAATTCCAGTTCTGAAAATGCTACATGCCACTGATACATAAGGAAAGGCTAAGTGAGTGGAGATACATTCTTAGTCTAATGACTTTGGAAAATACCTGTAAAATCATGCTCTCTAAGATCATTGTTTTATTCACCAAAATTTGGGGGCATTATTATACATGACAGGCCCTTGGATAGCTCTGAATCTGTAATAAGTATTGAAATATATGCTCCTAACCCACGCTATCAAAGTGAGGGGGAACTAGAAATTTACAGGCATTAACACACTAATTTTTCTTGAAGAGATCTCTAGTCTTTCCCATTCTGTTCTTTTCCTCTATTTCTTTGCATTGGTCACTGAGGAAGGCTTTCCTATCTCTCCTTGCTATTCTTTGGAACTCTGCATTCAGATGCTTATATCTTTCCTTTTCTCCTTTGCTTTTCACTTCTCTTCTTTTCACAGCTATTTGCAAGGCCTCCTCAAACAGCCATTTTGCTTTTTGGCATTTCTTTTCCATGGGGATGGTCTTGATCCCTGTCTCCTGTACAATGTCGTGAACCTCCATCCATAGTTCATCAGGCACTCTGTCTATCAGATCTAGTCCCTTAAATCTATTTCTCACTTCCACTGTATAATCATAAGGGATTTGATTGAGGTCATACCTGAATTGTCTAGTGGTTTTCCCTACTTTCTTCAATTTAAGTTTGAATTTGGCAATAAGGAGTTCATGATCTGAGCCACAGTCAGCTCCTGGTCTTGTTTTTGCTGACTATGGAACTTCTCCATCTTTGGCTACAAAGAATATAATCAGTCTGATTTCGGTGTAGACCATCTGGTGAGGTCCATGTGTAGAGTCTTCTCTTGTATTGTTGGAAGAGGGGGTTTGCTATGACCAGTGCATTCTCTTGGCAAAACTTTATTAGCCTTTGCCCTGCTTCATTCTGTACTCCAAGGCCAAATTTGCCTGTTACTCTGGGTGTTTCTTGACTTCCTACTTTTGCATTCCAGTCCCCTATGATGAAAAGGACATCTTTTTGGGATGTTAGTTCTAGAAGATCTTGTAGGTCTTCATAGAACCATTTAACTTCAGCTTCTTCAGTGTTACTGGTCCGTCTAGTCAAGGCTATAGTTTTTCCATTGGTCATGTATGGATGTGAGAGCTGGACTGTGAAGAAAGCTGGGCACCAAAGAATTGATGCTTTTGAACTTCGGTGTTGGAGAACACTCTTGAGAGTCCCTTGGACTGCAAGGAGATCCAACCAGTCCATTCTGAAGGAGATCAGTCCTGGGTGTTCATTGGAAGGACTGATGCTAAAGCTGAAACTCCAAAACTTTGGCCGCCTCATGCGAAAGGTTGACTCACTGGAAAAGACCCTGATACTGGGAGGGATTGGGGGCAGGAGGAAAAGGGGACAACAGAGGATGAGATGGCTGGATGGCATCACCGACTCGATGGACGTGAGTCTGAGTAAACTCCGGGAGTTGGTGATGGACAGGTAGGTCTGGTGTGCTGTAGTTCATGGGGTCGCAAAGAGTTGGACACGACTGAGCGACTAAACTGAACTGAACTGAACTGGGTACACATTAGTGCTCTGGTGGATCAGCTGGTCAAGAATCTGCCTACAATACAGGAGACATGGGTTCAATCTCCAGGTTGGAAAGATCCCCTGGATGAGGGAACTAACCCACTCCAGTATTCTGGCCTGGTGAATTCCATGGACTGTATAGTCCATGGGGTCATAAAGAGTCGGACACGCCTGAGCGACTTTCACTTTCAACACACTAATATAGTGTATGTAATGAGTTCTGTAATAAGGAAAATAGGGAATGCACACTATAAGAATACATTTGCATTTGATTCCAGGCAAAATGTTGCATAGTGGTGGACTTTAGTCAACCAATCAATGCACATTAATTGAGAACTGGTATTAGTGACTTGGGAACTCCCTGTAGCTCAGATGGTAAAGAATCTGTCTGCAATGATGGAGACCTGAGTTCAATCCCTGGGTTGGGAAGATCCCCTGGAAAGAGAAATGGTAACCCACTCCAGTATTCTTGCCTAGAGAATGCCATGGACAGACCATGGGGTTGCAAATAGTAGGACATGACTGATAATGAGTGGTTTGAGAATGGGAAAGTGATACAGAAAAATAACCCCTGTGATTTCTGATGGGCCTCCTCACAAGCCACATCAAGTAAGTAAACAATCTAAATAGAAGTTTCAGTATAAGAAAATGTGGCTTCAGGCTGAGTTCCGTAGCAACTTCATTTTTCTACTGGTTGTCATCTTTAAATTCTCTCTGTGTAAAAACTGAATATAGCCATCATGTTGAAATTCTATCAAACAAGAAAAATAATTATTATAGCCCAGAGCTTCAGCCCTCAAAGACTTTCAGTTATAATTTTAGTTGCAGAGATTAGTTCAATCTCAAGAATGAAATCAAATCCATCCCACCAGAGGAAACTGAGATTCTTGACTAGTTAAATATTTACAAACTCTAACAATAGATTTTTGAAGAAGATGTGTCAATTCAGCATTAGCTTAGTGCTAGCCCTTTGGAAGTTGTGATGCTATATGTTTGTTTCTTAGCTTCTGATTTTCTAAGTCCATCTCCATCAACTAGTTAAAACAAAACATATTTCTAAAATGTTGATGGGCGAATAAACCTTAATTTTGCTAGTCATCTCCCTGAAGGACTCTACTGATATGTCAGGAAACTATCCACACAAAAGGAGACTTGTTAATGATATTCTTACAAGGCTATCAAGACCGGAGAACAGTTTATTCCCTCTTCAGCCTTACTGCTGATCTTCCAATCTCAATCAATAAAAAAGGGTTTTGGCTTATTGACTAGCTGTGCTTTATCTGGTCAAAAAGGAAGATAAATCTTGCACATATATGAAACTTGGTATATTTGGCAGATATTTTTATCCCAATATAAGCCATTTAGCCAATGACAAGGATTGAAATAAATGTGAAATGGATATGAAATTAATGCATATCTATACATGTTTATATACCCAAAATACAATCTCCTTAAACATCTTAAATCTTGCCTAAAATAAGGTAACGGATTACAAGTAAAATTTATACAGATAATCTCACATGCACACACACAAGCTTGGTGAAGGGCATAAACTGGGCATGAGAAAAGTAGAAAAAATTAAGAAAGCAGTTATTTTTTATTGAGGCTCCAGTTAAGAAGCCCTCCTAAAGTCCATCACATGAGAGACTAAATATGTAGCACAATGAATTAAAAATTGAGAGGAGCACATTTTGAAAATGTTCATGAATAAAACAGGGCAGAAGAATATGTAGGAGTCAGAACTTTATTTTCACCAAGCTCTATTTAAAACCAAAAGTTTACTTTCACAGTGAAATATTTATCTACCTTTATGCTGTGTTTAGAAGAATATCTCGAATACCCAAAGCAATCTTGAGAAAGAAGAATGGAACTGGAGGAATCAACCTGCCTGACTTCAGGCTCTACTACAAAGCCACAGTCATTAAGACAGTATGGTACTGGCACAAAGACAGACATATAGATCAATGGAACAAAATAGAAAGCCCAGGGATAAATCCACACACCTATGGACACCTTATCTTCGACAAAGGAGGCAAGAATATACAATGGAGAAAAGACAGTCTCTTTAACAAGTGGTGCTGTGAAAACTGGTCAACCACTTGTAAAAGAATGAAACTAGAACACTTTCTAACACCATACACAAAAATAAACTCAAAATGGATTAAAGATCTAAACGTAAGACCGGAAACTATAAAACTCCTAGAGGAGAACATAGGCAAAACCCTCTCCGACATAAATCACAGCAGGATCCTCTATGACCCACCTCCCGGAATACTGGCAATAAAAGCAAAAATAAATAAATGGGACCTAATTAAACTTAAAAGCTTCTGCACAACAAAGGAAACTATAAGCAAGGTGAAAAGACAGCCTTCAGAATGGGAGAAAATAATAGCAAATGAAGCAACTGACAAACAACTAATCTCAAAAATATACAAGCAACTCGTGCAGCTCAATTCCAGGAAAATAAACGACCCAATCAAAAAATGGGCCAAAGAACTAAATAAACATTTCTCCAAAGAAAACATACAGATGGCTAACAAACACATGAAAAGATGCTCAACATCACTCATTATCAGAGAAATGCAAATCAAAACCACAATGAGGTACCATTTCACACCAGTCAGAATGGCTGAGATCCAAAAGTCTACAAGCAATAAATGCTGGAGAGGGTGTGGAGAAAAGGGAACCCTCCTACACTGTTGGTGGGAATGCAAACTAGTACAGCCACTATGGAGAACAGTGTGGAGATTCCTTAAAAAACTGGAAATAGAACTGCCTTATGACCCAGCAATCCCACTGCTGGGCATACACACCGAGGAAACCAGAATTGAAAGAGACACGTGTACCCCAATGTTCATCGCAGCACTGTTTATAATAGCCAGGACATGGAAGCAACCTAGATGTCCATCAGCAGATGATTGGATAAGAAAGCTGTGGTACATATACACAATGGAGTATTACTCAGCCATCAGAAAGAATACATTTGAATCAGTTTTAATGAGGTGGATGAAACTGGAGCTGATTATACAGAGTGAAGTAAGCCAGAAAAAGAACACCAATACAGTATACTAACACATATATATGGAATTTAGAAAGATGGTAACGATAACCCTGTATGCGAGACAGCGAAAGAGATGCAGATGTATAGAACAGACTTTTTGACTCTGTGGGAGAGGGACAGGGCAGGATGATTTGGGAGAATGGCATTGAAATATGTATAATATCATATAAGAAACAAATCGCCAATCTAGGTTTGATGCAGGATACAGGATACTTGGGGCTGGTGCACTGGGCTGACCCAGAGGGATGGTATGGGGAGGGAGGTGAGAGGGGGGTTCAGGAGTGCTTATGTACACCCGTGGTGGATTCATGTTGATGTATGGCAAAACCAATACAGTATTGTAAAGTAAAAAAATTTAAAAAATAAATTAAAATAAAAGAATATAAGCTTTTTATGTATCATGAAGACTACTCTCATAGTCTAAAGGCAGTGTTTCTTTAGATCAAAGCAGAATAATAGAGAATAATTGTGACATTTGAGGACATAGGTGGGTCCAGATGATTTGCAAGCTGCTATGTTAGAGCAGTACCAAAGAGGCAACCAGTGCCAGAGGTACCAGATGCTTATGAATTGCTTCAACCTTAAGATACCCTTGGGTTGCAAGATCACACACAAATGAGATTAATCACATGTGCCTTAAATGTGACCCTACTCCCAAAAGAACAAGTTCTCAAGAATTTATCAAACTATAACCAAAAAGAATGTCAATCAAAGTTTTTTTAGGATAAAGTATTGGGTTGCTCCAGAGTTAGACTGAAAAAAAAAATTCAGTCTTTGTGATGAAATTAAATTATTTTTTTAATCAACAAATATTCATTTTCTGTTACACTGCAAACATTTTACTTGATGGGATATGCAAATATGTTTGTGCCCTCATGGAACTTAAAGTTTAAGTCTTTAATGACCTTCTCTTTCTCTCTCTCTCTTTCTGTATATATATACATATATATATGTATATATATACACACACACACATATATACACACACACCATTTACATATTTTCCCCCTGTATGTGTATGTGCAGAACTCAGTGCCTAGACTGTGCAGCTGTATTTTATTGGGTAAACTGGAGGTAGAGAATGGGTACTTACTCATATGTTTTGAAATTCAACATTTTGGAGCCATGGCACTGTGCTAAACTTTACTGATTCAAATCAGTAAACTAAACTAAAATGTTGTTCAGTTGGCCACTCACTGATATAAGCAGGAAGCTTAGCTCATTTGCTTATACAACTCATAGCTTCTAAATATTGGATATTAATATAATATCAAGACAAAGATGTGGCTCCTGATATAGAGGGGCTCAGAATCAAATTAGAAGATCAATAACAGAATATGGAAGGAGGAATACATTTTGACTGGATGTTCAGGAAGGGCTTCCCAGAGAAGCAAAATTTTGGCTGAGATTTGGAAGATGAGTTCAGAATCCCATGCATAAAAGAAAAAGAAGACAAACAAGAATCCTTAAAACAGTGCTCTAGGAAGGGCGTGCAAGCTATACATGCATAGAGATCTAAAAATGTATGTGTGGCATGATTGAGAATTGGGAAAACAGCCACATGCTGTCCATCACAATTAAATGAATAGATTAAGGAGAGATAGGAGATGTGTTTTAGAAACGATGTTGCTGCTGCTACTGCTAAGTCGCTTCAGTCGTGTCCGACTTTGAGCGACCCCATAGATGGCAGCCCACTAGGCTCCTCTGTCCCTGGGATTCTCCAGGCAAGAATACTGGAGTGGGTTGCCGTTTCCTTCTCCAATGCATGAAAGTGAAAAGTGAAAGTGAAGTCCCTCAGTCGTGCCCGACTCTTAGCAACCCCAGGGACTGCAGCCTACCAGGCTTCTCCATCCATGGGATTTTCCAGGCAAGAGTACTGGAGTGGGGTGCCATTGCCTCCTCCGAGAAACGATCTTAGGGGTGCATTTTATTTATGTATGTATTTATTTTTTAAGATTTATTTATTTCTGGCTGCACTGCCTCTTCATTTCTACACAGACTTTCTCTAATTATGGTGAGCAAGGGCTTCTCTTGTTGCAGAACATGACCTCTAGAGTACAAGCTCAGTAGTGGTGGTACACGGGCTTAGTTGCCCAATGGCACGTGGGAATCTCCTGAAGCAGGGATCAAACTCATGTACCCTGCACTGGCAGGTGTACTCGCAACTACTGGACTACCGAGGAAGCCCAGGATGCATTTTAAATAGCAAAAAGATAAGCTCAAGAACATGGTCATACTTTATGAAAAGAAAGAAACCACAAGCCTATTTTGAACAAAGCTATTTCATGATCATACTCACTCCAGTATTCTTGCCTGGAGAATCCCCATGGACAGAGGAGCCTGGCAGGCTACAGTCCGCGGGGTTGCAGAGTCAGACATGACTAAAGTGACTTGGCACGTAAGCATTTCATGATCATAGGCTGAAGTGGGAAGTGAAGAACCAACTACAATGTTAGAACAATTTTTCTGATTAAGGACAATGAATGTCTCACACTTGGTCCAAGACATAGTAAACCCTCAATAAATATTTGTGAATGAGTGAAAAAGAATGTGAATGAGTGATAGTGAAGATAAATTTAAGACTCATTACCCAAATAAAACTTATGCGATTTCAGGAGTTATTTGACGCAAGAGGTAAAGGAGTAACAGGAGAAAGCAATGAATCCAAGGTTTCAGGATAAGCTAAGCGGAGAGCTTCTATTCCCTTTGAGATGTGGATCAAGATGAGAAGATGGTTATGACGGGTGGTGAAAAGGCGTTAGAACATGTTCTTCACTTTCTATCCAAAAATTCACTTGCCGTTACTAATCTTCTATACTAACCTGATTTCACACAATACAAAAAGTAAAAATGCTGAGCTCCAGAAAAACACATTAATTAAATTGGTTCAGCGATATGTTCATTTCAAATGAGAAAACCGATCTAATGGAAAAGAGTTTTCTTTACTCTGGTGAATTTTCTGGAAACAGTCTCCTTGAAAAGTTCCAGGTTATCTTTCATTTCAAGATACTCAAGAATGGCCTTCCTAGATATCCACTCAGAGTTTTAAAATTATCCAAGCAACTTTATGGTCTGGTAAACTTCAAGCTATTTTCCAGGGTAAGTGTTGGATAGAGTTAATGCTTCTGTCTTTTTGAAAACCCGATTATGTAGTGATGCATAAATAAATACCCTTATTTAAAATCACCTATTATTTGACAGCATTTTGACAGTATATTGCTAAAATCAGCCCAAACATCTTTAAGAAAAAGACAAAGAAACATTTATTGATCAATTATTATGTTCAAGACTTTTTTTTGCTGTTTGCATACAATATGCCAGTTGTCTTTACTCCAGTTCTGTGAGCTAGTCCCTGTCATATAAAAGCTCTTCTGCTTTTATTACTAATAACATGTCCAATGTTGCATACTCTATATGTAATAGAGCTTGGATTTATTAAATGAGAGAATGATTGATTTATTCTCTCATTCATTCAACAATTATTACTAAACATCTGCTTTTAGCATCATTGGAACTCAAATCTACTTGATAGCAAAGCTCACATCCTAATTTTTTATTTACATGATTGTTTTCACTTCCATTTTTATTTTTATACATGCTGATGTTTTAAAAGCAAATTCAGCAGAGCTTTTTACAATGGCATCTCTAACAGTGTCTGGTGCATTGTACTCTATTGTTTATCAATGATCTTTTCAGTCATATCTGAACATACGGAAGCTAATTCCAATAATTAAAAATATTCTTATTTAAATAAACCTCCAAAACCTGAATTTTCACAGTCATTTATATACATGTCTACTTTGGATAATACATAAAAATTGACTAGTGTTGCTAAATATTTTAACAAATTGATAGGATGTGCTTACTGTTAACACATTCATTTCTTTTATTTTTAATTGGAGGATAATTGCTTTACAATGTACACAATCAGCCATAAGTATACATATTTCACTCACTCTTGAAACTCCCTCTTGAAACTCCCTCCCATACCCTGACCCCATCCCACCCCCTCTAGGTTGTCACAGAGAACCAGGTTGAGCTGCCTATGTTATACAGAAACTTCCCACAAGCTAGCTATTGCAAACACATTCACTGCTTGATTATCTGTTTTCTTCGCAAATGCTTCAAGTGGCTTTTAAAAATGTTTCAGTGCTTCATAAAGGTAAAACAGGAGCAATTAAGTAATACATAGATTAAGGATTAGTTCTCTCAGTTCAGTTCAGTTCAGTTGCTCAGTCGTGTCCGACTCTTTGTGACTCCATGAATCGCAGCACGCCAGGCCTCCCTGTCCATCACCATCTCCCAGAGTTCACTCAGACTCACATCCATCGAGTTGGTGATGCCATCCAGCCATCTCATCCTCTGTTGTCCCCTTCTCCTCCTGCCCCCAATCCCTCCCAGCATCACAGTCTTCTCCAATGAGTCAACTCTTCACATGAGGTGGCCAAAGTACTAGAGTTTCAGCTTTAGCATCATTCTTTCCAAAGAAATCCCAGGGCTGATCTCCTTTAGAATGGACTGGTTGGATCTCCTTGCAGTCCAAGGGACTCTCAAGAGTCTTCTCCAACACCACAGTTCAAGTTCTCTAGATGAACGAATATTTTCTAATCTACATATGATTCAGTATTTTTCCCCAGGGAATGAGACACATTTCTAGAAATTGAGAAAAGGATTTTCTTGAATTTATCCCATTTGATGTAGACAATCTCTCCCCAATTCTTATCCTGGGAGCATCAGTTCAGTTCAGTTCAGTTCAGTCGCTCAGTCACATCAGACTGTTGCGACCCCATGAACCACAGCATACCAGGCCTCCCTGTCCATCACCAACTCCCGGAGTCCACCCAAAACATGCCTGGGAGCATAAGCATATCTACCTGGTGAAGCCAGCACCCTTCTTCTTTCATTGTTTCATGAGCATACTGACACATGAGGAGGAACACTTAAAAAAAATAGATGTACTCTTTCCTCAGATCTGGTGGTGAACTTAAATACATAATTAATTGTTGAACTAATACTAACCCTGAATAAGGGTTCAGAGTGAGAGATTATAGTGTGCTATACTATATGCTCTGAGAATGCAGATATAGGCCAATTACTTTGCAAAAGGATAAGGAGAATGAGGAGAACAGGTGAAAACATTATGAATTTTTTAAATAATACTGATGGTGATAGCATTAAAATTTTAACCCTAACATAATTATGCATGTGATATAGAAGGATAGAAATTAAAAATTCCAGAATACCTGCAGCCCCCCACCAGCAAGCCAGCACCAGTCTAGTATTTGCTGGGTCCTAGCCCCACCCACCAGCAAGCCTGAGCTGGCTTCAAGACCAGTCTCACTCCCCAGTAAGTAGACACCAGTTGCAGCACAACTGCAGCCCTGCAGCCTTCAGACACAGCCCGCCACAAGCAGGCTAGCACCGGCCCTGGTACTGGCTGGACCCTCACCCCACCCGCTAGAAGGCCAATACAAGCTTTGGACACCCCACACCCAGGAGTCTCTGCCCAGGAACAGTCCAAGACCAGCTCTGGGACCCTGGGCCCTGCAACCAGGCTCCAAAACCCATTTCTGCCATCCAGTGAACTAGCCCTGGCCTGGAAACCTGGTTTCACTCACCAAAAGGCAGGCACCAGCCCCGGAGTCTCCTGGACCTTGACTCTGCATACCAGTGAGCCAGCACTAGCCCTGGGAGTCCCTGGGGTTCTGCAGCCAGCTGCCTCCTGTCTGGCCCTGCCAACCAGCAGCCAGCAGCCTCCATACAAGCCAAAGTGTACCAGCCAAGTGGACATAGGGCCAACCAAGCCTACCAGACCACCCATAGTAGTCAGGCCACCAAATAGAAGGGCCCATGTAGCACACACAGGTAGGGACGGGGAACTCCTAGAGCATATCACTCTGGTGATAAAAGGGGAGTATGCTGCAGGATATACGGGACATCTCCTTCAAAAGGCCACTTCTCCAAGGCTGGGAAATGTATTAACCCACCATATATAAAACAGTTAGACACAGGGAGGTGACAGAGGAGTATGTTGCAAACAGAGGAACAAGATAAAACCTCAGAAGAACTAAGTGAAATGGAGATAGGCAATATACTCAAGGAAGAGATCAGAGTAATGACTGCAAAGATGATCACAGAACTCAAGAGAAGAATGGGTGCACAAAGAGAGAAGCTGAAAGTTTTAACCAGGCGTTATAAAATATAAGGAGCAACCAAACAGAGATGAGGAATACAACAACTGGAATGAAACATACACTAGACGGAATCAAAAGTGGACTAAATGATACAGAGTAATGGCACATGAGCTGAAACGCGTAGTAGTGAAGATGATTAACACTGAACGGAAAAAAGGAAAAGAAATGAGGAGAGTTTAACAGAATTCTGACATCAAGTGCCCGAATATGTGCATTCTAGGGATTCCAGAAGGAAAAGAGAGAAAGGGGCTAAGAACATATTTGAAGACATAATAGCTGAAAACTTCTCTAACCTGGGAAAGGAATCAGACACCCAAGCCCAGGAATCAGAGAGTCCCCAACAGGATTAACCCAGAGAGGAATACAGAAAGACAAACACTGTAATTAAAATGGCAAAAACTAAAGATAAGGAAAGAATATTAAAAGCAGCAAGTGGTGGGACTTCACTGGTGGTCCAGTCTGTAGACCCCACACTCTCCCTAGCAAGAGCTTGGGTTTGATCCCTGGTCAGGAAAATAATATCCAGCATACTGCATGGTGAGGCCAAAAAAAAAAACCAAAAAATTAAAGCAAAACAAAAATCTGACAAAAGTGATGAGCTATATACAAGGAAGCTCTCCTGAGGATATCAGCTGACTTTTCAGAAAAATAATGTAGGCTAGGAGGGAATGGCATGATGTATTTCAAGCGCTGGAAGAGAAGAACCTACAACCAAGAATACTCTATGCAGCAAGGCTCTTAGACTTGATGGAGAGGTGAAAAGCTCCACAGACAAGCAAAAGCCAAAAGAATTTAGCACTAGCTTTCCAAGAATGTTAAAGGAACTTCTTTAAGTGGGAAAGAAAGGATATAATGAGAAACATGGAAATTACAAAAGGAAGAAAGCTCATTGGTAAAGACAAAGACAATAGCAATACAAAAATTTTGTATTTTTTATAACTTCATTTCTTTATAATTTCTCAATTTTCTACCTCAGAAGTTGGGGGGAAAAAAAAAACCTCATACCTAAACCTGACACAAAAAGAAACTAGGAAAAAAGAAGTAATAAAACTCAGTTAGTAGAAAGAAAGAAATCATAAAGATCACAGCAGAAATAAATAAAATAGAGACTAAGAAAAGAATAGAAAAGATCAATAAAATGAAGAGCTGTTTCTTTGAAGAGATAAAATTGATAAATCTTTATCCAGACACATCAATAGAGGATTCAAATCATTAAAATCAGATATAAAAAAGGAGAAATTACAACCCACACCACAGAAATACAAAGGATCATAAGAGACTACTATGAAAAACTATATGCCAATAAAATGGACAACCTAGAAGAAATTCCTGCTGCTGCTGCTGCTGCTGCTAAGTCGCTTCAGTCATGTCCGACTCTGTGCGACCCCATAGACAGCAGCCCATCAGGCTCCCCGGTCCCTGGGATTCTCCAGGCAAGAACACTGGAGTGGGCTGCCATTTCCTTCTTCAATGCATGAAAGTGAAAAGTGAAAGTGAAGTCATTCAGTTGTGTCTGACTCTTAGCGACCCCATGGATTGCAGCCTACCAGGATCTTCCATCCATGGGATTTGCCAGGCAAGAGTACTGGAGTGGGGTGCCATTGCCTTCTCCAGAAGAAATTCCTAGAAATGCACAATCTCCCAAGACTCAATCAGGAAGAGTAGAGATCAAACCAGTCAGTCCTAAAGGAAATCAACCCTAACTATTCATTGGAAGGACTGATGCTGAAGCAGAAGCTCCAATACTTTGGCCAGCTAATGCAAAAAGCTGACTCATTAGAACAAACCCTGATGCTGGGAAAGATTAAGGGCAGGAAGAGGAGGCGGCAATGGAATATGAGATGATTGAATGTAATCATCAACACAATGGACATGAGTTTGAGCAAACTCCAGGAAATAGTAAAGGATAGGGGAGCCCAGCATGCTGCAGGTGCGAGGTTGCACAGGACAGCAACTGAACAACAACTTCAGGAAATATGAACAGCTCAATTGCTGCTGAAATTGAAGCAGTAATTTAAAAACTCCAAATAAACAAAAGCCCAGGACCACATGCCTTCACAGGTGAATTCTACCAAACATTCATAGAAGAGTTAACATTTACCCTTCTGAAATTATTCAAAAAATTGCAGAGGAAGGAACCCTTCTGAATTCATTCTCTGAGGCTACCATTACTGTAATACCAAAACCAGAAAAAGATAGCACAAAAAAAGAAAATTACAAGTCAATATCGCTGATAAACATAGATGCAAAAACCCTCAACAAAACACAAGCAAACTGACTCCAACAATACAATAAAAGTTATTACATCATGATCAATAAAATAAAATAATAAATAATAAATAAAATACAATAGTAAAAGGATTACATCATGATCAAGTGGGATGTGGAGAAAAGGAAACACTTGTACCCTGTTTGTGAGAATGTAAATTGTTGCAGCCATTACAGAAAACAGAATAGAATTTCCTCATAAAACTACCATCAGTTCAGTTCAGTTCAGTTCAGTCGCTCAGTTGTGTCTGACTCTCTGCGACCCCAGGAACTGCAGCAAGCCAGGCCTCCCTGTCCATAACCATCTCCCGGAGTTCACTCAAACTCATGTCCATCAAGTTGGTGATGCCATCCAGCCATCTCATCTTCTGTCATCCCATTTTCCTCCTGCCCCAAATCCCTCCCAGCATCAGAGTCTTTTCCAGTGAGTCAACACTTCGCATCAGGTAGCCAAAGTATTGGAGTTTCAGCTTTAGCATTAGTCCTTCCAAAGAACACCTAGGACCAATCTCCTTTAGAATTTACTGGTTGAATCTCCTTGCAGACCAAGGGACTCTCAAGAGTCTTCTCCAACACCAGAGTTCAAAGGCATTATTTCTTCAGCACTCAGCTTTCTTCACAGTCGAACTTCCACATCCATACATGACCACTGGAAAAACCATAGCCTTGACTAGATGGACCTTTGTTGGCAAAGTAATGTCTCTGCTTTTGAATATGCTATCTATGTTGGTCATAACTTTCCTTCCAAGGAGTAAGCGTCTTTTAATTTCATGGCTGCAATCACCATCTGCAGTGACTTTGGAGCCCCCCAAAAAATAAAGTCTAACACTGTTTCCACTGTTTCCCCATCTATTTTCCATGAAGTGATGGGACCAGATGCCATGATCTTCGTTTTCTGAATGTTGAGCTTTAAGCCAACATTTTCACTCTCCTCTTTCACTTTCATCAAGAGGCTTTTTAGCTCCTCTTCACTTTCTGCCATAAGGGTGGTGTCATCTGCATATCTCAGGTTAGTGATATTTCTCCCAGCAATCTTGATTCCAGCTTGTGCTTCCTCCAGACCAGTGTTTCTCATGATGTACTCTGCATAGAAGTTAAATAAGCAGGGTGACAATATACAGCCTTGATGTACTCCTTTTCCTATTTGGAACCAGTCTGTTGTTCCATGTCCAGTTCTAACTGTTGCTTCCTGACCTGCATATAGGTTTCTCAAGAGGCAGGTCAGGTGGTCTGGTATTCCCATCTCTCTCAGAATTTTCCACAGTTTATTGTGACCCACACAGTCAATGGCTTTGGCACAGTCAATAAAGCAGAAATAGAAAGCCACCATATGATCCAGCAATTCTATTTCTTATTATATACTTAAAGAAAACAGAAACACTAATTTGAAAACATACATGCACCCTCAGTGTTCATAGTAGCATTATTTACAATTGCCAAGACATGGAAGCAATCCAATCATACATCAAAAGATGAATGGATAAAGAAGTGGTATGTATATATACAACAAATTGCTATTCAACCATTAAAAAAGAATGAAATTTTGCCATTTGCAATAATATCAATTTGGAAGGTATTATGCTTAGTGAAATGTCAGACAGAGAAAAACAAGTATCCTATGATATTACTTAGATATGGAATCTTAAAGAGCAAAACAAAATAGTGAATATAGCAAAAGGAAACACTCACAGATACAGAGAACAGACTAATTGGTTACCAGTGGGGAAAGGAGAGAAGGGGGATCAGGGCAAGAAAGGGGTAGAATTGAGAGGTATAAACTACTATGTATAAAATAGGCTATGAGGATACATTATACAGCGCAGTATTCTATAATAACTATAAATGAAGTGTAATCTTTAAAAAATCATGAATCACTATGTTGTATACTTGAAACATATAATATTGCATATCAACTATACCTTGAAGGGAAGGAAAGAAGGGAGGAAATGGCAAAAACATGCACAGATTTCATGAAGAAAAATTATGGGCTAGTCTAATTCTATGATTCCCTGTATTCTTGAAAATTAAGGTCTTAAATGTGAATGGTAATATAGGTGAAATATAAAACAAATTAAGTAAAAAATATGTATTCTAAAATTTTATAAGTACTATGAATTCATGAGATATTTTATCTTTAATATGCAGTTACACAAAATATATAATATACATATATTATACTTATATAAAATGGATAAAATGTGTTAGCTCTGACCACTGAAAAGATCTGGTGACAATGACTTACTATGTTGCAGTGAGTCAGCCAAATATTTAATGCTTTTCAGTGAAAATACGTAATACCGTCTGTAGTCTTACCATAGGGATCAAACCTAAGGTAGATTTGGGATAAAGTTCATGAGTTTGACGTGGTGAGTGTTACACAAGTTGAATAGCATAGTAACTATTTGAAAATATGATAGGGAATGTTTTATAAGACTAAAACAAAGATCTGATGACTGTTCGGAAGAGTGTGTAAGGAAAAAAAGAAGCAGACTTCTTGAGGTGTCTTTTTTTAGTCAATGGCCTAAACATAGCTTTCAGTTCCATGGCCTTATATAAAATGTTAAAAATGATTGAGTCTTAAAATCATAAAACAGACAAAAATGTTGGAAACTTCATTTGTACTTCAGATTTAAATAACAACTGCAATATTAAACCTTTGCAACTGTACATTGTACAGTTGTCAACTTTCTCATTTTCCATTACCATTAAATTGTTAATATTTTTCATTTGGAAAGAGATATCAAGTGACTTTGGAAATCCCAGTTAACTGATGGAAGATGAGAATGAAGCCAATTTTCTTAGGCCACCCTACTTTAACACTCTCAGTAGAATATTGAAGGATTCTTTTATGTATATGGGTCAGTGTCCATTTAAGGAGAAATTTCAAATTCTTAGCTTGATTCTGTGGTTTAAGCAACACAAAGGAAATATCACACCAAGATGGACAACAGAGGGTGCCCTCCACTTTGAGCATAAGATGCATTGACTAATCATTTCCTGAATCATTACTAAGTGATGCTTCATAAAATTCTTGGCAACTGAGTCTTTTAAACTGCAACAGATGTGAAATGGTGAGTAATATACTTCCGTATTTTTCTCCCTAAAGGCAGTTGAAATTCAAACAATCAAAGTCAAAGCAAAGGCAAACTGACTACACTTAATTAAATTTTGATGCCAATGGAAAGCCTTATATAATATCTGGAGATGTTAACAAAAAGCGCTTTGCAAAATGAAATCAGCAGCTACTTGGTGTTAACTGATTTCCAAGTCAGGAGTAAGGGGACACAAAGAGTAAGAAAACCTTCATGCTGATGGCAACAGCTGGCTTCCAGGGAAATGTCATTCTTAACAAACAGTGCCTTTGCTAATTGCTTATTTTAGATTTTTCCACTGAGCAGTTACAGATTCCCCATACAATTTACTAGGAAAACATTTACTTAAACCCTCCTTGACTTTTCAG
This sequence comes from Capra hircus, assembly GCF_001704415.2. NCBI lineage: Eukaryota > Metazoa > Chordata > Mammalia > Artiodactyla > Bovidae > Capra > Capra hircus. Next base: position 12,882,750 of record NC_030814.1, on the reverse strand, counting down.
TGAAATAACAATAAAAGGTATCACCTCTGTTACTTACATTGAACAAAATGCTTTCAGCAAAATTATTCTATATTCTCAGTAAACGAATTTCTCACAAGGGATCAAAGTCCTTATGTAGGGTAAAAATAATCAACCATTTTATTTTCAATATGGTTTGTTAACAGTTGCTTTCACAAGCAAAATGAAGCAAAGTCGCTATAGATTTCAGATGAAGAACTTATCTGAAAATAATGTAAACAGCTGGCAAACTTCCCAATTTCACCGAGAGTCACGTGCTAAGGGCATTGCAATATTTGTACATCCTTCCTGCTCCTCCTGCCACCACTAAGCTCCCAGTACATGCGCGCGTGCACACACACAGCACTGGAATCAAAAAATTATGAGAACAATGTTCTGGGAGCTTCCTCAAAATTTCTGGTAGCCGTTTGCCTTATCTAGGTATGTAAATTACGGACTGTGTCAAAGCAAGACCATCTCCATGACTTTCACTTAGAGTAGAATTTCTATTAATTTCAGGTTATCCCAGACATATCCTTAACACTGTTAAGAATGTACACCCATGGTAAAGTATTTCTTAACAGAACAGATGGTTCTCAACTTTTCCATGGATAGGGTTCTCACTTTAACATCAAAATTTTTTCAGCCTCTAATCATGCTGATAGTTATATTTTTATCATCAAATGATAAAGAATTACATTAATGACAAAAAAGTTAGCAAATATCCAATATTATTTTAATGATTTATATTTTATTCATAATACTAATACCTGTATATACTTGAAAAATAATACAATATTTATTCCATTTTAATGATATTTTTCACATTAGAATTTGCAAGTATTAAAAAACAAGTAACTGTCTATTCCTTACTTTTACTCTTCCCATTTATTGTCAATAGAACCAATACTATTTTTCAAAGGGTTCATTTCTGTCTTAGGATCTTTCATGGGACAAGAGAGAATTCAGTGGAGACATAAAGCACTATGGGCAACAATGAAGCTGTTTTCTCATTCAGTTTCAGGGACTCCATCAGGCATTCTACAGACCTAGGCTGAAGCAGGCCATCTGACCCTTTATGCCTCTTCAAAATGCTACTTCTATCTTCCTAATGACATATGCATCATTCATTTGTAGCTGAATAGACATCTGGACACATCTAAGGTCTCTTGACCCATTCAGTCTCTCCCCAAGTTAAGCCTCCCAAGAGAGACCCTGTTTTCTCTCCTGGACAATTATTGGAGTTTCCCTTGTAGCTCAGCTGGTAAAGAATCTGCCTGCAGTGCAGGAGACCTGGGTTCAATCCTTGGGTTGGGAAGATCCCCTGGAGAAGGAAATGGCACCCCACTCCAGTATCCTTGCCTGGAAAATCTCATGGACAGAGGAGCCTGGTGGGCTGCAGTCCATGGGGTCACAAAGAGTCGGGCACGACTGAGCGATTAATGCTTACTTACTTATTGCTGCCTGAGTCATCTTCCTAGACACAGGCTGCATCCAATCTCAGAGCCCTCACGAGCCCTTCCCATCTATTTCTTCCTTCTCAACACCTTCTGCAAGTCTTAGCTACTGGGCCAAAAATGAAGATTTAGAGCAAATGCAACTGTGAGGTTGCCCCAATATGAAAAAAATATTCTGAAAGTATTTGCTTAAATGTAAAGTGACCTTTACACTTAAGATCACCTGAACAAATCATTTCGAAACAATGCAATGTCTCTGATTGTAGTTTGCAACCAACACAGGGTGGGGACTGTATCAGAATTAATGTCATCTATTCAAAACATGTCTTTTACTGGTTGTCAGAAAATGTCTCCTCTATGAAGTTTTTAATGGCTCTCTCAGATAGTACAAAATCAAGTTTAAGGAGCTTACGTTTATCAAAATTGTTGTTCAGCTGCAAAGTTGTGTCCAGTTCTTTGTAATCCTGTGAACAGCAGCACTCTAGGCTTCCTTGTCCTTTGCTATATCCTGGAATTTGCTCAAACTCATGTCCATTGAGTCATTGATGCCATCCAGTGATCTCTTCCTCTGTTGACCCCCTCTCCTTGCACTCAATCTTTCCCAGCATTAAAGTCTTTTCCAATGAGTCAGCTCTTTGCATCAGGTGGCCTAAGTATTGGAGTGTCAGCTTCAGCATCAGTCCTTTCAATGAATATTTTGGACTAATTTCCTTTAGGAATGACTAGTTTGATCTTGAAGTTCAAGGGACCCTCAAGAGTCTTCTCCAATACCACAATTCGAAAGAATCAATTCTTCAGTGCTCAGCCTTCTTTATGGTCCAGTTCTCACATACACACATGACTACTGGAAAAACGATAGCTTTGACTAGATGGACATTTGTCAGCAAAGTGATGTCTCTGCTTTTTAATACACTGTCTAGGTTTGTCATAGCTTTTCTTCCAAGAATCAAGTGTATTTTAATTTTGTGGCTGCAGTCACTGTCCACAGAAATTTTGGAGCACAAGAAAATAAAGTCTGTCACTGTTTCTACTTTTTCCCCATCTGTTTGCTGTGAAGTGATGGGACCAGATCCCATGATCTTGGTTTTTTGAATGTTGAATTTTAAGCCAGCCTTTTACTCTCCTCTTTTACCCTCATCAAGAAACTCTTTAGTTCCTCTTCACACTCTATCATTAAAGTGATATCATCTTCATATCCGAGGTTGTTGATATTTCTCCCGGTAGTCTTGATTCCAACTTGTGTTTCATCCAGCCCGGCATTTCACATATTGTACTCTGCATATAAGTTAAATAAGCAGGATGATAACATTATACAGCCTTGATGTACTCCTTTCCCAGTTTTGAACTAGTCTGTTGTTCTGCGTCTGGTTCTAAATGTTGTTTCTTGTTCTGCATACAGGCTTCTCAGGAGACAGGTAAGATGGTCTGGGATTTCCATTTGTTTAAAAATTTTCCAGTTTGTTGTTACCCACCCAGTCAAAATCTTTAGTATGGTCAAAATAAGCCCTAATCTATCTTTTCATCACATCTCTCTCTGTTTAACCTTGTACTGCCTACCATTTTACTACTAAATTACTGAACATTTTAGAAATGTGGCTTCATTTTCTATCTTTCAAATTATTTCTTTTTATAGGTTTCTTTATATATTTCTTTTTATTTCACTTTCATAGGTTTTTTTTTTTTTAACTTTCATTATTCTTTTGGTTTATGTTTCCAGGATATCCTTCCTGATTCCTATTCACCTCTCTTCCTAAATCTTTCTGGCCACTGACGTCCTTTTCATCTTTTATAAACAATTAAAATGTTACTTCTTCTATGGAAACATCTTCAATTTACCAGTAAGAATTGTTGTTTCTTTTTTTCCTCTTGTGTCTCAGAATTTATCACATACACTTTTTTAAAGCAGAAAGCACAGGATAGTCTCTGCCTTGCCGTGGTAATAAACGGGGCCTGAAATCTCAGCAGTTGTCCCAACAATGTTTATTTCTTGCTTACCAGGAAAAAAAAAAAAAAAAAAACTCTGATGTGAGTCTGGTTAACTCCCTAGGGTAGTTATTTCTTTTCTGACTAGGCTGCTTCTAAATTGCGTCCCTGCCCTAGCAACATGAAACTTCCCCAGTCACCGCAACAGGGAAGAATAAACTGGTGGATTGTACAGGGCTCTTGATGCCTTAGTCCAGAAGTGATATGTTCAGAATCCATGGACAAAATTAGTGACATGATCCAACTTAACGCAAGTGGGCCTAAAATAGAGAAGGTGAGTGAATATTAAAGAACACTCATATTAAATACCACAGAGACTTGCTAACATTATAAATATTTATGTATATCATTTGTCATTCGCATATTATGCATATATATACATATATGTCAGAGAAGGCAATGGCACCCCACTCCAGTACTCTTGCCTGGAAAATCCCATGGACGGAGGAGCCTGGTGGGCTGCAGTCCATGGGGTCACTAAGAGTTGGACACGACTGAGCGACTTCACTTTCACTTTCCACTTTCATGCATTGAAGAAGGAAATGGCAACCCACTCCAGTGTTCTTGCCTGGAGAATCCCAGGGACGGGAGCCTGGTGGGCTGCTGTCTGTGGGGTCGCACAGAGTTGGACACTACTGAAGCGCCTTAGCAGCAGCATACATATATGTATATGTATACGTATATCATATGTCATTTGTCAGTTTTTGGTTAGACTGTGTGTTCTTTGAGAGAAAAAACCATTATATTCTTCATTTATACACCCCAGAACTTTAGCCAGCATCACGTGCTGAGTATGACATCAGTGAGCTTTCGTTAGCCTGAACTGAATTAAATCACAAGTGAAGTAAGGTAGTACTTTACCTTTGGGGAGAAGAAACAAATTCTGTTCTCCAACTTCCTTATTGTGTTGTGTTCACACTGACGTGTAAAGGACTCTGTAAGTTTAAGGGAGTTAGCACGAACGATGAAGCCAGACTTCCCAGTTTCAAATCCTGGCACTCTGACTCATTCACTCTATGTCTTTGGGAAAATTATTTAATATATTCGTGAACCAGTTTTCTCAAAAGGCGGCTATAAGCATTAAGAGGGTTAATCAATGTAAAATATAAGAACAGTGCCTAAATGGTAAGGATTTAGCACCTTATATATTTCTATTCATTGCTTACATGAATAAGGTTCCAACGTTTTTCCAACTTTTCTTGGAGTCCAGAGTTCTTTCCATGTTGTATCAAGATCTGTATGACACAGCTCTTGCCAGCCTCACCCACCTCCTTGTCTGCTATTCCCCTCTTTATTAATGGTGCTTCAAGCATTCCAGTCTTCTTTCCGTTTTGATTTGCTTTGCCATTTGTTTGACCATGCCGACTTAACTTCTGCTTTCAGGCTTTTGAACATAGTGTTTCCTAGATTACCGCAGAGCCTCCCCCAACTGGAAAACTGCAGCGCATCTTTTAGGTCTCAGATCAAATTACCTGATTTGATCCGAAATTACCCCATCTAAAGTTGCCAGCTACTCTACTCAGTAATTCTCGAACACACCTCCATATTGTTGTTTTTTTGGTTGATTGCTTTGTCTTCATTGCACTTACTGTGACTTGTAACAATTAAAATGTGTGATCAAGAACTTTTTCTGCCTTCCCAATATATGAATTTGCTTAATAGATATAACTGATTGGTTTATGCATTTATTTACCAATCATTTATGGAGTATTATCATGCATTCTTTTAGATGCTAAGAGTAAGAGATTGTTGATTTTTAGAAACTGTAGTAGCTGTAGATTACATCAGAAAGAACTCAGGTAAACTGTGGATGCTCTACCAGACACTCACACAATGGATTCTCCCTCTCACAGGCAGAGGGACTGAGAACCTAATGCTTCCCTTTCGTTTTGAGTGGTAGACACACTTCTGAAGAGTAGCAGAAGCTGTCACATGAGTTATGATCATGGTTTTGTTACCTTTTTAAAATCTAGATTCTGCAGATAGTTATAGCACCGGAGAGGATGAAAGGATGGCTGTGGGTCAGCAATCATATATCATATGACACCTAAGGAGAGAAAGCTTCAGAAAATTCTTCCAAAATCTGCATCATGTCTTGCTTGAAAAGTTTATACTAAATTTTTTCTGAACACTTTATAAAGTAAAAAATATCATTCAGTAACCCCTTATTTTAAAAAAATACTACTTACATAAACTTGTCAGGAATATAACATGTCTAATTAAAGAGTCTAAATTACCCAAATTAAATGCAAAAACATTTTAATATCTATCCATTGAATCTGCTTCTGCATCACATATTAAAACAATAAAACTTATGATAATTAAAATGCAATAAACAATGTTTCAGGATTGTTGAAAAGATAACGACAGTGCTGCATAAGAGAAAGTGCCATGAATTAAAAATTAGGTGACTTAATTATTTGACCTGAGATTGGTTACTACAGCTTGTTTATGAAATGTCTACATGGTCTTTAAGGTCATTTCATAACCAATCATCTATGAGTGGTGTTTCATTTGCAGAACTCTTGTTATCCTACTGGGCTTCCCTGGCAGCTCAGCTGGTAAAGAATCCACCTGCAATGCGGGAGACATTGATTCACTACCTTTAATTCCTAATACAGGAATTTTTATAGTTGCCAGATATTTTCATAGGTGCTGTATATATTTCATTTATTCCCCACTCAAACCCTGTGATGTAGGTGCTATTAATATCTCCATATTACAGATAGGGAAATTGAGTGACAGAGAGTTTGAGAAGTTTTTGTGTTACATGACTAGCACCAGAAAACACTCAGTCTGACTTCACTGCCTCTACTCTTGACCGCTGTGCTTTGCTTCTTTGCTAAGCACATCACCCATCTTATATCATTTAATATAAAATTGTGTAGTCGTTTCAACCAGGAGTTTTAGAATAGCCAACCAAAACTGATTTAAAAACAAATACTCAGTTCAGTTCAGTTCAGTCACTCGATCGTGTCCGACTCTTTGCGACCCCATGAATTGCAGCACGCCAGGCCTCCCTGTCCCTCACCAGCTCCTGGAGTCCACCCAAACTGATGTCCATCGAGTCGGTGATGCCATCCAACCATCTCATCCTCTGTCGTCCCCTTCTCCTCCTGCCCCCAATCCCTCCCAGCATCAGAGTCTTTTCCAATGAGTCAACTCTTCGCATCAGGTAGCCAAAGTATTGGAGTTTCAGCTTCAGCATCAGTCCTTCCAAAGAACACCCAGGACTGATCTCCTTTAGAATGGACTGGTTGGATCTCTTTGCAGTCCAAGGGACTCTCAAGAGTCTTCTCCAACACCACAGTTCAAAAGCATCAATTCTTCAGCACTCAGCTTACTTCACAGTCCAACTCTCACATCCATACATGACCACTGGAAAAACTATAGCCTTGATGAGACGGACCTTTGCTGGCAAAGTAATGTCTCTGTTTTTAAATATGCCATCTAGGTTGGTCATAACTTTCCTTCCAAGGAGTAAGCGTCTTTTAATTTCATGGCTGCAACCACCATCTACAGTGATTTTGGAGCCCCAAAAAATAAAGTCTGACACTGTTTCCACTGTTTCCCCATCTATTTCCCATGAAGTGATGGGGGGAAAGCAAATAATAGGATAGCCAAATTTAAAACTGATTTAAACATTGACCATATTGTTGTTCCAGATAAAAAAGTTCTCCAGGGCGGTGATGTTATCAGAGGTTCAGGCAGTCCATCTTCTTGTTCTCCCATACTCTGTGCAGTGTTCCCTCTCTCATTGTCAGATGACTGAGACAATTGCAGACCTCACACCTGAAACTGACCCCACTAAGCAAAGAAAGGCAGTATTTTTGTCCATGAATATATTTAGTGGGAGGGGTGGACAATCTTTCCCAGAAGGTATTATGACATTTGCCTCAATTCAAGGGACCAGAACTGGATCATAAAACCTTAATCCGGCTAAAGGAGGGCTGAGAAAGTAAGGATCTGATATTGGGAGCCTCTAGAGTAAGAGACAGACTCTGATGGAAAATGAATGTGTATGTAAAAGAGAGAAGGAGCGTGTAAGCTTGGCCGTGTTGGGAGAGGCGGACCACACACAGTAGGACAGCTGTAGGCAAGCAATCCGCAGTGTCCACCATAAGCAAGTGTTACCGGCCTTATCTTACAGATGGGAAAACAGACTTCAAGTAGCTAAAAGCTTACCCACAGTTACTTAATTAGTAAGGGACAATGTAGGGCTGAAATCCAGATTAAAGTGCTACGGTGAGAACTCTAACTACCATGCTGTACTAACTCCACATTAGCCCATAATGCTGGACATAATGTTTGAGTGCATTTATCCATCTAATGCCCTGGTGGTCCTGCTGTGGTGTGTAACTTGCTGTCTTCATGTTATACTCAGCTTCTCACAAGAGTCATTTTACCTTTGATTGTTGCATGAATCTTTGGCTGCATTTTGTCAGTATTCAACACTATGGCTCTTAATAATTTTCAGTTTCTAAAATTGTATCCTGTAGTAATTTAGACAAAAGAGACAAGTAAAGATATGTATTAAAATCTCAGCTGAGCCTTGTCTGTATAACTAAAACTGAAACATCTTTTTCATTTAAAAGAAAACTGCATAACATGAGAGACCATGGATATTTAAAATAAGTTTTTGTATTTCTTTATTCTAAAATAAAACCACTATATACAGTCATATCATAAGTTTATTACCCTAACTTAGAGTGCATTTTCTTCCAGGCTTTAAAAAAAAAATCTTGCTATATAAATGGAATTATAATTTATATTAACATTTGGTATCTTTATGTTTTACTTAGCATTGTAATAAAAATAATCTTATGCTTGCCATATGTGCTTTAAAAATTATTTAAATGTGCAGTACTTCATCAGAATCATCTTACTTAATCATTCTCTAGTGTTAAACACTGGGTTTTCCATTGTTTTGCTCTTTTAAGTGATGTGTGACTTGCATCTCTATGCATATTTTGAATTATTCTCTTAGACTAGATTCCCAGAAGTGGAATGACTAAGTCCAAGAACATGAAGGGTTTTTCTTATTTTTTTGGCTCTCCATGGCTTCTGCCAAGTTGCTTTCTGAAAGGATGCAGTCAATTTATGGTGTGATCAGTAAGGTATGGGAACACTAATTTCCATGTTCTAACTCTCAGTGTGAAATATATTTTCTAGGTTGATACATCAAAGCAAGCCTACATTTTTGTGATGAGAGAGAGAGAAAGACAGGGATTGAAAGAATCATAGATCCTAAGCCCTCTGCAAATGGCTCACAATTTAGGGGAGACAAGATTAACACAAATAACTGTTGTTAAGATACTGCTGCGGATGCAGAGTGGACAGAGAAACTGTGTGGTGAGGGGAACGTGTGCAGACTATTCCAGAAGCTTGGAAAGGGAGCAAACACTTGAAATACCTCTTTAAAGAGTGAGAAGAAAGATGGGCGGAATGGCTATGGATCTCACAGGTATGAACCAGAGCTCAGAGGGTTGACATGTCAGGACACTTGTTGAAATATGCAAATGTCTGCGGTTTCAGGAGAATCAAGTGGAAGTCAAAGAATGAAAGAAGGAATCCTGGCGAAGTAGAAAAGGTAAAATGCTTGGAGAGCATTAAGTGACATACTAGGAAAGTTAGGTCTACTCCTGGAGGGTATGGGAAACCACTGCACAGTATTAAGGAAGGAGGAGGGCAATAGAAACATTTTTTAAGTCAGTGCCTTTCAATATGCGGCTTACAACAGCAGCATCAGCCGAACCTGGGAAGAAAGAAATACAGATACTCTGGTCCCACAGGAGACTAACTAGGTGAAAACTACAGAAATGGGGTTTAGCAATCTGTATCTTAATAAGTCCTGTAAGAGAGTCTGATGTTCAATAAAGTCTGGAAAGCACTGCCTTAAACCGACACTTGGCATCTGGGTAGAAGGTGGCTTTAGTGGGATATGGTTGAATGCAGGGAGACTAGTCAGGAAGCTGCTGCCAAAGTCAAAAAATGGTGTGTATATGCAGATGACACCACCCTAATGGCAGAAAGTGAAAAACTAAAGAGCCTCTTGATGAAACTGCAAGAGGAGAGTGAAAAAGGTGACTTAAAGCTCAACATTCAGAAAATTAAGATCATGGCATCTGGTCCCATCACTTCATGGCGAATAGATGGGGAAACAGTGGAAACAGTGGCTGACTTATTTTGGGGGCTCCAAAATCACTGCAGATAGTGACTGCTGTAGTGAAATTAAAAGACACTTACACGTTGGAAGGAAAGTTACGACAAACCTAGACAGCATATTAAAAAGCAGAGACATTACTTTGCCAACAAAGGTACGTCTCATCTAGGCTATGGTTTTTCCAGTGGTCATGTATGGATGTAAGAGTTGGACTGTAAAGAAAGCTGAGTGCTGAAGAATTGATGCTTTTGAACTGTAGTGTTGGAGAAGACTTTTGAGAGTCTGTTGGACTGCAAGGAGATCCAACCAGTCCATCCTATAGGAAATCATTCCTGCATGGTCATTGGAAAGACTGAAATTGAAGCTGAAACTCCAATACTTTGGCCACCTGATGCAAAGAGCTGACTCATTGGAAAAGACCCTGATGCTGGGAAAGACTGAAGGCGAGAGTAGAAGGGGACAACAGAGGATGAGATGTTTGGATGGCATCACCAACTTCGTGGACATGAGTTTAGTATGCTCCGGGTATTGGTGATGGACAGGGAGGCCTGGCATGCTGTGGTCCATGGGGTCATGAAGAGTTGGACACGACTGAGTGACTGAACTGAACTGAACTGAACTTTAGCAGTGGGATTGAAACCAATCAGACTGAATGAACTTATGTAGGAAAAGTATGCAAATTGAGAACTTTTAGCTAAGGACAGAATCTGGTAATACACAGATTCTAAAGGGGCAGGCAAAAGGAAAGAGAAAAGATACAGTCAGAGAGGAGGGAAAAGAAAGAAGTGGGTGAGTGTCGCAGAAGCCAAGAGCAGTAGCTCCAGAATATAAAACTGAAAAGCATCTAGTGGATTTTGCAATTAGGGCACCACTTTTAACCTTAGAGAAAGCAATGTAGTATATTATGAATATGGAATCAGAGTAAAAGAAAGAGAAAAAGGAAATGAGACTTACAAGAATGCAAGAGATTGTGGCATGCTACTACTTTGCTGCTGCTGCTGCTGCTAAGTCGCTTCAGTGGTGTCCGACTCTGTGCGACCCCATAGACGGCAGCCCACCAGGCTCCCCCGTCCCTGGAATTCTCCAGGCAAGAACACTGGAGTGGGTTGCCATTTCCTTCCCAGGTTGCCATTTCCTTCTCCATGCACGAAAGTGAAAAGTGAAAGTGAAGTTACTGAGTCGTGTCCAACTCTCAGCTACCCCATGGACTGAAGCCTACCAGGCTCCTCCAACCATGGGATTTTCCAGGCAAGAGTACTGGAGTGGGGGTGCCATTGCCTTCTCCTACGCTACTACTTTGGAGAATGCTAAATATAAAAATAGATGCTAGGTCCGGAGGTAGGCAAACTTTTTCTGAAAAAGCCAGATAATTTAAGCTTGTGGGCATATGGTCTCTATGGCAAAGATACAGCTCTACCATTATAGGGCAGAAAGCAGCCATAGCCAGTACATAAATGGATGTTCATGGCTCTTCCTAATAAAGCTTTATTAAAAAAAAAAAAGCGTTCTGCTGGTGAGCCACACATTGCCAATACCTGGGTTAGGCAATTGCTGACAGAATTAAGAAAATTTTTTCATCTTTTATTTGTTTGCTTTTGTTGTTTTTAAGATGGGAAAGTAATACACATATTTATAAACTAGAAGGAAAGAGTATGCAGAAATGAAGATATTGGATGATATACTTATTGTTTTATTTAGCAATATTTACAAGACCATGGTTTTTCCTGTGGTCATGTATGGACGTGAGAGTTGGACTGTGAAGAAGGCTGAGCCTCAAAGAATTGATGCTTTTGAAGTGTGGTGTTGGAGAAGACTCTTGAGAGTCCCCTGGACTGCAAAGAGATCCAACCAGTCCATTCTGAAGGAGATCAGCCCTGGGATATCTTTGGAAGGACTGATGCTAAAGCTGAAACTCCAGTATTTTGGCCACCTCATGTGAAGAGTTGACTCATTGGAAAAGACTCTGATGCTGGGAGGGATTGGGGGCAGGAGGAGAAGTGGACGACCAAGGATGAGATGGCTGGATGGCATCACTGACTTGATGGACGTGAGTCTAAGTGAACTCTAGGAGCTGGTGATGGACAGGGAGGCCTGGCGTGCTGCGATTCATGGGGTCTCAAAGAGTTGGACACGACTGAGCGACTGAACTGAACTGAACTGAACTCTTACTATGTTCCAAGCATCATGCTAAGCACTGACTTTAGAAATAAACAAGAGACAAGGTCACAACTTTCAAGGCAGTCACAAGAAGTCAACAAATAACAGGTAAATAAGGGACACTAGGTGATGATAACTGCCATAAAAACAAAACAACAACAACAAAAAAAAAAAAAAAAACAATAAAACAGAGTGCTGTTATGGACAGTGCCAGCTGGGTTACTCTGGGTTTACAATAAGGAAAGTCCTCTCTGAGGATATAGAACCGCTAGAAAATGTTGTAGAAAGCAGCAGTAACTGGCTGGATAAATCCCTAATTAGGCAGGAGAAGAGGGACCAGATGGAAGAAATGGGGTTCAGTGGAGAACTACTAATACTATTAGACAAAAAAATTGGTGGGAAGGTTGGGTGTATATTTCTTGTAAGCCATAGACGGAGCCAGCAAGAGGTTGAGAATTCATCTTGAGATTTCGTGACGATCTAAGAAGCAAGGTTTTCCAACTAGAGGGTTAGACTGGAGTCAAATAGAGGGTTGGGTTGAAAAGTGAATGAAGGGGCTAGGAAAAAGAAATTCACTAGCGTCCAATAAAGAATTGGAAGATGGTTGTGATGGTTGTCCCTCCACACTGGCTACATATACAAGAAATGTCTGACTGTAGGATGCTGCCAACACTTTAAGGAAGAGAAAATTGTGGTATGTGCTATAGAGCATGTGGTATACTTCAGACATACTTAGCCCTGCTCAGTGAACTATACCCATGTTATACTTAAAGCATCAAAGTTAGAGAGTATAAATTTTCCAGAGAGGTGAGCTCATTCAAGGGAATACATTTCTGGAAATATATTCAAAGACTAGGAACTAAGGAAGCAGTTTATATGGCCTAGCTTGGTCAATCATAATCACTAAAATCCAATAAGATCATAATTGCTGATAACCTATATAATATTCAAAAATACACAGAAAGTGTGCTTCAGCAAGTGCCACAAAGCAGAGAGGGTGGTAACATTTGTCAGAAAAGGGGTACTCTGGAAAATCACAAAATCTAAGAGAGAGAAGAGTCAGAAGAGGTCCAGAGTCTGGCAAATAGAATAAGGTAAAAAATCAGATCTTGGCCAGTTGGAAGGAGTGGAGGGTTTCATACTCTAAACTCTAGGGGTTATATGGATAGAAAGAAAACAGAGAAATTCTGGACCCTGGAACCTAATTCCTCAGCTAAATGAACCTTGAGAATTAAGGTTCAGATGGAGTGTAGTATCATAGAAGTTTCTGTTCCAAGAAACTCAGAGATGAGGTTATACTTCCCCAAAAGCTAGCTTGCAAGGAATTGAAAAGAAAATCCTGGAGACAAATTCTATGGAAATATTGAAACAAAATATGGGCACACTATCAAAATAAGCCAACAATCTGAACAGCTGAAAAAAGGAGAAGGAGAATTCAAAATCTGAACCAAAGAGAAACACAAAGAAAAGATTTTGAGCAAAGAGTGGTAAAATATAAACTAGTTACTTTCTGTGCCAGAGTAGAGCAACTGTGGATTTTTCTGAAAAGTCTGAAGTCTTTATTTTATCAGAAAGGACTCAAACAGTGAATAATTGGATCTGGGAGGCATCCTGGCCTCTCTGGCATGGTGGACTAACAGACATGCTAGCATTCCTGCTCAAGAAGTATTAATATTTCCACTTTTAGATAAAGGGAAAAATTCATTTTTAAACCCAGCTGATAATTGGACAAGAGCGATCTCAATACTGTTTTCATGGTTCCCCCATATTTCCAGGATTTGAGCTGTAAAAAGAGGGAATGGGACCAGAACCAGTCAATGGTAACTGATCACAAAGATCACATATTAGCACAGAATTATTGATTTTAGGTAAGGATTTCTAGTACTCCTAGGATTTTCCAGCATTCCATAGAGATTTCCTTCCTATTCCATAATGTATATAATGTGTCAAATTTCATTTATGTATCAAAGAGATGCAATAAAAACCCTATATAGTGTTACAGTATTGATGCAGTATGTCAGTGTAGCAAGATATGTTCAATAGACTTTTGGTCCCATGAGATAATCATAGACATAATGAACAACTGGGATTCTATGATCAAAAACATAGGACCCACTAGGTTCAATATAATTAAACATTTCCTTTATAGTAGGTCTTCTCAGAGCCATTGACATGCTAATTTTACTGTGATTTTCCAAAGCACTTACATAAAATAGGGTATTTATCAGTATCATTTGGCCATGAAACACATTTTGAAAAAGCAGTTAGTGGGGTTAGTTTTCCATAGAAAACACTTCATAAATCTTTTACATTTAATTTTTTTAATAATGTTTAAAAAAAGATGTGATGTCACTTTCTTATCTATAGAATCAATATATTGCTCATTCAAGATAAAAAATCCTAGAGAAAATTTTGCACAGGCATCCAGGGAGATACATACAAAATGCCTAAAATAGTCTTGTCCATAAAAGCTCTACCTAGAAGTCTATTAACAGGAAAAGAGACATATATGTTTTGCTGTATTCACACAAAAGGAAAATTATACAACTATGAAACTAAAAAATAAATAACATCTCACACAGCAACAGAGGTGAATCTTAGGAACACAATATTTAGTCCAAAAAGTCATGTTTCAGAAGACTGCATACAGTATGAAACCATTTTTATAAGACTTAAATATCAGCAAAATTAAATATCCTAGTTAAGATTAAAAATTACATGATAAAACCATTTTTAAAAACAGTGGGATGCCAAACTAAATTTAGAGTGGATAAGGGAGGTAAGAGGATTGAATAAAGGAACACACTGATAGATAGAACAGTATTGATAAGTCCTAGTTCTTAACTGGGAAATTATTTATGGGTGTTCATTTTATTTTTGTTTCATAATGCACATATGTTTTGCTTTTCTACTGTGTGTATCAAATATTATATACTTAATATGTATAAAAATTTTTAATTATATATGTCTAAATATATGCAGCCATGGAATTAAAAGATGCTTACCCCTTGGAAGAAAAGTTATGATCAACCTAGACAGCATATTCAAAAGTAGAGATATTACTTTGCCAACAAGGGTCCATCTAGTCAAGGCTATGGTTTTTCCAGTAGTCATGTATGGATGTGAGAGTTGGACTATAAAGAAAGCTGAGTGCAGAAGAACTGATGCTTTTGAGCTGTAGTGTTGGAGAAGACTCTTGAGAGTCCCTTGGACTGCAAGGAGATCCAACCAGTCCATCCTAAAGGAGATCAGTCCTGGGTGTTCATTGGAAGGACTGATGCTGAAGCTGAAACTCCAATACTTTGGCCACCTCATGCGAAGAGCTGACTCATTGGAAAAGACTCTGATGCTGGGAAAGATTGAGGGCAGGAGAAGTGGACGACAGAGGATGAGATTGTTGGATGGCATCACCAACTCAATGGACATGAGCTTGAGTAAACTCCAGGAGCTGGTGATGGACAGGGAGGCCTGGCATGCTGTGGTTCATGAGCTTGCAAAGAGTTGGACACGACTGAGTGACTGGACTGAACTGAACTGAAGGACCCTCAGCATCCAGGCTCTCTAATGCAGTGGTTCTCAGAATGTGGTTTCCTAGACCAGGAGCATCAGGTGTCACCTGGGAAGTTGTCAGAAATGCAAACTGTTAGGCCTCACCCTAGACCTACTGAATTTAAAACCCTTGAGGGTAGAGCCCAGTAATCCGTTTTATCAACCTTCCAGTTAATTTGACACTCAAAAAGTTTGAGACCTACTGCTCTAGAATAATTGAAAAACTCTCACACAAAGAACAAAACTTTATTGGTTACAAGAATGTTTTAACCAAGGCATCTCTGTGGTTCATATATGTTTTTATCCTTTTTAAGCTTCTTAATTAAGAAAGTTCATTCAGAATGGCTTTCATCCCCAAAATGACCGTCTTTTCTATCCTTTACCTGGTTTGTTAACCAAATATTACTACAAAAGTGCAAAATGGGAGCTTCCCAGGAACCACTGAAAATTCTCCACAGAAGGGAGTAGTAGAAATTCGAAACTAATTTAACAGTAAAGTATGTAGTTTCATGATTTCCCGCAAGGTTCAGAGCTCTTCTTGGGGGAGGGGAAAAGATTTCATTGCTGTCTTTCCTGTGAGTGCAGATTTTTTAAATTGTTAATGTTTAGAGTGGTGATCTGTGAGAGCTCTGGGGTACTTTGGGAAAGAAGATAAATCCTCCTCTCAAAAACATTAAAAATTATCCAAGGCAAATATGGACATTCAGGGGTTTTCCATGTGTAAAAGAAATCTTCCTTTCCCTCAGGAGCTCTAGTTTTGCAGGATAATTTATGTAGAAAATAAGGAATTCCATGAGGAAAAGATATAATATTTTACATTAGCAGAAGAATATGGATAAAAATTCTTGCCAAGAAAGGTTGGCTTCAGGGAGTCTTAGAAAATACAAAAAAAAAACTTTTAAATTGCAAGAAATTCTTAGAAGTTCTGAAGAATTCAGAAATTCTAAAACAAAGATAAGAGAAAGAAGTAGGGGATTTATAAGTGTCTATGAGGTGGCAATGGCACCTCACTCCAGTACTCTTGCCCGGAAAATCGCATGGGCAGAGGAGCCTGGTGGGCTACAGTCCATCGGGTCGCTAAGAGTCGGACACGACTGAGCGACTTCACTTTCACTCTTCACTTTCCTGCATTGGAGAAGGAAATGGCAACCCACTCTAGTGTTCTTGCCTGGAGAATCCCAGGGATGGGGGAGCCTGGTGGGCTGCCGTCTATGGGGTCACACAGAGTCGGACACGACTGAAGCAACCTAGCAGCAGCAGCAGCAGCAGCATGAGGTGGAAAGGACTACAGAATAGTGGGAAGAAAGCAAGCAAGTGACTTGATATTACTTAAGACATCTCCATACTCTTTATTGTTCTTGAATTTATTGTTGCTCAATATTTAAATGTGTGCTTGTGCTTTGTTTTCCCACCAAACTAATAGGCAAGAAAACAGTCATCGAAATTGTCTACTTTCTATCACAAGACATTCAGAGAAAGACTGTAGTCAATGAATCTTTGCAAACCAAATTATTTTACTTCATAGCTAAAATGCTGTAACAGAGTGACAAGTTCCCATACAATCTCAATGTCAGACGCATAATAGACTTGTCCAAAAATGGAACTTAGGTTCAAAGATACACATATCAACCTCGCTGATTATCATAGCAGCAACCTTAGGATATCATTCTCACTGCAGTCTATTTGAATAAAACTCCCTGAAGTTAAACATCAGTATGGCTCTGAACTATTTAAATGTCATAAAAAATAATAGCACATTAGAACCAGAAGCTTAAAATTCATCTTATTTAATGCATCCATTTTGTTGATGAAGAAGCTGAGGCTGCTGCAATCACAGTTACCTGGAAAAACTAGAATTGAAGAACAGATTTTGTGACTCATGTGCAGTAAAAACAAAACCTCTCTCTTCCATCACAGCTTTACTGCTCTCCAACTGGCTCACTGTGTTCTAGTCACATTGTGATGGCTAGATTCCAAGGGCAAGTGTCCCAGCAGAAGTTTCATAGCGTTTTGTGACCTAGCTTCAGAAGTCATAAAGCAGCACTTCCACCATAGTCAAAAGTTCATCAGGATTCGAGAGAAGGGAAAAATAGGACCAACCACCTGATAGAAGGAATGCCATAGTCACATCAAAAGAGCACAGAAGGACAGGAAATATGGTGATCACCTTTGGAAAATAGTCTGCCCCAGATTGAACACATTCATCTAATTTTGTTCCCTCCTGAAATTCACTAAGATAATAGCAAATTGATTTCCCACCCAAGGCATATCAACCCCAAAACACAGGAAGAATGAAAGAAGCAGCAGCAACAAAATTTTAGAAGCTGGAAAGCAGATGTTCAACTGAAAAAAGGTTTAACAGACCCCAGAGAGCAGAATCTTATCCTAGCAACTCAGAAAGCTGAAAACTCATCAGATTTCTAACACAGAATCCTCAAAAACCTAAGGATATGGTAGCATCAGGTACCACTTAAGTGCAAATAGAAGGAGACAGCTGAAATAAGGAGGACTTAAAGTAGCAGGCAAATCCCCAGATCTGCTTCCCAGCTTAAGGCAATCAAATGACCGTGCCTCTTGAATATTTGCTCAATAGGGAAACGTGTTCTCTTAAAACAATGAAACAAGGGGGCTTTGGACCCCTTACAGGGTGGATGGCAAAGGTAGCATGATGAAACAGAAGGACAAGTATGAGCACCGTGACTGAGTCCCCCAGCTCTCCTCCCCTCGTTGGCTTCCTAGCAACTAGCAACTAGGCCATCATCCTCCAGGCACAGGACTAGAAACGCTCTCTCTGACAATTCAGATCACTTCAAGAGAATGTATCCAGAGGTCACAAAACTGAAAAGTGTACCCATATCCTTCTGCCCTGAGGTTCACAGGTGATAAGATCCACTCATGTATCAGAGCTTCCAGTCAAAGTTTTTGGTCCCCGAGAACTGTTAGACATCTGAGGAATGCCCGCAATGTGAAAAGTATGAAAAATATAAAAAGCAACTTGGGAGAAGCAGACTGTGCACAGGAAAGAGAGCTTTGAAGATATATGTATTATTAATATCCACTGAAATGCAAGAGAAGATACTATAACTTTGTAGAAAAGGAATAAAACGCTATAATAAAAAAGAACATTCTGAGAACCAAAAGAGTGCTTCCACAGTTAAAATATTGGCTCAGATGGTAAAGAATAGAAGACAGTTTAAATTTTTTTCTAAATTTAAAATAAAACAACAGAACAAGGGTTGTAAGGACCTTCAGCTCACTTGACTTGGAAGGAGATAACACATTTGAGCTAGTAAACTGAAAAGCAGATTTAACAAAATTGTTTCAAATTATAACATAACAACTTATAGAAATAAAAGCCTGTTTAGACACCAAGTATCAAGGACAAAAATACAAAGAAAGCATTGATTTCATACAGCATAACAAATGAGAGGAGTAGCAAAAAGTAATTTTAGGTCTGAACAAAAATAACAAGAAAATGAAAGGATTAATTCAAAAAGTCTACTATCCCCAAAAAAAAAAAAAAAAAGTGTTCCAGAAGTGTAAAAGTGAAGAAAAAAAAAGTGGGAAGAAAATGATAAGCAAAATGATTTTTAAAAATTTTTCCAAAACTCAAAAGAACTTAAGTTTTCAGGCTGAAAGACCAACAACATGCCCAGTGAACAGATCTAACCACTGTACATCACTGTGATACTTCAGAACACAAGGGGAAGATTCAACAAGGTCCCAGAAAGACAAAGAGAGATCACCTAAAATGGAACAGAAATTAGCGTGGCTTCAGGTCTTTGTCAGCAGTAACTCTGGAAACTGGGAGCACTAAGAGTCAGAAGAGAAGAGCTTTCAGATTTCCGATGAAAAATAAGAAAAGAATCCAATGTCAAGACGAAGTATCAGTAAAAAGGAATAGAAGTAAAGATATTTTCACATGAGACAAAGCTTCAAAATTCTTACCCCCGAGTGTCCTTTCTCAAGGATCTTCTGGACAGAGATGATCTACCAAAATAAAATTGAAACAAAGATGAAAATTCACGGGAAACAAGAAGAGCATGGGAAGAAGAGGTGAGTCCCAGGATGGCAGTGACAGAAGAGGCCACAGTGACCGCTGAGTAATCAGACTTAGGGCTTCCCAGCTGGTGCCAGTGGTGAAGAACCCACCTACCAATGCAGGAGACATAAGAACCGAGGGTTCGATCCTGGGTCAGGAAGTTCCCCTGGAGGAGGGCATGGCAACTCGCTCTGGTATTCTTGCCTGGAGAATCCCATGGACAGAGGAGCCTGGAGGGTTACAGTCCACGGGGTCGCAAAGAGTTGGACACAACTGAAGCAACTTAGCATGCGTGCAATCAGACAGAGAGGGTACACAGTCCTGATTGAAGCAGGTCAGAGGGCTCCAGGAAATACTGCTTCTGGAAAAATAAATTAATAGAACATTTGATGCACAAGAGTTTGTGGTTGAAAAAGATATGAGCATAGAAAATGAAGCAAAATTAAACCATTCTCTGCATCATAAAAAAAATTAAATTTGTGCCAACCCACACACTTTCGATCGATTAATCTATAACAGAGTCAAGAATGTGCTAGTAGAGAAAAAGTCAGTCTCTTCAATAGTGATGTGAGGAAAATTGGACAGCTACATATACAAGATTGAAATTAGAACGTTCTGTTATAGAATATACAGAAAGTAAACTCAGAGTGGGTTAAAGGCCTAAAATGAAAGTGAAGTGAAAGTCACTCAGTCGTGTTTGATTCTTTGCAACCCCATGGACTATACAGTCCATGGCATTCTCCAGGCCAGAATGCTGGAGTTGGTAACCTTTCCCTTCTTCAGGGGGTCTTCCCAACCCAGGGATTGAACCCAGGTCTCCCACATTGCAGGCAAATTCTTTACCAGCTGAGCCACAAGGGAAGCCCAAGAATATTAGAGTGGGTAGCCTATCCCTTCTCCCGCAGATCTTCCTGACTCAGGAATCGAACCAGAGTCCCCTGCATTTCAGGTGGATTCTTTACCAGCTGGGCTATCAGGGAAACCCTAAAGACCTAAGTGTAAGACCAAATAACCATAAACCTCCTAAAGGAAAAAATAGGCAGAACACTCTTTGACACAAATCATGGCAATATGTTTTTCAATCCATTTCCTAATGCATTTCCAAAACCAAAAATAAATGACGTAATTAAACTTAAAAGCTTTAAGACAGCAAAGGAAATCATTGACAAAACAAAAAGGCAGCCTACTGAATGGGAGAAAATATTTCAAATGATATGACCAATAAAGGGTTAATATCCAATATACATAAACAACATACATCAGCATACATAAAAAGTGCTCTCAGGAACATGAAAAGATATTCATCACTAATCATTCAATTAAGCTAAGTTTAGTTCAGTCACTCAGTTGAGTCCTACTCTTTGCAACTCCATGGACTGCAGCACACCAGTCCTCCCTGTCCATCACCAACTCCCAGAGTTTACTCAAACTCATCTCCATTGAGTTGGTGATACCATCCAACCATCTCATCCTTCGTCATTCCCTTCTTCTCCTGCCCTTAATCCTTCCCAGCATCAGGGTCTTTTCCAATGAGTCAGTTCTTCGTATCAGGTGACCAAAGTATTGGAGTTTCAGCTTCAACGTCAGTCCTTCCAAAGAAATCCCAGAGCTGATCTCCTTTAGGATGAACTGGTTGGATCTCCTTGTAGTCCAAGGGACTCTCAAGAGTCTTCTCCAACACCACAATTCAAAAGCATCAATTCTTCAGTGCTCAGCTTTCTTCAGAGTCCAACTCTCACAACCATACATGACTACTGGAAAAGGACACCTTGACTAAATGGATCTTTGTTGGTAAAGTAATATCTCTGCTTTTGAATATGCTATCTAGGTCAGTCATAACTTTTCTTCCAAGGAGTAAGTGTCTTTTAATTTCATGGCTGCAATCACTGTCTGCAGTGATTTTGGAGCCCAGAAAAATAAAATCAGCCACTTTCCTCTGTTTCCCCATCTGTTTGCCATGAAGTGGTGGGACCAGATGCCATGATTTTAGTTTTCTGAATGTTGAGCTTTAAGCCAGCTTTTTCACTCTACTCTTTCACTTTCATCAAGAGGCTCTTTAGTTCTTCTCCTCTTTCTGCCATAAGGGTGGTGTCATCTGCATATCTGAGGTTATTGACATTTCTCCTGGCAATCTTGATTCCAGCTTGTGCTTCAACCAGCCCAGTATTTCTCGTGATGTACTCTGCATATAAATTAAATAAGCAGGGTGAAAATATACAGCCTTGATGTACTCCTTTCCTTATTTGGAACCAGTCAATTGTTCCATGTCCAGTTCTAACTAATCATTAGAACTAATCGTTAGGGAAATGTAAATTAAAGCCACAATGAGATATTACCTCCCACCTGTCAGAATGGCTACCATCAAAAAGAACACAAATAATACATGTTGGTGAGGATGTGGAGAAAAGAGAATGCTTATACATGGTTGGTGGAAATGTAAATTGGTGCAATCACTGTGGAAAACAGTATGGAAGTGTCTCAAAAAACTGAAAAGAGAACTACCGTTTGAGCCAACAATTCCATTCTTGGGTGTATATATATATATATCCAAAAAAAAAAAAAAGCAAAACACTAATTTGGAAAGATAACATGCATGCCAACGTTCATAGCAACATTATGTACAGTTGCCACAATGTGGAGGAAGCATTTGCTAAAATAGTAGATTTTAGGGGATCTAATTATGTACAAAAAATGGAAATGTGAGACGATATTAATTAGCTTGTCTGCGGTAATCCATTCTCTGTGCATATGGACAGTTCTACCCACCAATGAGTTCCCATTTGTTCATAAGTCCAACAAAGTTAGCCTAAGTACCCAACTAACACAATCAGTACTGTACGGTCATAGGTTGATAATATTTTTCATACAAATAATACATAAGAATGAACAAATGCAAAAGTAAAACTTTTTGTTTTCTTACAGTACAGTACCTTGAAAAGTCCAGTAGTACAGTACAATAGCTGGCACACAGGGGCTGGCATCAAGTGGACAGGCAAGAAGAGTTACTGACTGGAGGAGGGAAAAGAGATGGGAGACGGTAGAGCTGAAGGATTGTCAGCAACAAGAGAAGAAGGACAAGCTGCACTTTCACTCATACCTGATGTTGATGGCACATGTCCTGGTTCCCTGCTGGATTCAATTCTATCTGCCCTCTTTAAAAAAAAAAAAACACAGTGATTTCTGAGTTGTGTCTTTTTCTTGCCATTGATAGATCAGTAGCGCTGGATTGCGTTCTGAATGGCTGCTGCAACCTTCACGTGCTGTTTTACATTCAGGTCCTGTGCCTCAAAAAACTACCTACCTCCTCAAATATTGAAAATCCCCTTGTCATTCCCTGCATCATGAATCCCTTCAGCTCTTCAGTGACTTCTGCTTTCTCTCGCCTCTCTTGATCCTTACTCTGGGCCCCCGCTTCCATCAGGTCTTCGTCATTACAGTATGTGCCTTCATCAGTAATATCTCAAAGCATTTCAGGAAATTCCCGGGCAGCTACCAAGGGCACACTTGCAGCCTCGCCCTTTGCTTTCATGTTTTGAAGGTTGGCTGTAGCCTCGAGTCGATAAAACCAGCCATGGCCGGCATTAAAAGTCATACCCTCTTATTCTTCACCGTGTCTCCTCTTTAAGTCTTCATAAAGGCTGTTAGCTTTCTCTTGAATCAGTATTAAGTTGAGCTGGACTTGATGCCGTTGCCTCCGCACACAGAGAACTTTCCCCATCTCGCCCATCACTTCTCACATTTATTTGATATTGTTGTCTACATCATCAGCACAGCAGACTTCATACGTCCCATGATCTTGTCCTTGTTCTTTAGAATTGTTCCAGTGGTTGAATGATTCACATTATAAGAATAGGCAATGTCTACCATCTTTTCTCCTTACTTCACACTCGGTTATTTTCACTTGGTTTCCATAATTATTTCTTGATGCTTCTTATCTGGACCAGCTACATCACCACTGGTTTTCCACTTGCTTCCAGGACATCCTGGACTTGAAATAAAGATGCTGTACCACTGTACTTTCTAAGTACTGTACAATAACGTTCACAAAGGTACAACCATCTTAAAAAGGCTGCACACACATTTCAACGTACATCAGATATGTGAACTAACTTACCTGTTTGGACACACGAACGTGTGTTTGAAAGTTCACAACTTAAAAGTTCAAATGTACGAGACTTACTGTATGTCGAATCATCCTGTTGCACACTTTAAATTATACAATTTTAATTAAAAAGTTTAAGAAATAATTGGTTCAAGCTCCTACATGTAACAACTGATGATTAGGCTATAAAATCAGATAATGGGAATTTGTTTACATATCCCTTTAATTGAATAATGGACACCAAATAAATATACATGAAAGATTCCCTGAGTAAAAAATATCTTTAAGAGAAAAAACTATGGTAACATCATGCATTATTCATGGTATTATTTCTATTGTTCAGTCACTAAATCATGTCTGACTCTTTGCAACCTTGTGGACCATAGTAAGCCAGGCTCCTCTGTCCTCCCATATCTCCAGGAGTGTGCTCAAATTCATGTCCATTGAGTTGGTGATGCTACCTAACCATCTCATCCCCTGCTTCCCTCTTCTCCTTTTACTTTCAATCTTTCCTAAATCAAGGTCTTTTCCAAAGACATCTCTTTTCTCATCAGGTGGCCATAGTATTAGAGCTTCAGCAATAGTCCTCCCAATAGATATTCCGGGTTGATTTCCTTTAGGATTGACTAGTTTGATCTCCTTGTTGTCCAAGGGACTCTCAGGAGTACTTCTACAGCACCACAATTTGAAAGCATCAGTTTTTCAGCCCTCAGCCTTCTTTATATCCACCTCTCACATTCATACATGGCTACTGGAAAAACCATAGCTTTGGCTATATGGACCTTTGTAGGCAAAGTAATATCTCTGCTTTGTAATAGCTTTGGCTATATGGACCTTTGTAGGCTAAGTAATATCTCTGCTTTTTAATACACTATCATAGCTTTGTGTCAGAGCTTTCCTTCCAAGAAGCAAGCATCTTGTAAATTCATGGCTTCAGTCACTGTCCACAGTGATTTTGAAACCCAAGAAAATAAAATCTCACTGCTTCCACTCTTCCCCCTTCTATTTGCCATGAAGTGATGGGACCAGATGCCATGAGCTTAGTTTTTTGAATGCTGAGTTTAAGTCAACTTTTTCACTCTCCCCTTTCAACCTCGTTAAGAGGCTGTTTAGTTCCTCTTCACTTTCTGCCATACAGGTGGTGTCATCTGCATACCTGAGGTTGTTGATATTTCTCCCGGCAATCTTGATTCCAGCTTCTGAGTCATCCATCCTAGCATTTCACATGATGTACTCTGCATAGAAGTTAAATAAGCAGGGAGACAATATACAGCCTTGAGATACTCCTTTCAAAATTAGGAACCAGTCAGTTGTTCCATGTCTGGTTCTAACTGTTGCTTTTTGACCCACATACAGGTTTCTCAGGAGGCGGGTCAGGTGGTCTGGTACTCCCATCTCTTTAAGAATTTTCCACACAAAGGCTTTAGCATAGTCAGTGAAGCAGAAGTATATGTTTTTCTGGAATTCCCTTGATTTCCCCATGATCCAATGAATGTCAGCAATTTGATGTCTATTTCCTCTGCCTCTTTGAGACCCAGCTTATACATCTGGAAATTCTCAGTTCACATACTGCTGAAGCCTACCTTGAAGGATTTTAAGCATTATCTTGCTAACATGTTAAATGAGCCCAGTAGCATGGTAATTTGAACATTCTGTGGCATTGCCCTTCTTTGAGATTGGATTGAAAACTGGCCTTTTCCAGTCCTGTGGCCACTGCTGAGTTTTCCTAATTTGCTGACATATTGAGTGCAAGACTTTAACAGCATCATCTTTTGGGACTTTAAATAGCTCAGCTAGAATTCCATCACCTCCACTAGCTTTGCTTGCAGCGATGCTTCCCAAGGCCCACTTGGCTTCGCACTCCAGGAGGTCTGGCTCCAGGTGAGTGCCACACCATCATGGTTATCTGGGTCTTTACGACCTTTTTTGGATTGTCTTGTGTCTTCTCACTACCTCTTCTGCTTCTGTTACTTCCTTACCATTTCTTCCCTTTATTGTGCCTATTGTTGCATGAAATATCTCCTTGATATCTCCAATTTTCTTGAAAAGATCTCCATTCTTTCCCATTCTATTATCTTCCTCCATTTCTTTGCATTGTTCATTAAAGAAGATCTTCTTATCTCTCCTTGCTATTCTCTGGAACTCTGCATTCAGTTGGGTATGTATTTCCCTTTCTCCCGTGCCTTGCTTCTGTTCTTTCCTCAGCTATTTGTAAAGCCTCCTCAGACAACTGCTTTTCCTTCTTGCATTTCTTTTTCTTTGGGATGATCCTGTTCCTTGCCTCCTGTACAGTGTCACGAACTTCCATCCATAGTTCTTCGTGTATTCTGTCTACCAGATTTAATCCCTTGAATATATTTGTGACATCCATGGTATATTCATAAGGGATTCAATTTAGGTCATACCTGAAAGGTCTGGTAGTTTTTTCTACTTTCTTCAACGTAAGTCTTAATTTTGCAATAAGGAACTCATGATCTGAGCCACAGTCAGCTCCAGATCTAGTTTTTGCTGACTGTATAGAGCTTCTCATCACTGGCCACAGAGAACATAATCTCATTTCAGTTTTGACCATCTGGTGATGTCCACATGTAGAGTGGTTTCTTGGGTTGTTGGAAAAGAATGTTTGCTGTGACCCATGTATTCTCTCTATGAGACTCTGTTAGCCTTTGCCCTACTTCATTTTGCACTACAAGGTCAGACTTGCCTGTTACCCCATGTATCTCTTGACTTCCTACTTTGCATTCCAATCCCCTGATGAAAAGGACCCCAAGTTTTATTCCTGCTTCAAGAAGATCCCCTGGAGAAGGGATTGGCCACCCACTCCAGTATTCTTTCTTGGAGAATCACATGGAGAGAGGAGCCTGGCAGGCCACAGTCCATGGGGTTGCAAAGAGTTGGACATGACTTAGTGACTCACACATGATGAAAATGACATCTTTCATTGGTATTAGTTCTAGAAGATCTTGTAGGTCTTCATAGAACTGGTCACATTCAGCTTCTTTGACATTAGCGGTTGGGGCATAGACTAGATTTACTGTAAAATGTTGAATGGTTTGCTGTGGAAACAAACCAAGACAGTTCTATCATTTTTGAGATTGCACCCAAGTACCGCATTTTGGACTCTCATTGACTATGAGGGCTACTCCATTTCTTCTAAGGGATTCTTGCCCACAGTAGTAGATATAGTGGTCATCTGAATTAAATTTGCCCCTACTTGTCCATTTTAATTCATTGATTGAAGATGTCCATGTTCATTCCTGTCATCTCCTGCTTTTCCACATTCAATTTACTTTGATTCATGGACCTAAGTTTCCAGGTTCATTATTCTTTTTATATATATATAAATTTCTTTATTTTAATTGGAGGTTATACCTATGGCAGATTCATGTTGATGTATGGCAAAACCAATACAATATTGTAAGGTTCATTGTTCTTTATAGCATAGGACTTTATTTTCACCACCAGACGTACCCACAATGGACTGTCATTTCCACTTTGGCCCAGCCACTCCACCCTTTCTGGAGCTATTATAGTAATTGCCCTCCACTCTTCCCCAGTAGTACATTGCACACTTTCCAACCTGGGGGTGGGGGGGGCGGTGGTGGTGCTCATCTTCACCGGTGTCATATATTTTTGCCTTTTCATACTGTCCATGGGGTTCTCTAGGCAAGAATATTGAAGTAGGTTGCCATTTCCTCCTCCAGGGAACCACATTTTCTGAGTACTCTTCACTATGACCTGTCCATCTTGGGTGGTCCTGCATGGTTTGGCCCACAGCTTCATTAAGTTACACAAGCCCTTGCACCACAAGGCTGTGATCCATGGAGGGGGCCATTCATGACAACTTCAAGCAAAATCAAACAGAAAAAAAAAAAAAAAACCCAGGAACAAAGCAACCTTTTGTGGAATTATGCATTTTGTATTAATGTTTCATCCAAAGTAAAATTCCTCTTACTAAACCTTCTCTGTGCTGTTTCCAAATTAGCCTTCTGATTGGTGCCAGCTCAGTATATTACATTTATCTTGAAAACCCTGTCAGTAACTGTTTATTTCATGCCTATAACCATAGCCTTCTGTGTGCTTGCAGCCCAGTTGATCCATTCATTTTAACCATCTTATCAAAAGTGCAGAAATGATAATAAATGCAACCCAAATGAAAAAACTGCTTTCCCCCAATGTGATGTACCTACAGAGATTAAGTATCCTCCTCTATGTCAAATGAATGTCATCCTCATTTCCCAAAAGCAATGTTAATATGCTTACCGTCATGGGTTATGCATTTCTGAAAAACAGAGAATCTGGAAACTCGCTTTACTGTGATATATATCATAAAACAGGCACCAATTCACTCCTTTCTAAGTCTAATCTGCCTTTTGTTGCTGAGATTTTCAACTTTCTTTGCACTCTGCATGACAGGTTTAAGTGAAAGATAATGCAAAGACATATAAAATATTTCACTACATTAAACCTAACTCCCTAAGCATAGCAAGAACTCTTGCATTTCTTAGAAACCTCTACCTTACACTTCTTATGATTTGTTTTGAGATTATATTTTGTGTACTCCTCAAAGAAAGTATTCAGAAACCCAACTGGGGTTTGAGAGATTAATAAATATTGAATCTTCAGTCATAAAAAAAAAAGTCACACAGATGTTAAAAACATTTTGAGCATAAACTTTATGCCAAAAGTCTCAGTGATATCATATAAATGGATACTAAGTAGTGAAAAGCTATCATCTTAGCATCCTCTTGTCTGAAGGCTTGATCATAATCCAGCAAGTATCCTTCAACCTGTAAATTATTAACTACAGCTAAAAGGAGATTTTGAAATTTCATCGTGACTCATAGTCACTCGTGATTTTTGATATTTGCATAAATAAAACCTTGGAGATTTACATATCTTGTCATTCTTATGCAAAAGAAGATTGAATGTTTGTCTAAATCACCATACTCCAAGATGTATAGCAAAGGCGGTACTAGGCCAAAATCTGATTTATGTGAGGGAAGTGAGAGAAAAGCACTTATGGCATGAGTAAATATACGTAGAAAAAACTTTGGCAAGTTAGCTCTAAAAACGGATGGGGGACAAAATAGGGACAGGAAATGAGAGAAAAATAGAAAGATCATTGCAAGTTATGGTATAACTTAGAAGGTCTAGACGTACTCATTGTCCAACTCTGTCAATTTCTTTCCCAGTGAAATGTCCCTGTTTAAAGATAGCTGATATTATGCTGCCTTTAATATGCAGAGTACACATTAAAGTTTAAAGACAAAAGTACATTTGAAAAGCAAATTTTAAATTATTACTAACTGATCAGGTAAATTAATAATGTAGGTATGTGTGAATTGAACCCAGGTCTCCCGCATTGCAGGCAGACGCTTTACCATCTGAGCCACCAGGGGAACCCATATATGTATATGCATATAAACATATATAGAGATTCACATCCATGAAAAAAATACCAAGTGACTCCTATGCTAAGACAGAATACCCAAATACGAATAAGGCAATGGCACCCCACTCCAGTACTCTTGCCTGGAAAATCCCATGGACAGAGGAGCCTGGTGGGCTACAGTCCCTGGGGTCGCTAAGAGTCGGATGTGTCGCTAAGAGTTGCACGGCTGAGCAACCTCACTTTCACTTTTCCTTTCATGCATTGGAGAAGGAAATGGCAAACCACTCCAGTGTTCTTGCCTGGAGAATCCCAGGGATGGTGGAGCCTGGTGGGCTGCCATCTATGGGGTCGCACAGAGTCGGACACGACTGAAGTGACTTAGCAGCAGCAGCAGCAGCAGCCCTACAGTGAGATTCTGAGCCCTGAGCAGAAGCTAGGGAGAAGTAATCATGCTCAGAAGATTCTAACACTGTTGTTGTTGTTCAGTTGCAAAGTCATGTCTGACTCTGCGACTCCATGAACTGCAGCATAGCCAGGCTTCTCTATCCTTCACCATCTCCTGGAGTTTGCTCAAACTCATGTCCATTGAGTTGGTGATGCCATTCAACCATCTCATCCTCTGTCGACCCGTTTTCATCTTGCCCTCAATCTTTCCCAGCATCAGGGTCTTTTCCAATGAGTCAGCTCTTCACATCAGATGGCCAATGCATTGGAGCTTCAGCTTCAGCATCAATCCTTCCAATGAATATTCAGGACTGATTTCCTTTAGGATGGACTGGTTTGATCTCCTTGCAGTCCAAGGGACTCTCAAGAGTCTGTCTTCTCCAGCACCACAGTTTGAAAGCATCAGTTCTTCAGCACTCAACATTCTTTATAGTCAAACTGTCACATCCATACATGACTATTGGAAAAACCATAGCTTTGACTATACGGACCTTTGTCAGCAAAGGTCAGCAAAGTGATGTCTCTGCTTTTTAATACACTGTCTAGTTTTATTCATCATAGTTATTATTCCAAGGAGCAAGCATCTTTTAATTTCATGGCTGCAGTCACCATCTGCATTGATTTTCAGTTCAGTCGCTCAGTCAAGCTCCCCAAAAATGAAATCTGACATTGTCTGCAGATTTTTTCCATCTATTTGCCATGAAGTGATAGGACTGGAGGTCATGATCTTCATGAGTTTTTAGCCAGTGTTTTCACTCTCCTCTTTCACCTTCACCAAGAGGCTCTTCAGCTCCTCTTCACTTTCTGCCATTAAAGTGATATTATCTTCATATCTGAGGTTGTTGATATTTCCCCAGATAATCTTGATTCTAACTTGTGATTTATCCAGCCCAGGATTTCACATGATGTACTCTGAATATTAGACTCTGCATATTAATTAAATAAACAGGGTGACAATATATAGCCTTGGCAATATATAGCCTCCCTTCCTGATTTGGAACCAGTCCATTGTTTCATGTCCATTTCTAACTGTAGCTTCTTGTCCTTCATACAGGTTTCTCAGGAAGCAGGTAAAGTGGTCTGGTATTCCCATCTCATTAAGAATATTCCACAATTTGTTGTGATCCACATAGTCAAAGGCTTTATCATGGTCAGTGAAGCAGACGTAGAATTTTTTTGGAATTCACTTGCTTTTTCTATGATCCAAATCATGTTGGCAATTTGATTTCTGACTCTGTGTTTTCTAAATCCGGCTTGTACATCTGGAATTTCTTAGTTCACATGCTGCTGAAGCCTAGCTTGAAGTATTTTTTAGCATAATCTTGCTGGCACGTGAAATGAGTGCAATTGTACGGTAATTTGAACATTCTTTGACATTGCCTTTCTTTGGGATTGAAATAAAAACTGACATTTTCCAGTCCTGTGGCCACTGCTGAGTTTTCCAAAGTTGCTTGTGTACTGAATGCAGCACTTTAACAGCATCATCTTTTAAGATTTAAAATAGCTCAGCTGGAATTCCCTCACCTCCACTAGCTTTGTTTGTAGTTATGCTTCCTAAGGCCCACTTGACCTCACACTCCAGGATGTCTCGCTCTAGGTGAGTGATCACACCACTGTGTTTAGCTGTGTCATGAAGAGCTTTTTTGTACAGTTCTTCTGTGTATTCTTACCACTTCTTAATCTCTTCTGCTTCTGTTAGGTCCTTGCTGTTTTTGTCCTTTATCGTGCATATCTTTGCAAGAACGTTTCCCTTGGTATTTCTAACTTTCTTAGAGGTCTCTACTCTTTTCCATCCTGTTGTATTCCTCTACTTCTTTGCATTGTTCACTTAAGAAGGCTTTCTTGTCTCTCCTTGCTATTCTCAGGACCTCTGCATTCAGTTGGGAATATCTTTGCCTGTCACTTCTCTTCTTCTCTTGCTATTTGTAAGCCCTCCTCAGGCAACCACTTTGCCTTCTTACATTTCTTTTTCTTGGGGATGACTTTAACATGTACAATGTTACAAACCTCTGTCCAGAGCTCTTCAGGCACTGTCTACCAGATCTAGTCCCTTGAATCTATTCATCACCTCCACTGTATAATCACAAGGGCTTTGATTTAGGTCATTCTTGAATGGCCTAGTGACTTTCCCTACTTTCTTCAATTTGAGCCTGAATTTTGCCATCAGGAGCTGATGATCTGATCCATAGTCAGCTCCAGGTCTTGTTTTTGCTGACTGTATAGAGCTTCTCCATCTTCGACTGCAAAGAATGTAATCAGTCTGATTTTGATACTGACCATCTTGTGATGTCTATGTGTAGAGTGGCAAATCATTTTGAATGCTATGCTCACAAGCAAAACAAAAGAAAAATATCTTTAGAAATAGCGTAACCATGTTAATTACAGTTATCTAGCTTCACACTGCAGGCATAAATAAGTGAAACATTGTATTTTACTTTATTTTTATTTTTCTTTCCTCATGATCTTTTGAAGCTTTCTGTTTTCAGCTTCTAACAAAACCTAGTTTGTTCTGACTGTGAAATACCTAGAAGTAATTAGAATTTAAATACTTTCATTTTATGTTAAATAATTAATAATTTCTTAAACATTTAATAAATACATTTTATTTCTTATTATATTGGGAGGCCCCTTATTATATTAATAGGAGTCAACTGTATCATATTTCAGAAGAAAGCATTTTTTTTTCTGTTTTGTTATTTTCACTAGCTTGTTTCACTTTTTAGGCTTCACATATAAGTGATAACATACAGTATTTGTCTTTCTCTGTCTGTCTTACTTCATTGACCATAATATTCTCCAAGTCCATCCACATTGTTGCAAATGACATTTCATTCATTTTTTGGCTGGTTTTCCATTGTGTGAACACACACACACACACACACACACACACACACACACACACCCCATTTCTTTATTCATTCACCTATTGATGGATGGGTTACTTCCATATTTTGGCAATTGTAAATAATGCTGCTACGAACATTAGGGTGATGTATCTTTTGTAATTAATGTTTTCTTTTTCTTTGGATATATACTCAGAAGTGGAATTGCTGAATCACATGGTTTTTGAGGAAACTCCATACTGTTTTCTATAGTGGTTGCACAATTTATATTCCCACCAACAATGTACAAGTGTTCATTTCTCTACACATCCTCACAAACCTGTATTTGAAAGGTGTGCAATTTCTCAGATTTCTGAAGCTTTCTGCAAGCTAAATTTTATAAGAAAACACTTCTCTTTCTTAATAATTTTATTCTATTTTTGAAATGATAGATGACTTTAGCATTGTAATTTTATAAATATTTTTGAAATGTATCAACAGATTTGTGTTAAGATTCAGAGTAACACAATGTTATCCTTAAAAATAGAGAAAGCAGTATATATATGTGCAAAAAGATAAGAGTTTAACATTTGAGTTTGTTCATCAGAGCAATAGTTCCTTTACCCCCAGAATTTAACTCCTAAAATAATTTTCAAATCAATTTTCAATTCAATTCACTAGAAAATTTTATTGTCCTGAACATTTTATTCCATACCTCTGTTAGTCCTTCACTCATTTAAATTACAGCAGTAATAATAGATAATGGTCTGTGGTAGGCAGAATTTTGGTTCCTATAACCTTCACCACCCCATTTCATGTCTGTGAATATGTTACACTTCATGACAAAAGAGGCTTTGCAGAGGTAACTAAAATGCTAATTATCTGATTTAAAATAGAGAGATTATCCTGAATTATCTGAGCAGGTCATGTAATCACAGGAGCCTTTAAAAGCAGAAGGCAAAATAATCAGAAATATGTGGCAGAAGACGTCTGAGAGAATCAAAGTACAAGACAAATTCAACATATGCCATTGCTGACTTTGAAATGGAGGGGCCTACATGTCGAGGAAACAGGGACCTCTGTCCTACAACTACGAAGAACTGAATTTTGTCAATCACCTGGTTAAACCTTGAAGCAGATTCTCCCTCAGAGCCTCAAATAAGAGCCTATGCTGGCCAATACCTTTATTTTAGCCTTGTTAGACCCTCAGCAGAGTACCCAGGAAAACTTACCCAGATTCAGATCTACAGAACTGGGAAATGATAAATGGATGCCGATTTATATTCCTAAGGTATGTGGCAATTTGTAACAGTCACAAGACTAATACTCAACCACAGAGCACCTACCACATGCCAGACAGTAAGCACTTTATGTATGTAAACTCATTCAGTTCAGTTCAGTTCAGTCGCTCAGTCGTGTCCGACTCTCTGTGACCCCATGAATCGCACGCAGCACGCCAGGCCTCCCTGTCCATCACCATCTCCCAGAGTTCACTCAGACTCATGTCCATCGAGTCCGTGATGCCATCCAGCCATCTCATCCTCTGTCGCCCCCTTCCCCTCCTGCCCCCAATCCCTCCCAGCATCAGAGTCTTTTCCAATGAGTCAGCTCTTCGCATCAGGTGGCCAAAGTACTGGAGTTTCAGCTTTAGCATCATTCCCTCCAAAGAAATCCCAGGGCTGATCTCCTTCAGAATGGACTGGTTGAATCTCCTTGCAGTCCAAGGGATTCTCAAGAGTCTTCTCCAACACCACAGTTCAAAGTCTTCACAAAAAAAAACAAAAACAAACAAAAAAAAAACTTATCAAGCGAATGCTGTTTTCTACAAGGAGATTAAACACAGAAGTTGTAAGTAAATTGTGACACAAGTAATAAGAGACAAGGCCAGATTTGAACCTAAAGTCTGACTCCACAGGCCGCAATATTTAAACCACAATTGTGCTACATGGAAATAAGCTTAAGTAACTGTGTGAGATTAGCTTAAAAATAGGAGAACGAACAAGAGTGTGGATTACAGATGGAGGAGAGAGGAGGGGAAGATAATAAAAGCAAAACAGTTAGAAAATTAGAAGAAAAAATAAGAAATCCCACTGTTTTTTTCCAGCTCCCTCTCACCTAAACAAGGGCTTCCCTCATATCTCAGTTGGTAAAGAATCCGCCTGCAAGTACAGGAGACCCTGGTTCAATTCCTGGGTTGGGAAGATCCACTGGAGAAGAGATAAGCTACCCACTCCAGTACTCCCGGGCTTCCTGTGTGGCTCAGCTGGTAAAGAATCCGCCCACAACGTGGGAGACCTAGGTTCGATCCCTGGGTTGGGAAGATCCCCTGGAGAAGGGAAAGGCTACCCACTCCAGTATTCTGGCCTGGAGAATTCCATGTATATGGAATCCTGTATAGTCCATGGGGCCGCAAAGAGTCGGACACGACTGAGTAACTTTCACTTTCACTTTTATTTTCACTCATCAAAGCGAAATGTTTTAATAATGACTTACTATGAAAATATAGTTGGCGGCCCATGAATTTTGACTTTATTTACTATGGGTTTTGAGTTGACACATATACTTCCCTCAGTAAATACATTAAAGCGCTTGATTGCCTTGTAATGTTATCTGTTCACTACTCTGGTTTACCCAGTGGATTCAAAGTTCCTTAGGAAACGAGCTTGACTTCCACATTCGTATCCTAAATACCTTCTCATACCTCAAAATAGATTCTGAGTTTATAAAATGGGAAAAAAAAGTGAGATAATTGGTTTTCAAAGCGCGAAGTATTATTTTAAAGTAAGGGTAAATATTAACAGGGTTTTGTCAAGAGAACACACTGGTCATGTCAAACACCCTTTTCCAACAATGCAAGAGACATGTCTGCATATGGTCATCACCAAATGGTCAATACTGAAATCAGACTGACTATATTCTTTGCCCCTGAAGATAGAGAAGTTCTATACAGTCAGCCAAAGCAACAACAGCAATTATTCCTCAAATGACATTATTCCAAATTAATTCCTAAGGAGCTGAAGCCAGTTACCAAACACATGTCCTCCAAAGACCACTGACACAAGTGGCCCATCCACTTAGGAAGAGCTCACAACACTTCTCTTTGATGCCTGTTCAGTACTTTACTCCTGAGTTGCATAAACATAAAAATTTAGTTCGTAAATGTCTCAGCCTCATCGTGGGAAAGGATAGGACTGCCTTAAATCATTCCATGGATTTTCCCAGGCGGCTCTTCACATTTGGATGAAAACGTCAAGTCCATCACACCTTTCCCTACAACAAGCAGCTACAAAAGTTTTTGTTTGTTTGTTTTGTTTCATTTTTCAAAGTTTTTGAGAGTCACGAACGTCAAGTTCAAATATGCTCCATTTTGCCAGTGTTTGCAGGAAGCCCTTTGGTGTAAACAATTACTGTATTTTCTGAGCCTCAGTTCTTTATCTTCATCATTCTTATAATGCTATCCAACATTTCTAATTGTCAAGGACATTGTTAAAGAATAAATGAGGTAAAGTATGTAAAATGTTTTGTAACATTTAAAGTGCCGAGAGAAAAATATTGTTTATTTCATCCAGGGCTTTTCTGGATCCTTACTTCTAGCTTCACAATGGCACCGCACTCCAGTACTCTTGCCTGGAAGATCCTATGGACAGAGGAGCCTGGTGGGCTGCAATCCATGGGGTCGCTGAGAGCTGGACATGACTGAGCGACTTCACTTTCACTTTTCACTTTCATGCATTGGAGAAGGTAATGGCAACCCACTCCAGTGTTCTTGCCTGGAGAATCCCAGGGACGGGGGAGCCTGGTGGGCTACCATCTATGGGGTTGAACACAGTTGGGCACGACTGAAGTGACCTAGCAGCAGCAGCAGAGTCTACTAAAGTACAGGAGATTTTTTAAAAAGACATCTCTGTGGTACTTACTTTCTATATTTAAAATACTGATTTACTGATTTATGATTGCCAGTTTTTACTGGTTCACTCCCTACTCCTTTTTGGCTTTGTTTCTGCTAAATTATGAAGTCTTCAGTATCCTTTCTTGACACAGTTCCCCTGTTTTATTCAAAATCCTTCCCTGTCTTCCATCTCTTGTAACATTCCACCAATCTATCTCTTGTTAAATGAAGCTTCTGAATTTACACGTCGACTTAATTTTGCAGCTTACCCAAATCCTTCCATTTTTTGAAACTTAGTCACACTATTTTGGTTTTGGTGTCTGTAATATATTTTTATCAGACTATATCAAAAGAAGTGGTACTTCTATCCAGAGATATACCAACATTATTTCATTTTTTACACAAAAATTTCTTCTGTTCTACCTGTGTCACAGAACATTATGAGTTCTGCCTCCTCACACTCAGAGATGTTCGTAAGGTAAATGCAATCATGTTTCTTAAAACCATTCGTAAGATCTTTCCGTATTGAAAGCCAAGTATTCATTAAGGTAATGCCAGTAAATAAGCCCTAAAATGTCAGTGCAATAGAAGTTAATTGTTTTCCTTGTTTTCTTAAGTCTAGTCCAGTTATTCCCAATGAGTAAGCAGTGTTTCTTTACGTGTAAGTCAGAGACCTTTGGTCCCTCCATATTGGGAATGTGCCACCTCCAGGGACTTTATTATGTTTCGTATCCATTCTGCAGAGAAAAAGCGTGACACAACATTTCCACTCCATTCCAGTAGCAAGAACCAGACGCACAGCCTTATCTAGAGGCAGAGAGGTACCTAGGTACCTAGGTCTCCGACTGAGTATCTGCTTCCAGTGATAATTCTACCCTGGAGAGGACACAAATGTTGGTGGGCGTCCAAATTATTGAATGACTTAGAGAACCGGAAACTAATGTGATCTAAAACCTAAAAAAGCAAGCACCAGAAAAACATTTCCTCTGTAAGTGGAGAAGGGTTAGAAATGAAGACTTTTCAAAACTACATAAGTACAGTCAGGAGACACAACAGTCATAAATGGAAATTATATAGCCAAGTAAAGCTAATCAAGCTGATCAAATTCTTCAGCATGAAAGAGAGAGAGCACAGATTACCTCCAGATATTAATTGTATAGCTAGCACATACAACTAGGGTGCATTAATAGGCTGCCTCGCGAGAGAAGTCACGTTACACATAAAAGATTACATAGAGAACAGCTGTTTAACTTTGTATAATGGTCAGGACTTAAGTGACCACATTTCTCCACGTTCATCTAGAATATCAGCAGAGCCTCACCAAAGTCAACTGGCCTGCCCTGTGGGTAACCAGGCGTTTGTTGCTTTTTTATGTATCCCTGATACAGTCAGGTAAGTCAGATAGCAAGACAGCTTTCCCCTGCAAAATTCGCTTCTTAAGCCCCTTAAAAGGCAGCATGTACTTCACAGATTCTTCAGGTTCAGTTCAGTTCAGTCGCTCAGTTGTGTCCACCTCTTTGTGACACTGTGATCCGCAGCATGCCAGGCCTCCCTGTCCATCACCAACTCCCAGAGTTCACCCAGACTCGTGTCCATTGAGTCAGTGATGCCCTCTAACCATCTCATCCTCTGTCTTCCCCTTCTCCTGCCTCCAATCTTTCCCAACATCAGGGTCTTTTCAAAAGAGTCAGCTCTTCGCATCAGGTTAATGGGTCCTAAGTTAATCTCTCCAGTACAGAAACACAAGGCTGACACAAAGGATGAGTCCCCTGTTGCTGTATAAAGGGAATATTCTCAGAAGATTCTGCTCATGGATCTCAAAATAGTCTAAAGCTAATAGACTTTAGGTAAAGAGATACTTAGGCATGAAATCAGAAGAATACTTTTCAAAACTTGCAAATATTCATTATAAAGGGGAAATTATAGATGTGACCCCCATTACACATATTTGAGTGGTAGAGACACTATGAAAAGATGATTTAAATGCAAACAGTGAGTAGGAAAGTGATCAGATAAATTTTAATATGGGAAAACTCAAGGTAATGCATTTGGCAATAAATAATCAAACTATAAATAATACAAAGAGTTCTGAGCTAACAGTCATGATCAAGAAAAGAGACGTAGGATGAGTGGAAATTGTTTGCGTTAGGTTACTAGGGTTTTGAAAGGGAACCAAATATTAGGCATCGGGTAATTTTAGTATGTAAGGGGAAAAATCAACAAATTATTACTTCCCTCAAATAAAAGCATGATGCGTCCACACCTGAAATGTAACTGGCGGCCACTGGATCAGATCTCCCTTCTAGAAAGAACCTGCTGTGAGGAGGGTACTCTGGGGCCGCATCACAGAGTCCACAGCAGCATGCGTGCCAAGGCCACGCTATGACCAGCCACAGAGCATGAAGGCTTATCTAGAGCTGTTCCGTTCCTGCCCAAAGTGGGACTTCTCTAACGGGCAGTCTTCCCTCTAGGGCTACCTATCAGCCTGCCCAGTGCCTTCTCCAAGCTGAATCACGACGTGAGGCTCTTCCTATTCCATCTTCCTTCTTCCGTAACTCCCTTCACAGGGGTCAGACATACATCACACTCCATCATAATCCTGAGGCTTCTCCCCTTCATCTTCTGTGAACCATTGTCCAGATAAAACTCTCATATATCTAATTCCACTTTGGCACCTGTTTCCCAGGCTGACACAGTTGGCACCCGAAATGATCCCAGTGAAATATATTAAGATGAGGTCTGTGGGCTGGTGGATCCCTTAACACTTATCTAGAAGGAGGCACAGAGAGTCTCTGACACAGGAAGGAGCCAAACTGCTAAAAATTTCACCAATGGCGAATAACTGACTCGTTGGAAAAGACCCTCCTCTTGAAGGTGAGAGGAGAAGGGGATGGCAGAGGATGAGATGGTTGGATGGCATCACCAACTCAATGGACATGAGTTTGAGTAAACTCCAGGAGTTGGTAATGGACAGGGAGGCCTGGTGTGCTGCAGTCCATGAGGTCACAAAGAGTTGGACATGACTGAGAGACTGAACTGAACTGAACTGATCTGGGAAAATGACCCAGGAGAAGGGAATACTCTTGATGGTGCAATGATTCAGATGTTTGAAATGTATGGTGGAAAAATGCCACTTAAGGACAGTGGAATTAGCCAGTTACTTCTGAATTGCACTGACAGTCTGAAGGACAATGAGAAATTTAAATCAGGTTAAAAAAGAGTTAACTGCAAGGTGTGTGAACCAGAGGGCAGCTTTTTTTTTAAGTTGAAGGATAATCGCTTTACAATGTCATGTTGGTTTCTGCTGTACAACAATACAAATCAGCCATATATAAATATCCTGTCCCACCCACCTACCCCTCTAGGTTGCCACAAAGTGCCGAGTTGGGCCCCCTATGTTATTAATGTATAACAGCTTCCCACTTGCTATCTGTTTTACACATCTTAGTGTATATATGTCAGGACTACCCTTTTGAAGAAGTCCTTCATCTGGAGCAGTGCAAAGACAGACACCGTTGAGGAGTAAGCACAGAATCTAAGAGTTAGGGTCATGGTGCTCCAGAATCATTTAAATGCCCAGCCCTGGAAGGTATGTTACGCTAAGTTGAGAATATTTATGGCCCGGAGTTAAGGGATGGGAAGAACTGGGTTGATGCCCCAAAGAGGGAGGGCGGGGCGGGGAGCTCTGCAGACTCTCCTGAGCCTACGGAGCTTATAGAGGTGACACCACCTCCTGAGATGTGGCACTTTTCCTTTGCACGTGTTGTGACAGAGGCTCCTCCCCTGCGAGGTGGCAAGTGCCCCTGGGAAGCTGTTCTTACTCCCCTTTCTGGCCACCAGCCCAAGCACTACAGTTCGATCCCAATATAATCCAGCTGGTGATGTGTAGGTCCAATAAGGCAGGAAGTACCTCACACACCAAGGAAATGGCAAAAATTAGCAGGCATGGGCCAGCAGGATCCAGAGGAGTCTCCTGGAACTGGGTTTTGAAGGTGCTTAGTCAAGGGATCCTGAATATAAGACTGAATGAACAGTAATTTATTGAGTTGCAGACATTGTCTTGTGACACAGGTTCAATAAATCAGCAAGTACCCACAGGAAATAGGGAACACTCTATCAGCAGGGCTTTAGAAGCTTGGAGAAAGTCGT
The DNA here is from genome assembly GCF_001704415.2 of Capra hircus. Classification (NCBI taxonomy): domain Eukaryota; kingdom Metazoa; phylum Chordata; class Mammalia; order Artiodactyla; family Bovidae; genus Capra; species Capra hircus. The sequence goes on along the minus strand of NC_030814.1, from coordinate 12,842,601 downwards.
GGCCCAAGCTGAACAAAGTTAAAATCCCTGAGTTGACATGAAAGATAGTAGAAGATGGAATTAAAGGAAATCAATCCTGAATATTCACTGGAAGGACTGATGCTGACGCTGAAACTCCAAGACTTTGGCCACCTGACGCAAAGAGCTGACTCATTGGAAAAGACCCTGATGCTGGGAAAGACTGAAGGAAGGAGGAGAAGGGGACGACAGAGGAAGAGATGGTTGGGTGGCATCACCGATTCAATGGACATGAGTTTGAGCAAGCTCCAAGTTGGTGATGAACAGGGAGGCCTGCCATGCTGCAGTCCATGGGGTCTCAAAGAGTTGGACATGACTGAGCAACTGAACTGAACGGAAGAAACAGGCATATGGGAATGAACAACCAACCCAGGACTATGCTCCAGGAGAGGGCTCACAAGACCCAATGTTCACCAAGGCCAGCAGCAATGCACTGTGGAGGGGAGCACCAGCCTCAGTGGAAACCACCTCTGCTGCCCAGGGCTGACACTGAGGGAGGTGGGCATTGAGCCTGGCTCATTAATAGCCAAGTGGACAATAGAGGCCAAGAGGTGGCACTTAATGGCAGAAGCTATGGGGCCACTGTTACCATGACAACTGGCAAGCAGCCATGGAAAATTAACCCACAAAGACTTGGGAAAATGGTTAAAGACTGTCACAGCCTCGGAGATAAATAGCCTGACGGCAGTGAAGCTCCTTAATCTCTGACAACAGTGCAAGGGTAGGGAGCTGAGGGCAGTCATGCCAGTAAGAAGTCACAATTCCTTTTCATTTCCTAATTCTGGGTCAATTTTCAGAAACAGAATACACTGCCTATCTCCCAATTCGATCACAAGTCTATACGGTAAAACTACACTTAATGTTCATAGAGGGATCTGTAGCCTTTTACTCAGATGACTGACTCCTGGAAAAAGTAGTATCCAACATTTTAAAGACTATTGGATACTACATTCTGAATTGACATTGATAGGTGGAACCCGAACCATCATTATCACACCTGATTAGAGTGGGATCCAGGGAATAAATGGAATCTTTGATGGCTCAGACGGTAAAGCGTCTGCCTGCAATGCAGGAGACCCGGGTTCAATCCCTGGGTTGGGAAGATCCCCTGGAGAAGGAAATGGCAACCTACTCCAGTACTCTTGCCTGGAAAATTCCATGGACTGAGGTCGCAAAGAGTCAGACACGACTGAGCGACTCACTCATTTTGATAAAATCCAACTTAGTACAGTGGATTTATCTGTGATAGTGGTCCCAGCCACTGAGTCCACGGACACATTAAGTAGTTATTAGTTTTGAGTATAGTTAGGATTCAAAGTTAGACTATCCCTCACATTGGATCCTTGTAATGTGAAATGAGCACTATCACAGTGGATGAAGCAGAGTGAAAGCCTTTAAAGCTGCTATTATTTCTCAGTCAAGAAAGTAAATCTAAACAATATCACTTCATGGAAGGATGGCGGAGATGATTGTTGTCATTAAAGAGCTAAATATTTTAAGACTACAGCTTCTGTCATACCTTTGCGTAATTCACCAGTCTGGCCACTGCAAAAACTGGACGGATCAGGGAGAATGGTTGCATTCTACCAGAGCACAACCAAGTGTTAGCCATGATCACCACTGGAAGACCAAACATGGTTTCATGCTAGAAGAGATTAATAAGACCTCAGTTAGGAAAAAAGTTCAAACACAATTGCATTTACAAGAAATTGACAAAAATATCTGTGTAGCTTTATCCCTGGGCTCTGATAACTCTATTGTGATGGCTCTGATAACTCTATTGTGATAGCTCTCCTGCCTTCCTCATAAATCGGTTGGTGAAGAATCCGCCTGCAAATGCAAGAGACCCCGGTTCAATTCCTGGGTCAGGAAGATCCGTTGGAGAAGGGATAGGTTCAATGGAGTGAACACCCACTCCAGCGTTCTTGGCTTTCCCTTGCGGCTCAGCTGGTAAAGAATCCGCCTGCAATGTGGGAGACCTGGGTTCGATCCCTGGATTGAGAAGATCCCCTGGGGTCGCAAAGAATTGACACAACTGAGCTACTTTGACCTTCCCTTTCACTCCTGCCTTCTGTCGTAGTACCATTCAAGGAGATACGGGCTGTCTAAAGGTTCCACAGAAAATCACATTGATCTATTGCATCAGCGGCTTCAGGCAGGATGAGCAGGAGATGGCTAGAGCCTCAGAGGCCCTGGTCAAGCACCTGTAGTCAAGAGGGTGAGAGAGAAGTTCTGTAAAAATTCAGGGACACCAAGGTGTCAGCATCGGAAGCTACATAATTTCTACTGTCATCTCTGAATGTCCAACTTGCTATCGGCGCTGAGTCGCCAATGTAGCTCTATTCCTCCAGGAGACCAGCAACTCCCTCAGGTAGTCTGACTACCTTGGGTCTCCTTTATCTTGAAAGGATTGGCAGTTTGTCCTCACAGAGAAAAGTACTGATTTGGGGTATGAGTTTGCTTTACCTGCCCAGGGATGCTCAGTCAGGACCACTGTCTAGTCTCGGAGAGAGTACATGACCCACAGACGTGGAAACCCACACAACAAAGCAAAAGTCTAACCCTGGTCAGTAGGAAGAGGTGCCATTCTGAGCTGATGGGGACAGAGCAGGGGGGGACGGGGGGAACCCAGGTGACCTATTTGGGTCTCTCTGGATACGCCCTCACCCAGCTGTGAGTGCACGCATTCAGCAACCCCAACCTGACCTGATAAAGGAGTGACTAGCAGGGCTCAGATCCCTCAGGCTAACTACAAAGACTTAACGAGAAGACCGAACGAGGTGCATTTTAATCAAACTGTAGGGGAGGGAGACAGCAAGCCCCTGTTGCAGACTTGAGGCCAAATGAAATTATACAACTGTTTTCCATCCTCCTAACCACCATCTTCTAATTTATCCTACAGAAAGAGGAGTCCCAGGAACTGGGGAGAGGCTGGGCCCCAAATGCAGGTGAAGAAATGAGTCTGTGTGGCACAAAGGGGGAATTATGGAAGCTGTGAAGGTGAGTTACTCTGATCTTCCAGAGGAAATCTGCCCTGATTGTAGGTAGTGATAACCCCAGTGGCTACCCAGTGGGCTCCCTCACAGCACTCGCACAGAGACCATGCTCTTCTTGGACAGCTGCTGGGCTGTGGTGGAGCACAGTAGGGATGCCGGACTCGGACCATCCCTACCCATGGGAAACTCCTGTAATGGGCCACTTTGATCCGACCTGAGTGTGACTTCTTTCCACTTGCACTGCAATGTGTGGCTATGCCTCTGAATCCTCCTTCCTCCCCTCTCTGCCTTCTGGTTTCAGACCTGCATCCTGGTCTGAAGTTCTGCTCCATCTCCCCTTCTATTCTTCACAGGCATTTCCTTCAGTTGATCTCTTGCACATATAACTTCATCTAGACTTATTACCAGGGGTTCTGAACTACACCATAAACTTTCCATTTCAGTAATTTTATACAAAGAAAGCTTGAGGAGGTCTAGATTTAGAAGGACAACCAGAACAAGCAAGAGTCATAAAACTGCTACATTAGTAAAACATGAAGCTGTAAAGACAACAGAGCCTGAGAGTCATAATGATTGAGAGCTGCACATTCAGGTGACACGTGAGTAAATTCTCCAAACACAAGCAGCTAGCTGCAAGGTTATCTGAATCTCAACAATGGGTCAAAGAGACAGGACAAAGAAAGAGACAGAAGGGTGGTGGGCGAGGTAAGACTGGAAAAGATCTCACAGAGAAGTCCCTCAGGGTAAGCAGCCATCCCCATCCTGATATCTTGTGAATCAAAAGAGGTGGTAGGAATAACAGGTATTGTACTTTGCAGAAAATAATGGCAGAAGTCTAAAGATCCCCCAAAAGCACTGGGAAGTTAACAAGTGACCATAAAGTACCAGTAAGAGCGCCTCTGCCACTCTCCCACGGCCTGATCTTTGGAGTGTTGTTAGCAAGATAATACTGTCCCAGATGGGCGTGCATCTGGCCTGGTCTCCCAATTCCTGTTTATGTCCTCGATACGAACTCTGTGATCTTTAAGTGAGTCTCTGTCTTGAAGAGCTGGACACGACTGAGCAACTTCACTTTCTTTCACTTTCTATCTTGAAATCAACTCATAATAAAAAAATGTTTGTTTCCCATTAAAAACATGCATAGATATATAAGAATTATGCGTGTGATTATGTGTATACTCAGTCAATCCAACTCTCTGCAAACTCATGGACTGTAGCCTGCCAGGCTCCTCTGTCCATGGAATTCTTCAGGCAAGAATACTAGAGCAGGTGGTGTTTTATCCTCCAGGGGATCTTCCTGACCCAGGGATCAAACTCGAGTCTCCTTTGTCTCCTGCACTGGCAGATGGATTCTTTACCACTCTGATATTATCACCTAACTTGTGGATTATTTGCGGCCTCAGCCTAAGCATCTGTAGTTATAGTGGACACCTTTACATTGAGAATTAACTTAAACTGTGTTTGTTTTACATCGTCCACAAAAAAGCCGTCCAGTAATAACTATTGCTTATCCCCAAATTGGTCTAAATCTGAATCTATGATTTAAGCTGACATGGGAAAATATTTTCCAATTTGCTTAAAGAATATCAAACCTAACTAAGGGCTCCATTTATTTTGTTTTTCCTTTTGCACAAAATAAACTTGATTTTGTAGTAGTTTTATGTATTTTTGGAATCATGAATCATTTACTTAAATTAGCTTCAATTTCATTACCTTTCTATAATCTGAATACATAATTGTTTGAGTTTATTTTTAACTTACAAGGAAATTCACAAGGGCAAGTTTGGCATTTCTTCACTTGTTCTGAGTTGTTTATATGATCAGATTCAGTTACTAAGGCTTAGATCCAGTTTATGTTCAGAGCTCTGGCTTGGGGCTTTCTCTTGGGCCTCTGCCTAGTTATAAGGGGGCATGAAGAAAGACATTATGTTCATGTGATATAATGCAAAACCACTGAGCTCATCCAAGGTGTCAACCTCGGGGGCTAATCCTTGCTTCTTCCTTCCCAATGTGTAAAAATAAACATCCCAATCTCCGGCTTCTCTGATGGAACCAGGCACAAGTTGTCAGCTGATTCCTTTGTTCCTAAACATTTTTAATGACTGGAAATAGCAGTTTTTGCCTCATCTTGAAAAGGCGGCCTGTTTTATCCAAACTATTTTTAATAATTCCAAAGCTAAAGATATGGTTTTAAGTTTCAGAGTGGCAGAAATAAAAAATAAATTAATAAAGAATATCAAAAGAAAGGGCTAGATCTTTGATGTGAGATTTGAGAAAAATTGACCAATGAGAATTCCAGGTTAAATAGTGCAACTCTAGCATTATTTTATTCTTTCTCAACTTGCTTCTTGGGAAGTTTTCCTTGATCACCTCTACTGTGCTAGATTCTGGAATATACGATAGTGCTCAATTCCAGTTGGAGACTTCAAGGTCTCACTGGAAATGCTAAGTTAGTACACATGAAATATATACAGAACCGGTAAGGGTGAACAGCCTGCTGCTGAGTTTAAGGGTAACAGGTGTTTGGAAAAGAAGAGAGACTGAGATCAGTGAAGATCAACATAATAAAAAAAATTTATGGAGGGAGTGGTGTTTGAATGAGGCTTGAAGGAAGAACAGCAGGAGTTGCTGCTGCTGCTAAGTCGCTTCAGTTGTGTTTGACTCTGTGCAACCCCATAGATAGAAGCCCACCAGGCTCCGCCATCCCTGGGATTCTCCAGGCAAGAACACTGGAGTGGGTTGCCATTTCTTTCTCCAATGCATGAAAGTGAAAAGTGAAAGTGAAGTCGCTCAGTCGTGTCCAACTCTTCATGACCCCATGGACTGCAGCCCACCAGGCTCCTCAGTCCATGGGATTTTCCAGGCAAGAGTACTGGAGTAGGATGCCATTGCCTTCTCTGACAGCAGGAGTTAGCAGTAGGCAAAGCAGTTAGAGGCAGTGGTTCTGTGAGGAGACAGAGTTTGCCCACCCTGCGCTTTGGGGACCTATGGGGCTCAGAGAACTGAGATACCTTACCTTTCTAAGCCTTATTTTCCTCATCTGTATAATGGTGTTATTACTATGAATAGAACCTACTTCATAGTTTTGTTTCTTTCATTTTAGAGAGTGGCAGCATATATGAAAAGTTCTTAGCTATGAAAAGCATTTATTAGCAGTAGACAGAGAGATGGGGACATAGTGAGCAAAGAGAGTAAATCAAAGAACAAAGACGGAATGAAGTTTATACGCAGATCTGTTTGGCCACAGTATGTGTAAGGGAGCCTAAAAGAAATAAAACCAGAAAGATGTAAAGAAAATGAAGTCGCTCAGTCGTGTCCAACTCTTTGTGACCCCATGGACTGTTGCCTACCAGGCTCCTGCGTCCATGGGATTTTCCAAGCAAGAGTACTGGAGTGGGTTGCCATTTCCTTCTCCAGGGGATCTTCCCGACCCAGGGATCGAACCCGAATCTCCCACATTTATGCAGATGCTTTACTGTCTGAACCACCAGGGAAGATTAAGTTAAAGTCGGACCATACCAAAAGAGCTTAGAAGCTTGATATATATATTCATATATTCATTGAGAAAATAAGAAGCATCTACTGTGTCCAAGGCATTATGCAAGGTCCTGGGAATTCTGCGGTGAAGAGACTAATATCATTTCTGCCCTCATGGAATGTCAGTCCCTTAGGGAATATAAACATCAAAAAGGGAAAGTACAAAAGTTTTGAAAGCCTTTATATTGTTCTTGATCTTAAAAAGTTGATATGAGGAAAAAAATCTTTTTTGACCATAAAAATAATTAACACCAAACTGTGAGAGATAAGGCGCATGATTAGATATGACATACAACTCTCGGAGAGAAAAAAAGAATCACTCTTGTATACATAGCATTAGTCAATCAGTTGGTTAGGAAAAAAAATTGATTAGATCTGTAAAGCCAATATGGGACTTCATAAAACTTTTGACATCATGTATACACAGCTTCAGTTAAAACCCTTTTGAAACCTGTGTGTGTGTGTGTGTGTGTCACTCAATCACATCCAACTCTGTGTGACCACATGGACTATAGACCTCCAGACTCCTCTATCCATGGAATAGATATCCACGGGATTCTCCAGGCAAGAATACTGGAGCGGGAAGCTGTTTCCTTCTCCCCAGGATCTTCTGGACTCAGGGATTGAACGCAGGTCTCCTGCATTGCAGGCGGATTCTTTACCAGCTGAGCCACTCTTTGAAACCTGTACTACCAGCTTTATCTGTCCTCAAACTTTGGGCTGGCTCAGTCAGCATATTCCTAGTTTTCTGGTCTGAACCTGCTTACACTATGGCTAAGTATATATCACCCCTACCGCTTACGATGCCTTTCTTTATCTCATCATGATTTTGTCTTTCTCCTTCACATTTTTTTTCTCTGTGGTATAAGAGGGTGTTTGGCCAAAATCCTTTTTCCTTGCGCTTTTGCTTTCTAACACAACTCAATTCAAATAACACGAGTTATATTTCTACCACTGAAAATCCACTAACTTAGATTTTATTCTCCTGAGGTATTATCTTGCCATAAGCCTGGAGGTTAAACACAAGATTATAGAGTTATAGTTGATTAAATATTATACCCTTATATTCTATATATCAAAGCTAATTTCAATCCCAGGTGGCTGGTTCACATAAACAGTGCCTTTTAAAACAGATCCTCTGTATTAGTCAGGATATGCTAGTTTAACAAAAAACACTAACCTTTCTGTGACGATGCAGTGAAGGTCTATTTCCCACACACAGCGCATGACCCATGTGCATCAGGGGGAGTACTTGGTTTGTGGCAGTTACTCAGAGGCTAAGGTAGATAAAGCATCTAGCTCCTTGCATGCTGAGCTTGCAGAAGAGCCTTCCAGTCTTAGCAGGGCAAAGAAGAGAGGAGAGGACCATGCATAGGCCCTTTCTTTTATGCTTTAGGTCACAGGTGACACCACTTACTTTACTCTCATTTTTTTGGTCAGAGGATGGTAGATGTTTGTCTAACTTTAATGGGGCAAAGACATGCAATCCTCCCACGCTCCCAGAAGGATTGACATAGCGGCAGTGTTTGTGAGTAATGTCTATCATATCCTATGAGACAAACAGTTCTGCCCATTTAAGAGACATGCTCCACAGAAATGCCATTTGTTTATAGCAGAGACATCTAAAGTGAACTGAGCTGCAACATTTAACAATTCTCGGGTCATTTGTCACCTAGCAATTTTCTGTCAACCTCACTACCTCAAACATTCCCATTTCTTAAAAAACTCTCCAGTAAATTCTCAAACAGCCCCGAATACAGAGGTTGAACATAGCTCCCCAGCAATTTTTAAGAGGAATGACAGCCTCATGACACTGACCAGATTTCCCCATCATAGTCAGAGAGCATCTCCTCTTCTGCTAATTTACTTCAAGAGGCTTCAACAGCTTTTGGACAAATTCAGTTTCTGGTTTGTGCTAGGAGAGATTACATGACTCAGATTATTTAGGCTCTCCTTAAATTTTGCTCTGATAATGTTCCCATGAACCTGGAACATTAAAAGAACTGTTTATCATTTTTAGGGTGATTGTTTTTCTAAAAGTTGGCATGGGGCTTACTCAGAGTCATAGGTAATCTGAAATGCATGAATCATATCAAAAGTGACATTGCTACAGCTAAAAGAGGGAAAGCCAGTAAAGGGATTTAAAATGAAATTCTTTAGCTCACCACTGGTAACGTAAAACTCAAGTATAATCATGTTCGTTAAGAGCTTCAAATTTAGGGATACAAATTATATAGACCCCTTTTCAGAAAGGACCCTATCATTTTATTACGCTCTTGCTTCAGAGCAGGTGTATTTGCTTTATCCTTAATTCCTATTGTTTGCCTCGGTTTGGGTTATATACATGTCAGTTTCATGCACCATGATGTAAACAGCTTTGCTAGTGATAATCACTGTGGTCTTTTTATAATGACTATAAAGTGATAAAAATTATGCTTTGCACTATGTACTTTTCTTCTAATCAGCTCAAAGCTTATGTCATAATCAATATGATAGCTTTTATATTGCTGTCGCAGTCTTTCATTGACATTCTAACACAAGCACCTGTCATAAACCAACTAAAGAAGAATGAGGCCATTATGTCAGTCTCATTGATTCAAACTCAGTGAAAGTGGCCCATATGTCTCTAAGTCTTTTCAGCACTTTTCAGTTAGGACTTAAAACTGTTTATTGAGAAGAAAGATGTATTGTAATTTTTCTTATAATGTATTTAAAACATAATACTTCTGCTCCTATTATAGAAATATGTAGCCACTGAATATCTCTTAGAAGGATGAGTTTACTTAAAGATTTTTTTGTCCTAGAAACTGTAGTGGGTGCTACCTTGCCTGCCCCTTTGGTGTTAATTGGTCTGAAAGGAGATTCCACTGATGATCTCTATCTAAATCTCTCTGAGTGAAACACCCATATATCCTAATCTACCCATTTTCCTTGACTCAGTTCATTTAACTATCTTAAGACTAGTAATCACCTGCGTGTTGGGATTTTATGTCTTAATATGGACCCTTTCCATGCAGAGCTTAGTATAAAGATTTGAATGTGTTGTATGCAGACTGTTTACTGAAGGATAATCTTGAAAACAGGAGTGAAAGAGCAAGGAAAGTAAAATAGGAAAGGACATCAACACCCAGCTGTTCCTGGCCTAGTTTTGTCCATAGGCTGAGCAGGAGCTGTGGTTCTGGAGAGCGTCTCAGGTAGAAAATGTGTCTGCATGAGGAGGCTTTGGTCCAGGATGTTGTCAGCCTGCAGCTAGGAGTGTATAAAAGTGTGCCCTGCAGCTGTGGCTAAAATCAGAGGTAGGCTACAGGGTGGGACAGGAAGCAACAGAATAAATTTGGTATTCATATTAAATATTTAAAATTGACCCATCATATCTTCTTATGAAGTATATTGGCCTACACAAACTGAAACCATTTTGAAAAATGTACGAAGAACTTTTGCGACCTGCTACCCAGAAATTATGATTTAGGCCTTAGAAATGTTAGATACCGTCTTGTTACTATAGTTAAGAAACCTGTGCATAAACCCATTCTTTCCATCATGCCTCCCCTTTAAAATGTATATTTGATACCCTTTGAGCATAATTAAGGAGAAAGACTTTGCCCATCTCAAGGACATCTCCGCCTACACCTGTGCTGTGAGATACCCAGTACACAGACTGTGAGTGGAGGACCCTCTTCCACCTGGCAACATCCATCACGCTTCCAGAAAAGTAACAGAGACACACGTGGCAGAGAACACTTAGTGCGTTTTATCAAATTAAGGTGTATTTTTAAACTTTTTTTTTTTTTTCGCTCTGGGGAATCGATTAGGAATTTTTGCAGTACTTGTAGTTCACTTATTGGTACAACCATGTAACAAATATTTGCCTTTGTTGTGTAGATCATGAATATCTTTTAAACTCCCGAGGCAGGGACTTTATTTCATTTATCTTTGTATATCCCAGCACCTAGCCTGTAGAAGATAAATATTTGTGAAATATAAAATTGCATTCATGACATCAAATGTCATGAAGGAGAGAAAAAGTCAAAAAGTACTGCTGAGTAATCGCTGGGCGAGGAGTGCTTCATGTAGATTAGCTCATGTAATTCTCACAGAAACCTTGAGGTAAGTACTATTATCAACCCTGTCTCACCCATAGGAAAGCTGGGACTATATATCAAGGGAAATATAATATCTGGACCGAAGCCATAAGGCCAGTTAGTTGTGGACTGAGGTTTTAAATCCAGGCATCCAGACAGAGATCTTTTGCAGAATATCCTTGTAATAGTTATCCTACTATGGAGAAGGCTAGAAGGAAGGGGACGGCATCTAGGATCTGTGAAACCGTTCTCTGATGTGAGATAACGTCCTTGCTGAATTCATACACTTCTGGCCTTCATTGTGCCCGCTCACACACCTCTGTCACTTGCTCATCCAACTGTACCTCCACACTCAGTGCACACCTTTCCCTGAGCCACCAGCTCCTCCCACAGATCAGTGCAGGCCATGAGCCAAAACTCTTTGAGACTTTTACACTCACTTTATTGTCAATTTAAATTCTTGGTGTTCCTTTGCCGCGCTTTTTTAAAATTCCTTTCCTTCATCAGATTAGCCCCGTTATCTCCTATTATCCTCAAAAGGGAGTGCTACTTATAGTTACAGAATAAGAGCAAAACACTAAAACTGCAGGGCGGGGGCACCTGCTCTGATTGCTATTGTGCCTTTTCTTCTAAAACAACATAAGTCAGTGTTTACAAGCATGAGCCAGATAGCCCATCAGACAGCCTGTGTCCTATTTCTAGCCCTGTTCTGTGACCTTGGGCAAGCTATTTTACATTTCTGGGCCTCCGTTACCTCATCTGTACAATGGGCATAATAAGGGTATCTATCTTACAGGACTATTCGGACCATTAAAAGAGTAATTATATTTTAGTAAAACTTAGAGCATAGTGCCTGGCATGTAATGACCCCTATAAAAGAATCAGATAAAGAAATATACTCCCAGCCAGAAGTATACAGGCTGGATATTCCGTTGTTAATCTGAGCGTAACCCCATGAATAAATTCTTTGAACAAAGAGTACTCGAACAGTCAGCAAAAGCAAAAAAAAAAAAAAAAACCTGTTAGCTATGAAACACACAAACCAACATAAATTCTCATGTGCCATTATCAGTATGTGATTCCTTAGATAAACTACCTTAGGTTCAGCTCAGTTGCTCAGTCACATTCGACTCTTTGCGACCCCATGGACCGCAGCACTCCAGGCCTTCCTGTCCATCACCAACTCCCAGAGTTTACCGAAACTCATGTCCATTGAGTAAGTGATGCCATCCAACCATCTCAAACTCTGTCACCCCTTCTCCTCCTGCCTTCAAACTTTCTCAGCATCAGAGTCTTTTCAAATGAGTCAACTCTTCGCATCAGGTGGCCAAAGTATTGGAGTTTCAGCTTCAACATCAGTCCTTCCAATGAACACTCAGGACTAATCTCCTTTAGGATGGACCGGTTGGATCTCCTTGCAGTCCAAGGGACTCTCAAGAGTCTTCTCCAACAACACACTTCAAAAGCATCAGTTCTTTGGCACTCAGCTTGCTTTCTAGTCCAACTCTCACATCCATACATGACCGCTGGAAAAACCATAGCCTTGACTAGACGGACCTTTGTTGGCGAAACAATGTCTCTGCTTTTTAATATGCTGTCTAGGTTGGTCATAACTTTCCTTCCAAGAAGGAGGCATCTTTTAACTTCATGGCCGCAATCACCATCTGCAGTGATTCTGGAGCCCAGAAAAATAGTCTGACACTGTTTCCCCATCTATTTGCCATGAAGTGATGGGACCATATGTCATGATCTTTGTTTTCTGAATGTTGAGCTTTAAGCCAACTTTTTCACTCTCCTCTTTTACTTTCATCAAGAGGCTCTTTAGTTCTTCTCCACTTTTTGCCATGAGTGGTGTCATCTGCATATCTGAGGTTATTAATATTTCTCCCAACAATCTTAATTCCAGCTTGTGCTTCCTCCAGCACAGCGTTTCTCATGATGCAGTCTGCACATAAGTTAAACAAGCAGGGTGACAATATACAGCCTTGATGTATTCCTTTTCTTATTTGGAACCAGTCTGTTGTTCCATGTCCAGTTCTAACTGTTGCTTCCTGACCTGCACACAGATTTCTCAGGAGGCAGGTCAGATGGTCTGGTATTCCCATCTCTTTCTGAATTTTCCACAGTTTATTGTGATCCACATAGTCAAAGGCTTTGGCATAGTCAATAAAGCAGAAATAGATGTTTTTCCAGGACTCTCTTCCTTTTTTGATGATCCAGCAGATGTTGGCAATTTGATCTCTGGTTCCTCTGCCTTTTCTAAAAGCCAGCTTGAACATCTGGAAGTTCATGGTTCATGTATTGCTGAAGCCTGTGTTGGAGGATTTTGAGCATTACTTTACTGGCATGTGAGATGAGTTTATTTGTGCAGTAGTTTGAGCATTCTTTGGCATTGCCTTTCTTCGGGATTGGAATGAAAACTGACCTTTTCCAGTTCTGTGGCCACTGCTGAGTTTTCCAAACTTGCTGGCATATTGAGTGCAGCACTTTCACAGCATCATCTTTCAGGATTTGAAATAGCTCAACTGGAATTCCATCACCTCCACTAGCTTTGTTCTTAGTGATGCTTCCTAAGGCCCACTTGACTTCACATTCCAGGATGTCTGGCTCTAGGTGAATGATCACATCATTGTGATTATCTGGGCCATGAAGAGCTTTTTTATACAGTTCTGTTATTCCTACCACCTCTTCTTAATATCTTCTGCTTCTGTTAGGTCCAGACCATTTCTGTCCTTTATTGAGCCCATCTTTGCATGAAATGTGTCTTTGGTATCTAATTTTCTTGAAGAGATCTCTAGTCTTACCCATTCTATTGTTTTCCTCTATTTCTTTGCACTGATCACTGAGGAAGGCTTTGTTATCTCTCCTTGCTATTCATAGGAACTCTCAATTCAAATGGGTATATCTTTCCTTTTCTCCTTTGCTTTTTGCTTCTCTTCTTTTCACAGCTATTTGTAAGGCCTCCTCAGAGAGCCATTTTTCTTTTTTGCATTTCTTTTTCTTGGGGATGGTCTTGATCCCTGTCTCCTGTACAATGTCACAAACTCCATTCATAGTTCATCAGGCACTCTGTCTATCAGATCTAGTCCCTTAAATCTGTCACTTCCTGTGTATAATCGTAAGAGATTCGATTTAGGTCATATCTGAATGGTCTAGTGGTTTTCCCTACTTTCTTCAATTTAAGTCTGAATTTGGCAATAAGGAGTTCATGATCTGAGCCACAGTCAGCTCCCAAAAAACCTTATTTGCCTCTAAAGTTTTCTCTTTCTCTCTCTCTTACTTTCTTTCTCTTTCTCCTTCTCTCTGCAGCTGTAAACTGTTACTTCAGACTTTTACTATTCTACTTCCTATGCACAAACAACACCTCCAGAGTTAATTTATTGACAAGGTTTCCTGGGAATTCACTGAAGACAAAGATGATATTAACATCTATAGTACAAGTACACACAGTGCGATCCCTGTGGTGTCATATTACCTCATAAACACCGACAGGCAGGACTTGTCCTCTGTTCTTATCTTTTTTCCTTTAACATTGACTGCCCTCACCACCTGCAAAAAGAACACCTTAAAAAGATTAATTATTAATTTGTTAAAAACACTCAAACACTTCAAACACTCCAAAAGTCAATGTAGGAGGGGGGAAAACCCCCGTAACTGGCTGAATAGTCACATTTGACATTGACTTGATCATTTTATTTATTCTTTTTTTCTGTCTTGAAAAGCTAAAGGGCAGTTCAACTTTATGACATCTGATATACAAGTGCCTATGAGTTTAAGAATGTGCTGGTGTTAAAATATTTATTGGTTAAATCTGACAGTCATGTTTATAGTCTTATCTCCAAAGACCTGTGAAGCATATATTATTAAATGAAATATCTATATTGGGAAGTTTTGTTACCAGAATACATAATTTTTTAATTTAGTTTCTTTGCACATACTTGTCCTAAGCTAAAGAATTTCAATGGCTTCCGGATTTTCAACTATTTTTTTTAATGTCTGTGGAACTGAGTATGCAATAAATCATTGTGATTGGCAGTTTTGGCATTTCACAGAGGTGAATCTCTAGCACTAACTGTGGGACTCAAGAATTTCAACACAGGATATCAAGCCTGTCAGACATTATGTTTTCCATTTTTGGAAGCAAAATATTGAGTCACCTTGGCCCACTTGCTCTGTCAAGTAGCTGTAAAAAGTGACCTAAAAATCATCAGCTATCAAATATTGATAGTATGGGTATTTGGGATCTTTTCAAGCTCCAAAGAATTTAGTACATTTGACAAATATTTTTGGTGCCTAAAATGTACAAGATACTGCCTTACTCTCTGTTAAGATAAAACAAGCAGCCAACAAGAGCTGACGTTTACTGGTACTCACTCTGTGCAGGGCACTGTTCAAAGTATACACAAGTCATTAATTTGCCCCACAGCCCAATAAGAAGGTGGCATTTATTTCTCCCATTTGAAAAATAAGAAAACAAAGCCCAGAGGGGAAAGCAATTTGCTAGAAGTCACATGTCTCGTAGGAGGTAAAACCAGGATTTGAACCCAGGCTATCTGAATCTAAAGCAGCTCTAATCATATTTTATTTTGGCCATTGAGAAGTTTTAAGCATAGTGGGAGGAAGAAAGGATGTAGGGTAAAATATATAAATAATCGTAGATCACACCGTAAGATGTAGCAATAAAAATGTTATGGGGTAGAAAAAGGGTTTGAACCCATTTTTATCAGAACTGAAACGTCTTATTAAAGAAAGTGGCATATTGATTGGCACATTAGGGGTGGTTAATATTGAAAAATTTAGAGCTGGCTCAAGGTTTTCTCAGTGGAGGGAAAGGTCAGAACTGAGACACAGAGATGAAGAGGTAGGAGGCACGGTGGGAGAGCAAATGGTTCAATGTGGTACATTTGGAATACAGAAAGAGCTTAGTGATGAGTCAACCTGGAGAGGTAAAATGAGATTTTAAGCAATTGAAGAATATTAAATACTAGCTCAAACAGCTTTGCAGCGTGGCAATGCTGAGGTATTAGAATTTCTGGATGAGTAAAATGATTAAAGCACTACGGGGAAATATTTATCTAGCACTGGAATTTTAATAGATTTATCATCTATTCCATTTTTAGTTTCAAGCCATATGAGGTGAAATATCTATATTAGGAATAGAAAATAGGAAGAAAAATGGAGATGAGAGGTACTTTTAGTAAAACCAAGATGGAACTGGTTACTATAATGCTTATGAAGTTTAAGTGAGTGCAGGGCAGAAAGTGAAGAAGAACTAAAGAGCCTCTTGTTAAAAGTGAAAGAGGAGAGTGAAAAAGTTGGCTTAAAGCTCAACATTCAGAACACTAAAATCATGGCATCCGGTCCCATCACTTCATGGTAAATAGATGGGGAAACAGTGGAAACAGTGTCAGACTTTATTTGAGGGGGCTCCAAAATCGCTGCAGATGGTGATTGCAGCCATGAAATTAAAAGACGCTGACTCCTTGGAAGGAAAGTTCTGACCAACCTAGACAGCATATTAAAAAGCAGAGACATTACTTTATCAACAAAGGTCCATCTAGTCAAAGCTATGGTTTTTCCAGTCATGTATGGATGTGAGAGTTGGACTCTAAAGAAAGCTAAGTCCAGAAGGATTGATGCTTTCAAACTGCGGTGTTGGAGAAGACTCTTGAGAGTCCCTTGGACTGCAAGGAGATCCAATCAGTGCATCCTAAAGGAGATCAGTCCTGGGTGTTCATTGGAAGGACTGATGTTGAAGCCGAAACTCCAATACTTTGGCCACCTGATGCGAAGAGCTGACTTGTTTGAAAAGACCCTGATGCTGGGAGGGATTGGGGGCAGGAGGAGAAGGGGATGACAGAGGATGAGATGGCTTGATGGCATCACCGACTCAATGGACATGAGTTTGGGTGAACTCTGGAAGTTGGTGATGGACAGGGAGGCCTGGCTTGCTGCAGTTCATGGGGTTGCAGAAAGTCAGACACGACTGAGCGAATGAGCTGAACTTGCAGGATGGATCTGGAGAGAGAAGAGCTTGGGGTCAATGATCCCTGATTCCTCTCCTTGGGCCACCCTTGAGAATCACCAGAGGCACTTTCGATATCTCAGTGCTCAGGACACATCCCAGATCAGTTACATCAGAATCTCTGAGATTCCAATCCAAATGTCAGTGCTTTTAAAACTCCCAGAGAGATGTTAGTGCGCTGCCAGGGTTGAAAACTGCTGCTCTAGTAAGTAATATAATGAGACTTTGACCTTCAGGGCTGACGTGAGAATGGAAAATAGGGAAGGAATCTGAAAGATAGTTTGAAAGAAAAATCAATACTGCTTTTTGAAAATGCTGGGAAAATTGTTCCCAGAGCTCCATTCCTTTAGAAAAAAAAAAAAAAAAAAGGCCCTTTTCACACACGATACACAAGTTTGGAAAATTTGACAAGCTTAATCAGAATGTGAAGCTTCATTGACGATGAGGCGAAAGGGTGCCCAGGGTGCGTGACTCATGCGACAGCGCCTCACTCTCCTGTCTCCACCTTGGAGTGACTACGGTCTCTCCCTTAAAGGGATTTTAGGAGCATCATATGCAATGATGCAGACTAGAGACTCGGAGGAAAAGGCAGCACTACGTTCCTGTCAGCTATTAGTTTAAATAGAATCACACTGAGTAGGTTCACGTTAAACTCATAACTACTCCCCTGGGGTGATAAACTAACCTCCTGATTCCATGGCGTAAATCGCCTTTTGAAGGTGTTTCTTAGTTGAACCTCAAAGTTTAGATCCATAGGTTGTGCTCACCGCTCGGCCAAGAGTTGACCCTTTTGCTACAGCAGAACCAACAGAAACATAGGTTGACGGTCATATAGAGAGTCCGTACTGGTTACTTTTAATTGAATAAGTGGCTGGACATTAACAGCCAAGAAGTTTGCCCTGATATCTTTGTGGTTATTTCCCATGTTTTACGTGGTCATGTTCAAACTGGCTGGAACAACAGGGCAGTTACAGTTACTCTACCCTTTGACTGCTGACCATTATTACTCTTAAAAACGGGTTTCAAATAAATTCGACTGGGCTACCAAACTTTAATTAATCAATTTTCTGTTGTGTTTTTACCAGCACATGAGGGAAAGAGATTAGAAAAGGGACAAAATGAGTTGGAACCGCTCCCTTTAAAACTGCAATGTGGTTGCAACTTGCCTCACGCCATTACCCTTTGAAATCATAACCAGTCTCACAAGTATGAATATTAATTATTTTATCCAGTACTTTATGTTCCCAACATGCTTTTCAATCACATTTAGTTAATCCTCATAAAATCCCATTGAGGCATGCTAGTGTTAATATTCTCATCTTATAGCTAGAGATATCAAGGTTCAGAAACATTAAAAACAACTTGCAATTGAACAAGCCAGTTGAAAGGTGAGATTTTAAAGTCTATATGACCTTTTTTTTTTCACAGCTTACTGTCCTCCCTAAGAAATTTTCATGTTAAACTGCTCACTGGATGAGTTTTCTTTCCTGTAACTCCAGAGCCTTATTGGGCCAACAGTCTTTACATTTGGTAATAGATCCATTAAGTAATCAATGGTAGAATTTATAAAAGGTTACTTAAGTTCTCTGCAATTCAAGCATCTTTGTTAAAAAAAAAAAGTACTGATCCAAAAAAATGAGACACTGGGTCTAAGATAATTCCTGAATCACACATTGTTTCACATTGTGAAAGTGGTAAGAAGCAGAAAGCCAAGTGATGGGTCCAGGCCAAGAAAAAATTTATAGATGTGTGCAGGGGAAGTCAATGTTTTATGTTTTGCCGTATTTTCCTGTTTCTTCCCTCTCAACTGTATCAGTGTTTAACCAACAAAATTTATCTATCTGACATTCTGTTACTGGCAGCCTGCTGTGGGTCAGGCACTCCGTGAAATACTGGAAATATACAAGGACATATAATAAATACACATTCCAGCCCTGTGGTTCACAGTTTAGTAGGGGAGATAGATACATATTCATGCTGAGTGGGAAGCAAGGTGGGGCAAGAAAGTTCAGTTCAGTTCAGTCGCTCAGTCCTGTCCGACTCTTTGCGACCCCATGAATCGCAGCACTCCAGGCCTCCCTGTCCATCACCAACTCCCGGAGTTCACTCAGACTCGCGTCCATCGAGTCAATGATGCCATCCAACCATCTCATCCTTTGTCGTCAAAGGAAGTACCAATTAACCAACTAGAGGAAGAAGGAGATGCCTGCAACAGAAGCTGCGACAGTCAGCTCTTCTGTGAGTGCGTAGGAGTTGCCGAGGAGAGAACGCAGCGCGTTAAGGGAGGAAAAGAAAAAGCGGCATTCTTCCTATGGTGCTTGATTACATTCTAACAGGATACCTAGAAAGAGCAAGCAGTATTTTCCTGATCTGGGGTCTTCTCTGCTATTTTTTGTTTGTTTGTTTGTTTTTCCGAATTGCCATCCGTATTCAATAGCTCATTATCCATGTTTCACAGCTCACGTCTAAGTAGTCAGGGACTGCAGAAACATAGTATGTTTAAAAAGTGGACAGTTCTGAAGTTGGGAACCTCGAATTCAAGGTTATCAGCTGGAGGGAAAAGGAGAGAGAGAAGAAAAGAGAGAGAGAAGCAGGGACTGGCCCTGATATTTACAAAGGAGTGCTCTTGGATGTGATCACATTTGGACTGCGCCTTAAGAGCTTATTGTATCAAATGGATTAATAGTTGCGGAAGTGCTTTGTAAAATGAAGAAACTACAGAAATAAGTGCCATTATTATGGAGAGTGAGCTTCAGCCTTTAATAGAGATGGGTCCCACTCTTGCCAGGTCCGAACACAGCTGTGCTCTAGAGCTATCGGATCTGAAGGGAAGGCAGAGATGAGAGGTTTGGGAGGATTTGAAAGACCGTGTGTGTGCATGGGCGTGTGACCTCCTTTAGCTCTGTTGCATTTCAGGGAGAATTTCCTGTGCCTGTTCAGCCGTAGCCTGCCTTTCCTGCAGGATATCAAGCTCCAAGTTTACAGTTGCTATCAGGGAGCCTCTTTGTTTGAACAAAGCCTCATTTGTTAGGAAGTGTCACAGATCAGCATGTATCAGATGCAAGATTGAATGTCCCTCAAGCACAAAGACATGCAAAGCTATGCCAGGATACCAGCAATGGGGCTTTTCACCATGAGAAAACAGATGGTCAGAGTGAAAAAGGCCAGTCTTTATGGCAAAGAAATTCTTCCAGCCCACACCCCCACCCCCCAACTCCCCCCTCAGCCCCATTTCCCCGTTCACCCTCCTTCCCCTACTCCTCTTTCACTCCATTGCACTGACGGAAACATTCGATATGCGGCAACATCATCCGATGTTTGTGTCTTTTTAATTAAACCAAGAGATCGGGAATAGGGACGCCCTTGTCTTTGTGGAGAGATGATTTCAAAATGAAGATAATAGAACCTCTTTCTCTGCAGGCTTTCAAGAGGCTTGTGTGTAATTTGTCCTTTGCAAGAGCAATCAAAGATAACCGGTGTGCAATTGATTACGGGCTTTGTGTCCTTTTAATTACTTGTTTCTACACACTGGTTGAGTTACATGCTGAAAGCAGATCCATCTGAGTTCTTTCTAAGCTGTAGTGCTTTCTTTTGCTTACATGGTTTAATAATAAAGCTATTAGTAAGCCACCACCACGTAGAACAATCCTATCAGACTGGGATGGATCTTGATTCTTGCCTTTCTTTATTCTTCTAATAGGCTATTAGATGTTTTTATGGAAAACATGGCTAAAGAATGCTACATCATTGCTTAACTATACAAAAATATTCTACAATTTCAGGAGGGTACAGTCTGCCTTATTCCCTAAGTAGAGTTCACAGGGCAGAAGGATTAGAGCTTATATAACATGTTTTCAGTTTTTAATTGACAAAGACATCTTTCTTTCTCTTTACTGAATACTATCTATCAACTGATATAGCTAAAGTCTCTTGAAAAACCATAGAAAAAAAAATTTCAAGGTTAGCACAATGTATAGATCAGATTTTTGTATTGTTTGTATTCCATGTACTGAAAAATGTTGTTAAGTCAGTAAATGCCAGATGAGAATATATGAATGATTTTATTACTATTTTATGTTCTCCACCTAGAAGTTGAGAGAGATTTAAAAACAAAAGGGAGCTTTCTAATAATAGAAAACTGATTTAATGTCTATGCCACTATTTACTTACCTACTACTAACTTATGCCCTAGAGAGGAAGAAAAGTTAAAAGTTGTAACCATGTAAAAGAAATCCACTTAATTTCAATATGTCACTTCTGAGACTACAGCAGCTGAGATAGGAAATGAGTGGAAAGCTTAGCAAAGTGTGTGACCCCCACAAAGGACACTAAATTCGGGGGCCTCGCCTCCTGTTTGATCAGATCTCCATAGACAGGAGCTCCCTGCAAATGGTGAAGCTAATCCACACTGCGGGGAAACCTGTAAGCTTGGATCCCCACCCACCTACCATGCTCTCAGGTCCTGTAAGCATCACTTCTGCTGTGGCATTATATTCCTCCTCCTCCCCAGAAATGCTCTCTACTTTGCAGGCCTGTGTCTGTCTACAAAATGTCCTCAGCAACATGGGAAATATAGAAACTTACCTTCTTTTAAATATGCTTCCTTCTGCCGAAACAGCTTGCAGTCTATGCAAGGAAATAAGTCTTGAACAAGTGAAATAGTCAATGAAATAACAAGTGGACATGTGTCATATGATCCTACAACCCAACTCCTGAGCATATATCCAGAGGAAATTATAATTTGAAAAGACACACGCACCCCATCGTTCGTTGCAGCACTGTTTACCATAACCAACACACAGAAATAACCTAAATGTCCATCAACACATGAATGGATAAAGAAGATGTAGTACATATATATGATGGAATATTACTCAGTCATGAAAAGAGTGAAATAATGCCATTTGAAGCAACATGGATGGACATAGAGATTACCATATTAAGTGAAGTAAGTCAGACATGGAACAACAGACTGGTTCCAAATAGGAAAAGGAGTACGTCAAGGCTGTACATTGTCACCCTGCTTATTTAACTTATATGCAGAGTACATCATGAGAAATGCTGGGCTGGAGGAAGCACAAGCTGGAATCAAGATTGTCGGGAGAAATATCAGTAACCTCAGGTATGCAGATGACACCACCCTTATGGCAGAAAGTGAAGAAGAACTAAAGACCCTCTTGATGAAAGTGAAAGAGGAGAGTAAAAAAGTTGGCTTAAAGCTCAACATTCAGAAAACTAAGATCACGGCATCCAGTCCCATCACTTCATGGCAGATAGATGGGGAAACAGTGGAAACAGTGACTGACTTTATTTTTCTGGGCTCCAAAATCAATGCAGATGGTGATTGCAGCCATGAAATTAAAAGACGCTTACTCCTTGGAAGAAAAGTTATGACCAACCTAGATAGCACATTGAAAAACAAAGACATTACTTTGCCAACAAAGGTCTGTCTAGTCAAGGCTATGGTTTTTCCAGTGGTCATATATCTATGTGAGATTTGGACTATAAAGAAAGCTGAGCACTGACAATTTGATGCTTTTGAACTGTGTTGTTGGAGAAGACTCTTGAGAATCCCTTGGACTACAAGGAGATCCAACCAGTCCATCCCAAAGGAGATCAGACCTGGGTGTTCATTAGGACTGATGCTGAGGCTGAAACTCCAATACTTTGGCCACCTCATGTGAAGAGTTACCTCACGTGAAAAGAGCCTGATGTTGGGAGGGATTGGGGGTAGGAGAAGGGGACAATAGAGGATGAAACGGCTGGATGGCATCACCAACTCGATGAACATGAGTTTGAGTAAACTCTGGGAGTTGGTGATGGACAGGGAGGCCTGGCGTGCTGCAGTTCATGGGGTCGCAAAGAGTCAGACACAACTGAGTGACTGAACTGAACTGAACTGAAGTCAGACAAAGCCAAATACTATCTTTATATTATAAGTCACTTATATGTGGAATCTAAAATCTGATACAAATGGACTTAATGGACATAAAGACTTAATAGACAAACAAACTAGACTCACAGATTCACAGACTCACAGACTTGTGGTTTCCAGGGCTTAGAGGTGGGGAGGGACAGATTGGGAGTTTGGGATTAGTAGATGCAAGCTATTATAAATAGAATGGATAAACAACATGAGGCTTCCCAGGTGGCTCGGATGGTAGAGAATCTACCTGCAATGCAGGAGACCTGGGTTCGATCCCTGGTTCAGGAAGATCCACTGCAGAAGGGCATGGCAACCCACTCCAGTATTCTTGCCTGGTTAGAATTCCATAGACGGAGGAGCCTGGTGGGCTTCAGTCCATAGGGTTGCAAAGAGTCAGACACGATTGAGCAACTAACACTTTCCCTTTCACCTACTGTATAACACAGGGAACTATATTCAATACCCTGTGGGAAGCCATAATGGAAAAGAATATGAAAAATAACATATATATGAAGCACTTTGCTGTACAGTAGAAATTAAGACAACATTGCAAATTAATCATACTTCAGTAGAAGAAATTTTTAAAAAGTAAGGATGATGAATTCTAACTTAGAAGGAGTTCAATACACGAAAAGCAGACAAATGAGACCTCAGACTAAGTGGTAGTAAGCTGTGCTGAAGCATAAATAGGTATAGAGAAGATTGGGAAAGGAAAAGAGAAGAGAAAACATTCTCAAATGAGGCTTCATGAGGCAGTGATGAGTAGAGCAGGAGGTATGAATAGGAAGAAGTGGAAAATTAAGAAGCGCTGATAATATCAGCCCTTCAATTACAAAGATTCTTAAATGTCAGCCATTCTTTTTTTAAAAAACAAATATTTATTCAGTGCTTTCAGTGTGATAAGTGTTGAGCTAAGTACTGGAAATGATAAAAGGAGCAAAATATAGTTTTTGTCCCCATGAAAATCACCATCAGATGGAAAATACAAGCTCAGCTTTTCAAACGTCATAAATTACTGTGCCATTCCAGCAGAGTTTCATAGCTAAATTAACAAAATAATGCTGTTTAGTCGGTATGTTTCTCTTATACCGAGAATAGTGGATTATGTCTCTGATAGCTATAGCACATAAATATGTTATGCTCCTCCATGTTGGTTATTAGTTCAATTTTATGAATCTTATCATGTTTCTCTTTTGTTTCCCTTTCCAACTGCTTATTTTCGTCAGCATTTTCTGTCTCTATTATCACAGAATTTCATTTAGCGTTTACTGGATCTCTTCTCTGATGTTTAGGGGCTTCCCTCGTGGCTCAGACAGTAAAGAATCCACCTACAATGAGGAAGACCTGGGTTTGATCCCTAGGTTAGGAAGATTCTCTGGAAGAGGGCATGGCAACCCATCCAGTATTTTTGCCTGGAGAATCCCCATGGACAGAGTAGTCTGGCAGGCTACAGTCTGTAGGGTCGCAAAGAGTCGGACACACCTGACTCACTAACACTTTCACTTACTTTCTCTGATGTTTCACCTTATCAGAGTTCTTCCACAAGATTCAGTCGTTTGTATATTTCCTAAAGATTTTATTAAACACACACATACCCCAGATTCTTAGAATGCTGGAGCGTTGATATGATAACCACAGTAATCTGATCTTTAGGGAACCACACCTAAGCACTATAAATACACAATTTAATGAGATATATGTCTAAGCACTGCATTTATATAGTTCTATAATAGAGTTATGATTTAAGTACTATGAGAGTTGGGAACGAAGGGGCAACTAGCATGAAAAACGTGGAGGTAAATTTGATATAGATAAATTTCTTTCGGTATAAAATGAGTATTCATATAATATAATCTAAAAACAGATACTAGAAATTCCTATCTCCTCTGCATCTCTTCCTTTGATGAATCTTCTAAATTATTTAGAAATGTAGCATTTTTCATTTCCTTCTCTTTCAAATGCCCGCCCTACAGACCGTGCGTTGTCAGTGGGCTCTGATGCAAATCGCTTCGCAGCAGAAACCACTCCGCCATTATTCTCTAATTTGCAGCCAAGCTGGCTTTCAGCTGGTGCCTTGTCCTTGGACTATCATTCACTGTCAGGGACTCTCCAGGGTGCACCAGCTGTTCTCTTAACAGAGAGAAGGAAGGAAGCAGTCATATGTCACTGATTCCCAAAAAGAGCTTGCCTTGACTACCACGATTCCTCCTTGGTTCCGGGACTGATAATCATGTATCCAGGATCAGGGCGGCCTCTGGGCAAACTGATGAAGTACATGATACTTTCCTTCGTTAAACATCTCTTTTCCTTTGGCCCTGCTTTCTACCACGTCTCAAGCTGGACTTGGCCGTTCCAGAACTTATTCCAGCTACCATCCCTGGATAAAGATTCAATCTATTAGAACAGTGATTTTCAACTGAAGGGTTAATATTTATCCCCGAAGTATACTTTACATGAGTGGAGTGGTGTAAAGTCTCGCATACAATTTCAGGTAATTTATAAGGCTATCCTTGAAGCCACCCTAGGATAAGAACTGCTGCCTTAACCTTCTTTCCTGTTTTCTCTTTCTTCCTCTCTCCATCCTTTTCCCCATTTTCTCACATCTCATTCTCTGATAAGAAAAACATTCCAATCAAAATCATGAAAAAGTGTTCAAAAGGATTTTCACTATATTTTTGAAAGCTAATTTGCTTTTTTAGGAAAGTGTAAGTAAAATAACTGAAAATAGAGCTGGTTAAAGCCAAACTTCCGGAGAAGGCAATGGCACCCCACTCCAGTACTCTTGCCTGGAAAATCTCATGGATGGAGGAGTCTGGTAGGCTGCAGTCCATGGAGTCGCTGAGGGTCGGACATGACTGAGCGACTTCACTTTCACTTTTCACTTTCATGCATTGGAGAAGGAAATGGCAACCCACTCCTGTGTTCTTGCCTGGAGAATCCCAGGGACGGGGGAGCCTGGTGGGCTGCCGTCTATGGGGTCGCGCAGTCGGACACGACTGAAGCAACTTAGCAGCAGCAGCAGCAAAGCCAAACTTCAACTAAAAGGAACCATGGATTTATTTCTTGTGTATCCTCTGCGCACATAGCTGCTGTCGAAACGACTGCTATAAACTGGTCTAATGAAACTTTGGGTATAGCACATAAGGAGTTCTGAAGAGACATTTCACATTTTTCTTCTTTTTGAGGGTAATTAAATATCAATTTAGGGAGACTAATGGTTAAAATTTGCTCCCCTCTGGACTGAGCAATGGTGATTCAATTTTAACAGCTGCCAACTGCCTCCCAATGATTATGTTTTCAAGAAGCAGCATTTGTTTTATAGCACAGCTGCAGGTGGTGCTTGCTTATCTGTGGGCAGGATTCTGCAACAGCCAACTAGGAATCGCCTCTCCTCCTATGACTTTCAAAATGTCTGGGACCTTCTCCAGGAATGGAAAAAAAATTTTTTAAAGGTTAGTAAGAGCACAGCATAGGTAATGCATGTACAAAATAATTGAGAGCTAAAGGAAAACTTAAAAAAGAAAAAAACATACAATACTATGTTGCCATCCCATTCTAGTATCCCCAAAACTAATCATTGTCATGGGCTTCCCAGGTGACACAGTGGTCACCTGTGCTCCAAGGACTCCTGTCAATGCAGGAGAAATGGGTTCAATCCCTGGGTCAGGGAGATCCCCTGGAGAAGGGAATGGCAACCCACTCCAGTATTCTTGCCTGAGAAATCCCATGAGCAGAGGAACCTGGCGGGCTCCAGTCTGTGAGGTAGCGAAAGAGTCAGATGTGACTTATCAACTGCAGGAAAACAGTTGTACATAACTTAATGACTCAACAATAGCCCTAGGTATCTCATTGGAGTATTTCATGAGATGGATTAGCTCCAAAATTCCATAAGATGGATTCACTCCAAAATTCTGATGGATTTACTCCAAAATTCTGATTAATTCCTCTTGATAAAATACCTTAAATGATCTTATCATTTCTGTACTAAACTTTAAAAAAAAAAAACATTCTTTTTGAGCAATTGCATTGGGTGACATCTTAGCCAAACTTGGATCTTTGTTAGGATCATTTAAAAAAAAATATGATCATAAAGCTAAAAAAATCTTTCTTGGCCCTTGAATGGAAATTTTGCAATGTGTGAAACAAAATCAGGCCATGTCGGTCCTATATCCCAAAGCAAAAATGACAAAAATGTATCGCTGTATCCCCCTTGATGCCTATTTCAAACATTGCTAATTGTTTATATTTTCTGCTTAGCTGAGACACAGTGTCAGAATGCTTCTGAACATAGTTACACATGCATTCAAACCAGTTGTTTGAAAGTGACAGGTGAGATAAGCCTCATTCTTTATCTCTGTCCTAAATCATTGATAGAATCCCGGGGCCATCGCAAACACAGTAGAACTACCTGTCTAACACTGGATTGAGCACAAGGGTCCAATGTAACTGCCTCTCTCTTCCGTAAGACAGAGGCCGGGGGGGTACACCCCAGCCTGTGGGCCAAATCTGACTGTACTGTTTTTGTATGAAAGTCTACTAGAAAAAATGGCCATACCCATTTGTTCACGTGTTATGCATGGCTGCTTTCCCTGCTTTGAATTGCATAAACCAGAAATTCCACTAGCTAGGTCCAGTTGGGTCTTTTCACTTTCATACAACAATGACAGGTATTCCAGAACTTTGGATTCTGATTTGCCACCTTGGATATTATTATCTCCTCCAAGGACGTCAAAAGTTTCTATGTTACAAGAAAGAACAAAATGAAAGACTTTTGGATTATAGATCCCAGTGGTATTTGTATGTTAAGAGCCATGAAACCATGTTCCTAGCTCTGAAAACAGACATGGAGTGTGATATCAGTGTGATATCAAAGGCTCTAGTCTCTTCCCCCACCCCCGCTTCCCATCAGCTCTTTCCCCAGCATGGAGATTCAGGCTTGGCTTGTACATGTTCTGGAGGCTTTTTCTAAGCAGAGAAAATTACTCCCCAGTGAGTTCTCTGGTCAAACACCATGCAAATCCTATCTGCCATTCCTGCTGTAGCCAGCCCTGAGGGTTGCTAAAGCCCTGATAAGCAGGTATGCCTGTTAACACAGCATGACACTGCAATTGTAAATTTTTATATGTTAGCTGCTGTACATGGCTTCCCAGGTGATGCTAGTGGTACAGAATTGGCTTGCCAATTCAGGAAACACAAAAGACATGGTTTTGATCCCTGGGTGGGGAAGATTCCCTGGAGGAGGAAATAGCAATCCACTCCAGTATTCTTGCCTGGAAAATTCCATGGACAGAGGAGCCTAGTGAGCTACAGTCCACGGGGTCACAAAGAGTCAGACATGACTGAGAGAATGAGCACAGCCTATATACAAGCTGTTATATGGAGCTTCCCTGGTGGCTCAGACGGTAAAGAATCTGCCTGCAATATGGAAGACCTGGGTTCAATTCCTGGGTCAGGAAGATCCCCTGGGGAAGAGAATGACTACCCACTCCAGATTTCTTCCCTGGAGAATCCCATGGACAGAGGCTACAGTCCATAGGGTAGCAAAGAGTCAGGCATGACTGAGCGACCAGCACAAACTGCTGTATCCATTTATGTTTGCCAACTCTGATAAATCTAATAATTCTTTCAACAGCATTCAAACAATAAAATGTCTTGTTTGTTACCTTTATGAAGCATCAAATCCAAATATTTCCTTCAGGAGCTTTAAGACACACAAAAGAGATAAGGATGGGGTCAAGTGGGGAATTAATGTTTCTTGAGCACCCCCTCTATGCCTTGAGCTTTATGCTTTCCTATGCGCAGCTTCATTTATTCCTCATGGCATCCTGTGACACAGAAATGATTATTTTATTGAAAGTTTCCTGAACATGGATGAACCCAGCAGACAATTGGTCACAACATTGCTGACTAAACTAATGAAACCTCACTTAATGTTTTTTGCAGAGTCTGAATCCTGTATCGCTGTGGAGTGCTGTAGATATTTTTGTTGCTGTTATTCCAAAATTCTGATATCAGCAGAGAAGGAAATGCAGGGAATAGAAAAAGAAAGGGGGTCCAAAAGTCTGTTCTATACATCTGTGTCTCTTTTGCTGAAATGAATCGCCAATCTAGGTTCGATACAGGATACAGGATGCTTGGGGCTGGTGCACTGGGATGACCCAGAGAGATGATATGGGGAGGGAGATGGGAGGGGGGTTCAGGATTGTGAACTCATGTACACCCGTGGTGGATTCATGTCAATGTATGGCAAAACCAATGCAGTATTGTAAAGTGAAATAAAGTAAAATTTTAAAAACGAATTAACACCAATAGTACACAATCTCCTCAAAAAAAAAAAAAAAAAGAAGAAAGAAAGAAAAAGAAAGAGGGAAAGGTAACGAAAGTGTTGGGGAAAGACGCAGTGGACAAAAACCTTGGGAAAAAATTTAAAAGTTATATATTTCTCATGCTCAAGCTTATGATTAAAGCATATTCCCAAAAGATAACCCCATCTCTAGCTGAGGAACCAGACAAAACCACATGCGTCAGCTATGAGCAGATGTATATTCCACAATGTGTGCTGGGAGGATAAAAGTCCTTTGATGGGAACTTTAAACAATGCGGCAGCCTGATATTACTTAATTCCACCATACCTGACGTGCATAGGACACATTTCTGAGAGGTTTTGCTGTGGCAAGAATAAAAGGATCCCAAACAGGAAATTCCTGCTGGGGTTCTGTAGCTGGGTCTATTGTGAATACTGCAAAGTCAGCTTAGGCAGCCTAGCATTGTGGAATGGCTAACTGCTCACAGTATGTCTGTTCCTTTGCAAACCCATGTGAACTCATCACAGAGGGTGATGTTGCTGGGGCTGAACTCTGCACATAACAATGAAGACTTAACAGCAGTCCACTGTAGGGGTAACGAGAGGTCAGAGGCAGCCTCTGCCTCTTTAAGAGGCATTTTCCAACTGACTGGCAAATGCTCGGCATTTCAATCCCTGCTTAGCAAGGAAAGGAAATGAACTGCAACTGTATTCCACAGAGTTTTAACTATAGACAGACTTGGTGGATATCGTTCAGATTCACTCAGCTTTATTCTATATATTCTTCTACCAGTTTAATTTCAAAGCAACAGCCTTCAACAAAACCAGCAGAGATAACATTCAAATAATTTGACTGTTTTTGCTTTTACCCAGCTGCACACGTTTCAGAAAAGGGCAGAGTCAATGATATGATGGTATACTGGAGATTTTTCTTTTCTTTCTTCAATCCAGATTTGGCCAATCCAGATTAGCAGTTAAACTGTTTTCTTTTTAAGACATTCCCAGAATTCACTGATCCCTAACAACCGTTGTTTCTCTGCACCACCCTTCCAGCAGTTACAGGGAGTGGTGAACAGCTTGAGGTCTAGAGACAAACCATCTGAATTCACATTCTGGCTCTGCCACTTTGTAATCTTGGGCAATTAATTAGCCTCTATAAACCCCACTTTTACTCATCTATGAAATGGGGGGATTCTGACTTGTAGGGCTTTATGAAGTTCAGTGAGTTAATGCAATCAAAGCATTTAGCTGAGAGCCTTGAGTAGAAAAAGAAAAGCTCCCTCCCTGCCGCCGCCCTCTGTCCCCCAATACATGTGTGCTGTGTGCATTGTGGGGGTGGGGGGTGCTGCTGCTGTAATCATTTGTTCTAATTGTCACAGTGCTTTATGATCCCCTTTTTAAAAAGTCTTACGGAAACTTATTTTCCCTTTAAATTCGAACAGTAGGCAGGATTTTCTTTAGAGCTAAAGATCATAACCCAATTCCCCTTCCCATGATCTATGACTCCTACCTAAACCATTTCTAATAGTGTTTCCTAGTTCCCCAGGAGTCCAACAACAGACTGTTACTATTTCCTTCCATCTTGCAATGCAGTACCCTTCCCTCTAGATCTAGCGGTAGGAAAAACTATGTAAGAGGGGAAAGTACGGGTGAAAAAAAGAGAGAGAGAGAGAAAGTAAAGAAAACTAGATATATGCTATACTTGCCTTGTTAAAAGATTAGTATACAATCTGATCCTGGTACCTCATTGTGGTGATTGAAATTAACCATTTATTTGATACTTAGGTCACTTGCATTAGAAAAAGAAAGAAATTATAATTCTTTTACCTTCAAATCCTATTTTAGTACAGCTATACATACTTTTACGCTTAGTACTTGATAAACTTTAAGCTGTTGGGTGGCTTTAATAGAAAACTGGATCTATTTTATTTATTTATTTATTTATTTATATTTTGGATCTATTTAAAAAAAACAAGTCTATCCCTAAAAATAACAACACCAGCTTCTTGAGGCTTTCTGCATTGAGTCAGTTGCTTTCACAAAGCAATGCCTTCTGCCTTCAGTCATTTACTTTGGGGTATTCAATCCCTGCAATTCTTGATCAGGAAAAAGAAAAAGACTGTAAATCATGGCAAATAGAGAAGAAAAAAAGAAAAAATGACTCTGATGTGCTGAAGACTTCTGTGTGAAATGCCCATCATCCTCTCCATTCACTCTGAATTAAGCAAGTGGTGCATGACATGAATGGAAGCTGGATCAGCAGAAGGAGGTCTGCAGTCGTGCCCATCTGGTATGCAGGTGTTTGCACAGAATCTCCGCAGCCAGACTTACAGGGGGCGGCATTTTTGTGGAGCGGACTCCACACTAGGACAGAGACAGAAAGAGAGGGGGACCACACATTATAATAAGTGATGCTATTCTCAGTTTACCACCTACCTTCAAAGAGTTGTCCTGAAATTTCATCTGCATCAAGATATCTTAAGAAACTTTGTAAAAATTCAGAGGCTTGAGCCCTTCCCAAGAGATTTACTTTCATTATATACCTATGGCATGTTCTGGAAACCCGCTTTCAACCAACATTCTAGGTTATTCTAATATAACTGTTCTTTAGTCTCTATTTTCAGAAGTACAGCTTTAGGACATAGAATACAATGGATAAAGAACGTCTAGAAAATAAGTACTTCTACAGTTTATAGCCATTCTCATTGTGTGAATATTGCCTACATAATGCCTGTAGCATTCACAAACATATTAGAATATTTAACCAGAAAACTAGGAAAAAAAGTGTTCACACAAACTCTGAATATTATAAAACCTTTTAAAAGTAACGTGTGTCCTTATTTACTAGGTCCAATACCTACAAGGGGATGCTAAGCACAAGTCAAGTTTGGAATGCTAGTGACTCCTTAAACCTATCATAAACCTTGGCCCAATTTCACTTGATTCTTTTGGCAACTGGTAATATATCCTGTGTATTGGTGTTTATTGTCTTTTTTTATCACTATCAAATATGAATGAATGTCCCCTAAAAATTCTTCTCTGAAACAGCTCTCAACAACCAAGAACCACTCACCTACCTACTCACTTATCCCAAGATTGGGAAATAGAAAAGATGACCCTAAGAAACATTCAAAAACCAGATCATATAAGTATCTTGGATCAGGTTGAGTTTAGACTTTCTTCAGTGGGTGATGGGAGATCATTAGAGGAACACCATGATCACAGTTATTTCATGGATTTCACATAGACTGTAAACTTTAAGGGTTTTGTGATAAAGCATATGAACAGATTCTGCTGAAAATAAAAAGGTTATGTATTAAATAGCATGTTGATATGGTAAAATTACAAGTCATTAATTATTCAGACATCAATATACTCCTCCCTCATCTAAAGTAAAGAAAAAAAATAGAATGTAGCACTTCTCATTAGCCTTAAGAATACATTTCTAAGAGTAATGTCCATTCAATAAATATTTCTTTCGTGCCCATATTATGTTAGGCACTGTGCTGGGTGTCGAGAAGAGAAACAAGGAAGCTGTCCACTCTCAGGGTGTTTACAGTCTACTGAGGCAGACATTGAATAAATAATCAAACAAGTTGTGGGGTTTCTACATGTCTCTTTGCTATTCCTGCTAGTCCTAGCAGTATGATGCTTTGATTTCTTTTCAAACGGAAGGCTTTTCCATATTCCTTCTATTTTAAGGACTCCTAAACAACCATCAGAGGTCTCAAACTGCCTGCAGACCTATTTTTTTTGGCCCATACAATGCTGAGGTCCACTGGGTTTTGTTTTATTTTTTTTTTAATTTGAATTCATTTCCAACATAAAATATAAGCTTCCAATTTCTCTTGAATATTTGACCCTACTGAGCCTCAGTTTCCACAAGGCAACAAGTGTCTGGAGCTGAGTAGCAGCTGCCCTTTTCAAAAGTAATATGTTCTGTCCATTTGGACAACTTTAAGCCCAGTCCCTATCACCTCCTGACATGCAGATCAAAAGAGTCTGCTGGCATTGATCATCTCCCTTGAGTTGCTATTTTTCTTACCCTGGATCAGTTCCCTCATCAGCATTCCTTACCAGACTCTCCTAGACAGTCGAGTTTGCAACTGCCACTCTGCAGAGAAAAACTTGGCGATCATTTTACACAATCCTCTTCAGAGTGTTCCTTACCCTGGTTCTCCTGCTCATCAAGTCTCTAGACTAAGTACATAATCAGATGTTGTTCAACACTCATTTTATTTCTTTAACTATTTCTTCAACTTTGCAAGTGTGCCTTTTTCTTAAATCCGTTTAGTGCACACAAACCAGATTGCTCATTGATTAGCCCTGAATATGACCTATTTTCTGTTACATCTCTTACATCCTACTAGAATCTCTCCATCTAGAACATGTGCCAGCTCTCCACACTCTGACTGTCCACTTGCATCTGCCCTCAGGTCCAGTTCAACTCCACTACCTTTTCCCCTAGAGCCATCCAGACTTCTCTAGCCTCCCCCTGTGAGCTGTCACACTCACCTGGACCTCTGTAAGGCCCCTCAAGCTTTTACCTTACCTTACAATACTGCTTTCTAGGTGGCTCAGTGGATTAAGAATCTGCCTGCAATGCAGGAGATATGGGAGACGCTGGTTCGATCTCTGGGTTGGGAAGATTCCCCTGGAGGAGGGCATGGCGACTCCACTCCAGTATTCTTGCCTGGAGAATCCCATCAACAGGGGAGCCTGGCGGGCTGCGGTCCAGAGAGTCGCAAAGAATCAGACCTGACTAAAGAGCCTGAGCACACACACACTGCTTTCTCTCTGTGAGCCCCTTGAAAGCAGAATCCTGTCTAATTTATCTTCCTTTTCCCATTAGCAGAGTGCCAAGCAGAAAGCACTAATCATTTGTACAATAAATGAAGAGAGATTCTACTTGAAGTTAACTGTAAAGCAAGGAGCTGAAAGTATGTAACTCCCTCTAGGATACGGATGGTTGTTTTCAACGCTCAAGCTGCACAGATGTGTGCTTGTTTGGGGCCTTGTTTTGTATTTTTTGACCTCTTACTCCCAACACTTGCTTTCCCATACATGTGTCCAGTGGAAACATGCTCATTCATTCCATGTGCTTTGCCAGTTCCTTATTTAATAATCTAGTCCAGTAGATTTTCTTATTTTTTTTCATTAAAATGTTACACGAAACAAATTTAATTCTTGGTTCTAGATTAGTGCCATAACAAACTTGGGGATTTTTCTTATTTTTACTTGACTATAAGCCCTTTAGGGTAAGAACACTTAGCCACCATGTCTTACCATATCTTATGTACTATGCAATAAATGTTTTTGTAATAAGCGTCTTTATTTTTAGAATCTGGACATTGAATTCTCAAGCCAGAATATATCCTTGTAATTTTGGAATAGGTATTACTTTCTACCCATTGTAAAGGCAATGTACTTTTCTCTAAAATGAAAAAAGAAAGGCAAAAGTGTATGCAGAGACATTAAATTTCTTAACCAAGTTTTGACACAACTAGTTAGTGTAATCATCTGTACTATTTAAGCTGTGAACAGAATGAGCAGAAAATAGAAGTACATTTTGAAAAGTGATCTTGTATAACCACCTGCTGCTCTAGGCAAGGGTGTCCTGAAGTCTCCAGTCATCCATTAAGCTTCTCAACTGGCCCTGCTTGAGAGCTATGTACCAAAGCACCGAAGGTGCACATACAAAATTTCCATTTGCCATTTAGCAGTTTCACTCCCAGGGTCAAAGGAGATTAACTGTTTCTTTTTCTAAGGCAACCTTTCAACCATGAGCTTTCCTCCAGCAGGGCTGCCTCCATGCTCCTGATCCTTACCTTCTATGTTAGCCCAACACATTTTTATTTTATTTTAAAATGAGTAAATAGATAAAAATACAGACAGTTTTTTCTTCTAGAGAGTAAGATTTCAGAGCCTAAAGAGCCTGCAGGCAGATCACCTACAACTACCAAACTTAGTCATAGGGTCCAACTTGGCAAATTGCAATGCACAAGCCTGTTTTTTCAGTTCCAACCTGTTTCATACTCAAGCTAACCCAGCTATTTGCCTTATTCCTAATTCCATGGGGAAACCAAAGCCTCTCTGGCTGAATCCCAGACACAACGCCCTCTATTCAAGGCAGAGCTTCGGTCTGGCATTGAGTAGAACACCTACGCTGAGAGCTGCCCCTTTGGTTATCCCTGTCACTAGACACTCTGAGTGCCTGTCGAAAGTACCTAGTCCAGGCCTGTTTCCACCGATTGCTGTCCCCTTCTGTTCTTAATCCAAAGCTCATTTCCTCTGTCTTTGCTGTTTCCAGGCAGATTCACTTGTTCTTTCTCTCACAAACCTAGGCAACCACACTGTGTCTTGGGCTCATTTCCTGATGTCAATCAGCTTCAATGCCCCTTAATCTTCTGTCAATAGATGGGAAGACACTTTTTGATTGGTGGCCAAACCTTTGTGGTTCTAATCTAAGGGATAAAGAGGTGAGCAAAGGCTAAAAGGAATTTAGGAGGCATTAATGTACTTTGGGTAAGGAAAGTGAACGCAATGTAGAATGGGGAGAGAAATAAGCCACTAAGTTTAGAGTGTTGGTTATTCAGTCTGTGTAAATAAAAAGCAGACTCTAAGGCAGTATTTCTCAAAATGTGGTTCAAGGGAACACCTATCTTAAAATCATTTGTAGGAAGGTGGTGTGGGGGAGGAGAATAGACTGCTTGATCCAGTTCTGGACTCTACCCCAGGTTGAACTGAAAACTCTGAGCATCTACTAAGAATATGAGTTTTTGATAAATTCCCAGTTCTTTTTGTAATGCACTTTCAAATTTAAGAACACTGTACACTTGTCTATATTATCCTTTGAAAGTAGTTCTTTATTGTCTGCTGGATGAGTGTTTAATATTTAAGTTTTTTCTATACTTAGTATAGTATTTAATAGATGCTCTTATGCTCAGTTGGTAAAGCATATGCCTGCAATGAGGGAGACCTGGGTTCAATTCCTGGGTCAGGAAGTTCCCCCAGAAAAGGAAATGGCAATCCACTCCAGTATTCTTGCCTGGAGAATCCCATGGACAAAGGAGCCTGGCAGGCTACACGTCATGGAATCACAAGAGTCAGACACGACTTAGCGTTATCTTTTTCTTTCTTTTCTTATAGGCACTGGGAGACATAGCATAGGATGAATGGGAAAATTCCTTCTTTGTGAATCTTACATTCTAAAGGGAAAACAGAGACCTATAGTCATCACAACAAGAAAATAAAATGAAAATTAAAGAAGAGTTTTAGCCATTTCCTGGGGAAAAAAGGTTACACACACATATATACACACACACACATAAGTGTATTAATATATATATATCTATATGTATTTCTATATTCACATATAACAATAAAACATACAAGAAAAAGTTAACAATATTTAGAATGATTAATGTTCTTTCAATTTCCAGAAGTTACTTTAGAATATTACTGCAGATTCTTCTAAAGTCTTTTAGAATATAACTTTAAGGGCTTGTGTCTAGGCTATAAAATATATATCTGTTTGCACTGAGAGAAAAATTCTTAGTGACAAACATAAATCTTAATTTACTCCATCACACAGCAGCACCAAGAGAAAGCCTGTGAGCCAATAGTCACCAGGGCACATGCCCAGAGTAGACACAGGCTTGATGTATGCACATGGCTGCTCCCAGGCTTCAGATGAAACCCTTAGCACCCAGGCAGCCCTAGACTCACTTGAGATTGCTGGTTCTACACTCCACCATTGCACTACTGATGTATAGCAGAGTCACGAATGTATTCTTCTCCAGATTTAAGTAAAAATTAGTGTGGGGAGGAGGTGAAAGCATAAAAGCATCTGCTTTTGCTTTTGCAGCCTCACTCACCTTCTTTGCTTTTACACAAAGACATGTTTCATTTGGGAGTGTGAATATATGTGTGACCAACGTGAACGCTGAGGACGTTAAAATCAGCCGGCAATCCCTGGACCACTTCAGCTGTGTTTCTACTTCACAGGGCCTCTGAGGGACTGCTGGGAGCAGGTGTGAAGCTCCAGTTTATTAACAAGTTAAGTCAGTGTTGCTGTGCATTTTGAGATGCCTCCTAGACTGACCAGTCTCAATGAATATGGAATAGCACTGCACCAGAAAGACACATAAAAAATTGAAATACTACCATTATTGCTATTAGAAACAGCACCTGTTGGATGTGTACTATATCCCAGGCATTGCGCTACATAATTTAGAAGCATCGTCAGGTTTATTTCTTTAGATAAATTAGTAAAAGTAATTTTTTCTAGATAAGGAACATTGAAGTTACAGCTGTGAGAATCCAATTTGTGTCAAACAGTCTCTAGTTGTCCTCTTCATATGTTAGTTTAAATTCCTTGCTTTGCCTTCCCAACAGAGGTTAAGATCTGGGCCCTGCCTTTATGCTGACTACAGTATAACCCATGAGGCTTGATTATCCATGAAGTTTCAGAAGGCTATCAACTCCACCACAGCAGGTGGAATGTCAACATTTATTTTTGCTGTGGTTTGAGATGGCACAGAAGAAAGGAAATAGAACACAAAGTATTAATGTGAGACAGAATTAAAGAAACTAGTCCAGGCCTGTAAATTTTACTTAAAAAGAAAACCATGAGGACCAAGGACGTCATCTGATTTTATATGTTCTCCCGTATCTCCTTTTGTATTCAGGCTATTGCTCAAACCATATAAATTATTTTTTAGCCACTCGTCATGTCATGTGGAATCTTAGTTCACTGACGAGATATCCAAATTGTGCCCCCTCTAATGGAAGCTTTGATTCTTAATCACAGGACTGCCAGAGAAGTCCCAAGGCATATGATTTTGATGCATGGTTCCTAGTCAAATAGAGTTCATCTGACGTTTTCATCCTTTCTAGAACCTTTTGCCTATGTAACCAGCCTGCTGGACAGGCTCAGAACTGCGAGTAATTGTAACTGTGGCTGGATGGAATGGATTTTATAACTTGGAGGTGTTATGTTTGGCTACACTAAAATTGCATTACAGCCCCGGGATAAAATGAAGGTTTACTGACAGAAAGAAAATATACGTAAATAATGACTCCCATTATTCTGACTCATGTTTGTATAAACTGCATACAAAATAAAGCTTTTCCATTCACAGTTGCTATAGGGGAGAGGGAAGGGGGAATACAGATTTCTCACAGGTGGATTTCTGATCATTTAGCTCATTATTGAAAGATGCATAAAGTCCTTTTCTAAACCTTTCTCATTCCTTTTATAAATTAGGAGAGTGGTTCAAACCTGAGTGTGCCGAGGAAAGTCAAAGAATCCAGCCATCTCCCACCAGAAGAAACAATGGAATTCATTCTGAGAAGACTGGAGAAACGTGTGAGTAATTTGCAAATATCTGAAGGCCTATCATGGGGGGAAGCCCAGACTCGTACTTTTGTTCCCAAGGAACAACAATGATAAGTAAGTGTTCCAGTTATTATGGAGTACCCACCAGTATCAGGCACCTTGCAAAAGCTTTAATACATTATCTCTAATCCTTACATCAACCTCTAAGTAGATAAGATTATTCCATTTTATAAGTGGAACCAAGGCTGGGGTGGGGGCTGGGGGTGCAGAGTTTTTAAGTTGCGTATCCAAAGTCACACTCTGAGTAACCGACAGGGATTTTGGTCCAGATCTTTCTTACTTCAGTAAGCCATGGTTCCACCTTTTCAACTGCTCGGGTCAAAACCCTTGAAGTCACCTTTGAGTCCTCTTTTTCTCTTACACCCTACATCTAATCCTTTAGCAGACATATCTGTTCTATTTTAAAAATGTATGAAGAACTGAAATAGTTCTCACCACCTCTGGTGTTTCCAGCTTGCTCTAACCTCTTACCCTTCAGCACACACACATCCCACCTGAATTATTACTGGTAGCTTCCTCGGAACTGCTCTCCCAGTCTCTGCCCGTGGCCCCTGCTGGCCTCCGTGTGACTTTGCAGCTGGAGTTCTCCTTGAAACACTAAGTTCGAGTGTATCACTTCTCTGTTCATAAGCATCCAAGTTCAATATGGATGAAAGTCAAGGGTATAATTACAGTTGTCTGCACAAGACCCCACCAGTCTGGTTGCTGGTTCCCACCTCCTTGTCATTCCTTAAATCCGTGGCTTTTCCACCCACTGCACTGTCTACTTGGCATTCTCTTTCCTGAAATGTCAGCTCCCTTTTACCTCCTTCAGGTCATTACTCAAAGCCACCATCTCAGCAAGGCTTTCCTGACCTCTGGATTTTAAATCACAGCTTGCCTACTGAACTTTATCATTAACTTCAGATACACAGATGACATCACCCTTATGGCAGAAAGTGAAAAGAACTAAAGAGCCTCTTGATGAAAGTGAAAGAGAAGGGTGAAAAAGTTGGCTTAAAGCTCAACATTCAGAACACTAAGATCATGGCATCTGGTCCCATCACTTCATGGCAAGTAGATGGGGAAACAATGGAAACAGTGAGAGATTTTATCTTTTGGGGCTCCAAAATCACTGCAGATGGTGACTACAGCCATGAAATTAAAAGACGCTTGCTCCTTGGAAGAAAAGCTATGACCAACCAAGACAGAATATTAAAAAACAGACACATTACTTTACCAACAAAAGTCTGTCTAGTCAAAGCTATGGTTTTTCCAGGAGTCATGTATGGATGTGAAAGTTGGACTAGAAAGAAAGCTGAGCGTCAAAGAATTGATGGTTTTGAACTGTGCTGTTGGAGAAGACTCTTGAGAGTCCCGTGGACTGCAAGGAGATTTAACCAGTCCGTTCTAAAGGAGATCAGTCCTGGGTGTTCATTGGAAGGACTGATGCTAAACCTGAAACTCCAATACTTTGGCCACCTGATGCGAAGAGCTGACTCATTTGAAAATACCCTGATGCTGGGAAAGATTGAGGGCAGAAGGAGAAGTGGACGACAGAGGATGAGATGGTTGGATGGCATCACCGACTCAATGGACATGAGTTCGATTAAATGCTGGGAGTTGATGATGAACAGGGAAGCCTGGCGTGCTGCAGTCTGTGGGGTCACAAAGAGTCAGATGTGACTGAGCAACTGAACTGAACTGAACTACTGAGCTTTACTTTTTTCCCATAGCATTTATTACCATCTAAGAGACATACATACTTTTTCTTTTTTTTTCTTTTTTGCTTTTCTGATATCTTCTTTCCAAGAACAATATAAGTTCTTTGAGAGCAGGGATTTTGTTTATTTCTGTTTACTTCTTTCTTCAGTTCAGTTCAATCGCTCAGTCATGTCCGACTCTTTGCGACCCCACGAATCGCAGCACGCCAGGCCTCCCTGTCCTTCTTTTTTATTGACACCTACAATGTCTGGTACTTACTAAAGTGAAAGTGAAAGTCGTTCAGTCATGTCCAACTCTTTGTGACCCCATGGACTATACAGTCCATGGAATTCTCCAGGCCAGAATACTAGAGTGAGTAGTCTTTCCCTTCTCCAGGGGATCTTCCCAACCCAGGGATCCAACCCAGGTCTCCTGTATTGCAGGCAGATTCTTTACCAACTGAGCCACTAGGGAAGCCCGAGAGTACTTGCTAGGCATTCCATAAATGTCTGTTGAATACATAACTATGTCTCAATGATGTTGAAATCGAATCTTGGAGACCAAGTTTCGGGTGAAGTAGGAAAGAAAGGCAGGCAAAGGCAGACATAATGGGCTCTTGCTCTTGAAAACTGTGTGTCCCAACCCAGGAGAGTTTGGTGAAGAGTTTTATGACAATGACTCAAGGGTGGGTTTGCTGGGTTGGGAACATACCCTGCAGAAGGGAAAGGCTACCCACTCCAGCATTCTGGCCTGGAGAATTCCATGGACTGTATAGTCCATGGGATCACAAAGAGTTGGACAGGACTGAGTGACTTTTGCTTTGCTTGCAAGGTTAGGATTTGCGCAATCCTTATTGCCAAATTCAGACTTAAATTGAAGAAAGTAGGGAAAACTGCTAGACCATTCAAATCCCTTATGATTATACAGTGGAAGTGAGAAATAGATTTAAAGGTCTAGATCTGATAGATAGAGTGCCTGATGAACTATGGACT
The DNA here is from genome assembly GCF_001704415.2 of Capra hircus. Classification (NCBI taxonomy): domain Eukaryota; kingdom Metazoa; phylum Chordata; class Mammalia; order Artiodactyla; family Bovidae; genus Capra; species Capra hircus. Next base: position 12,801,638 of record NC_030814.1, on the reverse strand, counting down.
GAGGTTCGTGACATTGTACAGGAGACAGGGATCAAGACCATCCCCATGGAAAAGAAATGCAAAAAAGCAAAATGGCTGTCTGGGGAGGCCTTACAAATAACTTTGAAAAGAAGAGAAGTGAAAAGCAAAGGAGAAAAGGAAAGATATAAGCATTTGAATGCAGAGTTCCAAAGAATAGCAAGAAGAGATAAGAAAGCCTTCTTCAGTGATCAATGCAAAGAAATAGAGGAAAAGAACAGAACGGGAAAGATTAGAGATCTCTTCAAGAAAATTAGAGATACCAAGGGAACATTTCACGCAAAGATGGGCTCGATAAAGGACAGAAATGGTCTGGACCTAAGAGAAGCAGAAGATATTAAGAAGAGGTGGCAAGAATACATGGAAGAACTGTACAAAAAGGATCTTCATGACCCAGATAATCATGATGATGTGATCACTAATCTAGAGCCAGACATCTTGGAATGTGAAGTCAAGTGGGCCTTAGAAAGCATCACTACGAACAAAGCTAGTGGAGATGATGGAATCCCAGTGGAGCTGTTTCAAATCCTGAAAGATGATGCTGTGAAAGTGCTGCACTCAATATGCCAGCAAGTTTGGAAAACTCAGCAGTGGCCACAGGACTGGAAAAGGTCAGTTTTCATTCCAGTTCCAAAGAAAGGCAATAAAAAGAATGCTCAAACTACTGCACAATTGCACTCATCTCACATGCTAGTAAAGTAATGCTTAAAATTCTCTAAGCCAGGCTTCAGCAATACGTGAACTGTGAACTCCCTGATGTTCTAGCTGGTTTTAGGAAAGGCAGAGGAACCAGAGATCAAATTGCCAACATCCGCTGGATCATGGAAAAAACAAGAGAGTTCCAGAAAAACATCTATTTCTGCTTTATTGACTATGCCAAAGCCTTTGACTGTCTGGATCACAATAAACTGGAAAATTCTGAAAGAGATGGGAATACCAGACCACCTAACCTGCCTCTTGAGAAATCTGTATGCAGATCAGGAAGCAACAGTTAGAACTGGACATGGAACAACAGACTGGTTCCAAATAGGAAAAGGAGTACGTCAAGGCTGTATATTGTCACCCTGCTTATTTAACTTCTGTGCAGAGGAGTACATCATGAGAAACGCTGAACTAGAAGAAACACAAGCTGGAATCAAGATTGCCAGGAGAAATATCAATAACCTCAGATATGCAGATGACACCACCCTTATGGCAGAAAGTGAAGAGGATCTAAAAAGCCTCTTGATGAAAGTGAAAGAGGAGAGTGAAAATGTTGGCTTAAAGCTCAACATTCAGAAAACGAAGATCATGGCATCTGGTCCCATCACTTCATGGAAAATAGGTGGGAAAACAGTGGAAACAGTGTCAGACTTAATTTTTTGGGGCTCCAAAATCACTGCAGATGGTGACTGCAGCCATGAAATTGAAAGACACTTACTCCTTGGAAGAAAAGTTATGACCAACCTAGACAGCATATTCAAAAGCAGAGATTATTACTTTGCCGACTAAGGTCTGTCTAGTCAAGGCTATGGTTTTTCCTGTGGTCATGTATGGCTGTGAGAGTTGGACTGTGAAGAAGGCTGAGCACCGAAGAATTGATGCTTTTGAACTGTGGTGTTGGAGAAGACTCTTGAGAGTCCCTTGGACTGCAAGGAGATCCAACCAGTCCATTCTGAAGGAGATTAACCCTGGGATTTCTTTGGAAGGAATGATGCTAAAGCTGAAGCTCCAGTAGTTTGGCCACCTCTCATTGGAAAAGACTCTGTTGCTTGGAGGGATTGGGGGCAGGAGGAGAAGGGGATGACAGAGGATGAGATGGCTGGATGGCATCACTGACTCGATGGACATGAGTCTGAGTGAACTCTGGGAGATGGTGATGAACAAGGAGGCCTGGCATGCTGCGATTCATGGGGTCGCAAAGAGTCGGACACGACTGAGCTACTGAACTGAACTGAAGAGACTTTAAAGTTGTCTCAGGTAATCTTGTTGATGAGTTTCTCTGGATCCTTTAGCCTAGTCTCATGTGATGTTCTCTGGCATGATGACTGCTGTTCATTTGTTGGGTTTTATTTTCATCAAAGGCTTCAAGACATTGTTGAGTGTATCCCTTGAGGACCCTGCCCCAAGTCTGAACTACTGTTTCCTGGCTGTTCCTCCCTTGAGTCTGCATTTCCTCCTTCCTGGATTAGCGACTATTCTGCTGATTGAATTTGCACTTTGGAGTTCAGGGAAGTTCATAGAATCTGGGCTTCCCTGGTGGCTCTGATGGTAAAGTGTTTGCCTGCAGCGCAGGAGACCAGGATTCGATTCCTGGGTCGGCAATATCCCCTGGAGAAGGAAATGGCAATCCACTCCATCACTCTTGCCTAGAAAATCCCATGGATGGAGGAGCCTGATAAGCTACAGGCTACAGTCCATGGGGTCACAGAGAGTCGGACACGACTGAGCGACTTTACTTTCACTTTCATAGAATCTAGAGTTTGTCCCCTATAAGAACCAGGGGACACAGAAGTCTCCTTGACCAGGAACCCCATATGGTCCTGTTTAATTTCATTAACACCATGGGGTCTTACTGATTCACCCTGGCATAAAGGAGACTAAGGCTTCAGCATTATGGGAACATAAACTATCAGATCCAAAATTTGTATTCAAAATTATCTTATTCTCCAATTAGGAGCAATGGGAAGAGGGGGACACTACAGAGATTTTCTCACAGTGGTTTCAAAAATTTAACAGCTACGTGAATTCAGACAGACTGCAGCAAACCAGGGAAAGTAACACGGGGGAGGAGGAGGTGGTAAATTCCTAAACTCAGAAGAATCTCCCAAGCCTGGAATTCTGTGATTCGCAGGCATGTTCCACCTGAGCTGGACCCATGTCCTGATTGAGGTTATAAAATCTTCTCCAGGAGGATGCTCTGAGCTATATTCCAGCAAATCTAGGGCATGGCACCATCTGTTTCCATATAAGGGACATGGAGCATCTTCTCCTAGTATCAAACTAAAGGTTGGAGAATGAAAGAATAAATATCTTGTTATGGTCCAGGTCCTAAGAAATGGGGAAAGTCAGGAGCCAGAGTGAGTCTTTTGGGAGAGTCATAAGCAAGGCACGTGGGACACAAGCCTGCCTTTGTGGCAGACATCACTGCATTTTCCTGTCTCTGCAGTGGGTGAGCAGACCTTTACAGGAGATACTTAAAGGTCTATGGAAGTGTCTGAAATATTCGATGTCTAATCCCGCCCCCTCTACCCCATATCTAGAACCTTGCAAGTGATCTCAAATTTTCTCTACAAATATAATAAAATGATGTTTTTATTTACAATATATTGGCTTTTATCCAAGGTTTGCTAAGTCACTTCAGTCATGTCCGACTCTGTGCAACCCCATAGACGGCAGCCCACCAGGCTCCCCCGTCCCTGGGATTCTCCAGGCAAGAACACTGGAGTGGGTTGCCAAAACTTTTCCCTTTGTTAATGAAGCAACAAGAAAATACAACCTGTGCCCAAGAAACTCTTTACAACTCCAACTCTCAAACTTTCTCATTTTTAACAGTCATGGCTATCTAAATTCAAAGACTTTTGCCAGTGCAGAGAATACTAAGTACAGTTGCCTCTGGATTTGAACTGAAACAGAATTAAAATTCTTAAAATTATATTTCATTCCGCACCTCAAAAGTTTCCTTTTGTTTTTTTTTTGATGTGTGTACACATATTTTATTTTTGCATCGTATCACAAATAACTAGAACTAATTTACCCTAGTGATTGTGCGTTCTTTTTTTTTTTTAATTTTTATTTATTTATTTATTTTTTAAATTTTAAAATCTTTAATTCTTACATGCGTTCCCAAACATGAACCCCCCTCCCACCTCCCTCCCCACAACATCCCTCTGGGTCATCCCCGTGCAACAGCTCCAAGCATGCTGTATCCTGCATCAGACATAGACTGGCGATTCAATTCTTACGTGATAGTATACATGTTGAAGTCAACATAACTCACACATCAAAACCTCCAATGAAAGACCTCATTGGCAATAAGATACAACTAGTTGATTTCAGAAGCTTTACAAGGGATGGCATTTTTATAGACTTGAGGAAAATTGTTCTTAAAACAACTTCAGAGTTCTTAGAACTGCTGATTTAATTGCAATGTTTATTGTACCCAAAGGATTCACAAAGGTGCAATGTCTCTCATTTTCTTTTTCTCTTGTCTTTAAACCAACGATAAATTATCTCACAGGCAAATCTAAACCTTGGATGAAAAACGATAAGGTATACACCTGGAACTGAATTTAGCACGGAGCTGTATGAATCAATGGATAATTATTATGAAATTATGCACTATAATAAGCTCTTTGTTATAAATAAACAAATATTAAAGTGTGAAAGAAACAAACATTCCGAAAGCCTTTAAAATTGGCAGTAGGGTGAGACTTTGAAGTGTTTTGGATCCTTACTATCTTGTTCTTTGATTGTGATAAAGGTCAAATTGAAGACCCTACCTACAAAGGAATAAACATTCTTCCAGCTTTAGTCATAGACTTATTTGCTTCGAATCACACAATTAGTAGAGAGTAGACACAGACACACTGAAACCATACTCACAGAAAACTAGTCAATCTAATCACACTAAGACAACAGCCTTGTCTAATTCAATGAAACTAAGCCATGCCCGCGGGGCCACCCAAGACAGGCAGGCAATGCTGGAGAGGTCTGACAGAATGTGGTCCACTGGAAAAGGGAATGGAAAACCACTTCAGTATTCTTGCCTTGAGAACCCCATGAACAGTATGAAAAAGCAAAATGATAGGATACTGAAAGAGGAACTCCCCAGGTCAGTAGGTGCCCAATATGCTACTGGAGATCAATGGAGAAATAACTCTAGAAAGAATGAAGGGATAGAGCCAAATCAAAAACAATACGCACTTGTGGATGTGACTGGTGATAGAAGCAAGGTCTGATGCTATAAAGGGAAATATTGCATAGCAACCTGGAATGTCAGGTCCATGAATCAAGGCAAATTGGAAGTAGTCAAACAAGAGATGGCAAGAGTGAACGTCGACATTCTAGGAATCAGCAAACTAAAATGGACTGGAATGGGTGAATTTAATTCAGATGACCATTATATCTACTACTGTGGGCAGGAATCCCTCAGAAGAAATGGAGTAGCCATCATGGTCAGCAAAAGAGTCCAAAATGCAGTACTTGGATGCAATCTCAAAAATGACAGAATGATCTCTGTTCATCTCCAAGGCAAACCATTCAATATCACAGTAATCTGAGTCTATGCCCCAACCAGTAATGCCAAAGAAGCTGAAGTTGAATGGTTCTGTGAAGACCTACAAGACCTTTTAGAACTAACATCTAAAACAGATGTCCTTTTCATTATAGGGGACTGGAATGCAAAAGTAGGAAGTCAAGAAACACCTGGAGTAACAGGCAAATTTGGCCTTGGAATGCAGAATGAAGCAGGGCAAAGACTAATAGAGTTTTGCCAAGAAAATGCACTGGTCATAGCAAACACCCTCTTCCAACAACACAAGAGAAGACTCTACACATGGACATCACCAGATGGTCAACATCGAAATCAGATTGATTATATTCTTTGCAGCCAAAGATGGAGAAGCTCTATACAGTCAACAAAAACAAGACCAGGAGCTGACTGTGGCTCAGATCATGAACTCCTTATTACCAAATTCAGACTTAAATTGAAGAAAGTAGGGGAAACTGCTAGACCATTCAGGTATGACCTAAATCAAATCCCTTATGATTATTCAGTGGGAGTGAGAAATAGATTTAAGGGCCTAGATCTGATAAATAGAGTGCCTGATGAACTATGGACTGAGGTTCGTGACATTGTACAGGAGACAGGGATCAAGACCATCCCCATGGAAAAGAAATGCAAAAAAGCAAAATGGCTGTCTGGGGAGGCCTTACAAATAACTTTGAAAAGAAGAGAAGTGAAAAGCAAAGGAGAAAAGGAAAGATATAAGCATCTGAATGCAGAGTTCCAAAGAATAGCAAGGAGAGATAAGAAAGCCTTCCTCAGCGATCAATGCAAAGAAATAGAGGAAAAGAACAGAATTGGAAAGATTAGAGATCTCTTCAAGAAAATTAGAGATACCAAGGGAACATTTCATGCAAAGATGGACTCGATAAAGGACAGAAATGGTCTGGACCTAACAGAAGCAGAAGATGTTAAGAAGAGGTGGCAAGGATACACAGAAGAACTGTACAAAAAAGATCTTCATGACCTGGATAACCACGATGGTGTGATCACTCATCTAGAGCCTGACATCCTGGAATGTGAAGTCAAGTGGGCCTTAGAAAACATCATTACGAACAAAGCTAGTGGAGGTGATGGCATTCCAGTTGAGCTATTTCAAAACCTGAAAGATGATGCTGTGAAAGTGCTGCACTCAGTATGCCAGCAAATGTGGAAAACTCAGCAGTGGCTACAGGACTGGAAAAGGTCAGTTTTCATTCCAATTCCAAAGAAAGGCAATGCAAAAGAATGCTCAAACTACTGCACAATTGCACTCATCTCACACGCTAGTAAAGCAATGCTCAAAATTCTCTAAGCCAGGCTTCAGCAATACGTGAACCGTGAACTTCCTGATGTTCAAGCTGGTTTTAGAAAAGGCAGAGGAACCAGAGATCAAACTGACAACATCTGCTGGATCATGGAAAAAGCAAGAGAGTTCCAGAAAAACATCTATTTCTGCTTTATTGACTATGCCAACGCCTTTGACTGTGTGGATCACAATAAACTGTGGAAAATTCTGAAAGAGATGGGAATACCAGACCACCTGACCTGCCTCTAAAGAAACCTATATGCAGATCAGGAAGCAACAGTTAGAACTGGACATGGAACAACAGACTGGTTCCAAATAGGAAAAGGAGTACGTCAAGGCTGTATATTGTCACCCTGCTTATTTAACTTCTGTGCAGAGTACATCATGAGAAACGCTGGACTGGAAGAAACAGAAGCTGGAATCAAGATTGCTGGGAGAAATATCAATAACCTCAGATATGCAGATGACACCACCCTATGACAGAAAGTGAAGAAGAACTAAAAAGCCTCTGGATGAAAGTGACAGAGGAGAGTGAAAATGTTGGCTTAAAGCTCAACATTCAGAAAACAAAGATCATGGCACCTGGTCCCATCACTTCATGGGAAATAGATGGGGAAACAGTGGAAAGTGTCAGACTTAATTTTTTTGGGCTCCAAAATCACTGCAGATGGTAACTGCAGCCATGAAATTGAAAGACGCTTACTCCTTGGAAGAAAAGTTATGACCAACCTAGATAGCATATTCAAAAGCAGAGATTATTACTTTGCCAACTAAGGTCTGTCTAGTCAAGGCTATGGTTTTTCCTGTGGTCATGTATGGCTGTGAGAGTTGGACTGTGAAGAAGGCTGAGCACCGAAGAATTGATGCTTTTGAACTGTGGTGTTGGAGAAGACTCTTGAGGATCCCTTGGACTGCAAGGAGATCCAACCAGTCCATTCTGAAGGAGATCAACCCTGGGATTTCTTTGGAAGGAATGATGCTAAAGCTGAAGCTCCAGTAGTTTGGCCACCTCATGCAAAGAGTTAACTCATTGGAAAAGACTCTGATGCTGGGAGGGATTGGGGGCAGGAAGAGAAGGGGATAACAGAGGATGAGATGGCTGGATGGCATCACCGACTTGATGGATGTGAGTCTGAGTGAACTCCAGGAGTTGGTGATGGACAGCGAGGCCTGGCGTGCTGCGATTCATGGGGTCGCAAAGAGTTGGACACGACTGAGCAACTGAACTGAACTAAAATACCAAGTTTAATGGTTTAAGAGAGCTATTCCTTCATGATACATAGTAAATATTCATCAAACATTTCTGAAATGAGGATAATGTTATCTTTACTATTCTTCTACAGGATACCATTTATTTTTTTGTCCACTCTGACACACTGACAACTTTCCACACAAGAACAAACTTGTGTGACCAAGTAGTTCAACCCGGAAAATTCTCAGGATATTACTTTTGCATACATGTCTGTATGTATGTATGGAAATTTCTGGAAGACCAGTAACTCATTCCAGAGCTAGTGAATGGATGTGAGAATAGTGACAGAGATGAAAGATGTCAGCATGACTTGAGTTTAAGGTCAACCCAGGAGAATTCCTGGCACAGGGGTCCTAGGAAGGATAGATATGATCCCAGCTAATGGTATTTGCTGTTGAAAATTTCCAGTTCAGAGTTCCATGCGACTTTCCAAGGAATACCACCTGTCTCTCCAGCAAAGGGGGGAGGGAATGAATAGGACTATCTTTCACATCAACAAATCCATCATAGTAATTTTCTCCATACAGAGCACAGATTTCATGTCCCTTTAGCTGAGACTTGAACAAAAGGAAGGGGTAACAGCATCCAAGAGAGATGATTTAAAACATCTGCTAGAAGTTCAACTACTTAAACATACACAGTTAAAGCCTATGACTGCGGCTATCGCCGTCTTACCAACGTAATTTGGCACTTGAAACCAAGGTCACAGGAAATGCTTTCTAATTCTTCAGTACTAGGTTTTTTGTTTGTTGATCTTTTGAAAGAAAAAAAAAAAAAACTCCAGGAGATAGAAAAAAATGCTGAAGACTTCTATATAAATCATTCCCCTTATGTTTACATGTAACTGCCTCGCTGCATTCATCCAATGACATTAGTCTGTTTTCCCTTTGCAAGCTCACCATGGTTATAAACACCATAAGGAACAGCATTTTTTCCACCATCACTATTCCCAAAATAGGCTCAAAGCAAACACGTTGCAAAGACTATATACCCTGAACGTTTTCTTAGCACCCTGACTTTTAAAAAAAAATGACTTCTATTATTAGTGATAAAAATTGATGGCCACAGTTTCCTGGATTGGCTTCATTAAGCGACACTGGAATGGATACCTCTCAAAGCAAATGGAATGTGTCTTCTCTTTTGTCAGTGTTGCACTGGTTAGGGGCCTCTTCCTTGGATGCTTTTCCCAAAAAAGGCTAATAAGGGAATTTGAAGCCTTGAGTTTTCTTGGCAGCACAGTCACCTGTTTCCTGTCATAATGAGTTGTCCTTTGGGTCTTCAGCTCATTGCTTCTTGACAGCTCACTCCTGTCATGCGAGTACATTTTCAGAATAATTGTAGGTAACTGAACCACATTTAATCTGTGAACATCAGCGTGTCCTTCATGACACACAGAGAAAGCTAGGCTACCTCCCTTGTCAACATTTGAGGCGTTTAGTTAAAACCAATTACTCACTTTGAAAATTTGTGAATTATGAGAAAGATAAAGCTTTCCAGTGGAAAATGCATCTTAAACAGCCTCAGTTGTAAGAAAAAGCTCTAATTTTAAAAAGAATGCCAAATAATATACTTGGAAGGCATGACAGAACAAATAAATAATCACTTTGCAAACTTAAATGAAATTACTGCTATAGATAAGAATTATCACGTGATATTAAAACTGTAGTGTAAATGTATAGAGGGATCTGACATTTGTGAGGTACCAGCATAACAGCACGCAGATGATTTTCTGACAGCAGGCAGAAAACGTAATATCATAGTTGATGATCGGGAAGGCATTAACATGCCTAGTCAAAGCAATGCAAATGATGGGAAACTGGATGGTGTGTGTCCCCTAATGTAATACAGTAATACAGCTAGTATACACCCCTACCAAAACATTTACTGTGATTTATATGGGTCTTTCCACAAGGATGCAAGACAAATCAAAAAAAAAAAGGAAAGAAAGAAAGAAATATTCTACAGAACAAATGGCCCTTTCTTTTTGTCAAGTCAGTGTCAAAACAAAGAACTCTTCTCAATTGAAAAGCTTTAAAATGACACACACCCCCAGATACAATCTGCTTTCCTGGATTAGATCCTGCTATGAACAAACCAACAAAAAAAAGGACATTTTAGAAACAATTTTAAGAAATTTGAATAAATATTAAATAATGATTATTGTTAACCTCATCAGGTGTAATAATGCCATTTTGATTATGTTGGCCATGATCTTCTTTTTTACAGATATATGCTGAAGTATTTATGAAGCAGGATATCACAAAGTCTGTAATCTTCCGTAAAATATATCTGTAGAATAAAATCAGTTGAAAGGAAGAAAACAATGAAGCGCTTTCTTCGGAATAAGTAAACAAAAGCAGCAGGTGGTACTTTGTCTTCAGATGAAATAGTTCTGGCCTAGGATTTCCCACCAGAACTTCTAAGTCTCCTCTGCAGCGTTAATATTGTTTTAAAAGAATGATAATTCTTTTCATAGATTGAACATTTAGTCCTTCTTTATTCGCTGTTTTTCAAAAAGAAGGTAGAACACGCAGTAAGAAAGCACTGTTTCCATTCAATCCCTTCTTGTGTTTTAAAACTGTAGTTCACAAAGAGTAGTCCTCAGAGGAACAGCATGAGCATCACCTGGAAACTTGTTCAGTTCAGTTCAGCCGCTCAGTCGCATCCGACTCTCTGCAATCCCATGGACTGCAGCACGCCAGGCCTCCCTGTCCATCACCAGCTCCCACAACACGCCAGGCCTCCCTGTCCATCACCAACTCCCGGAGTTTACTCAAACTCATGACCATTGAGTCAGTGATGCCATCCAAGCATCTTATCCTCTGTCGTCCCCTTCTCCTCCCACCTTCAATCTTTCCCAGCATCAGGGTCTTTTCCAATGAGTCAGTTCTTTGCATCAGGTGGCCAAAGTATTGGAGTTTCAGCATCAGTCCTTCCAATGAATATTCAGGACTGATTTCCTTTAGGGTGGACTGGCTGGATCTCCTTGCAGTCCAAGGGACTCTCAAAAGTCTTCTCCAACACCACAGTTCAAAAGTTAGGAACACGAATTATGGCCCCTGACCCTAGGCCTAGAGGATCGGGAACTCTGGGGCTGGGTCCTGAGAGCTGTATGTGTGAAGCCTTCCATGTGAGGCTGATCACACAGAGGTCTGACAGCCCTTGTTCTAGAGTTCCCATTTCTCCCCACATCATTCACTTAATCACTGCTAAGTGGGCCTGTACATTAGAGAGAAAATTAAGGAAGACTCAGAATTATAGGCCCAGCCAGTGTTCTTGCCTGGAGAATCCCAGGGATGGGGGAGCCTGGTGGGCTGCTGTCTAGAGGGTCACAGAGTCAGACACGACTGAAGTGATTAGCAACAGCAGCAGAATTATAGAACTGATATGTAATTTTAATACTTCTCTGTCAAGCTATGATTTGAGAAAGTAAGAAAACAATACTTGTTACTCTGGCTGTTCCATTATGCTTACAACACAATGTTTTGGAGCATTATTGAAAACAGTAGATATGTTCTGTGTAATCATTAGTATACTTTCCAGACTCCGGTAGAGTCCTCTGCTGCAGGATAAGAGAGGGCGCATTTTGTGGCAACACTATAAATTATCCCTGCCCTCAAACACTTCACAAGATTCCAGCTAAAGGGAACCCACAGGGCACCCATCGCCAGGGCTCCCGTTCTCTGCTCGTCTGCCCCATCTCCCCACTCAACAGTGCATTTGAAAGACTAGTGACCACGTCTAAATTCTGTAAAAACCCACCGTGTCTCATACATGACTTCTGGGTACTCAGCAAATGTGAGGCGCTGTGATGCTGGTGCTTTCCAGGTATCTATGGGAAGTCAGAGCCCTAAGCAACCCCATAATACCATCACTGACTAATGCGCCGCGCTAGAAACTTAACCCATTGTGTCTATGCCCCATGCAGGGCTTTGACCCCTGCACTTCCCACCAACTGCAGAGAATGTGTAATACAGAATTATAGTTCAATCCTCATGTCAGAAGTTTAGGGACACGTTTAGCTTTTTGATGTTCATATAAAAGGTGTCTGGGACTAACTAAAATCAGATACTATCCATGGTACCAAATGGCATTGAACAAGGTTTGTGTTAAAGCATGACCATCCTGGTTCCTTATTCTGTTCTTTCAGGAATGAGAGTCTCTAAGGCTGCCCGTAAACCACAGGCACCAGTCCTCATTGCCTGGGAATGTATGATGCTCTGCACAAACCCTCTATAAGACCACCTGGGAAACAGCACTCACTTCCCTTCACATATCCTTCTGTTTAATTACAATTCACAGTAGTTAATGAGAACATGCAACATTGAAGGCAGATGTCAAGAGGGGCAAAAAGAAAAAGGATATTAAATAATCCTGATGCAAGAAAATTCAACTTAAGTATGAATCAATGAAAAGGAAATAAGTAAATGAAACTTGAGAGAGAAGCCACCAGGGAAAGGACAGCAAAGGTAATAATGAGCTACTGCTCTTGACAGGATCCACGGCACAGTTGCCCTATTTTTACTCTTTGGTTCTCTATTCTGCAAATGCACTTATGGAACTAATTATAATATGACCATCTGCCTCATACTATATATAAGCTTAAGAAAAGTGTCCCCACCTTCTAAACATCTTCTATCTGAAATCACAAACTGCCTACAGAAGCAATTACTGTGTACATTTACATATATGTAGATATGTATGTATACATACATGTAAATATGTGTATACATGCATTGCACATATGTCTATACACATGTATCACAAAGTTTAAAGCACAACATTAGATCAGGTAGATATGGATTTGAATTCCATCTTTGCAATTTACCAGTCCTATGATAGATGACAGGCAGTTACTTAGTCCATATAAACCTTAGATCTCCCCTCTATAAATGAACTGGGAGTTTGGGGTTGACGTATCTGCACTACTATTATAAAATAGGTAATGAAAGAGAACCTACTGTAGAGCACAGAGAATTCTAGTCAGTGCTCTGTGCCGACCTGAGAGGGAAATCCAAGAAAGAGGGGAGGCGTGTATATGTGAGGCTGATTCACTGTGCTGTAGAGCAGAAGCTGACACAACATTGTGTAGCAACTGTACTCCAGTAAAAATTCTGAAAGGTTTATGAGGATAATAATACCTCCACCAGTATTGATCCAAGGATTAAGTTAGATAATATATGCTTTAAGATTTTTCACAATTTCTAGTAGAAAGTCACTATTCAGTAAATGGCAGTTATTAATGTTAATGTTTTATAATCCTCTCTGTCTGCTGAAATTTCTCCACTTGCTATCCTTGTTCTCACATTACAAACATTAAAACCTTAACTTTTTAATATCGAGCTTGATTATTTTTATGTTGATTGCAAGGCATCACTAATATTAAACTGGAAAAAAATACACCATTATAAATCACATATTTGCCCCTCTTGCCACATCTCTCAGTTACTGTTAGTAATTTGCCACTCTTCTTCAGACAGCATTCCTATGAATGATGGTTAGAACTGGTTGGGAGATCATTTATCTGTGACCCACAGTGCAAAATGAATTGCGTGCCTGGGTTGGCTTCAAATGTAAACCAAAGTACTCTGTGTTTATGTGTATGTGTGTCTGTGTGCATGTGTGTTTGTGTGCAGGTGTGTGTGTGTTTGTGAGAGAGAGAGAGAAACTGAGAGAGACAGAGAGACAAAGAAAGAGATAAGAGGGAAAGAAAGGGCAGACAGAGATAGATTAAGAAAAAGAATCAATGTCATAAATACTTTATACCTGGAAAGTTTCAAAAGTATTAATTAATAGAAATGGGTGCTACCGCTACTGCTAAGTCACTTCAGCATGTCTGACTCTGTGCGACCCCATAGACGGCAGCCCACCAGGCTCCCCCGTCCCTGGGATTCTCCAGGCAAGAACACTACAGTGGGTTGCCATTTCCTTCTCCAATGCATGAAAGTGAAAAGTGAAAGTGAAAGTGAATTCGCTCAGTCGTGTCCGCCTCTTCGTGACCCCATGGACTGCAGCCTACCAGGCTCCTCCATCCATGGGATTTTCCAGGCAAGAGTACTGGAACGGGGTGCCATTACCTTCTCTGAGACATGGGTAAGAATGGGTAAATAAAAGTCGAATAGAATAGGTAGATATAAATTGTAGAATAGGTAAATATAAATTATATTTACTTCATCCTGCAATAATGCTTGGAATAGTTTTGCCTTATATGTGAATTACAAGTGTTTCAAGAGTAGCAGCAAAGGACAGGGCAGAGGGAAGTGAAGGAGAAGAGAGGGGAGTGAAGGAGAGGAGAGGGAAGGGAAGGGAAGGAAGAATGAGCTCTTCAATGTTCCTGGCCTTTCTTTCCTCCGCTTCTTCAAGGGGACCCTCTTTTCCTCTGTACAGTTTCTCACCCTCATCCCTCCCCAGAGGACTGGAGATGATGGAGATTAAGGATGGTGATGCGTACTCTCGAGGAGGAGTGTGGAGAGACAGAAGTCTAGAGGCTGCAGGAAGTGGAGAAAGGGAGGAGACTTAAGGAGCCAAGGAGAATTGGGAGGGGAGTTTTATCCAGAGCACGGAGGAGAGTCATGCTGATTTCAGGGAGAAAGAAGAACAGACACATCTATAATAGGTTAAGAGAGTGGAGATAAGAAAAAATAATTCTTCAAGAAATATCAGGAAAGACTTCCCTGGTGGTTCAGGAGTTAAGAATCCACACTTTCAGTGTAGAGGGCGAGTGTTCGATCCCTGGTCTGGGAACTAAGATCTCATGTAGTGTGTGGTGCAGCCAAAAAATTAAAATATATATGTATACATGTAATATATATGTATATATAATATATGTGTATATATGTATATGTGTGTATATATATACACATATCAGGAAAGAGTACATGTCTTCCTCACAGTATTTTGAGAAACTCAAGTTTTTCAAATTGTTTTACCTTCAAATCTCCTTGCTGTTGCAATGTGTTTCCTTGATCAAAACGCTCTTTTAAAAGGTAGGTTTCAGTGTGCTTGCACAGTTTTAATAACTTCCTGTGTTTTCATTTAACTGACATGCAACTCCCCCCCAATAGATATTTCTGTTCACTGAATTTTCTCAAGTGTTTTCTCTGTATCTCTCATCAGTTCGCCATCCTAGGTATGAATGAACAATTCTCCTTTGCTGTTGTCTTAAAATCTAGGAAATCATCAGATACTTTGTAATCAGGTTCTCATTAAATTGAACAAGCTTAATATACACATGTGCGTGCATGTTTGGACATTCATGCTTGTGAGTATGTGCCCTTGGATGGGAAAGTAAATTGTCACATAGCCACAAGAAGCTCTAGTCAAACATGCAGAACTATTAAGGATCATAATCAAGAGAAGTCTCATACTTTTCAAAGTTACGCCTTTGCAAATGTGAATACTTGATTAATGCAACAAATAAAAGCAAAGAGACAAGTTAAATGTAGATTGTGCGGTCCTAGGATTTCATGAACCTAGCCTTGATGGAAGGAAGAAAAAGGCAGCAGAATCAATGAACACTATTTCCTACTAAATGGACTTCGTTATATAGATTTAGTTAGCTCACTAACACATGTGTCTCAAAAAACGACTCATCCTAGAAGAAAGTGTATATGTGTGTGGAGGTGGGGATGTCTAATCAACATATTACAGGAAATCATTCTGATTAAAAGCATTGAATTTGAATCCTGGCTCTCTTAAGTAGTCAAATTATATAACATTATTAAATATATTAATAAAATTAATTTCAGATAATTGTTACGAAGATTAAATGTAGGATTTGTAAAAAAAAAAAAAAAACCTTGACATGTTATCTGCACATAGAAAAGAAACAAAAAATAATCAATCACAAATACTTGTATAGCACTGACTGTGTGTTGAACTCTGGTCTAAGAATTGTATATATTAACATGTTAAATCCTCACAACAAATTTACAAATCAGGTACAATTATTACCTCTGTTTAACATGAAGGAACTCCTCCAAAGCTATACGGTTACAATATGTTAGAGTTAGGGTTAAAACTCAGATTCACTGGTTTGTAAAATCTGTGTACTAGATTATCTTCTTAATAAACAATTACATTGTCATTAACGTGCGAAATAAAAAGGTATGTGCTAACATGAACACTGGGTTCCCTAAACTTTGCAGCTATATACATACACATATACTGAAGAACTGGATCTTGTGCTAAATTGCCTATAGTCAGGCCTGTTTTTCTTTATGATGGCCTCATAAACTACTAGTAGGGTGCTGAAGAAAATAGAGATTTGAAGCAGTAAAAATCAAGACAAAATGAAAGACCTGACCAAAGCTTTAAAGCTTCTTTTGAGACAGATAAATAACTGCAGCCTTTTGTTGTGTCTTAAAAGCAAACTAAGTAGGTTTTACCACACAAAACCGTCTCATTTTTAAGTTGTAGTTAATAGTCCTTGAGCCATTGACACCCAGATTATATTTTTTAAAAATAGTGTCAGAGAAGAGAGTCTATTCCATAGATTAAAATATACTATTTGGGACATATTTTTACTAAAAAATATTATTTATCTGAAATCAAAATCTAACTGAGTGTTCTATATTTCATCTAACAACCCTGGAGTCAAAATAAACATAATTTAAGCTTTAGAGATTATCATATATGGCATTTATGAATTCTACCAAATTTTTAAAATTTGAGAAATTTGTTCTAAAAAAAATAAGCTTACATCTTATGTCTTTTGATAGAGTTCACCCTCTCCATATTTTTAAAATAGACATCAGAAGTCATGAACAAAAATTAGTAGGATAAATAAAGCTTTACACTTCTTTAATGTTTCTTCAAAGAAGAGCTCAATGTACTAGGTAAAAAGTTAGATTTTGAAATTCCTATCCATGAACTTCATCCTCAACTTGACTAGTTCTTTCTGGACATTAAGTTAATTCCTCTCAATGCCACGAGAGCCAACTTGTCATCTTGAGATAGACAAAACAAAACTTTACATACAAAGAAATAGCTCTGCAAAGCAGCACTGTACACCATGTAGCAATATGAATCAGCAAGAGAGGAGGAAAATGTATCCTCAGAAGGAAAAAGGGAGGAAAGAGAGGATAGCAGGATGGAAAACCTCAATTTGGTCAGTAGAAACAGAACTTCCTTGAGTGTCATGCTTTCCACTGACACTGAAATAGGAACTAGGCAGGGTGTCAACCTGCGCATTTCAAATGCTGTTTTCTGAGTTTATGATGTTAAGCAGGTCATGTAGGTCCATTTTTCACCCAGGAAGATCTGTCATTCAGCCAGAGCAACTCCCAGCCAAAACTCCCATTATTGCATGCCTGCCCTTTCAGGGGAGACATCATCTTTTTCAAAACACAAGGGAGCCACATTTTGGGCTCTGTGTCAGGCAGCTGTTCTGTGAAGAGAGGGTCTCCTGCTGATAAATAACAGAAACCTTTTGCCACGCTCTTGCAGGTGCTTGCTTATGTGCTGGCAGGAAGAAGTTTCTGATCTTTAACGTATGTGATAATGGGCTTACTGTTCATCTGGTGAAACACCACAAAGTTTGACACATCGACTGTAAAAGGAAAGAACCGTGTCTTCTCAACTCAATTAGTTTTGCATTCTCACCATTATTAGTGACATTCGTAATATATAGTTTATTCTGAAATTGGTGCCAGGTTTTTTTTCTTTTTTGAGGATCTTAGTGGAACACGTCTGGCTGCATAACGAACAGTAAGTCATGGTAACCATGTATAATGTTATTGCATTAATGTTCTGTATAATGTTATTGCAATGTTGGTACCAAAACATCTATGATGCTGTACTAGAAAAATACTCATCTATTCAAGTGTATCCAAGTAATTAACATGTAAAAAACAGTCAAATTCCACAAAGGCTGTTTGCAAATCTTTTTCTCTGCCTCTTTTTTCATGATGCTATTATCTTAAACACTTTAATTATAGTTAACTCTTTCCGTCTTTTGTATTGTTCCTCTCACGCATTTTAATTGTACATAATTTTTAAATGGGGCTTCCCAGGTGGTGCAATGGTAAAGAATTCACCTGTAAAGGCAGGAAAGATGGGTTCAACCCCTGGGTCAGGAAGATCCTCTGAAGAAGGAAATGGCAACTCACTCCAATATTCTTGCCTGGAAAATTCCATAGACAGAGGAGCCTGGCAGGCTACAGTCCATGGCGTCACAAAGAGTTGGACATGATGAGCGGCTATGCACACACAGCACACATCTTTTAAACGCATTCTGAACAATCAATATTCAATTATACTCTTTCATCTGTTCATCCTCTCTTGTGTTCTTCATACCTTCCATTTCCGTTTCCATCTGAGATCGTTTTCTTTCTACATAAAGAACTTCTGTTAACATTTGTCTTAAAACATGCCTGCTGATGACTAATTTTCTCAGGTCATGTTTTCTAAAAGATATTTTTTAAGCATATTTTCCCGGGGATCGAATTCCAGATGGAAGGTTTTGTTCGGCTTTTCTTTCAGCACCTTAAAGCTGTCACTCCATTATTTCCTGTGTCTGTTGTGACTCTTGCTTCTTTGAAGGTTCAATGTCTTTTTCTCGGGCTGCTCTTCTTCTCTTTGGCTTTAGGAGTTTCACTGCTGTGTGTCTAGTTAGTTTTTTTTTTTTTTTATCCTGTTTAGGGTTCACAAATCTTGACTCTTTGAGTTAATGTTCTTCTTCAATTTTGGCAAAGAAAAACTCTGTCATTATTTCATTTAATATTGCTTCTGTCTCTCCCTTCTATTGGTACTCTAAAGATACACGTATTTTAGAACTTGCCGCTGTAGCCCACATGGATCTAAGGCTCATTTTTATTGGGTTCCTTCTATTTGTTTAAGTTTATGAATTTTATTATAACCTATCCTCTTAGTTCCTAATAACGAATTTTTTGGATCCTTAATCTTCTCTTCTAATCTTTACATCTGCCACCAAATCCATCTATTGAGTTCTCTCCTCAGAATGTCTTAAATTCTGATCGCTGTCTCTTTGGCAGTAGAGAGTAACACAAATTCTGCTCTTCTTTTTTGTGTTCTTTGCTTGTGTTTTTATTTCACTTTTACCCTTATTTAGCATCAAAATTTGGTAAATAACTTGAGAGTGAAACAGCCCTGTGTTTGAAGCTTCTTTGATCTCCAGTTTCATCAAACTGTTTTCAAGTCTTGCAGAAGCTCTGCTGGTGTTTCTGCCATCAGTTACATAACCAGCGTGTTCACCTTCTTGCCTACGCCAAGAATTAATACCTATACCCAGATGCAAAATATCCCTTCTCTGGATTATTAACCCTTCCAGGTCTTGTCATTCTTTTAGCAGTCCTCAGATGTTTCTAACAAATTATTTTTGCATTTCATTTATTTATTCTAGTCTTGGTTGGCCACAGTCACTTCATTCTACCTAGAAGTTTAAATTTTTATTTATTTAGTTATTTAGCAACAGTTTTTGGCCCCAACTTTCATAGAGAGAACAACTTTTTGTTCCACATTCTTGTGGAAAAAAGCATACCTCCAGTTATTCCTAAACACAAGGGGATCAAAACCGTGTTTCTGTTTAGAATGTTTTATTTTTCATGGATGTATTTTCTCAATAGCAGATTCTGCTTTTAATTGTGAATAGATGGAACAAATTACAAAAAAGAGAATTTTTACTGTCAAAATTTTACTTTTTTTTACATAGGAACTTACTTTGTGTACTGTAGCTAAAGGTTGATTTAGGAGATGCAATTTTGAGACTTATAGTCAAGAATCTAGTCAGTGAGACCATAATGAGATGTAACTAATTTATAATGAAAATGTGCCAATCAAAAAAGTTCAGCATAAACAATGGCAACTTTATTGTCACTCAGTAAATTTGTGAATAAAATTGAGTGACAATAAAGAGAGTGGAAAAGTTGGCTTAAAAACTCAATGTTCAAAAAACTAAGATCATGGCATCTGGTCCCATCACTTCATGGCAAATAGATGGGGAAACAGTGGAAACAGTGGCTGACTTTATTTTCTTGGGCTCCAAAATCACCGCAGATGGTGACTACAGCCATGAAATTAAAAGACACTTGCTCCTTGGAAGAAAAGCTTCGACCAACCTAGACAGCATATTAAAAAGCAGAGACATTACTTTGGCAACAAAGGTACATTTAGTCAAAGCTATGGTTTTTCCAGTAGTCATGTGTGGATGTGAGAGTTGGACTATAAAGAAAGCTGAGTGACAAAGAATTGATGCTTTTGAACTGTGGTGTTGGAAAAGACTCTTGAGAGTCCCTTGGACTGCAAGGAGGTCAAACTAGTCCATCCTAAAGGAAATCAGTCCTGAATATTCATTGGAAGGACTGATGCTGAAGCTGAAACTCCAATACTTTGGCCACCTGATGTGAAGAACTGACTCATTTGAAAAGACCCCCTGATGCTACAAAAGATTGAAAGCAGGAAGAGAAGGGGATGACAGGGGATGAGATGGTTGGATGGCATCACCCACTCAATGGACATGAGTTTGAGCAAACTCTGGGGTGGGGGGTGGGAGTGATGGACAGGGAGTCCTGGCGTGCTGCAGTCCATGGGAGTCACAAAGAGTCAGACACGACTGAGTGACTGAACCGAACTGAACTGTCACTCAAGATGGAATTGAGAGAAAATAAACAAATGTCTAGTAATTCTTATTTCTAAACCAGCAGTATGAAATATTTCTCTCAGAAAAACCAAAAGAAATAGCATGACTCTAGATCACCTACAAGTTTCTAGGTTAATGAATCACTGCTACAGGATTTTTTTTTTTTCTCTTCAGAGAAGGGCAAGAGCTTGTTACCCCTGAGCTCATGAAGAATTATATCATACCTTGTTCCTGAAAAGATTCAAAATGACTTACAGAAATAGAAAGTAAAAGTATATTTCAAAAGAATAGAAAGTATCAGGGCAAAGAAAAAAATAAAAAATATAATTAGATGAAGCTAGGGAAAGGTAATGTATGCTATAAGGGTCAAAGCAAGGAAGCTATAGATTTTTTAATCATCATGCTTCATTCAAGCAAATAACACTCAGATTCATCCTTTTCTCTCCATTGACTTAGTGTTAAATCAATCACTGGAATTAGATCTAATGTTTATGGTTCATTTCCTACAGTTTGAAAAAAGAAATTCCTAAATAGATTGGAAAGTGGTCTTTAAGATTGCCTACAACTTTGTGATTCTGTAATTCAGGCCAATTCTGAATGCAAGTGTAATTAAGACTTACCTATAAGATATGCTATGAAGAGGGACTTTCTGTTCCAAATAGCCTTCTTATACCCCAAAATTTCCTTCTCCTAAGACTTGGACTATATTAGATGTGCAGTTTATCTAATATCTAGTGGTTCACAAAGCCTAAATTGAGAAATAAGGGATTAAGAGAATTAAGACCCCTCCTAAATGCATATCTGTGATTTAGAAAGAAGATGCTCATTACCAATTGAGCACTCTTGTTTATTAATCTTAACTCAGAGAAGTCTCTACAAGATGTTTCCTGACTGTACCCTACCAATTTCAGTTGCTACCATGAACCACCAACAAATCCAGGGATATGGGGCATTAAGTACCCACTCATCACATCCAACCAGTTGAGACTTCTTAATAATCTGATTAAACACTTCAGTATAAACCAATATTTTGATGAAACAATTAAAAATGCTTAGCATGAACGTCCATCAAACTTGGTAAGACTCTGAAGATGCATATGGTATACTGTATTCAATTTTGGGTATCTTGCATTAAAGGGGTTATGATAAAAAGTTGTAAGCTGAGAAAAGTGATAAGGAGAGCAAATAATCAAAAAACTGTCTAAAGATACTGAAAAGATCAGGAATGACAAAGACAAAAAACATTTGTGAAAACAGTTACTGTCAGCATTAAGTTAAAGGATGATCTTTCGGAAGACAAAATTTATTTCTTCTCTGCTCTTCCACAGACAAATAAAAGAATAAAGATGAATAAGTAAAAATAAAAGAAACATTCATTTTAAATCCATTTTAAAACATTTTTTTTAACATTTTAGAAGAAACATGTAACGACAGAATGGGTTGTCTTATGAAGCTGTGCCCTTTTTGTCATTGAAAGTATTCAAGCAGAGTTTGAATTATCCATTCCATGATTCATTCATTTAATAAATATTCATGCAAGGCTATTATGTTCAAGATGCTGTGCTGAGACTGTGGGAGAGATAAAGATGAATCAGACTGAGTTTTTCTGAGATAGCGGAGCTAAGAATTAAATTGAATAATCAGAAAACAAGGTAAGAAAGGAGAAGTGTCGTAGAAGATATATTAATAACGTATAGAACTGCAAAGGAGGGAGGCACAACTTCCATTTCATGGATGTGGGAAGAGTATGCTCTCCTCTGCAATCCATTCTCCACAGAGCAGCAGAAGATCAGTTTGTATTACACTTCTGATCAAAACTCTTCCGACAGATTTTTGTTGCACATCCAGAGTCCTCATACTGGTTTCTGAGTTCTGCTTGTCCCCCGTCTCCCGCTCGCCGTGGACCAGCACAGTAGTCTCTCTCCTGAAACACACCAATCTTACTCATCCTCCAGCCTTTCTGCTTGTCAGCTGACCACAACTTGGTTGGGCTGACAACTTCTTATTCTCCAGTCTTCAGCACCCAGATCATTTCCTTCAAGGAGCCATCCGTGAGCTAATAATGCTCAATCTAAGTTAGCTGAGGGTGCCTCCCTTTATCTTCCATCTCTCTATACTGAGGACCATTCTGTTTTCTTCCCAGAATTATCAAAATCTGAAACTGTCCTTTCTCTTGTCCATTTACTTATAAATGGTCTATTATCTTTCTGAACTAGAATGTAACAAGAGTAAGGATTTGTCTGTCTTTCTTGCTGTTATGTCTTCAGCATCTAGATTAGAACAGTGCCTAATGCACTGAAAGTATACAATAAATACTTGCTGAAGGTTAAATAAAGAGTTATTTGCACAAGGGGGAGTTTAGACAAGGATCTTTACCGCCTTCTAACTCTTATATTATGATATTAGTTCTCAATGTTAATTCTTCTCAACTAGGTCAGCCTTTTTATTAAGTCTGGTATTTTGGTCATTGCTTACTCCTGCTCTGTGGACACTCATCAACTTTCAGGTTCAAATGAAGATGTGTGTCTAGGTCATTCTTTCAGAAGTCTTCCTAAATTATGATTAACTTTTCTTTTTTTGTGTGAGGGACTTCCCTGGTGGCTCCGACGGTTAAGCGTCTGTCCACAATGTGGGAAACCCGGGTTCAATCTCTGGGTCAGGAAGATCCCCTGGAGAAGGAAATGGCAATCCACTCCAGTCCTATTGCCTGTAAAATCCCATGGACAGAGGAGCCTGGTAGGCTACAGTCCATGGGGTCGCGAAGAGTCGGACACAACTGAGCGGCTTCACTTTCACTTTTCTTTTTATAAATTCCTAAAATGTCTACCAAACAGCGATACTTATTTTAGTCTTATTTTGATACTACTTGCCCTTGCTTCCTGTTTGGTGAGTGCAGGATGGTCTATGCTAGCTCTAGCTAATGGAAATATAATAGTGAAGTTGCTCAGTCGTGTCTGACTCCTTGCAACCCCATGGACTGTAGCCTACCAGGCTCCTCCATCCATGGGATTTTCCATCAAGGGTACTGGAGTGGGTTGCTGTCTCCTTCTCCAGGGGATCTTCCCGACCAAGGGATCGAACCCGGGTCTCCCACATTGCCGGCAGACGCTTTACTGTCTAAGCCAGTGTAAGCCATATATGTAATTCTTTAGCAGCCACACTACAAAGAGGTCAGAAGAAATAGGTGAAATTAATCTTAATAATATATTTTAGTTTAACCTAATGTACCTTAAATATTATTATTTCAACATATAATCAATATAAAAAATTTTAATGAGATAGTATGTACCAAAAAATCATGCTTAATGAGAAAATTATTTTATACTGTTTCAGTATTAAAATTTTAAGTAGTTAAAATTAAATAAAATTTAGATTTAATTATACTAGCTACAGTTCAAGTACTCAGCTCACTACATATGGTTAATGGCTACATTTAGGTCAGCACAGAAATTCACAGCTAAATGGTGGATGCACTGGTCCAGGGACAGCCCCTTCAACAAAGCATTCAGTCTTCAGCTGGTAGCTAAATTAATGAATAGGATACTATTTAATTTTTAACAAACAAATGAGAAAATGAATGATTTGCATTTTCTGCATACATGTGCTTAATTACTAGTGTTGCTAGGAAACAGCATTAATGAGAGCAAAAACAGCACTAAAAAATAAAAATACTGATGAATTTAATGAATGTCATGAGACTACGCTGCTGTGCTAAAAATGCTGCTGTTCTGCGTCATCAAGCAAATTTTAATCAGGGGGAGAGTTAAGTCAGGACTATCCTACGCCTCTCGAGATTTTGCTTCCTTCTTTACACATACTAAGAGCTCTGTTAAACGTAGTTGGAGGTGTGGCTTCACCATTTGCAAGCACCAGCCATATGCCTCGTACTCTTCTGAATGTTTTGGAGTCCTCAGCTCCTCCTTGCACAGCAAACCCTGGGTAATGGCCTCATTTCAGAGATGAAGTAATTAGGACTCAGAAGCTACTGGCAATTCACACTGCTAGGAGGCAGAAGCAGGCTTCCTAGATGACTCTAAAGGTAAAGAACCCGCCTACCAATGCAGGAGACGCAAGAGACACGGGTTCAGTCCCTGGGTGGGGAAGATCCTCTGGAGAAGGGAATGGCAAACCACTCCAGTATTCTTGCCTGGAGAATCCCATGGACAGAGGAGCCTGGTGGGCTACAGCCCACTGGGTCGCAGAGAGTCGGATACAACTGAAGCAGCTTAGCAAGCACGCAGTAGGTAGAAGAGCTAAAATTAAAAGGGAAGACAATTCAGTATGCGTTGCATTTTAAATATGTTAAAAAGGTGGCCCGACTCTTTAAAAAGAAGTGGGAAAAAAACTGATGAAAAAATAAACTCCAGCCTCATTAGCCCCTTCCACACCAAACCGTGCTGAGCTGACAGATCCCTGGCCAAGAGGTAAGCTCTGATCAGAAAGGGATTCTTTCTCTTCTCTGCGGCTCCCCTGAAACATACAGATGTATGAATGAAGAATCCAGTGAGATTATTTACGGAGGAAAGCAGAAGTGGAGAGGGAGCTACCGAAAGACATCAGCTTAAAGGTCCCAAATATGTGCAATCTGAACCTAATTGAGTCACAATACCATGTTCCTGCCAACATCACTGGGACAGAATTTACCCAGTCCCAATATGCAATGCAAGCAGAATTCCCTTTGGGGATTTTTTTCTATTAAAATATATATATATTAATCAAGATATACTAGCCACAGACTGTAATGAGAGGAAGAGAGCAAAATGTCAGCTATCCTTGGAGAAAATAATTTATTTAATAATAATCTGTTTAATAATCTATGAAATAATCTATTTAATAATAGATGAAACTTCCCTCAGACACAAAAAAACACCAAAACATCTTTTAAAACAACCATGATAATATTTAGTCAAAGTAAAATATGGCCACAAATGATCATTATGGTAGATTTACTTTTGAAAAGAAGGTTTTATCATTTTATAACCTATTCAATAGTGGAATTTATAACCTACCTTATAGTGGATTTGATTTTTAAGGATCTTAAAAATCTTGATTCTTTTCCATGTTATTCTATAGCAGAGATTTTTTTTCTCTCTCTCAGTAAGTTGGGGGTTTTTTTCTAAATGTTTTTCTGAGATCTTTTCCAGGACACCACCCTCCACATACACTAATTTAGGTTGTGTTTTTTGTTTTCTAAATGTCAAATTAATCCTGTAATCTTTATTTCTGAAAAAAAAAAAATTCTGGTAATGATGATAATAGAGACCCAAGTACTTGTCAGAGATGGAGCTGGTTTTCCCTAGCTCAAATACCACCAGACATGGATTCCATGTAAAGAGGATTCTAATGTGGTAGTTGGGAATGTCTACTGAGGCTCCCTCCAACTTTTTATTAATATTATTTTTACAGTACTATCAGGGCACACAGGAAGTATTTCATCATATCTGTACCTTATTTTATATTTCTTTGTCTCCCAAATAAATTCACCTGTGTGGCTTAGCATGAAGAATACTGTTTAAGGGAGGAAGACATGAATTTTAGTCTCAGGGCCTCAAGGATGTTGTTGAAGAGACCGCTCCAATCACATGGGGATTCTAAAGTTCTTCCTCTCACCCTTCACTAGAAAGACAATTTGAGATAAAATCCTCAAATTGTTTTTTGGAAAACAGGCAGAATATAAATTATAAATGAGTTCAAAATAAATAAATGATAAAAAATAAGCTGTACTGAGAAAGAATTTTAAATGGAGATTCTAGAGTAATAACTTAGACTGTGGCTTCCCTGGTGGCTCAGACGGTAAAGCATCCACCTGCAATGCGGGAGACCCAGGTTCGATTCCTGGGTTGGCAAGATCCCCTGGAGAAGGAAGTGACAATCCACTCCAGCACTCTTGCCTGGAAAATCCCATGGATGGAGGAACCTGATAGGCTACAGTCCATGGGGTCACAAAGAGTCGGATACCACTGAGCAACTTCCCTTTGGCTTTCACTTGGTGATTGATAAGAAAACTGAAAAAACCACAGACTATCCTATTTTGTGAAAGTGTGAAAGTGCTGCACTCAATATGCCAGCAAGTTTGGAAAACTCAGCAGTGGCCACAGGACTGGAAAAGGTCAGTTTTCATTCCAATCCCAAAGAATGGCAATGCCAAAGGATGCTCAAACTACCACACAATTGCACTCATCTCACACGCTAGTAAAGAAATGCTCAAAATTCTCCAAGCCAGGCTTCAGCAATATGTGAACCATGAACTTCCTGATGTTCAAGCTGGTTTTAGAAAAGGCAGAGGAACCAGAGATCAAATTGCCAACATCCGCTGGATCATGGAAAAAGCAAGAGAGTTCCAGAAAAACATCTATTTCTGCTTTCTTGACTATGCCAAATCCTTTGACTGTCTGGATCACAATAAACTGTGGAAAATTCTGAAAGAGATGGGAATACCAGACCACCTGACCTGCCTCTTGAGAAATCTGTATGCAGGTCAGGAAGCAAGAGTTAGAACTGGACATGGAACAACAGACTGGTTCCAAATAGGAAAAGGAGTACGTCAAGGCTGTACATTGTCACCCTGCTTATTTAACTTATATGCAGAGTACATCATGAGAAACGCTGGACTGGAAGAAACACAAGCTGGAATCAAGATTGCCAGGAGAAATATCAATAACCTCAGATATGCAGATGACACCACCCTTATGGCAGAAAGTGAAGAGGAGCTAAAGAGCCTCTTGATGAAAGTGAAAGAGGAGAGCGAAAAAGTTGGCTTAAAGCTCAACATTCAGAAAACGAAGATCATGGCATCCGGTCCCATCACTTCATAGGAAATAGATGGGGAAACAGTGGAAACAGTGTCAGACTTTATTTTTTTGGGCTCCAAAATCACTGCAGATGGTGACAGCAGCCATGAAATTAAAAGACCCTTACTCCTTGGAAGAAAAGTTATGACCAACCTAGATAGTATATTCAAAAGCAGAGACATTACTTTGCCGACTAAGGTCCGTCTAGTCAAGGCTATGGTTATTCCTGTGGTCATGTATGGATGTGAGAGTTGGACTGTGAAGAAGGCTGAGCGCCGAAGAATTGATGCTTTTGAAGTGTGATGTTGGAGAAGAGTCTTGAGAGTCCCTTGGACTGCAAGGAGATCCAAGCAGAAGGGGGGGGGGGTGCAGAAGGGGGCAGAAGGAGAAGGGGACGACCCAGGATGAGATGGCTGGATGGCATCACGGACTCGATGGACGTGAGTCTGAGTGAACTCCAGGAGTTGATGTGGACAGGGAGGCCTGGCGTGCTGTGATTCATGGGGTCGCAAAGAGTTGGACATGACTGAGCGACTGAACTGAACTGAACTGATCCTATTTTCTATGCCATTTTTGAATATATGCAAGAAAAAAAATCTCTAATGAGTCAACGTAAATATTTTGGGTTAGATTGGAAGGACCATAGTTTAGTAGATTATGTCAGACTATTGATGAGATAACTTTGGAACAATCTGGTTCCTTTTAGTCAACCTTGGAGTTTACTTGGTCATAGAAATTACTTTGGCTCCTTTGGGAAATCTGCTTTGGTTGGTCTGGGCTGAGACACAGAGATCTACATTTTTAAGAGACTCTCTTAGAAAATATTAATGATCAGGTTGGTTTAAACAAACCTGTTTTACATTGCAAAGAACCAGTGATCTTCCAGTGTTAATTTGGTTCCTGAGCTTCTTTGTCACTTTGAAAAAATACTCTTCAGTGGTCACAAGAACTCTAGTCTGCTTGAAATATGACTATGAAATAGTCAAATTTCAGTGGGGAAATAAATCTTAGTAAATCTTGTTTAGCTTCATTTGCATAAATGAGCACCATCACCCACCTATGCCACCTCCCTCTAGCTAATTGCCTCATGTAATCCAAAAAAACTGTTCCTAACATTACAGTCACATCAGACTAGAGGTGATTCTACCAAGAAAATCACTCTTAAGGTTTGACCTGAAATAGTTTACTGACTTCTACTTTGTATTTAAATAGCTCAGTTTTTTAATATAAAAGCTGAACAGCAATTTAGGAGTTGTTGGTTGTTGTTTAGCTGCTAAGTCATGTCTGACTTGCGACACCATGGACTATAGCTCACCGGGTTCCTCTGTCCATGGGGTTTCCCGGGCAAGAATACTGGAGTGCGTTACCATTTCTTTCTCCAGGGATCTTCCTGACCCAGGGATCAAACCCGCGTCTCCTGGTCCCCTGCGTTGACAGGCTGCCCCTTTACCACTGAGCCACAAGGGAAGCCCTGCAATTTAGAAGCAGTTGAGTGCAGACATTTTCCACGTGCACTGTCTCTCTCAACTGGAAGGGTAAAAAGGTAGGCAGCATGGGAGGCCTCCCTGAAGTCACTTCCCCAAACTCAGCAAGACAGCTTCAGCCTCTTCTGCCTTGTCCTGCCCTCTCCCATCTACTTTCCCACGAAAGATTGTTTTGCTGTTTGTTCTTCAGCTTCCCATTCTCTCTAAGCTCCCTCCACCAATTTACAAAGCTCCTTCTCTAGGAGTTTTAGCCATTTGCCCTCCAAACGTGTTGTCCCTCGACAATGTCGCCCTGTGCCTCCCCGACACTGGGCCTACACTGTGTTCTGCCACATTAAAGTGACTCCTAACAAGTGTTGTAAGCAGTAGATAAGCCGCAAATACTATCAGAGGGAGCATTATCATACGTTGTATTTGAAATCATAAAATCTTATCTTTGCTTTCTCACAAGAGGACCATTATCTCCATTTTCCACATGGGGAAACATACTCAGATCAAGTGACCGGCCTCTTTCAAATCAGTAGCAAGCCTGGAACTGGTGCTTACTTCTGTTCTCTGGTTAGCCCATGTGCCTGTCATTAAAACGTTATTTCATTCAAGAATTATTTACTCTTTCTTCCAGATCGTTAATAAAGACATTACACAAAGCCAGACCTCACACTGACCCTATAGTCGACACATTGCCCTGAGTCATTTGGACTTGTCCCCCAGCCAGTTCTCGGTCCATGTGGCAGAGCCCATTGCAAAGCCAATGCTAATTAGGTTGGGAAACAAGATTTATTGAGATACTGTATCAAATGCATTACAAAAATATAAATATATGTGTGTTAAGGTACATTCATTGTGCTCGCTAAGTTTTTAATTCTATTGAAAAAGCTATCAGGACTGTCTGGCACTATTTGTTTTTATAAATCTGTTCTTTTACAGCAGAGCTTTTGATTCCATTATCCTCTCAGCGTTTCAATCTTAACAGTGGTTCTGTTATTTTTTTAAAAAAGGATTGACTTCACAATGGGAATTTGAGTACAGATGCCTTATTCCATGATGATTATTAGTGAAATTAACAATAATTAACCCCATAAAAGAACACTGGGCCAAAGAGAATTGTAGTCATCTTAGTAAGTGTCTTGGGACCAGAATTAGGATTTCTGATTTCCCATCTCCTTCCTAGCACTAAACAGCATGGTTTCACAGAGAACTAAGCTTGTAACTGTGTCCTCCAAATGGAGCAACTATAATTCATGTCTGATTTTTAGACTTGTTTTCCTATGGTTTCCACTAAGTTATGTTTATTTTTTTTACCCTAGAATTCATTTTACTTAACTACTGCATATGAATCTTTGTTGATATACTGTAAAACTTTACCTGCATATTTTTTAACCTGGTTAAGTCATTTGTTTGACAGAATTCTTCTATCTTTTAGTGAAAATTTAAAATGTCATAAAAGGCAAGGAAATTCCGTTTAAACCAAAGTCAAAGTGGTCTCCTGATGACTGCCCTAAAGCATATTTTATATGAATGGAAATTGGGTCAGCTAGGAATTAAATTAACAACCACCATATTTCCTTAACCACAATTGCATAACCTTATGTCCAAGATATTCACAGCTGAGGACTTTACCATTGACTTGCCAAAAAAATGCTGCACACATACAGTTTTTGGCCTGCTTTAAGAAAGGTCTGGGCGGGCTTTTTTATTTTCACTATTGGTCTGAACCATTTCGCCAGGACTATCCACTGTACATATGTTCTAAGTAACACAACTTTAAAATTGTAATAACCATCAACTAAATGGTCATGCTGGAAAACAATAGATAATTAAAACGTGGGTGTCATGTATAAAGCTCTTTGCTAATCAATGGAACTCTTCATTAGAGTGAAACCAGTGATGTATCTGGTATTTTGATTTTTTTATTGGAAATATAATAAATGGTATTTTAAAGGGTTTAAAATCTGCATGGAAGAGAAACAAACTAAATTTTAGCATTGAGTAAGGGATTCCACAACTTTAACTATATATTTTTAAATATATACATAGGAATCATTTCATATGTGCAAGTCAATGAATTCATTTCTTTATAATTACAGGCATAGCAACAATTATGAATACATATTTAGGTAGTATCAATTAATATGAAATGATATTTACATGCAAGAAAAATGCATGATTCATATTTCAAGAGTTGCTTGTGGGGTCCTGTTCTGATGAGTTTGCTTTTATGCCTCAAGAACATTCTACACAGACAAGTTTACAGTTGCCCTAGACTGAAAAAAAGACTTGCTTTATTATTAGCAACAAACATGTGTGTGTTCCTTTAAGGGTATCAGCTGCTACAAGAACAAACTTGCACACTGATTTCTGAGTTTAGTCCGATGTGGCAATAAAAGAGCTTTCTCTAAACTGATTCTTACGAGTTTATATTATGCCACCATTTTTATTAACTGTTGAAATATACAAATTAAAAATTCATAAAGTGCAAACATGAAAGTAATTTCATATATATTGATATTATCAAGGTCTAATTTAGAATGTCATTTACATTTCTAAGTAATATGGATTCACTATTAATTAATTTTTGTTTTCAAGTTTCAGAAGAGTATGGTATGGAAAGTGACTCACATTTCATGTACTGTGAGCAGAAAAATCTTATGAGAGCGTAAGTACTAATTTTTTTAGCATTTCCTAGGTTTTGCTCTGTGCAAATTATATTCCATATATATATTGTATCACAACAAATCTCTGAGACCCAATCTATTATTATTCCCATTTCACAGATGAGGACTGTGAGGCACAGAGGTGTGAAGTAATTTGTCCTAAGTACACAGCCAAAAAAGCAGGATCTTAACACAAACAGTTTTTTGCAGAGCTCTTCCCCTGAACTCAAGTTGAAGATAAGATAGGTCAGTAGGTGAGTGGTTCTCAGAGTCGGGCAAGGGTCAGAGTCACCTGGAGGACTCACTGAAACACAGATTGCCAGGTCTCCTCACTTGAATTTCTGAGACAGTAACTCTGGCCTGAGACCTGAGAATATGCATTTCTAACAACTTCCCAGGTGATGTGATGCTGCTGGTCTGAGGTCTATACTTGTAGAGTGACAGATATGAGTGATTCTGGAAGGCAGGAAAATGAGATACATACAGAGATTTCAGGAGCTAAAGATGCTACCTTGTGACTGAAGAAAGAAAGGTGGGGTGGGCGGTGGGACCCCAAGAGAGCAAAGCAAAATGTTCAGGTGGAGGGAGTCTGGGGAAGAAGAGCGCCTGAGCTAGGGGTCTGTGCCAACGTGCAAATCTGTGGCCAGGAGGAGAGAGCAGGTGGGAAATCCTACGAGGAGACAGATGCCAAACCAAGAAGGAATTTTTAAAGAGGAACACTGAAAGAGCCACAGTAATTTCTGCTTAAAAATTCAACCCTGGGGAAATATTTGACTTTCCTAAAGCACAGTGCCCTCATAGCTCAGTTGGTAAAGAATCCGCCTGCAATGCAGGAGACCCCGGATCGATCCCTGGGTCAGGAAGATGCACTAGAGACGGGATAGGCTACCCAATCCAGTATTCTTATGCTTCCCTGGTGGTTCAGCTGGAAAAGAATCTGCCTTCAATGTGGAAGACCTGGGTTCGATCCCTGGGTTGGGAAGATCCTCTGGAGAAGGAAATGGCAACCCACTCCAGTACTCTTGCCTGGAGAATCCCATGGAGGGAGGAACCTGGTGGGCTACAGTCCACAGGGTCACAAAGAGTCGTACACGACTGAGCGACTTCACTCATTCACTCACCTACTCCAGTATTCTGGCCTGGAGAATTCCGTGGACTGCAGTCCATGGAGTCCAAAAGAGTCAGACACAACTGAGCGGCTTTCACTTTCACTTTCAAAGCTCAATGATACAACAAACAGCAGACAATAGTGGCAAAGGCATCAATCTGGAAGGCAGGAATGACGCCCCACCACCACCCGCCCAGCCTGCCGGATCCTGTGGCAGCCACTTGCCCTCTTTGAGCCTCAGTCTCCTCAATCTACATTTTATTTATTCTAGTTTATCTCTAAAGCCCTTTCTTACTTTAATGGTCTAAGTTTAAAACTGAGAGGGATGGTGGGCTATGACTTCCCAGTATACTTGCTTTAAAATCTGTTTCTCTCTTACATCTATGATGCTTAGAAACTGATCATCCCATTACCCAGTCTGAGTTAGAATGGAGGTCTATGAACTGTATCAGTGATTTCTTATTCGAATAGGTGATGTTTACATTTGTCTCTAGTTTTGGTTTGAGTCTTCAGGTAGCACTGCAGTTAGATCGTGATTTATTTTTAGCAGCCAGAAATGTTATGTGTGCTACCTCTCAGGCCTGCCTTCTATGTAGAAGTCTGGGAGAGCCACCGATATGGTCAATGGGAGAAGTGAGATGCGCCAAGCTTGTTTTCTTGGCTGTTAGTTGACAGAGGCCACTTGGGGGCATGTTTCATTTACTCTCAAATTAAGATGGCATGCCGTGTCTCCTGGTCACCCAATTCTTCGTATTAAAGAGTCAGGGTGTTTTTTTAAGTCAATAGGAGAGAGAGGTGAGTTTATTTCCCTGTATGGAGTCTCAGAAGAATTCGAGAGAGGGATGTTCCAGCTGCAGGACATGCAGAGGAATGTTGGGGTGCTCACGCTTCTCTTGACCTCCCTCCTGTAGGCATTCTCTTCTCTCCAGGATGAGGCCAGTAGCCTTTCAGTCTCTAGTTCAGCCTCTCTTCCTGTACTATTTTTAATAAACCCCAACGGTGTGTTATAGTAGAGCTTGAGCCTGCCCTCAAGTTTCTGAGCCAGAACTTCCTATTTCCAGCTCTATGTTCAACCTCTAGTATATGGTTAGGCAGATGGAAGAAAGGCATGATGGTGACTCTGTAGCACATACTTTTTGTAGGGTAGGGAGTTTGCAGTACTTTTTATTTTTTGAGTATAAAAACTGTGATCCAAGAGACAGAAAGTGGCTTGCTCTAGGTCATCCAGAGAGATAGCGGTAGAAGCAGAACTCGAACCTGGATCACCGTCTTTAAGCCCAGAGAGCCTCTAGTGGACCCCTTCTCTTGGACGTTGCTACTAGCAAAGGTTTTTCTGTTGTACTAGTTCCTGCCTGGGGCTTCCCTGGTAGCTCAGACGGTAAAGCGACTGCCTACAATGCAGGAGACCTGGGTTCGATCCCTGGGTTGGGAAAATCCCCTGGAGGAGGAAACGGCAACCCACTCCAGTACTCTTGCATGGAAAATTCCATGGACGGAGGAGCCTGGTAGGCTACAGTCCAGGGGATTGCAAAGAGTCGGACATGACTGAACACCTTCACTTCTAGCTTCTGCTTGAACGCATGCCCACACATGCATTTGCACACTTTCACATACCCATAGTCATCACTCACACACTCTCACACTTGTGTAACTTCAGGAATACCAGAACACTCACATCTCAGTGTGGCCTGCCGCTGAGGGCCCAACTTGTTTACCCAGATTCCTTTTGCTGGATCAAAGTGATCCACACAGGAAATGAAATCTGGTGTCAACACCCAGCCAAGAGTTTGAACCAGGACTTGGCCTGTATGGGATTTTCTGGGGAGGCTCTGACTCTGGTTTTCCTGGTGCTTGGTTAAGTGGCAGACAGAAATAAAACTTTCAGGAGAAAGTGATCAGAAAAGAAAATCTAACGGCAGGATTCTGAGATCAAGTGGTCAGAAGGGAGCTGGTGCCTGGGAACCAATGACAGAAAAAGTGCATTTTAAAGGCAAGAGTCCAGTAACTGAACAGTTCCAGATTCCAGAAACTAAACCCACGTACGTAACAGGGAGGCAGGCACAAGGAAGTGGAAGGTCCTGAGGTCTCTCTGGTATCAGAAGATAATAGGAGCGAGCGTCCTATCCCACAGCTCGATGCTAACCATGAAGAAGATGGCTCAGGTGTGGCTGGATTTGACCGGCCTTTGAACCAGGTGATGCTCTGTGCTATCTTCTGTGGCAGCTTGTGACATGCAGGGTCTTCACCTCTTCCTTGGACAAAGGAAACGAATGGACTAGACTTTAGTCACCCAAAAGTGGCGAAACCTAAAGAACACGAGGATGTTATAATTAATTCCTTTGTGGCAGTAACTACTGCAGGGCTCCCCTGGTGCCTCAGACAGTAAAGAGTCTGCTTGCAATGCTGGAGACCCAGGTTCGATCCCTGGGTCAGGAACCATAAGTCCCTCTCGCCCCCCGCTTGCAGCCTGATAAATGTCACCCGGGTAAGTTAAGGTTTCCTGAAGGTGACCTCAATTCTCCTGGGCAAACAATGAAGCCTCACAGGAAAGCACCTGACATGTGTGTGAGAGCAGTCTAGACCACATTCTCACCACCTCCCAGAAGCTGAATGTCAGGTTTCTCCAGACTTGGATCACAATGATCACTGTACATAGCTCTTAATTAATCAACAAATTAGTCAACAATATGCAGATAGGTAAGATAATTGTTTGGCATGCCTATCACCTTCTCTCTTTATGTAGTCTGTCTTAAATCTAGGCAAAGTGGGTGGCCACAGGCCAGATGAGATTTAAGCAATACAGGGCAAGAAAGGACACTGCTTCAACTATAAACTCTGCCCACGATCGGGACACAAACAATGTACCATACACAAGGGTGTAACTATTCCTTTACCCATAATAATGCCGGGAGTTTCTCACCCTACAAAGAATGCATTTACATTTAATCTTGCAATAGACCTTCCTAGAAACATTTTTGCTAAGAGTCTGGAAAACAACAAACCAGCGTGGCCAGACTTCAGGGCCAATGCATATGCCAGAAGTGAGTTTGCAAATATGGAATCTTCCCATTTTGTCAAAAGAAAGTACAGACCTCTTAGAAATAAAAAACAAGTACCATTTCCTGATGGAACTTGGCTTTTCTAAACCCACGTCTGGACTAATTTGCCAATGAAGTCTTTGTATTTTAATACTTGAAAGGCAGAAGCAGACTAAATAAGTTATATCTCAGGATTGACCCAATATCCTAACTGTTATCTCCACACCAACCTTCACTTAAGGTTAGATTTTGATATGAGTCTCCTTTGATCTTTTTACATCAGTCGGATAGTGAATCAGTTCTCAGTGTTTACTTTGTAGTAATACGATAATAAAAATATTGTAGCCACTTTGCTTTACTGTTCAGACTTTCTCAAAGAAGTAATCCTAATGTCAACTGGGTCATCAAAAATGCCAAAGGGTTTTACCAGCTGTTCCTGTATTGATCACATGAAACATCTATCCCTAGAATTACTTCTCTATAAAGTGGATAAAACAGCAATGAATTGTGGAATATTTTTTTAAATCCCATGTTGAATCTGTGCAACCATCAAACATACAATATCATGTTTCTTCATAGCATTCAATAAATTTTTCTTAAGGTGCCTTCTATGTTCTTGTTGCAACTCGTATTCACTGTTTTTGTTTTGTTTTGCTTTCATTTGCCAAAACATATGTTACTGACCATTTAAGGCAAAACGGCCCTGTGTGTAGAATCCCACATGGCAAATGCTTGCATTTCAATTAAACCCAGATCTCTTGACATCTTTATGCATCTGAGCCCCAGCCATCTGAGGGTGATTCTGTCAGCCCCCTACCCCCACTCTTGATCAGTGTAAGCATTTCTATTCTTAGACTATGAAATATGCGCCCTAAGTGTCGCGGGAAGGATTGCTGGCTTGTCACAGCTGCAGCCTGCTGGGGAGTACTTTGTGTGGACCACGAGCAGGACTTTCCAGCCTTCCTTCCCAGCTGCGCCCCTCTGAATGGGAGAAGGTGGACCCCCGGCTCATCACTCCTCTTTGTGCCCTCATACCAAACCTGAAGGGCTGAAAAGAGGCAGGCTGGGCTGGGAAGTACAGAGGCCAGTTTGTTCCCACTGAGCGAAACAATAGCTCAGAAAGGAGACCAAATAATTGTTCTTCTTACACTGCCTGGAAAGAAGACAGAGGCCATTAAATGAATGAATCATTCTTTGGAAGCTTCTGTACCAGGTTGATAACCATATTTGAATCAAAACTGGATAACTTTAGGGATAAAATTACCTGAAAAATGTTAGGTAGAAGACACCAGGGGGAAAAAGCCTTAAATAGCAGTTCATTTTTATTTGCTGGTGATCGACTTGGACTATAGTCATTTGGTGACTCCCAAGTCTGTTTAAATGGTGATTTTCCAGTATTTTTAAACCAACAAAACCCAGGTATTTGTATTTCTGTACTAGATTGTGGCTTAATTAAATAATTTTAACTTAAAGAAAAGACACCTATTTTTTCTTCCAGAATCAATCAGAAATAACATAAGAACAGATGAGAAATAAGGCATGAGAATTTTCATTTGGGTTAAAAATAAAAGAATAAACTGAATTTTAGTTGTAGGAACCACTGCTGATATGTTTCATACCATCTAAAGCCTGAGAATTACACTACTATTTATCCTAATTCAAGCTGCCAATACATCATAGAAATCCTCATGGAAAAACCCCAGAGATTCCTTGTTCTAGTTACTTACAGGACATGGGCATTATTCATTTTCTTTACTAAAGAATCCAAAATTAAAGAGTCTAAAATACAATTTCTGCAACAGTCAAAAAAGATAAAAGCCCTCCAGTTTTTTTAACTCTTTCCTAAGGCTTCCCAGGTAGCTCTGTGGTAAAGAATCTGCCTGCCAAAGCAGGAGACCTAGGTTTGATCCCTGGGTTGGGAAGATCCCCAGGAGTAGGAAATGGCAACCCACTCCAGTATTCTTGCCTGGAAAATCCCGTAGATAGCGGAGCCTGGTGGGCTACAGTCCATGGAGTCACAAAGAGTTAGACGTGACTTAGCTAATGAGCATTCACACACACAAACATTTCAAAAGGTTGTAGGAACCAGTTTATGCACCCCTAGTACAGATCAATCAAAATATAACATAGGTTCCATAATGATAACAAAAGTGTCCTTAGACTTTAACACTCTTTGAAGAGAAATTATTCTAACTCAATTCGTTGATTGAGTTTGCTCTGGTATCTGAAACCAAGTTTATTTTTGTTGGAATACATACAATTTTGAGAGACAGAAAGTTTCATTTGTTTTTATTATTAGATGCCATAACATACTTTGGGTTCAAGCTGTTCATTTGAAGACCACTTCTGCCTTCCTTTTTAGAGTAAAATTTTTTCCAGATACTCTGCACCTGTTTTCACATTGCCATAGTCAGACCATTTTCTCTGCTTAACATTAGTTGCTAAGCAGAATATGTTTCAGTGCACCAGCAATAAAACTGTCAATCAAGCAAGCATTGCAAGTGTTTGGTAATCTGATAGCACCTTAAATTAACAGCCATTCTCTGATATCCAGCAATCGATGCTAGAATATTTAATTTGAACAGTCCTGCTTTTTATTATGTGAAATAAGAGATGTGATGAAAAAAGTCTGAAATCTTTAATATGTCCCACTGTTTCATTGGGGTTCTTGTTTGAGTCTTTTAATCTCTTTCCTGAGACCATTCTATCATGAACGGCCATGTTCACAAAGGTAAAAAGGTTTTATCAACAGCAGATGGGATTCCTTTCACATACTAACAGAATAGCAATTGATTTATAAAAACACATTTTCACTTCATTTTACTTAAGAAAATGTGAGGTCCAACCCAAGACTCTTAAATTAAAATTACTTAGGGACTTTTATTATTAAGTTAGCTGATTTAATTTACTTACTCTTGCCAAATATAGGGCAACACGCAAAGGACGTACAGCATTCGTAAACTCTGGTTTCAGGTAAGGGATGCTTGGCACAGTGAGGAAGGGTTGGGTAGAGATTTATCAGACATCATTCAGCTTCATAGTCAGGATGGGACTACATGGAGAGCTTTTGTGTGTGAGCACTCCTTGAATACTGATTGTGAATCTGCATTAAACAATCTCTGTGTGACTTAACAGAAAATGGACTATAGGAAGCTGTTCCCCTTATCTTAACTCTCAAGAGATACCAATGCAGAGATTATACAGTGGAGCAATGCTTATTATAATGGAGTTTGGTACTGTGTTTGTTATTACCTGTACATTTTCCAATGGACTTCATGTGACTGTGATAAAGAAACAGTCCATGATAGCTAAAC
This sequence comes from Capra hircus, assembly GCF_001704415.2. Lineage (NCBI taxonomy): Eukaryota > Metazoa > Chordata > Mammalia > Artiodactyla > Bovidae > Capra > Capra hircus. The sequence goes on along the minus strand of NC_030814.1, from coordinate 12,762,827 downwards.
AAAGGAGTAGTCATTTCAGTTTACGTTTGAACTTCCACTCTTCTGTACAATTCAAACAAAGTCATATCCAGCTGCTTACTTACTCCAACCATAAAACACTGCTTTATCATCTACTTCTGTGGTATCTTTAAATATACTATATAAACCCCTGTAATATGAGAAAGAGGTTTCAGTTGCATCAGAATCAGGAAATACAGGGTTAGGACTGCCAAAGCGATTTAAAGTCAGACACCCACTGCCCCATTATCAGTAATATAATAGTGCCTTTCATTTTATAAACTCATAGTTTATTACCATTTGTGTTATAGTATGAGCATCTGGCTATGGGTGATAGACAAGATGGTAAACCTGGGGAGAACCATTCCCCCTTAAGATTGTAGTACATTCTGACTCATCTTTTTGCACTCACAACCTCCAAGCAGTGTAAGCTTGAGACAGCTGTGAGGCTCTTTTCATCAAACGCATCAATCCCAGTACCCACGGTATTTCATGTGGAACATGGCCTCCAAGTGTAACCAAATCATTAACCTCAGAGAGAGAAAGGCCTTTGAACATGAATGAGTATTTTTAGTAGCATTTATGTGATTATATCCGAGCACATAAGAAAGTGCTCAAAGAAAAAATTTGGAGAATACAAAAAAAGCATGAAAAGAAAGGTAGTGTTTTGCATTTTGCCGGATATCCTTCCTACCCCTACATTCGCTTCTACATCTCTGCCTTCCAAAATAGGCATGCTGTTGAGTCAGTTTGTGGGCTACTTCTTTCAGTTGTTAATATTGTTGACCATTTTTTCTCCACAATAAATATTTTTTTAGTAACGATCATTTAAGTCTACATAGTCCGTTCTATGGATATAAAATCATTTCCTTAACTACTCTCCTATTTGGGGGCTTGCAAAAAATATACCATTATAAATAAGGCTACCTTGTACCAACTTTAATTTTTTTAGAATATTTTTTTTAGAAATAGACATTTGTATGGGGGGGGAAGACAAGCACTTTTTTAAGATTTTTGATAGTCATTATCATATTATCTTTCAAAAAGTCTAATTTGTACCAATTTATTCCCAGCACATGGAGAAGGAAATGGCAGCCCACTCCAGTACTCTTACCTGGAGAATCCCATGGATGGAGGAGCCTGGTGGGCTACAATCCACGGGGTCACAAAGAGTCGGACATGACTGAGCGACTTCCCTTCCTTTTATTCCCAGCACAATGTTCCTTTAAGTGGAGCCATTTATGGGAACTTTCATGCTCATATTTTACTTAAACTTTTTCAATACATTGAACAGTTGTGTCTTATCCTATATTATAAATATAAACAGCAAAAATGGTGAAAACAACATCTGAACTTAGCCTTTCCTTCTTTCACCGAATGAGAGCAACCTATTGAAGTTGCAGTGGAACAACGTACCTACTACCTCCAGGTTGCTATGATTTAATTTCTGCCTTAATATCCTGACTCTTCGGTACACAGGAAAAATTTCCTTCAATTTGTAAAGGTTTTATTGTTGCTGTGTCATTTCTCGTTTTCTACACTGAGGGCAACACGTGAATAATTCTTCTTTCTTCTTCAAGCTACCCAAGCCAATAGAGGTGAGGCAAAAGTAGGCGATTTGGCAAAACTATCCAATGCTCAGCTGACACATGGTTGCTACACACACAGAAGTGAAGCAGGCAGGTGAGTTTGCACTTTGATTGTGGGTGTGCCTTCTCTGCCCTGCATGTCCACCAATCAGTCTGTGGGTGCTGTGAGATGACTGTGGTCTGCATGCTGGCCCCTTGCTCTCTCTCTCTCCTCTCCCCTTCTTCCCCTCCCTTCTACCCTCCCTCCTTCAACTCGTTTCTTCCTCTCTCCATCTCTTTTATGAGGAAAGAGGCACAAGAAGGAATGCAATCTATGAGAAAACACTCCAGTGAAGGTAGATGATGAGCAGCAGCTGCCTGGTACCCAGAAATGCACAGATCAGACCTGTTTTGTTTTGCTCGTGAACTAGGGTGGATCACAGCCCTGGGCATAAACTTAGAGATAATGTTTCTTTTTTAAAACTTTTAAACAGATAGGGAGAGAAACTTGGTCATACAAAGGTACCAGGGGACTGAATGAGTGCATTCACCAAGACATTTGTGCCTCTAGACATATACGTGTAGTTACCTTCAATCTATCAAACATGAAGTAAAATGATAGATAGCTAAATGGTTGATAATATAAAACAGAAAATACAGTACAATATTGAGATATTTCTATGACTATAATCTCTTTATCTTATTGGAAGTACATATAGCATTCACTGTATCTCTTTGGCATAGAATAACTGAGACAGGTAGTTTATATAACCTAAATCTGATCTTTAAGCCAACAAGTCATATTTTTGGTTGATCATTTCTCAATGTATTGAGAAATCCCTATATGTTTCTTTCTGAAAAATTAGTATTTTATTTCCCTTTGTGTTACATTTCAGCCAAGTTCCCACATTCTTCCCTTTTTATTAACTGTGGAGATATTCCAACCTATTCACCCTGGTAAAGGAGGTGGATTTTCAAGTTGTTAGTCTAATAACAACAGTTAGTCTAATTACATTTTAATGAAATAAACGTTATTGTTGGAGTTTTTTGTTTTTTGTGCAGAAGCAGAATTTTAACCCTTACAATGTGCGAGTCTTGAATTGGTGGCTGTTGCTATTTGTGAACTCCAAAGACCTATGCATACGCACGTGTGTGCACACACACAGACATACACACACACACACACACAAACTTGGGAAGTTAAGAAGAGCTCCTATCTGGAGAAAAAAAAAAAAAAAAAAGGATGTTTGGTCAGTGAATATTCTAACTAAAGACAACCAAATCAATCAAAAGTCAGCAATTTTCTCAGGCTCCATTTCCCTTCCTGCCAATTAAGTCACAGGAAAGCACACACACTCACACCTGCACCTGGGAATCCCAGGAACTCCATGGCCCGAAGCATCTTTCCCCAGAAAAGAGCTCGCTCGGAGCTCTTCATGCACACAGGCTGTAGTTTCCTTTCATTGTTTTGGTGGTGGGGGCGATTGGTTTCTTTTGAACCCCAGGTGCAGAGAGTCAAGTTAATCATATTCAGTTCAAAGCACTTGATCACCAGTGATCTGTGCAAGGCCCCTTGCACTGGAGTATTTATTCCCTGTTGGCCCCATTGTTTCTTCCATATTGCAGGAAACTATTCTAATGAGTTTAATACATATCTTTCTAGTATAAGGATGATATATAAGACATTTGATACGTTTGTGGTACCATTTTGTTAAATTTTTAGAACATCTATTTCTTTCAGCTCTGAAATGTTTCAAAATACATCCTGCGCACCCACCTTTATTTTTAAAAAAGCCTCTTGCTCCAACACTGTCATTGTTAGAAACAAATTAATCCCCCTGTGTGTCTTCTCTATCTAGAGCTATTCTGCCTCTACTCACCTAGGATGAGGCCCAAAGTTTTCGCTCTCATTTTGTCCAGCTCTCTCATCTTTTAGGACTTTATAAAAATATAATTAAAATTGCACAGAATACTCATGCATGGATAGGGCTTGGAAGCTTCAAACAGACTTTTCTTTTTTATTATGCATATGTTTATTTAGAAAAATTTGTTTTTCCCTTCTCCCAATAAAACCACTAAGAATATTGTTACAATCAATATTTTCACAACTTTTTTCTTCTTTAAATTTGATTTATTTTTAATTGGAGTATAATTGCTTTACAATGTTGTATTAGTTTCTGCTGTACAACAGTATGAACCAGATGCATGTATATCTGAACCTCCCTCCCACCCAGCCCACATCCCACATTTCTGGGCCATCACAGAGCACCGAGCTGAGCTCCTTGTGCTATATAGCAGCTTCCCACTGGCTCTCTATTTTAGACTTCTACTTTACACATGGTAGTATATGCATGTCAATTTTTCTCTCTCGATTAGTCCCACCCTCTCCTTCCCCCATGTCTACAAGTCAGTCAAATAGGCTTCTCTTAATAAGCCATATTTGTCATTATTTTTAATGGGCTTGTTCTTCCATATCCACCTCAGTGTGGTTAGATGCTTGGGAAAACAAAGAGAAAAGTGCATGCTCTTGAATCCCTTCATCCTAGTTAACGTATTAAAATTTGGGGGGGGTGGGGGGGCGGGGAACTGTTAGAGAACAACCAAGGCAGTATTTAATTAAGAGCCAAATTTCTTAAAACTTAATTATTTTTTAATTTTTGCAAAATAATTGGGATTGATATGGTCAAATTAATCTTCACTGTCCCCTCTCCCCTCTTCTATGCTAATCCATTATTAATGCTAATTTACAGATGAGGAAATAGAGACTTAAAAGTAGTTCTTACTCATGGCCATATAGTTATCAGGACATGAATCTAGATTTTTTAGCTCCAAAGATCATGCACTAAAATGCGTTCTCCAACAGTTTACTAATAGGTTCAAAATTTGGCCTGATCTTATAGGTATGTGTGCCTTACTCTGGTCCTCATTTATGCAATAATCTTGGCCCATTCTGTGTGCCAGGTGCTGCGTTGTGTGAACACTGGAGTTGGAAGGATTAAGTGCTCAAGTCTTCTTGAAAGAGCCGAAGGTCTGAGCAAAGCATGCCTTACTTAGTGTCCAAGCCCAGACATTCTTATTCAGATGAAGTCTAGTAAAGTGCACATCAACAGCATCCTTAATGAGGGAAAATATAATAAGAAAGACTAAAGAATAATAAACAGAAAATTGCACCCCTTTTTTTGGTTTACCACTGGTCCCACTGCTTTTTCTGCACAATGACTCTCCCATCGCTTCTGCAGACTCGCCACTGATTGGAATCTCCTATCTTGGACTTACTCTTCAAACTTTAGATCAAATATGATATACTAGTACACATCTATTACCATGATTGGGCTAGCCTGGTGGCTCAGTGGTGAAGAATCTGACTGCAATGCAATAGACTCAGATTCTATCCCTGGATTGGGAAGATGCTCTGGAGGAGGGCATAGCAACCCACTCTAGTATTCTTGCCTAGAGAATCCCCATGGACAGGGCCTGGTGGGCTACAGTCCATGAGGTCACAAAAGAGTTAGACATGACTTAGCAACTAAACAATAAAAACTATCATAATTATCCAAAGTGATTACTTGGATTTTAGCATCTAATTCCAAATTTTATAGACCTAAAAATGTATTAAAATCTGCTTCTGATGAAAAGGAAGACTTCCTCAGATCCATGTAATGATCTATTTGTTCCACTCCTGGAAAAAATATATTAATCAGAGTCCATAGTGCAGCAATAAATTAAGGTCAGGAAAGTACCATTTTGAAAGTTATTTCCTAGATTTTTGTGAACACACTCAGAATTTACCGCAAATGAAGCCACAGTTGAAATTCTTAGCCTGTCTGATGCCACCAACTAGATTACCCTATCTTATAAGCAGCATTCTAACAAAACAGACACAATACGGAAACAAATACTAGGTCAAGTGGCTCACATGGGTCGCCTCCAGGTCACCCATCCACATGAGCAGCATTTTCTGGTTTGGTTCAGTGCTGCCCGGAGGTACACATTAACTTTAAAGAGAATTACTGAAGATTTCCTCAGAAATGAGTCCAAGCAATTTCCCTTCTTTCTTCATTTGTAATGTGTTGACATTAATTAGTACCTAATTCCTGGAGTGTGTTCAGGCTACAGCGATGGACAGAAAGGAATGATTTCTGGGCAGATTAGGCACACAACCTCCTGGCCCAGTTCCAGAGGACGGAGGTTCAGCCTGGCTGCCATCGGAACTGAGTCTTCATCAGACTGGTTCGCATTCCTCACTAGGGCCCAAATATCTTAAAGAGAGAGTAGGAGCTGGTTCTTGTAGTAATAGTCATTCTTCCTTAAGAAACTCATCATACCCTGAGTTATTGTCCAAAAGCTATGAAGAGAAAACTCTGAGTCATTTAATGATGATTCACAGTGACTGAGCAAGTTAGTCAAAAGCAGATCTGACTCCAGGTCCCTCTGTCTTTATGTGATTTTAATTTTACATATTTGTTCAGGTATCCCTGATCCCACATCTGCACAAGAAGCTTCTATGTTTCAATGAAAATGAGCATTCTGAAGGGTAGCTTCATAATATCTCCTAGGCTATTACTGAAAATTAAAGTATGGAGGGAGACTGAAAGAGTAGTACGGGATATTTCATGCACATTGTGTCTTCGTCTTTAGTTGTTTTAAAAATTAATTTGTCCAGGAAGTCTTCTCCCTGGACAGAGAGCTGTGATATGCTTTTGCCATTTCAGAAATTCACTGGAAAATGTTATTAAAGGCTACCATTTGACCTTCTCTTGATATTTTATCATCTTCACTTCAAAATATATTTGACTATTAGAAAAATAGAGAGTTAACAAATTAAATGGTGAACATGAGGGAAGACAACCAAAATTGTATTTTTTTTAAAGTGAGTATGATTACTACTTAATATTAGTAGAGCTAATATTATTAGAGCTTAACAAATGATACAGCAGTGAGCAGCCCAGAATAGTAGAAATACACAGCAACACAGAGACTGAGTTGAATAAGGTAAAACTAACTGAGATTTACCTAACTTCATTTATGAAAATTAAAAATGCAAGTGCACAAAACAACCATATACATTTCACAAGGACACATACAAAGATACATAACGAAAACATTGTGTTATTTTTAGAGGAAAGAAGGAACTGGGCCTGGAAAATAAAGACAAAAGAGGAATAAGAAACAGAGAGGCTTCCCCAGGACCAGTCATTATAATGAGCTGGAAGTAGAAGGATACTATTATCTCAATACCTGATGTATGGCAAAATCAATACAATATTGTAAAGTAATTAACCTCCAATTAAAATAAATAAATTTATATTAAAAAAATTGTCACACTAATCGTCCCAAGCAACATAATCACTTAAAACTTCTGACTCTCAATATTAATCCCACTCTGTGCTTTAGGATAATATTTTATTAACAAGTACATCACAATGAGTCTTTACATATTTAGAATAAACTATGAACAGTAATAGTCATGAGTATTAATGTTATGACCATTATTGTTCATGACATATTCTAAACACATAAAGTAATTTTACTACAAGGATACTCCAGAGCAATGTACAGGAAAGAAGGCCAGGACTCCACTGTTGCACACTGCCTTTTTGGGTGTGATCTAAGAAAAACACAGATGTTCGTGCAGTAAGAAAATAAAGTCTTTGAGCATATGTGATTTTTTGCATTTCTTTCAGCCCTTTTAGTTTTTTCTCATCTATTAGAGAAGTATTAGCTAGACTCGATCCACATTCAAGCAAAGGCAAAATTATCTATTCGCCTCCCAGCCAAGATAATTAGAATATGCTGGTCAGAATATAACAAGAAGGGCTTCCATGATAGCTCAGTTGGTAAAGAATCCACCTACAATGCAGGAGACCTGGGCTGGAGACCTGGGCTGGGAAGATTCCCTAGAGAAGGGAAAGACAACCCACTCCAGTATTCTGGCCTGGAGAAGTCCACAGACTGCACAGTCCATGGGGTCACAAAGACTGGACATGAGTGGGCCACTTTCACTTTCTTTTTCTCCGGTTGTCTTCTCTCTAGCCCATACTCCAGTGTGAGTGCTCATATTCATATGTAGTGTATAACAGTAGCCTAACATGAGTAACTAGCCCAGAGGAGAAGGAAATAGTGATACTATTAAAGCAAGACTTCATAGCAATTATGAAAATGTAATCTCCTACAAATTAATTTTTAAAACAACTAAAGGATATTTTAAGAATTAGTTTTTGTTGTGTTTCTTTTCTGCATGCTTTGCATGAACAGTTTAATACTTTAGTAGCCTTCAGATTTTATGAACCAAAATAAAATGCTTGTAAATATACACCCGTGGAGACCTCCATGCTGAAGCTGCCTTTTAGGAGAAAAAAAAAAAAGCCTGAGTACTGAAAGTGCAGTAGATCTGGTTTATAAATGGTTGAGTTTTTCATGAGGATGGGTAATCTATCATAATGGAACATTAACTTCACTTAAAAAGCATGCATTTGTGGTTATTACTTTATGACACCATTATAATCTTTACTCCTAGTATTGTTATTCTGCAATTAGAACGCAAAAATACTGCGGAGATAAATGACAAGAGTTTAGTTGCCAGTTAGTTAGGGTCTACAGTTATTTGCCATTAGATTTTTAAAACAGCATAAAAAGAAGGCTAATATTTATCATTGTCAAAGAAATGTGAGCTAGATTCACACAGAGTAACTTTTAATTACAAGAGATTGTATTTGCTTTCTACAGAATCCATTTCAAATGGAATGAATGAAAGAGTTCGTCCGTTCTTTTTTTAATACCCTTTGATTGGGCTTTCTTCCTGAATGAGGAATAGGATTTGGCTGGGATGCTGTGTGGCTGAAGCTAGTGACCTGAATGAAGTGAAGGGAAGACAGCCCCAGCACCACCCACACTGGAGTTAGAAGTTATTTTAGGGTAAATGGAAAAAAACTCAGGACCTTCATCTTCCTCCTAATGCAAGTTAGCATATACGAATGCTTTTCATTTAGATTACTGATTTAGCCATTAAATCTTTATTCATGAGAATTCTAATTATACAGCCAATCAAAAAACATTTATTAAGCACTTACAATCAATAACCGACTCAAAGAGGAACAAGTGTGAGCAAGCTCCAGGAGTTGGTGACGGACAGGGAAGCCTGGTGTGCTGCGGTCCATGGGGTTGCAAACAGTCAGACACAACTCAGAGACTGAACTGAACTTCAATCAATAAGTCATTGTTCTAGTCATTAGAGCCATCTTTCTCTAAAGTGTGGTCTCCAAAACACAGGCAAGTGAGATACTAGAAATACCGCAGAGAAATTGATGGTCACCTCCCATCCTAGTCTAAATAAATCAGAATTTTGGAGGGTGGAACCTAGGAGTCCAAATTGTTAAAAGTAGTCCCAAATTATTTTGGGCACCCCAATTTAAAAATGTGATATCTGCCGCCAAGGCCTAATAAAAAGATGGGAATGCAGATATGAGACAGCACATCCTGACTAATGGTCAATGAAATCTGAGGAGCAATGATTTGTGTCATGTCTAAGGTAAATAATTTAATGATTTGTGCGTATGTGGAGTAAACAATGTAACTGACAGTGCTATTAATTTCTATTCTCCTCTTCTTCTGGCATGCAAACCTGAAACCTCCTGTTGAGTTGGTGGTATCATTTAAAATGTTAGCATCTCTACAATGAGTAGAACCTTCTTGCAGTCCACACTGGATATGTAACATGAGCAAAAATACACTTTAGCTGCTTTAAGCCACTGAGATTTGGAGGGCTATATGTGACTTCAGCGTAACTGGATTTTCCGGACTAATGTACATACACCTTTCAGCATAACTAGATTTTCCTGACTGATGTAGATACGCCTTTCATTTTTTTTTCTCAGTAGAGAGGATCATTGTCATGTGACCTTTACCTCTAAAACAGGCAAAGTTAAAGTGTTAGTCGCTCAGGCTTATCCAACTTTCTGCAACCCCATGGACTGTAGCCCACCAGGCTTCTCTGTCCATGGAATTCTCAAGGCAAGAATACTGGAGTGGGTTGCCAGTTTCTCCTCCAGTGGATCTTCCTGACCCAGAGAAGATCTCCTGCACTGCAGGCAGATTCAAAGAGTTAAAGAGGAAATACAGAATCAATTGGACATTCTAAGGACAGAGGAAACTCCAAAGAATAATATCATAAGCAATAACATTTACTAACTCCATATGTTAGACACTGTGCTAAGAGTTTTCCATGTGAAGATCTATAGGTTGAACTTGCCAGAAGTCGAAGCAAAAGCAAAGATCCTGAGACTACAGTGAGTTTGGCATATTTGTGAAACACACACAAACAAAGGCCTGTGTAGCTAAAGAATATTGGAGTGTGGGGCAGAGCTGGTGAAGGATGAGGATAAGAGATGGGATTAAAGAACTTGTCAGGGATCAGATTACATAAACCTTGTAAACTATGAGAAACACTTCAGATTATATTTTTGGTGGCAGCCATTATAAACTTTTCAGCAAAAAAATTACATGACATGATTTACACTTCCAAAAGAATGCCCTGTGTCCCTCAGGGACATTGGAGAGGAACACATATTATCAAACAGAAAGAGAGAAAAATGAATTTTCCATTGAATTTCTTGGGTTTAGCTTTTCATCTTTGGTCCATTTTATTTGCATGCAGTATATAGACATATTTAATCTAGGTTCTATGAAAGTATTATTTCTCCAAACTTAACATTAATAAAAAATGCTTGTCTTTGTAGTAGAATTCCAACAATACTTTTTGCTTCATTTAAGAAATATTTGTAAGGTCTTATTATGTGACAGATAGACACTGTGGTGCAAATATAATTGAGACCATTTATCACAACCCTATGAGGAATCTCTCCAAGCTCTCAAACTCCTACTTCCCAAGACTATGTTATTCTCTTTCCAATGAATCTGCTCCTTGTTTCCAGCTACCAGCAGTCATCTTCATTTATAGACTGAACTGTAAATTCCTCAGTTTTCTTGGTTCTTTGTCCCTCTCTGTTTAATACCATTGATGTGACCTTGACAATATTTATCCCTTTTGAACTGTCACGGAGACTTGGCCCTGCAGGACTTGAGCTTCTTTTTATCATGGTCCATGAGCGGGGAAGGAAGTTCCCAGGGGAGTATGGAAGAAACAATCAGATCCCCAAGTTAGACTGAGATCCTTAACGATCTCAGTTGTACTATAGAATAAGAGAAGTATAAACAGTTTCTAGATTTTGTCTCATGCCAGTGAATCACATGACCAGCATGATTCCCCTTTTATGGGGGATGGCATAGTCAGAGAACTAAGTCCACCATCCTCTTAGGTACCAGGAGACCAACGTTGCATCCCCAGGTTATTTCGGATAGGGAAAGGTACAGCCATTCACAGCTTATCAAGACCAAATCGGGAAGTCATCCCTTTCATCATTATGTGTAAATATATACAGGCAATCCTGGCTTTGCACAGTTCCAATCTGCACATTTTAGTTATCATTGTTTAGTTGAAAACACTGCTCCCAGACATCCTGGCTCACATTTCCAGTATCGCAGTATAGTAACTGTGAGTAACTGCATGAAGTACAATCAAACATGACTGCTAGCTCTTCAGTCCACAAATCACTCATAGACGCATATCCTGACCGATGACCAACAATGTCACATCATTTAAAGCCTGTCAGTGAACTGGTCACTGCATAGCTGTCATTCGGTTGGTTCACACACAGACAGCAAAGCAGGTAGTTGTGTTGCCTCCTCATACTCCAGTGACAAGCCCACGTGACATTTTCCAAAAATGGATCATGAAAGAGGAAACTGGCAAAAAAAAAAAAAAAGATGAAAAATCCTGCTCTCTTATGTTTACCTTTATTTAATATGTTAGTAATAAAAATGAACATCGAAGTAAGCATTAAATTCTTTTTTAACTCTCTCTGCCATTCTTACTTGCTTTGCTTGCTGTCACAGACAGAACATTTCCTAACAAGTTAGACATCTCTGATGGTGCTGAATCTCTAAAAATATATATATGTTTAGAAAGATCTGCTTTTTCATAATAGAGCTGAAGCACACAGGAGTTTAGAAGCACTCCTTGAGACTCAAGATGCAAAAACTCAAATTTCCTTGCGTCTAACTTTTAACATGCCCAATCCCTTGGGGATGCCCCACCCAGGCATTGCTAATGGATTGACGAAACCATCTGTGCAGTGTAGATGGTATTGCCTGTATGTGATTAGTCAAAAAGAGTTGACAAAATCCACATGGTTAAATAAATTAGGCAAGTGGTAACCAAGGCACAGATGTTTACAATCTTCCTGCCCAGTCATACAAACATAATCTCTCAGGAAAACAATGCATCTTGGACTGCCTCTCACATTCGGACACTTGAATTAAAAAAAAAAAAAAAAAACTATTTGTTGAGCATTTACTATGCACCAAGTCTTATCCTTAACAATTTCATTTTCCAAGTAAATCCTCACAAAAATCTTATAAATAGGATACCATTATTTTTATTTTATAGATTTTATAAGAAATTGAAGCTCAGAAATATTGAGTACTCATCCAGGGTCAGACACCAAGTGTGCATAAAAGTAACAATGATCAAGAACACATGGCTATGTTTGTGGTTCTTATGCCTACTTATAGAACTATATTACTTATGTTAAAAAAAAAAAAAAAACCCTTTTATCTGCAAACCACCAGGAAAACATAACATGATAACTCATAGTGAAACAAATAAGTGGCTGTGTGTGAAATATGTATTCTGGAAAATCTGACAGATATGTGTTCATTTCATTAACTTCTTACATCATTTCCAACTGCTTACAAGAAAGCAACAGATTTAATTTAAAACATGAAAAATTTCGCACTGGTTTTAAGAGCAGTTTTGGATAAAATTTGACAAAAAAAAATGAGAAACATTAAGGGGCAATTAAAATAACATTTTCGCTTTATTAAATAAGGAAAATGATCGAACCAGAAATACTATTTTAACCAGAAATCATATAAGAGCAAGATTACAAACACCATTCGTTTTAGACAGTTCGATGTATCTATCTCCCACCTCCCTGTATAGACAAAATTCTATCATGGTTGATGATTCTTACTGAAGACATTGCTCCTAAATGTTCATTACTGTCATTCTTGCTGTGGCTGTTGGTCCTCACCGCAGCTCAAAGCTCGATTTTTTTCACCTTGGCCTTCCATCTCTGACCTTTCAAGTTTTCCTGAAATCAAATTGCCAAACCCTGTTTGCTCCTTGCAGAGTGTCTCCTAATTCCTCTAATGTGATTTAGACTGACAGGGGTGAGCTGCAATTTTCAATAATATATCTGAGGATGAAAAGAAAGGTGGCCTGAGGGACACTGCAAGCAGCTTCCAACTGGACAAACCCCAGCCCTGGGTGCAGGCGCCACGTTGCTACTCTTTTGCAACTACGACTTGTTCTTGGCCTCCCGTGCTGGATGCTCCCGCTTCCAACTCTGTGGAGTCAGATTATTTTTATTAATAATAATAACTAGTATTTACAGAGTGCTTGTTACACGCCAGGCATTTTGCCAGGTGATTTTATATGGGCTAACAGTATTTATCTCATAAATTAGATATCTGTGGGCTTTCTGCATTTGGGGAGATGAATGCGTTTACTCAGTGGCCCAAACAGTGACTAAGGATAAAAGAAAAAAATACTGTGTTCTCATTTCTCCTTCATTCTCTCTCCAACTGACTTTATTGAACATCTACTATGTGTTAAGGATTGTACTAGGTATAGATCTTGGGAGCAGAAACATACAAATACTGCAATGTAAATATATTAAGAAATGCATATGACTTGCATACCATAAAATTTAAAACCTTTTAAAGATGCACAACTTGATGACTTTTGAGTATATGCACAGTGTGCAATCATTTTATTCTAGAACATTTTCATGACTCCCTTAAGAAACCCTATACCTGTTAGTGGTCACTGCCAAGCCCCTTCTGCCCAGACCCTGAAAACTGTTCATCTATTTTCTGCCTCTTAAGAACTTGTCCATTCTGGACATTTCAAATAAATGAAATCATGCCAAAAAAAAAAAAAAAGAAAGGAAATATGTAGAAAGCATAGAAAGCAATCACATTTAAGGATTTGGTGCTGTTTTAATCTAAGTAAATTCTTTAAAATGTATTCTGCTTTCTCTAGTCTGCTTCATACTGGAGTTCTATGATGAGATGACACAGGGAATTTCTATCATCTTGAGTCTTCTTGCTACAGAGGAATCTAGAAAGATCTGAATAGTGTATATGTGCTAATCAGTCTCATACTCAGTCTTGCATTTGAACCCTGCTCCCAGGCACTCTTGTTCAAAATCAGCTGCCACTCGCACAAATAAACTATGTTTCTGAAGAATATTTATGAAAGTGTATAAATGATCACATGTATGGTATATAAATGATACACCAAGCAGAAAACTGTATATAAGTTATATGATTCTATGCTCACCTGGACCCCAAAAGAAAAACAATCTGTATGCACATATATTCAAAGAAAAATATTAGGAAAAAATAAGAAGAAGAAAATTAGGAAGAAATTAGGAAAAATATTAGGAAGAAATTAAAATATTAAGAAGAAATGTGATACAGTATTGAAATAATTGAAAATTTTATTTCCCTCTAATTCTATAATTCTACCTTGAACAAGTCTATTATATAACCATTTAGGAAGAAGAATGATTATAAGAAGTTCACTTAGAAAAATATAGATCTAATTATTGTTTTATGGAGTTAGCATAGAACCAACATATATGTTTAAATGGTATGGCTATATTGTATTCAAGTAATTTCATTGTCATTGTTGAAAATGTAAAAGAAAACAAAGACAAATAGGCTTTGTTTAATTAGAAGTGCCAAACTCTAAACAGATCCTATTCATTCTCTGGTCATTAGACTTGAATTCACACAAAAATCTCACCAACTACCTACTGGAGAGAAAAGGAGGGAGAAGGTCCCTGAATGCTCAGAGAGATGCTTAAACACCCTCCTCTTCTGAAGACTATCATTTTCCCTAAGGCTTTTCTTTTCCAACTTCCTTTAAGAGGAATTTAGAATCTTCTCCCCACGCACAAACATTTCTAAGAACTCATATTTTTTAAAATGTTCCGGAACTCCGTTGTGAGGAACTCCATTGCATAACTGTGAATTTAATAAAAATCATTGAATGCACCCTTGAAGGGCTTCCCTTGTGGCTCAGCTGGTAAAGAATTCACCTGCCATGTGGGAGACCTGGGTTCAATCCCTGGTTTGGAAAGATCCCCTGGAGAAGGGAAAGGCTACCCTCTCTGGTATTCTTTTGAACTATGATGTTGGAGAAGACTCTTGAGAGCCCCTTGGACTGCAAGGAGATCCAACCAGTCCTTCCTAAAGGAGATCAATTGTGAGTGTTCATTGGAAGGACTGATGCTGAAGCTGAAACTCCAATACTTTGGCCACCTGATGTGAAGAGCTGACTCATTGGAAAAGACCCTGATGCTGGGAAAGATTGAAGGTGGGAGTAGAAGGGGATGACAGAGAATGAGACGGTTGGATGGCATCACCAACTCAATGGACATGAGTTTGAGTGAACTCCTGGAGTTGGAGTTGGATAGGGAGGCCTGGTGTGCTGCGTTTCATGGGGTCACAAAGAGTAGGACACGACTGAGCAACTGAATTGAACTGAATATGAAAATATTAGACTTACTTAAGGGTACGTGAGAAAAAATGCATTTTTATTTTTATTTCACAAGAACTTGGCTAATGACACAAAAAGAAAGACCAAGAGCAGGGAGGTACTCCACAAATCTGGATATGGTTACATCCTCCAACCATCCTCATAGTCCGAGGCTTTTTTTCACACTCCAGGGAGGTTTGTGTCAGAATAACAAATGAAGAGGACTGGATCGCCACAGACTACTTATACTTCATTTGAAGTTTTTATCTAAGCTTTTTTTTTTTTCCCCTAAACTATTTGGATATCCAAAATGAGTTTTTGTTAACAGTAAATAATTATCTGGATCTGAATGTTTAAAAAAAATGTACTGTCTTCCCAGCTAAAATTTCATAGTGGTTTTCCACTGATAAAATTATTTAGATTTTTGTTTCTTTTCCTACATATTTTGAAAAGTGGAACTAGTGAGAATCTGGAAACCAGAAAGTATTTAATCTTGAAAACCACACTCAAACAAAATCATATTCAAGTCTCCTCCACATTTTCACCTGCTTTGAAGCTCTCTTTCACAGCACAAAGATTTTACCAGAGGATGTTGAAGAGCTTATCTGCTGACATGCTGTTAATCCTGTTTTATCAGCATTGCTTCTTTGGTGCAACAGGAAGAAAATTGTATGATATTTCCCTTTTAAAGTCCAATCCTTGTTACAGGTTTTGTGTTCTCTCTTCCTTGACAAAAATTCTCTTTTAAGGAATGCAGACTTCTGTGAATCTAAATGCAGTGGTGATAAAAACAGTGTTTATGTTGACTCTGGGACTCCTCATCTGGACAAACAGGAACGTAAGGCTGGCCTTTCAATACAAGAGGACACCTGAGCATATCCTTTCAGGGAAATCCTATCTCTAAGTAATCCCTTCCTGTGCTGGAGAGCTACGGCTCTATTTAAAAATGACTCCATGCTGTATAAAAATAGAGCATGTCATTTCATGCATATATGGGCTTTCCAGGTAGCTCAGTGGTTAAAAAAAAAAATCCACCTGCAGTGCAGGAGACACAGGTTAGATCCCTGCGTTGGGAAGACCCCGTGGAGAAGGAAATGGTAAATCACTTCAGTATTCTTGACTGGGAAATTCCATGAACAGAGGAGCCTGGAAGGCTACAGCATGAATTCACAGAAGAGTCAGACACAAGTTAGTGACTAAACAACAACAACATGGAAAAGAGAACTGAACTGGGCTACAGAAGATCAAGTTTCAATCAGGAATGATTAGTTTCTTCTAATCAGCTACATGACTTGGATCAAGATACAACTTCTTGAGGTTCCAGGGGGTTTTTTTGCTTAGAAATGAGACATTTGTATTAGATGACCACTAAAGTTCTTTCAAATTCTAATAACTTATATGAAGCTTAGAAAGGGAGCTCTTCTATCAATTTCTTAATTATACAGTTTCGAATTGTATTGGAAGGAAATATAAAGTGGTTTTTAAAAACTTTTTTAATTTGGAACTATAAAACATGTAGGTAAGAACATTGGTATGTGGCAGTGATAAATTCTGTGATATCTTTTGTTCAAACAACTGTTTAGAAGAATTCCAAAAGCTTGTTTTTTCCCCTTCGCTCCTGAAGTTCACGTACAATCTTCCATTGCCAGAAATAAGGGAAGAACAGACTCTTTAGTGATTTGTTTCAAACTGGTCATATAAAACCCTAACGTTCTATAAAGCCCTTCAAGGATGTTGCAATTATTTGATCTGAATTTCACATTTTAAAATGTTTATTGTAAATTATATAAAATGTGTATATATTTATTTGAAAAAAACATGTTTGCTTATTCAACAAACATTCATAGAGTACATATTATCCGTTGAAAGAGTTTAAGGTCTTAGGATTCAGAAAAGAACAGAAACAGACAAAAATTTTTGCACTTTATTAAATTTACATTCTAGTGGCGGTAGCAAAGAAGAAAATTAAAATAACCAAATTGTATAGTGTATTAAAATTTTATAAGGGCAATGGAGGAAAATTACACCATGGCTGCAGAATGAATCGAGAGGTTTGAGTAGACCTGTCTGAGAAGGCCACAGTTCAGTAAAGATATGAAAGAAGTGGGCAGGGAGCCAGGGGGGACATTTGAAGCAAAGATCCTAAGGCAGGAGCATGCTGGAGAGTGGGAAGGGCAACCAGGCTACCAGCACTCTGGAAGAACGGGACATAGAAAGAGGAGGCGGAGACAGAATAGCGCCCTATGGGTCATCAGACCTCTGACCACAGTGCCTCCCAGTGACGCTTAGGCACTTCGTTTATGGGGAGTTTTCCTGTATCCCGGGTTCCCCTGTGGCTCAGCTGGCAAAGGTTCCGCCCTGCAATGCGGGAGACCTGCCTTCCATCCCTGGTTTGGGAGGAGCTCCTGGAGAAGGGAAAGGCTACGCACTCCAGCCTGGAGAATTTCATGGACTGTATAGGCCATGGATCACAAAGAGTCGGGCACGACTTGAGAGACTTTCACTTCACTTCCTGTATTCTCTTCGTAAACATTTGAATATGGCACTAACACCAATTAAGATCAGACCTACACCTGTCTGTTCAAGCAAACACTGTACATTTTATGACAATTAATGTGGGCTGAGTTAAATTACGTGCCGAACAAGGCTTAGGTATGTCTGTTTATGTCACTTTTGCAACAATAAGTAAATCCAGAACATATTGGTTCCTGTGTTCATGCTAAGTCACTTCAGTTGTGTCAAACTCTTTGTGACCCTATGGACTGGAACCCATCAAGCTCCTATGTCCGTGGGATTCTCCAGGCAAGGATACTGGAGCAGGTTGCCATGCCCTCCTCCAGGGCATCTTCTCAACCCAGGAATCCAACAAGCCCATCTCTTACATCTCCTGTATTGGCAGGCGGGTTCTTTACAACACATCGGTAACACTATGTTATAATAACCTTAACCATCATTTTTAGTTTAGATTACTTTTAACCTGACTTACATTTATTGATAAGGAATGCAAACTATTTTCAAAATATTGTTATCCCATACTACTCAGAATTAACAGTATTATTTATATCTCTTTAAAGCTTCCAGTGAAAATTTTTAAAAATATGTTAAGATTTCACAATAAGCTGCTACCTTTCACAATCATTTTTTTTTCTCACTGAACAGTGAAATATACTTTACCTATAAGTTGGGTGTTGAGTCTGCAAATATTAACTAGACACCCAATATTAAGTTATTGTCTTCATTGAAACAGGCTCATATATCTTATATATTGAATTACTAATAAGTAAATGCTATACATTTGAAGTTATGAAATAAATTTAAAGTAATAAAATTGCCTATTTATCTGCTGAATCTATGTAATTTTTGCAGTTTTGGTGCCTATTAAGAAATGGATAAAATATATATGTATATATATATAAAAGAAATGGATAAAGGTGATTCTGCAGAAATCATGAGTGCAAGCAGATAAGAGAATGTATTCTTTCCTCTTAACTCTTCATTTATTTATCCCCTCGTATAAGTAGAAGAATGAATTTTTCATTAAAGATACATAAACACACACACATGTATACGCACACGTATGTATATATATATAAACACATGTATATCCATCCTTACCTAGATAGATGATCAATAGCACACATTAAAAATTGTTCACAATTTGTAAACTTAGATGAAGAGTATGTAGGTGTTTATTGTGGTATTTTTTTCAACATTTCCACAGGCTTGGAATTTTTCAAACCAAAAAATTGGGGAAAACAGAGAGAGATTGGTGTCACCGAACAAAACAATCTGAATAATTCTGGCCTCGAAGTCACTTCTGAGATCAGAGGGATATTTGCCCACATTATTCACCAAATGAGACTGATGAGCAGCATTAGAGAGCCAAGAAAGCCTAAAGCAGGCTGTAGAATGCCTGTGGAACCAATTATTTACCCTAATCAAACCTCAGGTGAGTGGATTTTATTGCCTTAATTCACTTTTAAAAAAAAAAAAAAAGCCTAAACAAAAATGTTAAGCTCTCTATCCAAACACAAGAAAGAGTTTTAGAGCACATGGAATTTAGCACCAAAGAAATTATGAGCTGATATTTGCTCACATTTGTTATATCTATTTACTCATTCTAAAAAAAAAAAAGACTTTTGTAACAATATTCTTTGAATTCACAAAAGAGCTTAGCTGATCCTGCAGACTTGGTTGTGATAAGTACGGGGGTGAAGCAAATATACATTTCAGAAGCCTAAGCCACAGCTTGTAGGAAATACAGGCTCTTGGCTTTCTACCCTCATGGTCAGAGAAAGAGATTTCAAATACTGTACAAGTCTCAACTGCCCAGAATTCAGCATTTATGTTCACAATAAATGCGTTTATGTTTAAGTAGAACTCTGGTTTCCAATTCTAGCCTCCCCCGTGATGCCAGGTATATCTCTACATGTCCCTGGTTCACAGGCAGTGTTTTAACTGGCCCGTTAGTACTCAAAGGGTCGTGAACTAGAGCCATACCAGAAACCAACTGAAATGGGCATTCACCTCGCTGGCATTTCAAGGCTGAGATAACAGTGGAACTACTGAACAATAGAACAAGCCCTTTCTTCCTCTCACCAGTGAAACAAATCTCACAATATGAAGATCAAGCACCGCTAGACGTAACAGATACCAAAGAGCTGAAACCTCTTAACAGCAGGTGATATCAGTGAGGTTTGTCTTTTGAAAATGTGTTAGATCCTTTTAGGACTATGGAAACAACTTCTGGTTCTTAAGGTGATGCTGGTAATACTTTGTCAGTCCCTGTGATATCTAGATCGACATTAAGTAGTTTATAAAGCATCTTGAAATGTTTGAAGGTTAAATTAGTTTCTCCTCTAAATGGTTTGGTGTCAATTGTAATTGTGATAATTGGAGATTTGTTTACTCAGTTTGTGAGAAATACTGGCTAGTATTTCTTGCCTCTTATAAAGCTCAGAGAAGAGGAGGCAGCCACAAACTGAGTCCCTTACAACAACCCCAGACACTAATCAAAGTATGCATCTTCAGAGTAGAAGAGATTAAGTAGATCATTAGTTTTCAGGCTATACTCAGACAGCACTTAAAGAATGCCCTTCATTTCAGTATTTCCCAATCTCTTGGATGACAGTTTGGTCCTTCCTTAGTTAATTTGTTTCTTAAGAAGGGCATTTTTGGAACCCTCTTACACTGTTGGTGGGAATGCAAACTAGTACAGCCACTATGGAGAACAGCGTGGTGATTACTTAAAAAACTGGAAATTGAACTGCCTTATGACCCAGCAATCCCACTGCTGGGCATACACATCGAGGAAACCAGAATTGAAAGAGACACATGTACCCCAATGTTCATCGCAGCACTGTTTATAATAGCCAGGACATGGAAGCAACCTAGATGTCCATCAGCAGATGAATGGATAAGAAAGCTGTGGTACATATGCACAATGGAGTATTACTCAGCCATTAAAAAGAATACGTTTGAGTCCGTTCTAATGAGGTGAATGAAACTGGAGCCGATTATATAGAGTGAAGTAAGCCAGAAAGAAAAACACCAATGCAGTATACTAACACATATATATAGAATTTAGAAAGATGGTAATGATAACCCTGTATGCGAGACAGCAAAAGAGACACAGATGTATAAAACAGACTCGGACTCTGTGGGAGAGGGAGAGGGTGGGATGATTTGGGAGAATGGCATTGAAATATGTATACTATCATGTAAGAAATGTATCGCCAGTCTAGGTTCAATACAGGATACAGGATGCTTGGGGCTGGTGCACTGGGATGACCCAGAGAGATGATATGGGGAGAGAGGTCGGAGGGGGGGGGTGAGGTTCAGGGTTGGGAACTCATGCACACCCATGGTGGATTCATGTCAATGTACGGCAAAACCAATACAGTATTGTAAAGTAAAATAAAAAATAAAAATAAAAAACAAGGGCATTTTCTAATAAAATTTTGTGGAAATTTTCCACAATTCCAAGGCAGGCATAAACCACAAATCCTGCCAATTACCCATATCAAAAATTGTTTGTTGTAGTGTTCAATTAACCATCAACCACAAATTTTATGTTTGGGAGAAAGAAGACAGGCTTTCAATTCTTTCTCTTTCACTGGCTTTGCACTTTTTAATTCTACTAACAGTAGATTTTTGCCAAGTTGTGAATAAAATTGAATTTCCCAGTAGACGGAACTTCAGAAGTTCGGTTAGACTCATTCTGACAAAAGGTTAGACTAGTCACTATGCAGCCTTTTAGGTACACGTTCTGAAGCTTTTCAGGTTTGTCTTTGGAGTAGGGCTAATAAACTGTTGTCCTTACTGGAGGGAACCTTTCCTCCCTGGTTCTAATCCCATAACTCTTTAATGCACCACCATCCCAACCACTCTGAATGGAAAGCCTTCTCCGCATGTTTCAACATTTACAAACTGACTGTATGACTTCAGCTCCACTCTTAAGGAGTTATCTTCGGTGAGTTTGCGTATGTACTGGTATAAGGACAGGTCCATTCTTCAGAATGAACAATATGTTATTAAGTAATCTAACACGCTATATGACCTACACTGCAAAAATTTCTAGTGCACTATAAAAAAAGAATTTCATGAAAACGAAATATTTTTACCACCAATATAATTCCAAAAGAAAAAGAAAAGTGAGTTTTTGCTTGCCCTATTAAATCAGAATAATAAATCTTTCATGAGTATAGCATTTGTGATTTTAGCTTATGAAAGATCATAAGGGCATTTGCTCATTTTCATTACATGAAGTTGACACTGTAATGGACGATGTATTTAGGTCACAATAATAGCTAATATTAACTGAGCATGGAAGGCCGCCAAGCCTCTATGATCTCTGGGTCTTTGCATCAACCTCACTGAGTCGAATCTTTTACTGTTGCAATTGTGCAAGTGAAGAAGCTGAAGTCTGGTGAGCTGACAAAACAAGGGTAATGGGAAAGTTGCTCCGAGGGAAAGTGATTCCTGAGATCTTAATTACCGCACTGACTGTGTGCCACAGACACTCTTCTGGCTAAGGCTCACATTTTCTCACAGTTCACCCAAGTTTCCAGCCTACTTGGGGTGCCATAACCGAATGTCGTAGACTGAGTGCCTTTCACAACAGAAATGTGTGTCTCACAGTTCTGAAGGCTGTGAAGTCCAAGATCAAAGCACCAGCAGGTGTCAGCTTTCATTCTGAGGCCTGGGTTCTTGGCCTGTAAGCAGCTTACCACTCACTGTGAGCCCACAGAAACCTCTCTGTGAGTCCACGGAAAAGGAGAGAGGGAGGGAGAGCTCTCTGGGGCTTCTTCTTATAAAGACTCCAATCCTATGCCCCATCAACTTGAGGACCCACCCCCTCTGGCCTCATTTAACCATAATCACTTCCTCAGAGGTCTCATCTCCAAATACAGCTAGGTTTCAACATATAAGGGCTTCCCTGGTGGCTCAGACAGTAAAGCATCTGCCTACAATGTGGGAGACCCGGGTTCAATCCCTGAGTCAGGAAGATCCCCTGGAGAAGGAAATGGCAACCCACTCCAGTACTTTTGCCTGGAGAATCCCATGGATGGAGGAGCCTGGGAGGCTACAGTCCATGGGGTTGAAAAGAGTCAGACACGACTGAGTGACTTCATTCACTTGATCAACATGTAAATTGGGGATGGTAGGGGGGATAAAACTTTCAGTCCGTAAGGACAGAGAACTACTTACTTCATTTCCAGAAGAAAATTATTCCAAGTTCATCAACATGTTAACCAATCGGTACTTCTCAATTGCATAAGCAAATAAATAAAACTGAAGTATCACAGGGTACTGCAGTCCTCATGGACAGAGATTAAAGAAATGATACTCTTCATTGCTTGTATCAGTTTAGCCAATTAGATGAACAATGGCTGACCTTTGAAGGGAGCTGTATCAGAGACCTAAAGACAAAGTTCAGGCAAAACATCTGAGTTGTTGGGAGGTCAGCTCTGGCGAGACTCTAGATAAACCTGTAGCGTTCATCAACCTATAGTGTTAAGTCCATACCTTCACCCTGCCTGGGATTAAAAAAAAAAAAAAAAAAAAGCATTAATCTAATCACATGTCTAACCTAGGAACCTGTGTATTTATATGCTTAGAGACGAGATTAGTACACAGATTACAAATAACAGAGATAAGAAATAATCAGTTGTAGCATTTTCCAGGAATGTTGTTTATACTTCTTTTTTTAATTAAGCCTAACAACACTGAATGGTTTACATGGAAAAACAAAAGAATAAGAGTAAGCATGTATATTATATACAGTAACTGAATACAAAGGAAGGTAACTAGAAATAAAACTCTGAGGCCTCCATAAAAGCCTGTGCTCTGTTAGAATTTCAACTGTGACATGGTTCAGCTCCTACTCAACTCATTATGATCTTCACTGCCAATATTTTTCAATAGCACATTGAAGCATACCACAGTATTTGAAACCATAGCCTATCAATAATACTGCTCTCACAATGGTGAATCAAGATAAATGTTATGAATTTTCTCAAATATTTTTTCCACTATATACAGTGAAAGTGAAGTGCTCAGTCGTGTCCGACTCTTTGCGACCCTATGGACTGTAGCCTGCACCAGGCCCCTCCGTCCATGGCATTCTCCAGGCAAGAGTACTGGAGTGGGTTGCCATTTCCTCCTCCAGGCGATCTTCCTGACTCAGGGATCGAACCGGGTCTCCCGCATTGCAGGCAGATGCTTTACTCTCTGAGCTACCAGGGAAGCCCTATATACAGTAGCTATATACAGTAGCAAGCCAGTCAAACAGATATCTCCAGCATCTATGCAGTTAATTTAGGACCTTAGGGGAGTCAAAGTCTCTATCAGCAGGTACCAAGTATCTCACAATGAGAAATACCGTAGCAGCCTCCTGCTCTTGTAGAATTTCACTGTGAGGAATGGCAAATTGACTGAACTTGTAAGTCATTAAATAGGAGATAGAGATGATACATGGATCGATCGATCAATGGATAGACAGACCTCTTTCCTAGTCTACTAGACTTACAATTCAGTGGCATTTGGAAAAATAGCACTTGTTTGTGTCAGAGGCAAAATAGTTTTTCCTTTTGGTAAATGGATTCACACATTTTGTTTTTTTCTTTCTCCCTATTTCTTTATCTCACTACACTGTGATTTGTGAAGCAGAGCAAAGTGTCAAGGAATATCATGTTCTGGGGAGGAATATCATTCACACACCTCCAACCTGCTAACCCTTTCCCAATTAAACTGACATAGTACTTTTCCTTTTGGAATACATGTGTTGGAATCAAATGAATTGCCCAACAAAAGGTTTTTGTGCTTTGTTCTATTTTAATGCCATTCCCTGTGTCCTGACTTCTGTTTATCTTCCTGTCAACGTTCTGCACTTACTTTGGCATTTCTCCTAAACAGCAGGCAGGACTTCATAGGAATGTCAGCCCGCAAGTCAGTTGAGGTAAACCTGGCCACTGCCTCCTGGTTAGGACTTCTTCAGTAACCATCAGATCATGTCATCTACTGCCAATCAGACAGAAATAACCACAGGATCCCCAAAGTGCCCTTCCTTTGGGAGGATCACCATCCCTCTTCCCATTCCTCTCTGTTAGTCCTTTCGGATCAAATGTCTGACTTCTTCAACCCTGTATTATCTTCTTCTGTTGGCATAGGGATGCTTTTGGTAACTAATCCACTGATACTATGGAATGAGACACTATGAATAATATTATTTTTATATCTTATAAAAACTACATTTCCTATAAAATTAAGATTACTAAACTCTACCCAAATTCCATACATATTTACCTTGCAGCATATTAATAGATATAAGAAATAGTCTCTGCCCATAAAGTAAACTGCAAAAGTGTTGACACTATAACACATGGCAAGAATATAAAAGGTATGCAAATTTCAGCTGATATGGAGCTTAGCACCAGGGAGAGAGTAAGTATAAGTGGAAGAACTACCATTATGAGGAGAAAAAAAGCATATGAGCAAGTTGTCAGCAAGGGATGAGAATTGAGGAGGATAACCAAAAAACTTGTTACAGCTCAGAGAGAATGGGTAAGGCGTGGAAGAGGGAATTTTCAAAATGCATTTTGTGAACCATAAATGATTGCATTTTGCCTCACAAACAAAAGTTTCCTTTAGGCCAGTTTTGGGTCTCACATGTTATGCCCAGAACTTTCCCTTTATTCTGGAGATCAGTGGTTCCCAAAAGCTGGCCATGGGTCAGCCATGGTTTGTGTCCTAAGTTTTCACTGGACTGAGGAGAAATGAGAAGAATCAAGACAATTTGTAAGGCTTTTCTTTTTTAATGAAGCAAAATGTATTCAATTCAAAGGTCTTTATTCTGAAATTCTTTCCACTTACATTTGGAACTAAATGCAATTGCTGTTATGAAGTGATGGTAAAAATAGATGAGGCAGTTTTGTAGGCATTCTAACATTCTTACTTGGCAAGATAAACATTGAAAACACTGTTTTGAGCTCCCTAATATATTTTGTTTCACTGGTCCATGAGATCCAAACTTTGGGGGGCACTTCCAGAGGTAATATGAAGTCTTGGAAGGGGGACAATGTGATGGAAATTGTTCTTTAGGTAGCATAACTCTGGAAATAATAACATTTTTTAGAAAGAAGGGAAAAGGTAGGAAGGAAGGCACTAAATGAGACAAATAACAACAGTACATAAGGAAGGTTGTTAGAAATCTATGGCAAGAAGCAACCAGAATCTAATCAGGACATCAATGAATTTGAGTTTTTATTGGCATGTAGTTGCTTTACAATGAATGCTGTGTTAGTTTCTGTTGTATAGCAAAGTGAATCAGATATATATATATATATATATATATATATATATATATATCCCCTCTCTTTTGGACTTCTTTCCCATTTAGGTCACCACAGTGCATTAAAGTTCCCTGTGCTATACAGTAGGTTTTCATTAGTTATCTATTTTATTCACAGTAGTGTATATGTCAATCCCAATCTCCCAGTTCATCAAACCCTGCACATTGACTTAATTGAAATAAATCAGTGGATGTAAGTTAGAATCTACAGGACTGGTAGTTGAGTGAATGTATAAGCTAAGATTATAGTCGAGACATTGGGCTATCTGTACCCAAAAAAATGAGAAAGAAAGGCCGAGATTTGGGAATAATCTGGGAGTGTGAAGTTGGCAGAATGTAAAGAGGTACACTTGGGAGTCCTCTGGATGAAGGTCAGAGCTGAGAGAACTGTCAGAGATGAGAAGGTGGAATTGAGAACTCGGAGTGGGCAGTACCTCCACCCCGGATTCTCCTTCATTAATTTAGCTCCTCTATTGAGGGGGTTCAAAGTTGACATTTATCTTTCCTAGATGTATCCTGATCAATGAACTTTGATTTTTATTGTCATTATTTCCTTATCAGTCAGCTTCTAAACTATTATTTTGAAAAATCTCATAGTTTCTCAAGATTCTCTTGACTAGTACGTTTCTCTGTTACCAGGAAGTTCATTTAAGTTCAACATCATATCAAACTGGGGTGAGCTGAAAAGTTGCAAAATAGCAGTTATTGAGCCTAAAGGGATTTAAGTCTTTTCATCAACTACAGGAAAAGAGAAAGAATGAAATTTGAACTAGAATGACCCTTCGGTATACAAAAAAATGGCACTCAGATTATGAAGTTCTTTGGAGATTTTTTTTGTTTTGGATAGTGGGGTTGTGTACAATTTTTGTGTTTTTTAATGGTAAAAAATAGCTAGTATTTATTGAGCATTTACTATAGTCAAGTATTTGACAAGTCCCTTGGGACTGCAAGGAGATCAAACCAGTCCATCCTAAAGGAAATCAATCCTGAATATACATTGGAAGGACTGATGCTGAACTGAAGCTCTAATACTTTGGCCACCTGATGCGAAGCGCCAACTCATTAGAAAAGACTGTGATGGCTGAAAAGATTGAAGGCAGGAGGAGAAGGGGACAACAGAGGACAAGACGGTTGGATGGCATCACTGACTCAGTAGACATGCATTTGAGCAAGCTCTGGAAGATGGTGAAGAACACGGAAGCCTGGCACGCTGCAGTCCATGGGGTCACAAAGAGCTGGACACGACTGAGTGACTGAACAGCAACCTCACTTAATCTTTACAAAAATCAATCAGGTAGATAATTATAATATAGTCTTCTTTTAAGTAATAAAAGCTACACAGAGAAGATAAATTACTTGTCCACTTTCACTAGGTAGGAAATGACTGAGCTGAGATTAGAATTAAATTATGTTAGTTAGGCTTCATTTTTTTTTTTTTTTTTTTTTTTTTTTTTTTTGCAAATGACAAATTCCAGACAAAACTAGTTTAAGGAAAATGGGAATGTATGCGATCCCATAACTGAAATGTCCAAGAGCGGAACCAAGGCTAACTCCAGAAGGAGCCCAGCAAGGACGCGCACAATGAGATCAGCATATAGTATCCCTCTCTACATCCTTACTCACAAGTCTCTGTGTTTGCTCCATTTTCAAACAACCTCTCCTATTGCGATGTCAGAATGTCTCCAACAGATCCAGGCTCACGGTCGGGCTCAACCAAGACCAGCAGGAAGACACAAGTGTCTCTTGCCCAGCAGTCCCAGGAAAAGCCTCTCTTTCTCCTTTTGTTGGCTTTGGGTCACAAGTTTCCTTCTGAAGGAATCACTGCAGTCTGAGCAATGTTATGCCTTAAACGGCCAAGCCTAGAGACAAGGGTGCAATAATCCAGGATGCTTTTAACGGAATTAGGGCACATAGATCCTGGGGAGCACGATCAGTAAATATCTCTAACAACTGAACTTTCTTGCCAGAGAACCTGAGGTGTTTACCTCTGTCCTTTCCCAGCTAAACAATGAAGATTTGTAAAGAACAGAGATGAGATTTTGTGTATTAAAAGGAGGAGGGCACTGCTCTTGGAGCATCCTTCATGATTCTTTAGAAGTTTGCTATTCACAACTACTAACGCCTTGTTTGAGCTTCCCTGGTGGCTCAGACGGTAAAGTGTCTGCCTGCAATGCGGGAGACCCGGGTTCGATCCCTGGGTGGGGAAGATCTCCTCGTTTGGGGGAAAGGCATATGGGAGAAACCAGAGCTGTTTCTTCCATGATAACAGCAGGAATAAACACAGTCCTCCAGAGATACTTCCTTTGGGGGGACAAGAAGGAAGGAGACGGACATTGTACGTTTGTCCTAGTTCATTCTGGAGGTGACTCAAAAAGAGATGCAGGCCTCAATTTCGCCCTTCTAAGCCAAGGGTTTATACCAGAGTCCAACTTCAGATTCCTGTCCATTTAAAAGGTTTCCTTCCCTTTTCCCCCTAATACAATGGATTTAGATTGAGGTAGTTAGGCATTAGCGCCCATTCTCCATTTATCCTTTTAGAGCTGGTTAAGAGTCCACAAAAGAACCAACCACATTTTTGTAACAGGTTCCTCCAGTAAGAAAGGGACCAAAAAAAAATAAAAAGAAAGCTCTGATCCTATTTATGATTGTCTCTTTCTATCTCTTTAGGAATATTAACTTGCTGGTTCCCTCTTTACTGCAAAACCGTCTTTTTCCCTTTAATTTCAACTGACTCTCTGACATGTTATGGTAAAAAGAGAATAAAGTATGTGGATGCTTGTTATTTCATGGATCTATTAAGGAAATGGTTTATGATACAATTAAATCCCAGCACGTTGTACTTAAAAGGAAAGAGGAAACACTCTTTTGGATCATCCCCTAGTAGTAAAAATTCAGCCAAAAGTCTATTACTTCCTTTTCTTTCAAACTTTAACTTCCTAGCCAATATTGCCAGACAAACGAAGTAGTTCATTTCTGTCCTTTATGTTGAAGTGAATGTAGAAGACTCTGTACTTCAATTAGGTGAGTTTTAAATGAGAATTGAAAAGCCTGTGTTCTTTTATAGTTTCAACACCTCGTTTAACACTTTGTTTAGACTTAAAAATCCTGTAGGAGTATAGAACATATACCTTGGTACTATTTATACAAAAAAATGTTCCTGTTGAGAGTTAGGCATAAGACAGATGATGAACTGGATACAAGATGAAAACTGAGCTATAGTTTCTCCTTTTTTTCCAGAAGGTTGTCACATACTATTGACACAGTATTATGAAACATTTCTTTTGGGGAGCATTTTATTCTCAGTCTTTACTTTTCTCTTCCTGAATGCTTCCTGATATTGAAAAATTGAACTAAAATTTCTCAAACGAGAAGGAAAAGAAAATAATGATAATATGGGTTCCTACGCTTCACTTTTATCGTTTTACTCTCAGATATAAACGCTAAATAGTGAATGGCAAACCACTCCAGTAGGCTTGCCTGGAAAACCCATGGACAGTGGAGCCTGGCTGGCTACAGTCCTTGGATAGCAAGAGTGGGACATGACTTAGCGCGCAAACACCACGGGGAGCTTGAGTCTCCAGGCTGGCTCCATCTAGCTCCCGTCTCACCCCGTGGGGTTGATCGCCTTTTCCCTAGAGCATGTCCTTCGACCTTCCCTGCTCTGTTGCCTCCTGTGACACTGATGCATACACCAACACTTCTGTGCTTATTGAATGAATAAGTAGAGCATCAGAAGAAATGGATGGCCAATCAAGCTGGGGCTTGATCAATTTGCAGGCAAAGTCATCAGGCTTTAAGGGCTCCAGCAAAACTGGGGCACCAGACAGAAAGAGAGAGACACAGAGAAAACAAACATTTCTGCCTTGATGAATTTACTGACAGTTCTAACTTCTGCCAACAGAACATCTTTAAGAAGCTATTTTAATTTCAACATGCATATGTTTTTTTATGACGTGGATAAATGAGAGGATATGTATATATGAGAGGATATCACAGTGCTTTTAGAGCTTAAAGTCCTCTAAATTAGGATGTTCAATTAGCTCCCCAAAGCCAACTTATACCTATTGTCTAAACAGTATACAGGAAGCTTCAGTCTTTTATCCTGATTCATTTGAAAAGACCCTGATGCTGGAAAAGATTGAGGGCAGGAGGAGAAGGGCTGCGGTTCATGGGGGTCGCAGAGTCAGACACGACTGAACGACTGAACTGAACTGAATTGAACTATCTCCTGGGACTAAAACAAAGTCATAATTGGGACCACAGAGTTCCCTGGAGGCAGCTTCTTGCACTTCCTGATTTCAGTTTCCTGGGACATCTTATATATTATCACAAGGTTTAGGATCCCTTTTGTTGCAACTAAGCAATTTGATTCTGGGGTTTGGGCTCGGGTATCTGTGAAAGTGAAAGCCGCTCAGTCGTGTCTGACTCTTTGCAACCCCAAGGACTACACAGTCCATGGAATTCTCCAGGCCGAAATACTGGAGTGGGTAGCCTTTCCTTTCTCCAGGGGATCGTCCCAAACCAGGGATCGAACCCAGGTTTCCCACATTGCAGGTGGATTCTTTACCAGCTGAGCCACAAGGGAAGCCCTACAGGATGGTTTTCAAAATTCACTGGGATATAGGTAGCATTAATATTTTGTAAAATACAGATTTCCAAGCCCAAACTTCAGAATCAAATTCAGTAGCTAGAGGGTCAGGTCCATAAATTTGATCATAATGTTAACACTGGCATTGGTGTTTTAAGAAAGCCACATCTTATTTAACTATCAGTTCAGTTCAGTCACTCAGTCATGTCCGACTCTTTACGATCCCATGGACTGCAGCACACCAGACTTCCTTGTCCATCACCAACTTCCAGAGCATTCTCAAACTCCTGTCCATAGAGTCAGTGATGTCATCCAACCATTTTATCCTCTGTCATCCCCTTCTCCTCCTGCCTTCAATCTTTTCCATCATCAGGATCTTTTCCATGAGTCAGTTCTTCATATCAGGTGGCCAAAGTATTGGAGCTCCAGCTTCAGCATCAGTTCTTCCAAAGAATATTCAAGACTGATTTCCTTTAGGATAGACTGGTTTGATCTCCTTGCAGTCCAAGGGACTCTCAAGAGTCTTCTCCAACACCAGAGTTCAAAAGCATCAATTCTTTGGTGCTTAGCTTTCTTTATGGTCCAACTCTCACATTCACACATGGACTACTGGAAAAATCATAGCTTTGACTAGACAGAACTTTGTCGGCAAAGTAATGTCTCTGCTTTTCAATATGCAGTCTAGGTTGGTTATAACTTTTCTTCCAAGGAGCAAGTGTCTTTTAATATCAGGGCTTCAGTCACCACCTGCTGTGATTCTGGAGCCCAGGGAAATAAAGCCTGTCATGGTTTACATTGTTTCCCCATCTATTTGCCATGAAGTGATGGGACCAGATGCCATGATCTTAGTTTTCTGAATGTTGAGTTTTAGCCAGGCTTTTCACTCTACTCTTTCACTATCATCAAGCTCTTTAGTTCTTCTTTGCTTTCTGTCATAAGGGTGGTGTCATCTGCATATCTGAGGTTATTGATATTTCTCCCAGCAATCTTGATTCCAGCCTGTGCTTCTTCCAGCCCAGCGTTTCTCATGATGTACTCTGCATGTAAGTTAAATAAGCAGGGTGACAATATACAGCTTTGATGTACTCCTTTTCCTATTTGGAACCAGTCTGTTGTTCCATGTCCAGTTCTAACTGTTGCTTCTTGGCCTGCATACAGATTTCTCAGGAGACAGGTAAAGTGATCTAGTTTTCCCATCTCTATCAGAGTTTTCCACAATTAATTGTGATACACATAGTCAAGGCTTTGGCTTAGTTAACAAAGCAGAAGTAGATGTTTTTCTGGAACTCTCTTCCTTTTTCAGTAATCCAGTGGATGTTGGCAATTTGATCTCTGGTTCCTCTGCCTTTTCTAAATCCAGATTGAATATCTGGAAGTTCTTGGTTCATGTACTGTTGAAGCCTAACTTGGAGAATTTTGAGCACTACTTTACTAGCATGTGATATGAGTGCAATTGTGTGGTAGTTTGAGCATTCTTTGGCCTTGCCTTTCTTTGGGACTGGAATGAAAACTGACCTTTTCTGGTCCTGTGGCCACTGCTGAGATTTCCAAATTTGCTGGCTTATTGAGTGCAAGACTTTAACAGCATCATCTTTTAGGATTTGAACAAGCTTAGCTAGAATTCCATCACCTCCAGTAGCTTTGTTCATAGTGATGCTTCCTAAGGCCCACTTGACTTCACATTCCAGGATGTCTGGCTCTAGGTGAGTGATCGCACCATTGTGGTTATAGATCTTTTTTGTATTGTTCTTCTGTGTATTCTTCCCACCTCTTCTTAATATCTTCTGCTTCTGTTAGGTCCATACCATTTCTGTCTTTTATTGTGCCCATCTTGCATGAAATGTTCCCTCAGTATATCTAATTTTCTTGAAGAGATCTCTAGTCTTTCTCATTCTATTGTTTTCCTCTGTTTCTTTGCACTGATCACTGAGGAAGGCTTTCTTATCTCTCTTTGCTTTTCTTTGGAACTCTCCATTCAAATGGGCAAATCTTTCCTTTTTGCCTTTGCCTTTCATTTCTTTTCTCAGCTATTTGTAAGGCCACCTCAGACAACGTTTTGCTTTTTGCATTTCTTTTTCTTGGGGATGGTACAGCCTCCTGTACAATGTCATGAACCTCCATCCATATTTCCTAAAGCACTCTGTCTATCAAATCTACTTCCTTGAATCTATTTGTCACTTCCACTATATAGCTGTAAGGGACTTGATTTAGGTCATGCCTGACCTATGGTCTAGTGGTTTTCCCTATTTTCTTCAATTTAAGTCTGAACTTTGCAATAAGGAGTTCATGATCTGAGCTACAGTCAGCTCCCAGTCTTGTTTTTGCTGACTGTATAGAGCTTCTTCATCTTTGGCTGCAAAGAGTATGAGGTGAAGTCGCTCAGTCGTGTCCGACTCTTTGCGACCCTGTGGACTGTAACCTACTAGGCTTCTCCGTCCATGGGATTCTCCAGGCAAGAATACTGGAGTGGATTGCCATTTCCTTCTCCAGGGGATCTTCCCGACCCAGGGATCGAACCCGGGTCTCCCACATTGGAGGCAGATGCTTTCACCTCTGAGTACAATCAATCTGATTTCGGTATTGACCGTCTGGTGATGTCCATACATAGAGTCATCTTTTGTGTTGTTGGAAGTGGGTGTTTGCCATGACCAATGCGTTCACTTGGCAAAACTCTGTTAGTCTTTTCCCTGCTTCATTTCGTACTCTGAGGTCAAACTTGCCTGTTTTCAACTATATTATAAACACAAGAACATAGAAGATGAAATGATGGTGATATTAAAATGAAATAGAAATCTCCTACAGAGTGACTAAATTGTAATAATGATTATTTGTGATAATGAGCTACAGAGTATGAATCTTGAAGTAAAAACATAATTTTTGAATATGTGGCTTTCTTTATACTGATCATAAAATTTTAAAAATTCATTCCCTCCCACACACAGACATTTCTGTTTCCTTCAGAAACCAACCAGCCAGAAATATCAATATATTTCAAAGAGTTTTATTTTAGATGCAGTTCAAAAGGAGGGCAAAGCTAACAGCAGAATCCTTTATGGGAGCTAACCTTATATGAGAGAATCTAATAAAGGATGCCATGTATTTGTAAGGGAAAAAAAAAGCACCCTGAAACATTTTCAAAGACACTGCACAAAAAGAGCAAAAACTAACATGACATAAACAACCTGTATTGATTATATTTTATCTTAGAAATATTGAGATCTTAAGGATAAATGAAATTTGGCTGTGTTGATCCTCCCAACCTGTGAATTTCAAATATCTAAATATCGGCTGCATGTAGCATCCTTACTTCTGCCCCTCTGAATCAGTCATGCTTACTGATAGTTGCTGCTGTATTTTTGTGTTATAAAATTAACTTTTTACCACTAAATACAAAGTTCCCAGGTGAATAAACAGAGCTTTGAGAAGTTTTTTTAGACCACAGTCTAACAAACATGCCATATAGATGAACTCTGACTTGTATGAAAACACTGGTGAATTCTCTGAAACTTGTCAAACCGTGACTTAAAATGTTCTTTCTACTATGAAATATATGATGCCCTTGATTTTGATAGTCTAAGTGCATTATGCAAATGAGATTTACTTTGTGTGAAAAACTCACTGCTGTGGTGGTGCCAGGGAGCTTCAGTTTCAGGAACAGCAGTGCTAACCGGCGAGTCACTTGGGTGCTTTGATTCAGTGGCCTCTTATCTATGAGTGTAAATCTGTGTGACAGACAGTGCCTGGTGAACAAGGAGGAGCCTGTCTTCACAATCTTAGATCCTATTAAAGTAGATTAGGAAACAAAAACCAGATATTAAACAGAAAAAGAACAAAAATAATTACAAGTTGTAAAAGATACTGCAGAACAGGGCACTATGAAAGAAAATGAACCTGCAAAGGGCAGAAGAGGTCCTGCTTTTCACAACATGATTAGGAAAGACCTCTCAGAGTAACTGATATTTAACTGAAAGCTAGAGGATGATAAGAAGACAGCCCTTTGATGAAAGGGAGGAAGAGATTTCAAGGTGGACACTCAGTAAGTACAAAGAGCTTGCAACAGGAAAAACTTGGCCTCATAGGGAAGTGTACGATGCCTAATGTTTCTGCAGTATAGCAAGTAGGGCACAGACACAAAACGAGATTAAAGAGGTAGTCAGAGGCCTGATTCAGAGCCTGGAAACCATGGTGTAAGGACCTTGGAACATATTCCAGTGGCATGGGGACCTACCGGCGAGTTTTAAGTAACAGCCAATACACATTTTTTAATGTTCAGGTAGAGTAAGAACTACTTCATCCAAAGTTCTTGGGCTCCTCCATCACAATGAAAAGAGAACAAAGCTTATCTTAACTACCATATGTCCCCTCTTCTGTTTGTAACCTCTGTTCCCTTGCAAGGAAGCTAGTCTTACATCCCTGTCCACAGATCCTGCCCAAAAACACACTCCCTACACTCCATACCCTTCCCTCACAGCCCATACCTGAAAAGTTTTCCTCTCTGCTTATTTCTTCTGGGTCATAGCCACTTCTCTTTCTTCTTTATTTCTGTCATTTTTCAAAGAGCCTTATCACAGTGCACAAATATTTTACTCTCTGTTCCACCACCAGACTATAAGCCCCATAAGGACAGGAATCATATGTGACTTGGGCAGCATTATATCCTTGGGCAAAGTGGCTGGCAGTGCTGAGTAAATGAAAGAATTTATGAATCTTCCCTTTGGCTATTGTTAACAGCAATCTGTGTTACGTTGAAAACTTTGACAATTGTTACTGCTTGATATCAGGATAGATTTTTCATTTGCTTTGTACTACCAAACTGCTACAGGGACACAGAAACTATACTTGCAGCTTTAACAGTAGCCCAATCTTTCTTTTGCTGATCCGTGTTTCTGAATCATAGGTAAAGTAGACCCTACTAATCAACAGTATGAAAATCTCTAAGAATCCTGTGCTAATATAATCGTGATGGCTATTTCAACCAGCTGTCGATGGGAATATGGAAAAGGAATTAGAAAAAAAGAAACATATAAGTTTTCTTATCAAAAAATGGAACGCATATGGTTAAGAAGATACAACATAGTATATGCAAATTGAAATCCCTGTTTTATTCAAATAAAGCAACCATCCTCTTCTCGATCAATATTTTCTCATCTTCCTCCGAACTAAAACAACTTAGAAGGATAAATAACAGGGCACTGCTCTCCAAAGCACCTGACTTATCAGGCCTTTTAGTAGAATGAGAAAAGCAGACACAGTTAAAGCCCAACAATCACTGTACAATTTTCAGTCAATCATTATCATTGATCTTTGCTTATGAGAACAATGAAAGTTTCACAGACTTAGCTATTTCATTGAACTAATTTATAGTTAAATTAATTTTTTCATGAACAGGTAAAAATGCACGTGCATTTTTTACATATAACCTAGGTAAAATATTCCCAACAAGTATTAAAAATGCATACAGTCTGGCCATAGACTATCTTATGCACAACCAGTATTCAACATAGACAATGTGATAAATAAGGAAATGGTTTAACATTTCACAATATGAAGTTAAGACTCTAAATATATTCAGATAAGTCAGAATGTTTCACACATATATGTTTTTAATATATTCTGCAAGTCAGTAAGACTTGTTCTACACATGTACCATTACAAATTGGAGCATTTAAATATGCTTACCTCCTACAAATATTTCTGGAATTTTTTCTGCTAATTTTTATAATAACAGTTCTATACCATATTGACCAAAATTATGAAAATGACTTACCCACACAAATAAACTGTTTATGTAAAGAAGCAGCATTTTCCATAGTATAGCCTGAAGAGTCAACCCTGGGATTTCTTTGGAAGGAATGATGCTAAAGCTGAAGCTCCAGTACTTTGGCCACCTCATGCGAAGAGTTGACTCATTGGAAAAAACCCTGATGCAGGGAGGGATTGGGGGCAGGAGGAGAAGGGGATGACCGAGGATGAGATGGCTGGATGGCATCACGGACTCGATGGACCTGAGTCTGAGTAAACTCTGGAGTTGGTGATGGACAGGGAGGCCTGGCATGCTGCGATTCATGGGGTCGCAGAGTTGGACACGACTGAGCGACTGAACTGAACTGAACTGAGCTTAAAGAAGGTGAGTCATTTCCTGTTTAGATAGATCTGTTCAGAAGAAAGGATAGGGGAAAACTTACCAACATGATTTCAGCTTATCATCTTTTCAGGGAACTTCATTAATTTAAGAAGTAATTAACCTCCAATTAAAATAAATAAATTTATATTTAAAAAATAAAATAAAAATAAAGTTCAAGTTCAAAAAAATAAAAGAATACTTGTCTTTACAGCTCTCAGGGTTCTTCCTTGAAACTTTCAGTTATGGAAAATTTTCAAATGATCTTTATTTCAAAATTAATCACTGCTATGAATTAGAATATTAGGGAGAAACAAACAGGTCAAGGTACATATATGTTAACAAGTTTTTGCTCAGGTTTAACACCAGAGAGATGACTGGCAGTAATTAGGTGCAGTTTAAGAATTCTGAGATATTAAAAAAAAAAAAAATGCCTTAAAAGATTAGTTGCAACTTGTCATGGAAGGACTTCCTCATAATTACATGAAGCATAGGGTCTGACAGAAATCTTTCCTTTGTAATTTAATAGGCAAAAACCTGAACATGAAATGTGCACATGTCCATCAGAAGCCTTTTAGAAGCATTTTAGCTACTTGGTGATAATTTGATTTGGACAATATTAACTGCTAATAAGTTATGGAGAGAAAAATCTCCTAAGGATGTTGTTTTACACGATAAAATAACATTTGAAAAGCTGAATCAAAGCTCAAGGGGAAAAGAGAGGAAAGTGGGCTTTAGAATGTTGGTTTCTTCTCCTATAATAATTGAGCAGAGCCAGTAATGAACCCTGAACAATGTTTGTTTGTATTAGGAGATTTATCTTGAAATACTCTCAAACTTACGGAAAAGTTGCATATAATTACAAAACAAAAAATCTTTTTTTTCCAGGACCATTGAAGAGTAAGTTGTTTATCTGATGCCTATTCACCCTCAAATACCCAATGGGTAGTTCCTACAAGCAAGGACATTCCTTCACTAGATAATCACAACACAACCATCAAACCCAGGAAATTAACACTGACATATTACTGTCATCTTATGCTCATATCCTATTCCTGTTTTCCCAATTGTCTCAGTATTACCTTTTATATTAAAAGAACCACATATGACATTTACCTTTTGTGTCTTTTTAATGTCATTTACTCTAGAATTTTCCCCAGTCTTGCTTTGGCCTTGACGATCCTGGCATTTTTAAAGACTGTTGTTGTTTAGTTGCTAAGTCAAGTCTGACTCTTTGCAACCCCATGACCTGTAGCCTGCCAGGCTTCTCTGTCCATGGGATTTCCCAGGCAAGAAGACTGGAGTGGAGGGCCATTTCCTCCCCAAGGGGATCTTCCTGATGCAGGGATTGAACCCACATCTCCTTTATTGGCAGGCAGATTCTTTACAATCTGAGCCACCAGGGA
This sequence comes from Capra hircus, assembly GCF_001704415.2. Lineage (NCBI taxonomy): Eukaryota > Metazoa > Chordata > Mammalia > Artiodactyla > Bovidae > Capra > Capra hircus. The sequence continues at coordinate 12,724,629 of NC_030814.1, read as the reverse complement.
AGCCTTTGAAGGTTACAGATCAGTTATTTTATAAAAGGTCCTTCACTTGGGATATTTTGAAATTTTCTTCTTATGATTAGATTTGGATTATACATCTTTGTCAGGAATATCACAGAATGATACTGCAAACTTTTTACCCATTGCATTAATGATATACTTTATGAGAAGCTTCTTTGAAACTATTTCTCATCATATTTTAGTGCATTCATTTTATATCAGAATAGATTTGTTCATCACAGTCTTGTCAGTTGCTTGCAACCCATTAGTATCATTATTTATATTGATGTTCAGTTCACCCCAAATTTACTTGGTGGCAGCCCATTTCAGCTGGATCCTGAACCCTTCTGATATGTCCTTATCATTTTTGAGCACGTCCTTGCTTTATGGTGCAGGATATTTCAACACCATCTTGTAAACCCCTCCTCCAAACCCTGGAATCAGCCATTCCATCCTTATAGTAGAAAATAATGTTTAGAAATCAAGATCTGGACTTTGTATGTGCCACTGTCTATTGGGCAGTTACTCCTCCCAAGCCCTCCTAGTGGACAAAGCTGGGGAACACATACGGGTATGTTTGTGTACTTGCTTATATTGCAGCCATGAAATTAAAAAACACTTGCTCCTTGGAAGAAAGGTTATGACCAACCTGGGCAGCTTATTAAAAAGCAGAGACATTACTTTGCCAACAAAGGTCCATCGAGTCAAAGCTATGGTTTTTCCAGTACGGGCATAAGAGTTGGACCATTAGGAAAGCTGAGTGCTAAAGACTTGATGCTTTTGAACTGTGATGTTGGAGAAGACTCTTGAGAGTCACTTGTACTACGAGGAGATCCAACCAGTCCATCCTAAAGGAGATCAGTCCTGGATATTTATTAGAAGGACTGATGCTGAAGCTGAAACTCCAATACTTTGGCCACCTGATGTGATGAACTGACTTCATTTGAAAAGACCCGGAGGCTGGGAAAGATTGAAGGTGGGAGGAGAAGGGGACGACAGAGAATGAGATGGCTGGATGGCATCACTGACTCCATGGACATGAGTTTGAGTAAACTCTGGCAGTTGGTGATGGAGAGGGAAGCCTGGCATGCTGCAGTCCATGGGGTTGCAGAGTCGGACATGACTGAGCGACGGAACTGAACTGAACTGAACATACTGAAAATCGTGTGTTTATACAAACACCTTGTTTTTTACAGTTTCTCATCTAACATCATAAGGTTCATCCTAGGTTTTTTTCCCCCCTTTTGTATTTGTAAGTCCCTTTTCCAACAGTAGGGGCTTCCCTGGTGGCTCAGACAGTAAGAATCTGCCTGCAATGCAGGAGACCCAGGTTCAATCCCTGGGTGGGGAGATCCCCTGGAGGAGAGCATGGCAACCCATTCCAGCATGCTTGCCTGGAGAATTCTGTGAGCAGAAGAGCAGGCTATAGTCCATGGGGTCCCAAAGAGTCGGAAATGACTGAAGGATTAACACTTTCACTTTCAAGACAAAAACAAAATTTCAAGTTAACCAGATATTGATAAAAGAAAGGATTATCTTGCCTGGAATAGCCAGATAATTACTTTAATTCTCACAGTATAAAGTGTTCTTTACCGCTAGAATGTCTTCCCTGCTCTGCATTATCTTTTCAATTATCAATTATCTTTTAATACCAGCTCTGACAATTTGTAGTACAAATATTTTCTGCCAGTCCAATGTTACAGGTACTTAAGGATTCTAAAAACCTGTTATTAGAGAAAGTAGTATTGCAGATGTGTTGCTTCTAAAGGTAGGCCATGGATTTAATTCCAAGGATTGAGAACCCAAATAATTTTAATGGTTTCTTTGACTGGGAATCAAAAGTGCAAGAATTATGGAAGCTTGTTGTCCGGTCATGTAGAATTGTCCTCGTGGTTAACTATAATATGGCCTATTAGCATCTAATGTTCAGCTAGAATAAATACATCCCTTTAAAAAAATACAAATATTTTACACTATATAAAGTCTTTTATCCAGGAAAATGTCATCAATATATTAGGATAATTCAATCTCTAAGAGAATCTTCATGATGATGAGCAAATCTTTCATGGAAAATTCACCCTATTTTTTTAGTCTATGAATTATTTGTTAATATATTTCGTCTAATTTGTTTCCATAGACTTTAGTTGTCAAGAGAAAATGGGCAGGGAAAGAGTAAAAAAGGACAGGAGAAAAAAATAATAAAACAGTAGTGTACATTAGCGTTGTCTATGATGTGAAATTGTGCTGGAATAGTGAAAGAGCTTCTCATTGTTCATTCACTGAAAGATCCAAGGAACGATCCTTTTCGCAACTTTTTCTTTGACAAGCAGAAAATTTTTTTCTGATTTTGGAGAACCTAGCTTTCATCAATGACTTTCAAATATTTAAATGCAAGTATGAACGAGAATTGGTTTGTTTTGTTGTTTTCCACTAAGCAGAGGCTCTTTTAGTACATACTACAGGCCTGCCATTTATGTCATCTCCTTATAACTCTTTCGATCTTTAAACTAAGTCTGAGTTTATTGCTTCATGATAAGCCTCCCTCAACCCACCTAAGGCTCACACAGAGCCCTTCAATTTGCTGAATCATGTTTCTGGAACTTGTACCTTCCATTGAGATTTTTTAATCCCATTTTACAGTGTGAAACTGAAGTGATTTACTTTTTAACTTGAATGATTAAACAGCATTTGCAGGTGAATTAAATTTTCTCAAATAATAGGAAATAAACTCATGATGTTAATCTCAGAGTTATTTTCCCCAGAGTCATCCATGTTTCCTCTTTCACTAACTTCTTCCAAATCTAATCAGTTCCTGGGTCTGGGCCAATCTGTGTTTTGAATATCTCTTGAATATGTTCTAAATTCCCTGTCTTCTCTTAGTATGGGCTCTCATCACTTCTCACTTGACTCTCTCCATTCCATTCTTTGTATGACCATGGGATTTTCCAGGCAAGAATATTGGAATGAGTTGCCATTTCCTACTCCATTTTATTAAGCGGATCTTTCTGTCTCAGGGATCGAACCTGCATCTCTTGTGTCTCCTGCATTGACAGGCACGTTTTTTTTCACCACTAGCACTACCTGGGAAGCCCATCTATGGGTATAAAATTTAAAAAATAATAAAAACTACATCACAGGCTGTTACAGTCAGAAGGGATGTGTCTTTATGATACATAGGGAGAACCACCCAGTTCACATTTTCAAAATGAAGACACTTTTTTCAATTTGACTTATGTTTGGAAGTTGTTTCACTTTACAAAAAAACAGAAGGACTTAAAATTCCCTTTTTCTCCGACTCAATACAGTTAGAGGAGAAATAGTAGTGTTCTCTAATTGAGTGGACAGATATGTAGAGCTACAGAAATATGAAGTAAAAATGGAAGCTTTTTTCTGGCTCATAAGTAACTTGAGGTACACATTTCATAAATTGTGTTGGGGGCTTGCAAAACTTCCCTAGGAAATACAATTGATAAAAACTGTTCTTACCTCAAGCTTTAGAACTTCTATGCTGCTGCTGCTGCTAAGTCGCTTCAGTTGTGTCCGATGCTGTGTGACCCCATAGACGGCAGCCCACCAGGCTCTCCCATCCCTGAGATTCTCCAGGCAAGAACACTGGAGTGCGTTGCCATTTCCTTCTCCAATGCATGAAAGTGAAATGCGAGAGGGAAGTCGCTCAGTCGTGTCCAACTCTTTGCAACCCCATGGACTGCTCCTCCATCCATGGGATTTGCCAGGCAAGAGTACTGGAGTGGGGTGCCATTGCCTTCTCCATTAGAACCTCTATAAAAATACCAATTCAAAGAAACCACAATTTCAGAGCACACCAATGTGGAACTATCAGAATGGACAGAAAAACAAAGTGTTTAAAATCAATTCTATAAAAATTAGAGCAGAAACGAAACGTTTCCTTGATTGTACCTAATGAAAGCTTTTGTCAGTTCTCTAGAAAAAATATTCCAGCTTCGTATGTATGTACATGTATATATATGTACATCATATGTATCATGTACATATATATGTGTGTATTATATGGAGATCAAACCAGTCAGTCCTAAAGGAAATCAACCCTGAATATTTATTGGAAGGACTGATGCTGAAGCTGAAGCTCCAATAACTCGGCCACCTCATGCAAAGAGCCAACTCATTGGAAAACATCCTGAAGCTGGGAAAGATTGAAGGCGGGAGGAGAAGGGGGTGACAGAGGATGAGATGGTTGGATGGCATCACCAACTCGATGGACATGAGTTTGAGCAAACTCGGCGACATAGTGAAAGACAGGGAAGTCTGGCGTGCTGCAGTCCATGGGGTCACAAAGAGTCAGACACGACTGAGTGACTGAACAACAGCAACAAAAATATGTCATTGGACCATTTTATGAACTGCATATAGTTCTCATTACATAGAGTCATCAGTTCTTTTTTTTTTCAGTTTTGCTTTTTTTGTTTTGTTTTGTTTACTTTACAATATTGTATTGGTTTTGCCATACAGCAACATGAATCCGCCACGGGTGTACATGTGTCCTGTTGTGTTCATAAAGTATGCATAGTAAAATCATTTTACATATTGTTTTGGATAAATGATAAGGGTAGGTAGACCCTGCTGGAAATTATAGTAGAAATTCTGGGGCCCAGAGTGAACAGACAGGTAGGCTTCCTTCCCCTGATGTAGACAACATCAGTTCTTTGTAAACACAGAGCTCATTCAAATCTCTGGGCCTCTGCTCACGCTGTAGCTTATGCTTGACAAAATCAACCCAGTCATAAAGGCCCCACTCAAAAGTCACGCTGTCTCTGACTGCTCCCTGAACTACCCTCTCTAGCTTCATTTTTCACTGCCCATGAATCCCATTGCCCTTTGTGCATTTCTTTGTAGTGTTGGCCATGATGCACTGTAAATATGGGTTTATTAGATTAGATGGGGAGGGTTTTGAGAAATACTCTAGATTTTCACAGTTTTTAGAGCTTAGGGTAATTTTTAAATTTTGGTTCTATATTTCCTTCTAGTAAATAGGACTTTCCCCTCAAAGGGGCATCTCCTCTTTAAGACTGTAAGAATTCTGGGAGACATATAATCCACAGAAAGTATGGAATCTAACCCTAAAAAAACTGATGGACAAATTGTGAAACTAACAGCAAAAGTAGAGCAAAAAATAACTCTATGGAAGTTTAAAAAATTACACCCCTAAACAGCTCTCCAGTTAAAAAGGAAACTGTATCAGACATTTGTGTACTTTTATAATCTGTGGGCACCCTCTTAATGCGACCACCCTTTGGTAAGCAGTTCCACACAAGCTTTGGGTATATTCAAGTATATGCACCTGAGAGGACTAAGGCTTGGATCACCTTTCGTTTACCTCTCTTCCTGTCCTAAGACTTCTCTGATGCTGTGGTATGGATGTGATATATTTTTCTTTACTTAGTTATGTTCAGGCTTGAAGCTCAAGGAACTTAAGCCCCATAAGACTAGTTTTGAGCTATTTAAGATTGGGAGCTGATGGTAAATCGTGTATCCACATTTAATCTGCAGGTGGACAATTCTAAGACATGATTTAAAAGGGTCCTCAAAGGGCCGCATGAGGTTAATCACCTTTGCGCATTTTGATAATGTATCCTGATCTCGGTATTTTTTTCTTCCTTGTCCACTCCCACTGTTCCTCATTGTCGTTGTTCAGTCACTAAGTTATGTCCGATTCCTTGCAACCCACGGACGGCAGCACACCAGGCCCCTCTGTCCTCTACTGTCTCCCAGAGTTTGCTCAAATTCATGTCCATGGAGTCGGTGATGTTATCTAACTATCTCATTTCCTACCACCCCCTTCACCTTTTGCCTTCAATCTTTCCCAGCATCAGGGGCTTTTCTAATGAATCAACTAGTTGCACCAGGTGGCCAAAGTACTGGGGCTTCATCTTTTGCATCACTCCTTCCAGTAAATATTCAGGATTGACTTCCTTTAGGACTGACTGGTTTGATCTCCTAGCAGTCCAAGGACTCCCAAGAGTCTCCTCCAACACCACAGTTCAAAAGCATCAATTCTTTGGTACTCAGCCTTCTTCATAGTCCTCATCAGTTCAGTTCAGTTCAGTCGCTCAGTCATGTCCGACTCTTTGCGACCCCATGAATTGCAGCACGCCAGGCCTCCCTGTCCATCACCAACTCCCAGACTCCACCCAAACCCAAGTCCATCGAGTTGGTGATGCCTTCCAGCCATCTCATCCTCTGTCGTCTCCTTCTCCTCCTGCCCTCAATCCCTCCCAGCATCAGAGTCTTTTCCAATGAGTCAGCTCTTCACATCAGGCGGCCAAAGTATTGGAGTCTCAGTTTCAACATCAGTCCTTCCAATAAACACCCAGGACTGATCTCTTTTAGGATGGACTGGTTGAAACTCCTTGCAATCCAAGGGACTCTCAAGAGTCTTCTCTAACACCACAGTTCAATTCTTTGGTGCTCAGCTTTCTTTATAGTCCAGCTCTCACACCCATACATGACCACTGGAAAAACCATAGCCTTGACTAGACAGATCTTTGTTGGCAAAATAATGTCTCTGCTTTTAAACATGCTGTCTAGGCTGGTCATAACTTTCCTTTCAAAGAGTAAGTGTCCTTTAATTTCATGGCTGCAATCACCATCTGCAGTGATTTTGGAGCCCAGGAAAATAAAGTCAGCTACTGTTTCTGTTTCCCCATCTATTTCCCATGAAGTGATGGGACCAGATGCCATGATCTTTGTTTTCTGAATGTTGAGCTTTCAGCCAACTTTTTCACTCTCCTCTTTCACTTTCATCAAGAGGCTTTTTAGTTCCTCTTCACTTTCTGCCATAAGGGTTGTGTGTAGTTGCCCGATATGCTACTGGTGATCAGTAGAGAAATAACTTCAGAAAGAATGAAGAGATGCAGCCAAAGCAAAAAGAACACCTGGTGGATGGGACTGGTGATAGAAGCAAGGTTCAGTGCTGTAGAGAGCAATATTCCATAGGAACCTGGAATGTTAGGTCTGTGAATCAAGGCAAATTGGAAGTGGTCAAACAGAAGATGGCAAGAGTGAGGATCGACATTCTAGGAATCAGCAAACTAAGATGGACTGGAATGGATGAATTTAACTCAGATGACCATTATATCTACTACTGTGGGCAGACACAACACAAAAATACCCCAAAATTAGTAGTGAAATTTTAAAACTAGCTTTTTATAAAAACTGATAAAATAATTTCTATCAAGTATAATTATATATTATCAAACTTGTTAGAGCTAAAAACTAAATGGATTGCCACAATTTTTAACACATTCATTTTTCTTAAATAAGAAGAAAAGTCTTGTTGTTGTTAGTTGCTAAGTCATGTCAATCTCTTTCGAACCCCATGGATTCCAGTCCACCAGTCTCCTCTGTCCGGGGGATTTCCTGGACAAGAATACTATAGTGGGTTGCCATTTCCTTCTCCAGGAGATCTTCCCTACCCAGGAACGGAACCCACATGTCCTGCTTGGCAGGTGGATTCTTTACCACTGAGCCACCTGGGAAGCTTAAGAAAAGGCATGCATGCTTCTAATACCCACCCTGCAATCTATACTAACTGCAAACAAAACAGTGGACTTGCCTTGTGCAAGGGACAGAGTAAAGAATAAACTGCCAAGGGGTAAAAGGGTCCTTTTACAGGAGACAGAATTGTTCTGTATCTTGATTATTGTTGTAGCTTCACAAAAATGTGTCTCTCTCAAAGCAAGTCAAACATGTGCAATTTATTGCACTTAAATTACACCTCGGGGCTACCCTGGTGGCTTAGTCAGTAAAGAATCTACCTTCAATGCAGGAAGCCAGGGTTCAATCCCTGGGTCAGAAAGATCTCCTGGAGGAGGGCATGACAACCCACTGCAGTATTCTTGCCTGGAGAATCCCCATGAACAGAGGAGCCTGGAGGGCTGCAGTCCATGGGATCTCAAAGAGGGGCACACGACCGAGGGACTAAGAATGCATGTAAATTATACTTCAGTAAAATTGATTTTTTTGAAGACAAATAGAAATAAAATTGGGATGGATAGTACCTTCTTCATGGAATTTTTATGGGTAATATATGAGATAATGTACTGAATGCACTTACAGTGACTTACAAAAAATGTTATTTTTTGTCATCATCATTATTGATATGACTAAGAGTAATCAATAAGTCTTTTGTATGCAATGAGAAGCTGAGTCAGTAAATTATAGGTACATTTCTTTGCCTTCAAAGAAAAGTACCTGTAGATCTTTTTCTGGTACTTTTAGATTCTTGTTGCTTGCTGAAAAAGAAGGCAAAATAGTGCCAGGTTTTCTCCCATCAGCTCCTAATCATGAACAAAAGTAAAAAGTGTTACATGTTTACGTTATCCTCTCTAAATCTTCTTATAACCCACTAGTAGACCAAGAACACAAACACTGCACATCAGAATGATATCAATATATTTCTCCCACTCCAAAGTCAATCAGGAAATAAGCTAAAGAGGGCCCCAGAACCATATAAACATACCTGAAATTAAAAACACTTATATCCAGACCATGAAAAGTTAAAGATTAAAAAGGTTAGGAGGTAGTTAATTAAGAACAACACATATTAAAGATATTTCTTCAAGATGAAAGGGTTGTTTTTTTTCCTTCTTCTTTTCAGTGTTATGTGGGTTTGAAGTCTGTTCATTGCTTATATGCTTGAAATCAAATTTTACAGGCTTTAGGAGCTATGGTTCCTTGAGTGTTCCTGAAAAAAAGAAAATCTTAAAGACCCGAAATAAGCCATAGTCAGTGTCTTTCCTACTGGATATGAAAATCCACAAGAATACTTAATACAGTTTCTGGTCAGTTTTCCTAGCCTGGTTTCAAAAGCAACAGAAATAAACTATAGGATCAGAGATGCTTTGAATGTAGACAAAGGCCTTAGACACAACTTGTGGGAACAACATTCAAAAACTTAATGCCAAAGTACAGTGTACATGAGTAAACATATACTTCAAGTTTATTTCTGTATAGGTCAGCATTTATTAGGAGAATATCTGTGGCTGACTGAGTTAGAGGCAGGAAGATTGGGGAGGGGAGGGGAAGGCCTTCTAGAACTGGGAGAAAACAGAAACTTCTGGACTGTCTGTCATCTTCATTGCTTTTTCTCTTGCTCAGGCATTTCTTTCAGAATAAGATATTACTCAGGGACGTCTTGTGTATCCAGCAAGAGTACAAGTGGATCCTGTGACTTCTTTCAGTATATGATTAATCTGTTTGTCTTTTGAAGACGTTCAGCCTGGGATCCATCCAAAGTATTTTACATAATTATCCAGCACTTCGTCTGATGTATGAGGACTCATAAAGACAAAGAAATATTGCAGTTCTGAGTTGGCATTCCCAGAGCCATGTCTTGCAGGGTGATGTCCAAGCTGAAAATCAGGAAAGCATTCCTGGATGTGATAGCTACTAGGCAGGAACACTCCTGAAAGGGATGGGGTGGGAGGTGGAGGCTAAGAAACTTTGCCAACTGAGTCATTTAAAACCAGAATGGACTGGCCCTGGGGGACACTAGACACATCAGAAAAGAGGCTGCAAACCCCAACCAAATGAGCCTTTTCTTTTCTAATTCTTATATTCTTTTTGGAAATCTGTTCTTATTAATAAACTGAAGACTGTTAAGTAATTAACAGCTTTGGAAGGAATGATGCTAAAGCTGAAACTCCAGTACTTTGGCCACTTCATGGGAAGAGTTGACTCATTGGAAAAGACTCTGATGCTGGGAGGGATTGGGGGCAGGAGGAGAAGGGGACGACAGAAGATGAGGTGGCTGGATGGCATCACTGACTCGATGGACATGAGTCTGAGTGAACTCTGGGAGTTGGCGATGGACAGGGACACCTGGGGTGCTGCGATTCATGGGGTCGCAAAGAGTCGGACACAACTGAGCGACTGAACTGAACTGAACTGATAGCTCAGTTGGTAAAGAATCTACTTGCAATGCAGGAGACCTTGGTTCGATTCCTGCATCAGGAAGATCCCCTGAAGAAGAAATAGGTTACCCACTCCAGTATTCTTGGGCTTCCCTTGTGGCTCAGCTGGTAAAGAATCCACCTGCAATTGTGGGAGACCTGGGTTTGATCCCTGGGTTGGGAAGATGCCCTGGAGAAGGGAAAGGCTACCCATGCCAATATTCTGCCTTGGAGAATTTCATGGACTGTATGGTCCAGGGGGGTCACAAAGAGTCGGACACGACAGAGTGACTGAACTGAACTGAACTGATGATCCAGGGGGTCATAAATAGTCTGACAGATTTTCATGGTGATATACTAGAATTTAGTAAAGCTTCTCTGGAAGTCTTTTATTTGTATAGCAACAAAAGCTTTTAACCAAAATTGGAACATATGGACTGAAATTATATCTAACTATGGAACCAGCTGTTTAAATTCAGGCAATATGGTCACCATAGATCGCTGTTAACTAGAGCTATGCAGAGTCAAGCAGCAAAGTAGTTGTGGATGTCATCAAGTCCACATAAGAGCACTACAGTACTTCACTCACGGTGGATTTGGAGAAGGCAGTGGCAACCCACTCAGGTAGTCTTGCCTGGAAAATCCCGTGGTCAGAGGAGCCTGGTAGGCTGCAGTCCATGGGGTTGCTAAGACTCGGACACGACTGAGCGACTTCACGTTCACATTTCACTTTCATGCATTGGAGAAGGAAATGGCAACCCACTCCAGTGTACTTGTCTGGAGAATCCCAGGCACAGGGGAGCCTGGTGAGCTGCCATTTATGGGATCACACAGAGTCAGACACAACTGAAGCGACTTAGCAGCAGCAGCATGGTAAATTCCTCGGGCTCCTTCCATGATCATTTCAATCATCTTAGACCTAACTCTAAGGGTCTACTATGGCATTATGTTATAATAAGAAACATATTTGGTCTTCACCCCCCTTTCCATACAAGGTTCTAAATCACTTATAATTTCCTGGGTGATAGGAGGACTTTGTTTAAATGTTTTATCTTTGTTCCAGTTCCTGACATAAGAGCTGCTAAAACCCATGGAATTTCCTGAGTGAGAAATCATCTTTTCTTCTTCATAATAAGCCCCTTAAATCATACCTGAGTTTATGCTAGTGAGGTGACTCTTGGTGGACCCTTAGGATCCACCGAGCTTCAGGATAGAAGCTGGTTGCCAAGGAAACCAACCATGTGATTAGACAGTTGGAACTTTCAGCTCCACAACTCCAAACCTGCAGGCACTATAGATTGAGTTAATCATCAATGAAAGAAGAATGAAAGTGAAGTCGCTCAGTCATGTCGGACTCTTTGCGACCCTATGAACTGTAGAATGATCTCTGTTCGTTTCCAAGGCAAATCATTCAATATCATGGTAATCCAAGTCTATGCCCTGACCAGTAACACTGAAGAAGCTGAAGTTGAACAGTTCTATAAAGACCTACAAGACCTTCTAGAACTAACACCCCCAAAAACATGTCTTTTTCATTACAGGGGTCTGGAATGCGAAAGTAGGAAGTCAAGAAACACCTGGAGTAACAGGCAAATTTGGCCTTGGAGTACAGAATGAAGCAGGGCAAAGGCTAATAGAGTTTTGCCAAGAGAAAGCACTGGTCATAGCAAACCCCTCTTCCAACAACACAAGAGAAGACTCTACACATGGACATCACCACATGGTTGACATCAAAATCAAATTGATTATATTCTTTGCAGCCAAAGATGGAGAAGCTCTATACAGTCAGCAAAAACAAGACTGGGAACTGACTGTGGCTTGGACCATGAACTCCTTATTGCCAAATTCACTGAAATTGAAGAAAGTGGAGAAAACCACTAGACCATTCAAGTATGACCTAAATCAAATCCCTTATGATTATACAGTGGAAGTGAGAAATAGATTTAAGGGACTAGATCTGACAGACAGAGTGCCTGAAGAACTATGGACAGAGGTTTGTGACATTGTACAGAAGAAAGGAATCAAGACCATCCCCAAGAAAAAGAAATGCAAAAAGCAAAATGGCTGTCTGAGGAGGCCTTACAAATAACTGTGAAAAGACTGGAAGCGAAAAGCAAAAGAGAAAAGGAAAGATATAAGCATCTGAATGCAGAGTTCCAAAGAATAGCAAGGAGAGATAAGAAAGCCTTCCTCAGCGATCAGTGCAAAGAAATAGATGAAAAAAATAGAATGGGATAGACTAGAGATCTCTTCAAGAAATTTAGAGATACCAAGGGAATATTTCATGCAAAGATGGGCTCAATAAAGGATAGAAATGATAGGGACCTAACAGAAGCAGAAGATATTAAGAAGAGGTGGCAAGAATACACAGAAGAACTGTACAAAAAAAGATCTTCACAACCCAGATAATAACAATGGTGTGATCACTCACCTAGAGCCAGACATCCTGGAATGTGAAGTCAAGTGGGCCTTAGGAAGCGTCACTACGAAAAAAGCTAGTGGAGGTGATGGAATTCCAGTTGACCTATTTCAAATAGTGAAAGATGATGCTGTGAATGTGCTGCACTCAATTTGCCAGCAAACTGGAAAACTCAGCAGTGGCCACAGGACTGGAAAAGGTCAGTTTTCTTTCCAATCCCAAATAAAGGCAAGGCCAAAGAATGCTCAAACTACCACACAATTGCACTCATCTCACACACTAGCAAAGTAATGCTTAAAATTCTCCAAGCCAGGCTTTGGTAATACGTGAACCATGAACTTCCAGATGTTCAAGCTGGTTTTAGAAAAGGCAGAGGAACCAGAGATCAAATTGCCAACATCCACTGGATCATGGAAAAAGGAGGAGAGTTCCAGAATAACATTTATTTATGCTTTATTGACTATGCCAAAGCCTTTGACTGTGTGGATCACAACAAACTGTGGAAAATTCTGAAAGAGATGGGAATACCAGACCATCTGACCTGCGTCTTGAGAAACCTGTCTGCAGGTCAGGAAGCAACAGTCAGAACTGGACATGGAACAACAAACTGGTTCCAAATAGGAAAAGGACTACGTCAATGCTGTATATTATCACCCTGCTTATTTAACTTCTATGCAGAGTACATCATGAGAAATGCTGGACTGGAAGAAGCACAAGCTGGAATCAAGATTGCCAGGAGAAATATCAATAACCTCAGATATGCAGATGACACCACCCTTATGGCAGAAAGTGAAGAAGAACTAAAGAGCCTCTTGAGGAAAGTGAAAGAGGAGAGTGAAAATGTTGACTTAAAGCTCAACATTCAGAAAACTAAGATCATGGCATCTGGTCCCATCACTTCATGGCAAATAGATGGGGAAACAGTGGAAACAGTGGCTGACTTTATTTTTCTGGGCTCCAAAATCACTGCAGATGGTGACTGCAGCCATGAAATTAAGACGCTTACTCCTTGGAAGGAAAGTTATGACCAAACTAGACAGCATATTAAAAAGCAGAGACATTACTTTTCCAACAAAGCCCCATCAAGTCAAGACTATGATTTTACCAGTGGTCATGCATGGATATGAGAATTGGACTATAAAGAAAACTGAGCGCCGAAGAATCAATGTTTTTGAACTGTGGTGTTGGAGAAGACTCTTGAGAGTCCTTTGGACTGCAAGGAGATCCAATCTGTCCATCCTAAAGATCAGTCCTGAGTGTTCATTGGAAGGACTGATGTTGAAGCTGAAACTCCAATACTTTGGCCACCCGATGCAAAGAGCTAACTCATTTGAAAAGACCCTGATGCTGGGAGGCATTGGGGGCAGGAGGAGAAGGGGACGACAGAGGATGAGATGGTTGAATGGCATCACCAACTCAATGGACATGGGTTTGAGGGAACTCCGGGAGTTGGTGATGGACAGGGAGGCCTGGCATGATGCCGTTCATGGGGTCACAAAGAGTCAGACACGAGTGAGCGAATGAACTGAACTGAACTGAACTGTAGCCTACCCATTCGTGGAATTTTCTATTCAAGAATGCTGGAGTGGGTTGCCATTTCCTTCTCTAGGGGATCTGCCCGACCTGGGGATTGAACCCGGGTCTCCCACATTGTAGGTAGAGGCTTTACCATCTGAGCCACCAGGGAGGTCCTTTAATCATCAATAGCCAATAATGTAGTCAATCATACCTATATAATGGAACCTCCGTTAAAAACTGTAAACCGTGGTGTTTCTGAAATCTTCCACGGTGGTAAACACACTGCATTGCTGGAGAGATGATGTGCCTAGAGTGGGCACAGAAGTCTCTCTTGTCCCTTGCCCAAGCATTTCTTCTCTTTGGATGGTCTTGAGTGGAGTCCTTTATAATAAACCAGCAAAAATACATAATGTGTTTCTCTTAGTTCTGTGAGCCCTTTAAGCAATGTATTGAACCTGAGGAGGGAGTGGAGGGAGTGGGGGATTTAGAGCCCACGAGTGAGAAGTAAGGTATCCCAGACTTGTAATTGGTGCCCCCAAAGGAGGGCGGTCCTGTGGAACTGATCCCTTAACCCGTGGGTCTGTGCTGACTCCAGGTAGTTGCTGTCAGTGCTGAATTGAAGCTATCTAGGGGAAGGCAATGGCACCCCACTCCAGCACTCTTGCCTGGAAAATCCCATGGACGGAGGAGCCTGGTGGGCCGCAGTCCATGGGGTTGCTAAGAGTCGGACACGAGCAACTTCACTTTCATGCATTGGAGAAGGAAATGGCAACCCACTCCAGTGTTCTTGCCTGAAGAATCCCAGGGACGGGGGAGCCTCATGGGCTGCCATCTATGGGGTCGCACAGAGTCGGACACGACTGAAGCGACTTAGCAGCAGCAGCAGCAGTTGGTGTCTAAAGGGTTAGAAAATGGGTTAATGTGAAAATAGAAACCCTCTCATTTTGCATAACAAATAGATCATTGTATCTCTTTAACTTAGTCTCAAGGTCCTCAGTAATTATTAGAAGTAACACAAATGGGGACAGGAAGATTCACAGAAGCAGGCATATGTACAGCAAAAAGAAGTGGCAATCACAGATCAATAGAAATATAGGGAACGCTAAAAAAAAATTGTGGTCTTTTCATCGTATTATGATGTCTATACAGTTAGGGGCAAAAAAAAAAAAAAAAATCTGCAAGATACAAGAATCCTGAAGAGTCTCCTAGAATACAGAAGAACATTATGATTAAGGACACAGGCTCTGGACACATAAGTTGTGTGTAAATTCAGGTAGATGCCTGGCACCTACCAATGCCCCGGGTCTCAGTCTTCTAAACTATAAAAAAGGGATAACAGTAGTATCTACACTATAAGATTGTCCTGATAGTTATATGGTGCATGCTTAGAACAGTGCCTAGCACATTGTAAGCACTATGTAAAGGTTAGCTTTGATAATTATGTATGTACATGTAAACACAAGAGTTTGGATCATAATAATAATTACACCATAACTTTGCAGAGTGCTTCAGAAGAACCCTGAGAAGTAGGCAGGACAGACATCATTATCACACCCTGTCTCTCATTTTGCAACTTGGAGAAAGCCAGCTCATACTTTAATTCGCATCTTGTCCAAACTGAAAGCAAAACAATATGGCATAGATTAAACACTGAAATTATGTGGTTCCTAATTCATTTTTAAGACATACATTTTCAAAAAGTAATTGAATTAAGAGATTTTTGTTACTATTGCTTAAAGGAGTAAGGTGGGCCTATCTGGAAAAAAAAGTCATATATCTGATATTATCTCCAAAAAGGAGTATATCAAGGCTGTATATTGTCACCCTGCTTATTTAACTTATATGCAGAGTACATCATGAGAAACACGGGGCTGGAAGAAGCACAAGCTGGAATCAAGATTGCCGGGAGAAATATCAATAACCTCAGATATATAGACGACAACACCCTGATGGCAGAAAGTGAAGAGGAACTAAAAAGCCTCTTGATGAAAGTAAAAGAGGAGAGTGAAAAAGTTGACTTAAAGCTCAACATTCAGAAAATGAAGATCATGGCATCTGGTCCCATCACTTCATGGGAAATAGATGGGGAAACAGTGTCAGACTTTATTTTTCTGGGCTCCAAAATCACTGCAGATGGTGATTGCAGCCATGAAATTAAAAGATGCTTACTCCTTGGAAGAAAAGTCATGACCAACCTAGATAGCATATTGAAAAGCAGAGACATTACTTTGCCAACAAAGGTCCATCTAGTCAAGGCTTTTTTCCAGTAGTCACGTATGGATGTGAGAGTTGGACTGTGAAGAAAGCTGAGTGCCGAAGAATTGATGCTTTTGAACTGTGGTGTTGGAGAAGACTCTTGAGAGTCCCTTGGACTGCAAGGAGATCCAACCAGTCCATTCTAAAGATCAGCCCTGGGATTTCTTTGGAAGGAATGATACTGAAGCTGAAACTCCAGTACTTTGGCCACCTCATGTGAAGAGTTGACTCATTGGAAAAGACTCTGCTGCTGGGAGGGATTGGGGGCAGGAGGAGAAGTGGACGACCGAGGATGAGATGGCTGGATGGCATCCCTGACACGATGGACGTGGGTCTGAGTGAACTCCAGGAGTTGGTGATGGACAGGGAGGCCTGGTGTGCTGCGATTCATGGGGTTGCAAAGAGTCGGACACGACTGAGCGACTGAACTGAACTGAACTGAACGATACCATAGGAAAGAAGTGGCTCATGTCAAAACAACATATACTATATACTTTATTTTTGATTATTTGTTTTGGCTTCTAAGTTTAAAAACACTTCACACTTTTCTATCACCTTACCCAAAGATTAGTACCCTAAATTTCAAACAAAATTCTGAACTCAGAGATGCTCCATAGTGGGAAGAATTAATGATTGATCATTGGCTTTATTACTTACATAAAACTAATTGGGGAAAATTAAGAATCTGTACTAGAACACACTATCTAGTCTCCATTCAAATTAGTCAGTCTAAATCATATGATATGTATAGATGTATAAGTTATCAAAAGTTGTTAAACAGGAAGTCTAGTAAATAGCAATACCCAACAATATTTGAGGTAACTGTCATTAGCTGCCACACAGGAATCCTAAACACAAATTTAGCTGGACAAAGCTCTAAATAAGTTGGCTTAAGGAACTTAAGATTTGAAGAGATTAAATTTCTCAAAAAAAAAAAGACATTGCAAAAGCTGTGATAATAAAATGGCACCTGGCAATTTAGTAAGCTTCCAAATAATATTAGTTACTGTAAGAATTATTAGTATTATTGGACCGCAGTATTACTGTCCACGTTTCTCTGGGCAAGTGACATCATATTTCTGGGCCTTATCAATAAAATTTGAATAGTAAGAATGTCTGACCCTCTTTTTCAGGCTTCCTGTCATGACTGAATTAGAAGCACATGTGAAAGTGCTCTGTAAATTCAAGAACATGTAGTTGCCAACTTATTTTAATGACTTTAGAAGTAGTTATTAAAGTTTTCAGATCAAACGCTATATAAATAAAGTAGTACTTAAAACTGAGGTATAGAAAAGAAGGAAAATAAAAAATACAGATCTCTTAATGCAAGGAAACCAATATGGATAATGAAGTTACAGATTTAAAGAAGACTTTGAGCTGCGCAGAGGGAAGCAAAGAATTAGATCTCAACTCAGAATATCCAGCAGTTATTGTGTTATTGTGTTTTGATAGCTTTATTCATATGATGACATCTGTTGTCTCTCTTCCCAAAGTGTCTTCAAATATCTGGCTATGGATGCCACTTCTTGATTTTTAAGGGTATTGTAGGCTAATTATTTAAAGATACATAGATAAATAGGTACATGGTAGATAGATATGAGAGAGAGATTCAGAAAGAGAAATATCTTTCCATCTTTTAAATTTGGAGTTTTCTAAGGGTAGTAAATACATGACTCAGCCTGTCTATCAAAAATTTACTACATTAATTCCCTATTTCCATAATAAAGAGCCAATTTGTTATTGTTCAGTTGCTCAGTCATGTCCGACTCTTTGTGACCCCATGGACTGCAGCGTGCCAGGCTTCACTGTCCATCACCATCTTCTGGAGCTTGCTCAAACTCATGTCCATTGAGTCAGTGATGCCATCCAACCATCTCATCCTCTGTCGTCCCCTTCCCCTTCTGCCTTCAGTCTTTCCCAGCATCAGGGTAGAGCGTGTAGCTGTTCCCTTCTCCAGGGGATCTTCCCAACCTAGTGATTGAACCCAAGTCTCCTGCATTGCAGGTGGATTCTTTACCATCTGAGTCACCGGGGAAGACGAAAGAGTCGATAGGTATGCTATGAAATTGATATGCCAGTATTTCAGTATACTACTTAGAATCACAAATACAACTACAAACAAAAAATCTAACACAACTCATGAAGCAGAAGGGAAGAGGAGGTATTAAACACTGTAGTTATGTTAGTTTTATTACCTTTTGTAACAAGAGATCAAATGATCTTGTCAAAAGTTAAAAACCAAGAAATAGAGCATATCATGTACTCTTTTAATGTTACTACCAAAAGAAATCAAAGGAGAAACAGATAGTAGCTTTACCCTCTAGGAATAAAAGCTTGAGTTGAGGGGTAAATAGTAGCACTGGAAAGGAAAATTTTCCTTCTTACATCGATACTTCTATATTATTTCTTAAATAAAAGAAAATTGGTTAATTTAAACCATGAATCCTTTTCAGTTCAGTTGAGTCGCTCAGTCATGTCAGACTCTTTACGACCCCGTGAATCACAGCACGCCAGGTCTCCCTGTCCATCACCAACTCCCGAAGTTCACTCAAGCTCATGTCCATCGAGTTGGTGATGCCATCCAGCCATCTCATTTTCTGTCGTCCCCTTCTCCTCCTGCCCCCAATCTCTCCCAGCATCAGGGTCTTTTCCAATGAGTCAACTCTTCGCATGAGGTGGCCAAAGTATTGGAGTTTCAGCATCAGTCCTTCCAATGAACACCCAGGGCTGATCTCCTTTAGAATGGACTGATTGGATCTCCTTGCAGCCCAAGGGACTCTCAAGAATCTTCTCCGACACCAGTTCCAAAGCATCAATTCTTTGGTGCTCAGCTTTCTTCACAGTCCAACTCTCATAATCCATACAGGACCACTGGGAAAACCATAGCCTTTACTAGACGGACCTTTGTTGGCAAATTAATGTTTCTGCTTTTCAATATGCTATCTAGGTTGGTCGTAACTTTTCTTCCAAGGAGTAAGCGTATTTTAATTTCATGGCTGCAGTCACCATCTGCAGTGATTTGGGAGCCCAGAAAAATAAATTCTGACACTGTTTCCCCATCTATTTCCCATGAAGTGATGGGACCAGATGCCATGATCTTCGTTTTCTGAATGTTGAGCTTTAAGCCAACTTTTTCACTCTCCTCTTTCACTTTCATCAAGAGGCTTTTTAGTTCCTCTTCACTTTCTGCCGTAAGGGTGTTGTCATCTGTATATCTGAAGTTATTGATATTTCTCCCAGCAATCTTGATTCCAGCTTGTGTTTCTTCCAGTCCAGCATTTCTCATGATATACTCTGCATATAAGTTAAATAAGCAGGGTGACAATATACAGTCTTGACGTACTCCTTTTCCTATTTGGAACCAGTCTGTTTTTCCATGTCCAGTTCTAACTGTTGCTTCCTGGCCTGCATATAGGTTTCTTAAGAGGCAGATCAGGTGGTCTGATATTCCCATCTCTTTCAGAATTTTCCACAGTTTATTGTGATCCACACACTCAAAGGCTTTGGCATAGTCAATAAAGCAGAAATAGATGTTTTTCTGGAACTCTCTTGCCTTTTCCATGATCCAGCAGATGTTGGCAATTTGATCTCTGGTTCCTCTGCCTTTTCTAAAACCAGCTTGAACATCTGGAAGTTCACAGTTCACGTATTGCTGAAGCCTGAATCCTTTTAGTGACCCCTTTTAGCTTCAGGCTAAATTTTGAGCTTCTTGGAACGTCTATTAAACCCTTCATGATCTGACCTCTTTCTACAGGCTTTCTTCCCTGCCATTTCTCACATTAAATTTTTTCCTTCCCACTTAACCATCTACATGCAGTACCTCTTCTAAACACGTCTTCTCTTTCTTCTGTGGCTTATCTACCTCTTCTCTGTGATGAGCAGCAAGAAATATATATGATAGCTTGACATATGTATACCGAGATACATACACATAACAGAATTGCAAAACACAGTACTCACCACACTCTCTGCCTTCTGATGTTTTCTGTTCCATTCTATTTTATTTTTAAATGTCAGTCCTCACCATTTTTATTTGATACTTATTTTGTGAACCATGAACCATCACCAGTTTCACTGCCTTGGCACCTTCTGATTCCTTAATGTACATTCTGAGCACTTGCTTACTGCCGTGGGTGAATTAATTCCAGCCTCCAACTCTCAGCAAAAGCATCATCTCCTCTGTGAAGCCTCCCATGAGCAGGAGCCAGATGGAACAATCTCTTTCTTCCCTATAATCTTCTTCTATTGAATTCTCATAGCATTACTACTGTAGCATTTTCTGTGATAATGTCCTTGATGCCCTCTTCCACTAAAGTGTAATTTGTCTAATACTGTCTCATACAGTATTAAATGTTAAATCCCTGGCATATTATAGCATGTATTCATCAGATATGTTATTTTAGTATTGAATGAAAAAAATCTGCCAGTTCGAAATGAAAGCAGGCCAATTTAACAAAGAATCAATTTGCCAAATGACAAATTCATCAAACTTACTAATTTATCAAACATTTAAAAGAATATTTAAAAAATGTATTCAATATGTATAAACACATTATTCTTATTATATTCAAATTAGTTGTTCCTCTACCAAGGTACTTAGAAAGTTCAACCAACTTCTTTCACTCTCTGCTAACAGACATTTATGCTAAACTCTGTGCATCAGTATCTCCGTCCACAGTTCAGCTATACCACTGCACATTTCCTGAATGAGCTACAATCTAGTAATATAAGGAAAGATACGGGAATATTTCTCCTTTCTCCCCCATTCTCCCACAGGCTTGCCAAGGCAAATGGGACAAATTGGAGGGCATACCACACCCCTGTGGAGGAGGAAATGGGTATTTTCTCTATAGTAAAAACTATAGACTTTGCCAGTGTACAGCACATAAACAAAATTTGAAGCAGTTGTGCAGTTGTCTGTACAATGGTGGGTGTAATTCAGAGAGGAATACATACTGAATATTTATTACCCTTTTCCAGTCATCAGTTCAGTTCAGTCGCTCTGCCTTATCCAACTCTTTGCAACCCCAAGGACTGCAGCACGCCAGGCCTCCCTGTCCATCACCAACTCCCAGAGTTTACTCAAAGTCATGTGCATCGGGTTGGTGATGTCATCCAACCATCTCATCCTCTGTCATCCCCTTCTCCTCCTGCCCACAGTCTTTCCCAGCATCAGGGTTTTTTCAAATGAGTCAGCTCTTCACATCAGGTGGCCAAAGTATTCAGGTTTCAGCTTCAGCATCAGTCCTTCCAATGTATATTCAGGATTGATTTCCTTTCCTGTCATATTTAAATGAATTAATATTTATTTACTCTCTAGCAATAATGCTATTTGGAAGTTTTTCTTTACTAACATCAACCCTCCTGTTTCAATACTAAATATTCTACTTTGTAATTGTTTTTTCACATGCACATATTTCCATTGGATGTTTATGATGATAAACTCCCACTGTGTGTTCATGATGGCAAAACCCTGTCCAATCTTCCAGGTCTTCCTTTGCTAGTGTGTTACCTGTGGATGCTAAGACAATGCTCATTGATGACTACTAAACGCAGTGCAATTAAAGATATACCTTAATAAGTATTCAGGGGCTTCCCAGGTGGTGCTAGTAGTAAAGAACCCTTTTGCCAAGTCAGGAGACATAAGAGACATGGGTTTGATCCCTGGGTGAGAAGATCCCTTGGAGAAGGAAATAGCAACCCACTCCAGTATTCCTGCCTGGAGAATGCCTTGGACAGAGAGGAGCCTGGCAGACTACAGTTCATGAGGTTGCAAAGAGTCAGACACAACTGAAGTGATTTACCATGCTGTAAGTGTTCCAACAAGGTAAACTTTCTTTCAGCGTTAAGGAGCAATATTACCTGCCTAAGGTATCTTATTCTCTTCTATTTTAGAATAGTCATCTGCTTGCCTTCTCTGATCTGAACATGATCGCTGTGTCATCTCTTGCTGTTCTCTGGGCAAGACAGAGAGAGGGGCTGTTCAGAGGACCTTGGGAGGTAGAGTAGAAGGAGAGAATGACCAAGAGAAGAAAAGCCTTAAAATTTCAAGTATCGACAGAGGATGAGATGGCTGGATGGCATCACCGACTCAATGGACATGAGTTTGAGTAAACTCCGGGAGTTGGTGATGGACAGGGAGGCCTGGCGTGCTGCAGTCCATGGGGTGACAAAGAGTCGGTCAGCACTGACCAACTGAACTGAACTGAACTGAATATGTTCACAGGAAGGAGTTATGTTCCAAAAGTCGAGACTGAGCAGTGAAAAAAATGATAGATATTTTCCAGCTGTAAGGGCACCCAGGGAAACCTCCTGATCTGTGGTTCCCATAAAAAGATGTGTGAGAATCGATGATTCAGCAGATTTAAAGAGCTTATTTCCCTCAGCTCAGCTCAGAGGTTAAACTTAATGTCAAGTGAGGTTTGACTGCTTTTCCAGGTGCCCAGGACATCTTTGTAAACACAGGAGTTGGAGAGGAATACAACTCATTTATTCATGATGTTGGCAGGACTTAAGCATTTTCACATGTGCCTGGACCAGAGGAGCTTAGAAAAAGTCTGACCAAAAACCAACATGGTTTCTGGAGACGTCTCTTCTCTCACATCAAGACCACAGACATTTAAGGTGAATTCAGTTTGAGGTAGTAGAAGGAGCAATTTCTTTTACCAAGCTGGAGAGATGAGTATAGGACATTCTAGGAAGGTCTAGGAAAGTGGTACCTCCAGATACCCCTGAAAAGACAACCCACTCAACAAAGACTAAAAAGCTCCCTTTGGGAAGAAAAAGATAAGTTTCTTCCTGCTAATGCAATTGTTTTTAACACTTGGGTCTCTAACAATGAGAAATGTTATAATTGTGTTCAGTGTAAGAGAGAAGAAATAACATGCCACAGACTTGGGAAAAGATAATTAGAAGGAATAGAAAAATGTTAGGACAAGAAATGGACCTTTTTTAGGCCTGACTCTTACTGGGTTTCCCTGGTGACTCAGAAATGGGCCTTTTTTGTCTTCAGTTAGATATTTTTTAAACTAAAGATTTCTCTTCTAGAAAGCATTTGACCTTCTCTGCTCTTTAGATTGGCTCTTACGTGAGCTAACACTACTTTTAATCTGTAACAGTTGTGCAGTCACCCAAGTTCTCTGATAGAGTAAAATTTGTGGTGTTTCATCTTAACTTTTACTTGTGAATAGGATAGTATTTGTTTTTCAGAAACTTTTTGGAGGGGGGCAGATTCTCTTTTTATCATAAATGACACTGATGAATATCAATTCCTTTTACCTACTTGCTTGATGTCCAAAGGAAATAGCTTTCAAAATTATCTTTTTTGTTGTGAAAAAATATGCATCACATAAAATTTACCATTTTACTTGTACAGTTCTGATGCATTAAGTGCATAAACATTTTGTACAACCAACACTACCATCCATCTCCAGGAGTTTTTTTTCTTTTTCTCCCCCAGTTTTATTGAGATATAATTGACATTTAACATTGTATAAATTTAGGATGTACAGCAGGCTGATTTGGCGTACTTATATATTACTGAGCCACATATATTATGGAATGATTACCACCGAAGTGCTAGCTAACATTTCTATCATGTCACATAATTGCCATGTGTTTTTGTGGTGAGAACATTTATGTTCTACCCTTTTAACCACTTTCAAGTATATAATACAGTGTCATTAGCTACAATCTCTATGCTGTATATTAGAGCTTCAGAAACAGTCATCTTATAATGGAAAGTTTATGCTCTTTGCCCAAGATCTCCCCATTCTCCCTATCCCCAGCTCCTGGCAACCAACACTCTATTCTAAGTTTGGCTTTTTCAGACTCCACATATAAGTGATTATCATGTAGGATTTATCTTTCTCTTATGTATTTCACAATTTCCTCAAATTTCATCCGTTATCACAAATGGTATGAATTGACATTGAAATAACTTAAGCAATTTAGTTATACACAATGGGCCATGATACTCTGAACAACCTGCTCTAATGAAGTTTTGATGAACAAAATATTTAAAATAGAGTCATCTCTCAGTATCTGCAGGGGATTGGTTTCAGGATCTCCTCTGCAGACACCAAAATCTGCAGAAGCTCAAGCTTCTTTTATAAAATGACACAGTACAGACCACCTTCCACATCTGCGGATGGGAAACCCACAGATATGAAGGATGAACTTTACCTAAGAAGAGTAGTATAAGCCATTTAATTCCCCAAGTTTGTTTTAATACCAAAACAAAAATAAATAAATACAAAATCCAATGGACATTTCATATATGTTACTCTCTTCAAGTATCACATGCCTTTTTCTTAAAATTTATAAAATAAGTTTCAGTTCAGTTCAGTCGCTCAATTGTGTCCGACTCTGTGACCCCATAAATTGCAGCACGCCAAGCCTCCCTGTCCATCACCAGCTCCCGGAGTTCACTCAGACTCGCTCGCGTTCATCGAGTCAATGATACCATCCAGCCATCTCATCCTCTGTCGTCCCCTTCTCCTCCTGCCCCCAATCCCTCCCAGCATCAAAGTCTTTTCCAATGAATCAACTCGTCTCATGAGGTGGCCAAAGTACTGGAGTTTCAGCTTTAGCATCATTCCTTCCAAAGAAATCCCAGGGCTGATCTCCTTCAGAATGGGCTGGTTGGATCTCCTTGCAGTCCCAGGGACTCTCAAGAGTCTTCTCCAACACCACAGTTCAAAAGCATCAATTCTTCAGCGCTCAGCCTTCTTCACAGACCAACTTTCACATCCATACATGACTACTGGAAAAACCATAGCCTTGACTAGACGGACCTTAGTCGGCAAAGTAATGTCTCTGCTTTTGAATATGCTATCTAGGTGTATCATAACTTTTCTTCCAAGGAGTAAGTGTCTTTTAATTTCAGGGTTGCAATCACCACCTGCAGTGATTTTGAAGCCCAAAAAATAAAGCTAGCCACTATTTCCACTGTTTCCCCATCTATTTCCCATGGAGTGATGGGACCCGATGCCATGATCTTCGTTTTCTGAATGTTGAGCTTTAAGCCAACTTTTTCACTCTCCTCTTTTACTTTCATCAAGAGGCTCTTTAGTTCCTCTTCACTTTCTGCCATAAGGGTGGTGTCATCGGCATATCTGAGGTTATTGATATTTCTCCCGGCAATCTTGATTCCAACTTGTCCTTCTTCCAGCCCCGTGTTTCTCATGATGTACTCTGCATAGAAGTTAAATAAGCAGGGTGACAATATACAGCTTTGACGTACTCCTTTTCCTATTTGGAAGCAGTCTGTTTTTCCATGTCCAGTTCTAACTGTTGCTTCCTGGCCTGCATACAGATTTCTCAAGAGGCAGGTCAGGTGGTCTGATATTCCCATCTCTTTCAGAATTTTCCACAGTTTATTGTGATCCACATAGTCAAAGGCTTTGGCATGGTCAATAAAGCAGAAATAGATGTTTTTCTGGAACTCTCTTGCTTTGTCCATGATCCAGCGGATGTTGGCAATTTGATCTCTGATTCCTCTGCCTTTTCTAAAACCAGCTTGAACATCTGGAAGTTCACAGTTCACGTATTGCTGAAGCCTGGCTTGGAGAATTTTGAGCATTACTTTGCTAGCGTGTGCAATGAGTGCAATTGTGTGGTAGTTTGAGCATTCTTTGGCATTGCCTTTCTTTGGGATTGGAATGAAAACTGACCTTTTCCAGCCCTGTGGCCACTGCTGAATTTTCCAAATTTGCTGGCATATTGAGTGCAGCACTTTCACAGCATCACATTTTAGGATTTGAAATAGCTCAACTGGGATTCCATCACCTCCACTAGCTTTGTTCGTAGTGATGCTTTCTAAGGCCCACTTGACTTCCCATTCCAGGATGTCTGGCTCCAAGTGGGTGATCATACCATCATGATTATCTGGGTCATGAAGATCCTTTTTGTACAGTTCTTCCGTGTATTCTTGCCACCTCTTCTTAATATCTTTTGCTTCTGTTAGGTCTATATCATTTCTGTTCTTTGTCGAGCCCATCTTTGCGTGAAATGTTCCCTTGGTATCTCTAATTTTCTTAAAGAGATCTCTAGTATTTCCCATTCTGTTCTTTTCCTCTATTTCTTTGCACTGATCGCTGAGGAAGGCTTTCTTATCTCTCATTGCTATTCTTTGGAACTCTGCATTCAGATCCTTATATCTTTCCTTTTCTCCTTTGCTTTTCACTTCTCTTCTTTTCTCAGCTATTTGTAAGGCCTCCTCAGACATTTGCTTTTTTGCATTTCTTTTTCTTGGGGATGGTCTTGATCCCTGTCTCCTGTACAATGTCACTAACCTCAGTCCATAGTTCATCAGGCACTCTTGTCTATCAGATCTAGTCCCTTAAATCTATTTCTCACTTCCACTGTATAATCATAAGGGATTTGATTTAGGTCATACCTGAATGGTCTAGTGGTTTCCCCTACTTTCTTCAATTTAAGTCTGAATTTGGCAAAAGGAGTTCATGATCTGAGCCACAGTCAGCTCCTGGTCTTGTTTTTGCTGACTGTTTAGAGCTTCTCCATCTTTGGCTGCAAAGAATATAATCAATCTGATTTCGATGTTGACCATCTGGTGAGGTCCATGTGTAGAGTCTTCTCTTGTGTTGTTGGAAGAGGGTGTTTGCTATGACCAATGCATTTTGGCAAAACTCTATTAGCCTTTGCCCTGCTTCATTCTGTACTCCAAGGCCAAATTTGCCTGTTACTCCAGGTGTTTCTTGACTTTCTACTTTTGGATTCCAGTCCCCTATAATGAAAAGGACATCTTTTTTAGGTGTTAGTTCTAAAAGGTCTTATAGGTCTTCATAGAACCATTCAACTTCAGCTTCTTCAGCATTACTGGTTGGGGCATAGACTTTGTTTACTGTGATATTGAATGGTTTGCCTCGGAAATGAACAGAGATCATCCTGTCACTTTTGAGATTGCATCCAAGTACTGCATTTCGGACTCTTTTGTTGACTATGATGCCTACTCCATTTCTCCTAGGGGATTCCTGCCCACAGTAGTAACTATAATGGTCATCTGAGTTAAATCACCCATTCCAGTCCATTTTAGTTTGCTGATTCTTAGAATGTTGATGTTCACTCTTGCCATCTGTTTGACCACTTCCAATTTGCCTTGATTCATGGACCTGTCATTCCAGGTTCCTATGCAATATTGCTCTTTACAGCATCGGACCTTGCTTCTATCACCAGTCACATCCACAACTGGGTATTGTTTTTGCTTTGGCTCCATCCCTTCATTCTTTTTGGAGTTACTTCTCCGCTGATCTCCAGTAGCATATTGGGCACCTACTGACCTGGGGAGTTCCTCTTTCAGTATCCTATCATTTTGCATTTTCATACTGTTCATGGGGTTCTCAAGGCAAGAATACTGAAGTGGTTTGCCATTCCCTTCTCCAGTGGACCACATTCTGTTAGACCTCTCCACCATGACCCATCCCACACGGCATGGCTTAGTTTTATTGAGTTAAACAAGGCTGCGGTCCTAGTGTGATCAGATTGGCTAGTTTTCCGTGATTATGGTTTCAGTGGACATATACCCCACATCCAAGGTAAGAGAAACCCAGGTAAGATGGTAGGTGTTGCAAGAGGGCATCAGAGGGCAGACACACTGAAACCATAATCACTGATCATCCTAGGAGGTTGCCAAAATGTTATACACACCTCAGCTACTATAAAGAATAAATCATAATTCAATGGGTTCATGATAATATTATAAAGTATATTTTAGGGAACTAAAAGGAAATTTCAGCGTCTAAGGAAGCAATCCAGGAGCAATACCTTCTACTGAATCATTTTAAATTCATATAAGGCATATTATGCGAATTGGTCTTTGTCAAGCTGCCTTTGACAGTGAATGGAATCAAGCTCATGAAGGACTAATCAAACCTTGATGGGAGTGGGACGCTCTTGAAATAAACTCCTCCCCTGGGTTTTTAAGGCATCGGCTCTGGCAGATGAGACCCGCAGTCAATCAGACGTGTGATCGCATCATGTAAACGACACCCGCTGGACTCACCTTATTTGCTCTTATGAAATTCCTGTCAGTTTTGAGACATAAATAATTCAAGTAAATGGCTTTGAACACCAGAGACTGCCAATTATTATTGTGTCACCAACTCACCAGCATTTGTGTGGATCACCAGAGTATTTCTTTTAAGAAGTCAAGACTTCTAGACTCAGAATAAGCTATACAGTAAAGGAATTCTCTTTACCTCTAAATTCTTCCAAACTAGTTTTATTTATGTTTTGAAAGCAGAAATGGAAATTTATCATTTACAACACCTTTTATGTCTCTTGATTCCACTGCAAAAGTTCAAATATAATAGAGTTGGGAATTAAATAGTACAAGCAATTACATCAGAAAAATGGAGCAAAGCACTTTCGGTATTTTTAAAAGAACCATAAAATTCCCAGAGTACAGTCAACACATTTACGAATTCAAGAGAGAGAATTACAATGCTTACATCAGCCTGATAATTGAAATGAATCCAGCATTTCCATTTTAAAGCCACTAATCCAAGAATAAAGGGGAGATGAAACAAACTCAGGCAGCTATAAAAGAGCTATGTTTGGGACTGAGTGTTGTGGCTTTGCCTCAGGTTTAGGGTTACTTAGGATAGACTCAGAAGTAGGCTGCAAAGTCAAGTTGCTTTCCTGATCATGTCTCCTTTGTCATTAGACTTACAATAAACAATGGTGTTGGTGTTTCTATCACCAACTCTATGTAATAAGAATTTTATTTTGACGCATTCTCTTCCCTTTTTTCAGTTCTCCACTGTGCATTGTAAAACACTATCAGAATGCTTCTCTTCTTACACTTTAAAATACTACACCACAAGGCCTGTAGCCTCAGCTAGCTGCAAAAACAAATCTGAAAAATTAATGGGAGCATGCCTTCCCCTTGAAAACAAGCAACTTCCAGAGCTGAAGCTACTTTGTTTTAATTCTACTCTTGCCACCTCCAAAGGAGGGAAAAAAAGAAAGCTCCAGACCCTGAATTAGTTTTTTGCAGTTTAAATTGCTGTTCTGTGGTGATTAAATACAGCATCATGGAGCACTCAGCCAGTCAATAAGTCATTAGTTTCATCAAATGTTTTATCATACCTAAGAGTCAAATTCAGTGATTATTGTTACCAAAGTTTTAGTCACTCCAGGAAAAACACATTTGGTGTTTTTGTGATGATTTGTGATGTTTTCCCACAAGTTTTCAGTTACATCAGTATTTTCTTCCCTGTTAAGATTTGGAGATAATGCTCAGATTTAGGATTGCCAGATTTAGCAAATAAAAATACAGGATAAATTTGAATTTCAGATAAGCTTTTGGTGTATATATATGCATATATGTATATTCATATATGTAAGTATATGCTATTGTTGTTCAGCAGCTCAGTTATGTCCAACTCTTTGCAACTCCATGGACTGCAGCCTGCCAGGCTTCCCTCTCCTTCACTGTCTCCCAGACTCACGTTCATTGAGTCAGTGATCCCATCCAACCATCTCATCCTCTGTCGTCTCCTTCTCCTCTCACCTTCAATCTTTCCCAGCATCAGAGTCTTTTCCAGTGAGTCAGCTCTTCGCATCAGGTGGTCAGAGTATTGGAGTTTCAGCTTCAACATCAGTCCTTCCAATGAACACGCAGGACCGATCTCCTTTAGGATGCACTGGTTGGATCTCCTTGCAGTCCAAGGGACTCTCAAGAGTCTTCTCCAACACCACAGTTCAGAAACATCAATTCTTCGGTGCTCATCTTTCTTTATAGTCCAACTCTCACATCCATACATGACAATATGGGAAAACCATAGCTTTGACTAGACGGACCTTTGTTGACAAAGTGGTGTCTCTGCTTTTTAATACACTGTCTAGGTTTGTCATAGCTTTTCTTCCAAGGAACAAATGTCTTTTAATTTCATGACTGCAGTCACCATCTGCAGTGATTTCAGAGCCCAAGAAAATAGTCTCTCACTGTTTCCCCTGTTTCCCCATCTATTTGTCATGAAGTGATGGGACTGGATGCCATGATCTTAGTTTTCAGAATGTTGAGTTTTAAGTCAGCTTTTTCACTCTCCTCTTTCAACTTCATCAAGAGGTTCTTTAGATCCTCTTCACTTTCTGCCATAAGAGTGGTGCCATCTGCATATCTGAGGTTATTGATATTTCTCCTGGCAATCTTGATTCCAGCTGTGCTTCATCCAGCCCAGCATTTCGCATGAGGTACTCTGCATATAAGTTAAATAAGTAGGATGACAATATATGGCCTTGACATACTTATTTCCCACTTTTGAACCAGTCCTTTGTTCCATGTTCAGTTCTAATTGGTGCTTCTTACAGGTTTCTTAAGAGATGGGTAAGGTAGTCTGATATTCCCATCTCTTTAAGAATTTTCCACAATTTTTTGTGATCCAAACATAGATAAGTATATACTTATGCATATATATTAGTATAAGTGTGTCCTGAGCAATTTAGGACACACACTAAAAAGAATTCTTTGTTGATCTGAAATTCAAATTTAACTGAACAGCCTGCATCTTAGCTGGCATTCCTACCTAATGACATCACTGTTAAGCGGACCAGTGAAACTAGAGAGGAAGGGATCAATGGCTGCAGGTGATTTAAGTACCAACTGACAGTCGGGTGGCAGCCAGCACAGACGCCTTTAAAAATGCCTTTCCTGCCTGGAAAGGGAGATTTTGCTGGTGAGGGAAATGGGGCTGGACTCTGGAGAGAGGCTCAGGCCTGGGGAGAGCGGTGACCCACAGCAAAGGCCTCAGTGGTGTCCATGGGCTCTCAATAAAGGACACACACCTGCTCCCAAGGGGTTGTCACCTTAATGTCATTTCCCTGTGAGGATTCTTTTCAAGACTAATGATGTGTGACAAAAATAGTCAAGCAAAACCAGGAAAAGACCTTAGTCGGAGAAACAAGCCATCCAGCTTGTTTTAGTCATCACCTCTCTTCTCGGTCTCTCTGACTGTTCTACCCAGTCATTCAGAAAAATCGAAGGTCAAAGGACAATCATTTATTCCATGAAGCAGATTTTGATTTGGAGGAATTTCCCAAGAAGTCTTTTAGCACAAGTGTCAGGTATAATTTTGTCAAAATGTATCAAAAGAGTAGAAAACAAATTATATTTAATTCCACGTGCAATAGGTAAAATTGTGAATGAATGTAGAGAGATGGTAGAAGGAGATGGGAAATAACTAAGGAAAAGTTATATCTTGGAGATAATTTTTGTGACATTTTCTTGGAAACCATGATTCTGGTGTTTATCTTCACCTTAATGACTCTAAGCTCGATGGTGTCCAATCCTCATGAAAATGTCTAAATACAGGTTTTATGGTTCCCAAAGTAATCTACTTTGTGATCCTCTTCACACCCTTAGAAACATTATTAGATTAAAAAAGCATAGGGGAGTGGGAGCATCCTTTGCCCTGGGATGGTTTCTTTCTCAGTACCATCTCCCTCCTGTCTCTCCTTTTTATCTAGTCACACAGGAGCTAGCTGAAAGGTCTACTTCTAACTAGTAAAGCAAGTGGTGTCATTTCTGTAATAAATATTAAGATGTTCTTATAGACCAATGAGTTGAACATCTGTGCTGTTCAATATGGTAGCCGCTAGCCACCATATTTGCATTCAATGTAAAGCTAATCAGAATTAAGTAAAATTTAAAATTCAGTACTTCAGTCACACTAGGTACTTTTCAAATACTCAGCAGCCAGACAGGGTTAGTGACTATGTACAGATACAGGACAGTCCCAGCACCACAGAATGTTCTATTGAGAAGTATTGTTCTATACAGCATTACATTGTCATATTGAACCAGGAAGGGTACCTAAGCATATCCTGGGGTATCACTCTATCCAACAGCCATTGTGGAGAAATTTTTAGAAGAGACAAAAGACATAGTTAAGAAATTTAGCTGGAGAAAACTTACTAGGTTAGTCACCATAGGAATAACAATTTCAGACAGCTTTGAGCAAGTGAAGACTACAGATATGAAAAAAAAAAATGCCTTTCAAACGTGAATAAGGATTACTATTGCAAATGTTACTAATGATAGCACCAAAAGGAGCCCCAGAAGAAGACCACTAGGGTAAATTCCCTATATACCTCTTCTTAGCTGTTTGGTCATAGGAAAGTGATTGGATCGGTCAGTGCTTCTGTTTTCTCATCTGTAAAATGGGGATGATAATGATATCTACCTTTGTCAGCAGGGTCACCCTGTTTACGCGGTTGTCGCCCCCCAGAGTTGGGCAGCACACCTCCAATACAACTGTCTAAGTTAACCCTCTTCTCTGGCATCTGAGGGTATTAAAAAAGCAAATTCATTTCAAGGACTTACATAGTACTTGGTATACAAAGATTAGCTATACTTAAACTATTTCTCAAAAGGAAATCTCTCAAAGATAAGAATCAGAAAGTAGAATTGGAAAATCATTGAAAACCAGTGTTACCAGCCAGTCTGGTTTGCCCTTGACTGAACAGGCTCTCAGTGTACAGAAATTTCAGTTTTTAAATTAGGAAAACTCCAGACAAACTGGGAGAAGTTACCCATAAAAAAGAAATACACCTAATCCCGAGAAATAATCTAGGAGTGGATAAGATTAACTCACTCTATGCAATGATATCCAATATTAGTAACAGCATCTGACTAAACATTATGAATTTTGAAACTAAACACA
Source organism: Capra hircus (assembly GCF_001704415.2). Lineage (NCBI taxonomy): Eukaryota > Metazoa > Chordata > Mammalia > Artiodactyla > Bovidae > Capra > Capra hircus. The sequence goes on along the minus strand of NC_030814.1, from coordinate 12,691,825 downwards.
AGGGTCAGCGGATAAAGAGGATTAACATGGTTCTTCTTGGCACAAAAGTCAAAATTGTCCATCTGGTACAGAAAATAGCACAGTTCTTATGGCTTGTGGTTTTAAAATAATAGCACTGGATACCTCAGCTGTGTTTTTTTTCTTTTCTTTTCTTTTCTTTTTTAAGGGAAGCAAAAAGGTTTTGATATATCCCCCTCTCCTCTAGCCCTGAAAACCTCAATTCCAAAGGAAACTGCTGACTAGGAAATGTATATTTGCTACAGAGCATCGTATTGTGTGGCTCTAATTTCTACAAACCATAAGAGAGGAATTGCATTTTATGCCTATGCATTTATTGCATCACCACTGGTCAGTGTAATCTGTACCTTGACACTTGGAGAAACGAGGCGAGAAATGGTGTTGGTAATGGCCTTAATTAAATCAAGTATTTATGATTTCCTCTTGAAGGTCTTTATTTGTACAGCCTCGAGCAAAAACACAGCGGGGCAGTGGCAGTCAAATCAGTAGAAGAAAAGACAAGAGTTAGCATGACGGTCCTAAAATGCCAGTTTTACTCTAGAAGTCTCCCTGCAGCTGAGCACTAAATTGGATTTTATTGGGTGAGCCCGAGCCACCCAGTGCTTTTGTGAGTTGTCCCATGGACCACAGCCTTATTCCTAGTTCACATTTACTTGGAATGCTACGCGATGATAAGGGACGCTAACAAACAGACAATTCCAAATAGAGACCTCCTCATTGTATAGAAGTTGAATGTGTCTCTTTTCAGCGGGGATTTTTCTTGCCTTCTAGCCCTTCTGTTTCTTAAGTGGTGGCTTACCTCTTCCCCATCAGGAGATTGAGACAGGTCCTGGGATAAAGAACAGAGATATTATCTTTTTTTTTTTTTTAATCAGTTTCCAAGTCAGCATCTTTGATCTTTGTTCTCATCAACAGCTGTGCAAAATTTTCTACCCGCCCATTTCTTTATCAGTTCATACTCACTCAGTGAATCACTCGTGGTGGGAGGGGAGCCTTGTTGTGCTGACTTGTTGCAGCTCACTGTGGGGAAAGCAAGGAGACCTAAAGCTAACCTCCAGTTTGGGGTGATTGTCAATGCTAGAAGGCAACAGGGATGAAAATACATTTGTGGAAGTAAAATCAGATGTCATCTGTATTTCGCTTCAAAATGTTTGACATAGCCTGAGGAGAAAGTGGGGAGGAGGGGCAGCTTTATCTTTTGGATGAACTTCCAGCAGGATCAACAACAAAATCGGTGCTTGCCTCTGAATGCTCACCAATTGATTGGCATCTCAGGTGGGTTAGGAGAGCGCTAGAGAAAAGAAGAGTTATTAAGTCAGATGCTGGATCTCTAAACCCTGCAGTTCAGAGTCTCAAGTCAGACCTGGAGAGAGGACCGTGCCAAAGCGTTTGGCTCTTAAAGCCACTAGGTAGACCCTCACAGCTAGTAGGGTTTTTTTTTTTTTTAATTTTTAATTTTTCTATTTTACTTTATTTTACAATACTGTATTGGTTTTGCCATACATCAACATGAATCAGTCACGGGTGTACACATGTTCCCAGTCCTGAACCCCCCCTCCCACCTTTTACCCGTCAAGTTTGTATCACGTAGCCGTATACTTTTTAAATAGTGTTAGGCCAAAGATTGAGTGTTTTTTATCGTTAATCGAGCTCACAGTATTAATTTTCAGCAAACACCCTTACGAATCTCAAGGCAGGACACCAACCGGGACAGGCTCACGTTTCTCCTCTGTGTAGGAACGCCTTTGAAGCAAACGAAGCTTTGTGCTTGGAACAGACAAAAACTCCCATGTCTTGGGGTGGAAATCAGACTGAAAAAGAAATTAACAAGGGAGAGATTTTCTAACTTGATAGCGAGCTGAGTGATTTAATCTAGCTCTTCTGCCGACATGCAGGGCAAGCTTCCACTTTGCTACACCTCTCGCCTTTCTGGGTGCATGATCAGAAGCAGTAATCTTACACTGACATGTGAAAAATTCCAGGTTATCTCACCAAGTTTTGCACATTGTCATAGACACTTGAGCCTAAGGCTTGAAAGAAATTAGGCCGTGCCTAAAATAAATCATGTCCCAGGGAGACAGCTGTTTCATAAAAATTAAAACTATTGCCCCTGGCAATCATACTGGACTTCTTAAAGCCTGTGATATTCACTAGAATCAGCTCCTGACACTATCAAGTGAGAGAAAGCCCATGGACCACTTTGTAGCTTAATAAAGCGTGTTAATTCATTTTTAAAATATGTGTATCTATAAAACAATGTTCACAGATACTTGTTGGACTCAGGATAGGAAAGTCAAATCCATCTCAACGTGGGAGAGACTGTTTTTCTAGAAATTTTCTGTGAAAGAAATTCAGTATCATCTTTTATTAATAGATCCAAGTTGCCTACTATTTTACAGCTGTTGAAATAAATTGTTAAGAAAGCTGAAGATAAAGCAGTTTACTTGTAGAAAGTACCATATACATTCACACTTGGAACACTGGTTCCAAGTTCACTAGTCCTGGTTTCCAGGGACTCTACCTTTGACCCTCTTTCAAAACTGGAGAAAAAGAGTTCTTTCAAATTTTTGAAGTTGAAACTTTTTAATAACTTTCCAAATTTTAAAACTAAGTAGCTTAAAAAAAAAAGAAAAGCAGAGACTTCCCTGGCAGTCTAAAGGTTTAAGACTCCTTGCCCCTCGTGTAGGGGATGTGGGTTCAATCCCTGGTCCGGGAACTCAGATCCTGCATGCTTCACAGAGCAGCCAAACAAACAGAGAGATGAACAGCCATGCTGGTAACAGTTTAGCAATTTGGATGCTAGGCAGATGCAACTAGGAGTTGGTTAGATACAGGAGTGTTGTTCTCAAATGGTTCCTTTGAAATGTAAGCCGCTGGAAATCTGAGTAAAAGGCACACTGGAACTCTGTGTATTTTGCTACACCTTTTAGCAAATTTGAAACTGCTTCAAAATAAACACTTGTTAAAAAAATAGAAGTTTTTAAAACAACAACAACAAAAAAGATTACTATTCTTCTAGATCCGCAGTTCCCAAAGGGTGGTTCTGGATCAGCATCACCATCTGGGAAACTTGTTAGGAATGCAAGTGTCGCATTTAGTGACGAATATGTTACTGGGCTTGTGACGGAAACTTTACCAGATTCAGAAAACAAAGGTCAGGATTAATATGCAAATATGTGTCTTGGTTAGTGGGGAGCCATCTCAGGGACAGAGAGGGGACAGCGACCCAAGAAGAGCAACGCCTGACAGAGTGGCACAAGGCAACGTGGGATGATCCGTGTGTCTGGACACAGAAATCTCACTACTCAGAAGTAAAAAGCCAAGAGCCTGCCTTTAAACACATGTGCAGGCAGGAGGCAGTGGGCTACACTGGAAGAAGTCCTAGAGGATACACGCTCCTTGAAAAATATCTACATTTGTGGGCACAATTTGAATGCTCCCTCTGCAACCCACACATTAGCACTTATATTACTGCAACATGTGATGACTTACAATGAGGCTTCACTTTCACATATGAGTTCACTGTCCTCATATAAGTCACAGTCAAATAGTGAGACTGAGGGAAGTACATAGCAGCAATTATTGCAAAGAAAGGTCCAGGACTTCCCTGGTGGCTCAGTGGTAAAGAATCTGCCTACTAAGACAGGGGACATGGGTTTGATCCCTGGTCTGGAAAGATTCCACAGCCCGCAAAGCAATTAAGCCCACGAAACATGACTACTGAGCTCTGCAACAAGAAGCCACACACCCCAAGAAAGAGTCGTCCCCACTCACCACAACTAGAGGAAACCCACGTGCAGCAACAAAGATCCAGCGCAGTCAAAACTAAAGTTAAATAAAATTAAAGTTAATTAAGTTTAATTAAATAAAATTAAGTTAAATAAAATTAAAGATAAACCATGTGTTTGCTAGAGTCCACCCTTGTGTGGAGAAGTGACTGTAAGATTCAGATCCTGACACCATCAAAATGTGGCCTCCAGAAAGGAGCTCTCTCTTCCATCCAATAAATCGAATTGTTTTCTTTTCGATTATATAGTGAACATCTTCAAGCAACTCACCTGAATATGAAGATCGATTCAAATAAATAAATTGGTTGTAGAGAGAAAGGCATGAAAGAAATTCTTTCCTAAGCAGTTGTAGCCTGTAATCCCCAGTTTTGCTTGGCAGAATGAAGCTGAGGTGAACCCATCTCTCTTCAGTTCAGTTCAGTTCGGTCGCTCAGTCACGTCCGACTCTGCGATCCCATGGACTGCAGCATGCCAAGCTTCCCTGTCCTTCACCAGCTCCCGGAGCTTACTCAAACCCATGTCCTTTGAGTCGGTGATGTCATCCAGCCATCTCATCCTCTGTCGTCCCCTTCTCCTCCCACCATCAATCTTTCCCAGCATCAGGGTCTTTTCCAATGAGTCAGTTCTTTGCATCAAGTGGCCAAAGTATTGGAGTTTCAGCATCAGTCCTTCCAGTGAATACTCAGGACTGATTTCCTGTAAGGTTGACTGGTTTGATCTCCTTGCTATCCAAGGGACTCTCAAGAGTCTTCTCCAACACCTTGGTTCAAAAGCATCAGTTCTTCAGTGCTCAGCTTTCTTTATAGTCCAACTCTCACATCCATACATGACTACTGGAAAAACCATAGCCTTGACTAGACAGGCCTTTATTGGCAAAATAATGTCCCTGCCTTTTACTATGCTGTCTCTTCATCACCTCTAAACCAGGGTTTCATTAACCCAGAGCACTTAGTCCACTTAGGCCCTTTATTTTCCTTGCATTGTAAACTTTGCTGTCAAAATGTTTGCCCCAACTGTCCAATGTACTTTACCTGGCTCCATGCAACCCAAGTGACTTAAGTTGCAAATTACCTATGAAATACCAATACTATAGACAGATAAGAGATCCAGCTGTCTCCTGTAATAAGCAGAGCCAAAACATGCATTATCTTGAATGGTTGCCTAAATTTATCAAGAAAATCTGGGCAGAGCAAATTCATTTGACATCTGTATGCCAATGAGCACTGGAATTATTAAGAGAAAATTTATACTGAAGAGAATATTTTTTATTTTTATTTGCTTTCCTTCATTAGTGATATGATCTTTAAATTTCAAACTAAATTACTATAGACAGGAAATCTACCTATTGGCTAAAAATATTAAGGATAATCTTAGTTGCATCACTGCCAACAGCTGTACCTTAGGTCTAATAGTCTTAATAAATGGTTTCCTTGAACTGAACTGAAGAGAGATGGGTTCACCTCAGCTTCATTCTGCCAAGCAAAACTGGGGAGTACAGGCTACAACTGCTTAGGGAAGAATTTCTTTCATGCCTTTCTCTCTACAACCAATTTATTTATTTGAATCGATCTTCATATTCAGGTGAGTTGCTTGAAGATGTTCACTATATAATTGAAAAGAAAACAATTCGATTTATTGGGTGGAAGAGAGAAGCGCATGTGTCTGACTTTTTGTGAGTCCATAGACTGTAGCCCGTCAGGCTCCTCTGTCCATAGGATTGATTATTCAGGCAAGAATACTGGAGTGGGTGCCATTTCCTCCTCCGGGGAATCTTCCCAACCCAGGGATTGAACCCAAGTCTCCTGAGCTACTGGCAGATTCTTTAGCACTGCACCACCTGGGAAGCCTTTCTTGAAAGTATCTGTTAACTAAATACAAGAAAGAAAATAGGACTCAGGTGACACTAGAGATAAAGAACCTGCCTGCCAATGCAGGAGATATAAAAAGATGTGGGTTTAATCTCTGGGTCAGGAAGATCGCCTGGAGAATGGAATGACAACTCATTCCAGTATTCTTGGAGAACTCCACTAAAGTGGAGAACTTTGAAGCGAGGAGCCTGGCGGGCTACAGTTCATGAGGTCGCAAAGAGTCTGACACAACTGAAGCAACTTAGACACACACATGCTGAGTGCTTAATAAACACTAATTATTGGAGACAATGTCCCAATATCAATGGCTCCCTTCCTATTCTAAGAATATAAAAACAGGGGAATACAATGTTTTTATGAAAGTGCTCCTGGTTACATTTGGCCTTAATCTAACCATCCTTCCTTCTCCAAACAGGGAGAAATCCTTGAATGCTATACTTTCATAACAACCCCCACCAACAAATAATGTCATGTAAAACTTTTAGGTAACTATTCTTTATTAACTTCAGTTTATGTTTCTTGAATTTATTTTTATGATCAAATGAAAAAGCTAATTTCCAAGACAATTTTTAGAATCTTGTTTGGGCTTTGATAGATGGGAGCTGATGCTTTGTCCATCCCAACTAGTCCCCAGGGACAGCTTGTTAGTGCCCCCTTTGAACAGCAGGAAGAACTAAGAATGTGATCATTCTATGATGTGAAAATGCAAAGAGAGAATGCTATTTGGGAAGAAATTTGCTTAAAGAGCTTGCCTAATTAAATAGAGGGTTGTATGTGATGAAATATAGGTGCTGTCTGCTAGATGAAGTTCTAGTCTGGAAGCCAACAAAACCTCAAATAGAGTGAAGACTCCATTCTGTATGTTAGTCCAGGCTTCTTTGTAAGCACTGGGAAGACATTCATGGAGATAAAAGGAAGTATTTCTCATCCTTTTCTCTCTATACAAGATGCAGTATAATTTTGGAGAACATGATAAAGAACTACAATCTTCCTAAATATAAAGCAAACACAAATTCAAAGCATCTTTATATTTTTAATGTTAAAAAAGGCTAGTAGGTTTTATTCTTTTGAAATGGATACAGACAAGATTAAAAATGCCTTCTCTAGTCTGCATTGGAACAGAGAAATTGAACCATAAGTTATAGAGACGCTAATTATAAATTACTGTCTTAAATGATGGCAACGGACTGGTACATGAAGGGAATGAGTGTATTAAGGGTGGAGGATTCACAAGATATGGGGAGAGGAAGTTTGCAGAAATGTTTTCAGATGACGATAAGGACTCTGTTCAACACGCGCTGAAGAATGAAGTTCAGGGCAAAAATGCAAAATCTCTGTGCTTTATGAGAAAGCTAAATCTACTTTTAGAGCTGTTTGAATGAAAAAGTAGAAAATGAATGAAAATAAGAAAGCAATCAGCCTAGGATACTGGAGTAAGATGCTGCATTCTCCAAATACAGAAGATATTCGTGAGAAAATACTTCTTGGAAACTTTGACACGTGCCATCAGGATTCAGATGACACTCAGAAAAGGAATTGCAAATAAAGCTGGATGCTTTGCATAAACAAAAAAAATTCTTACATTGCAGGGTATAAAGAAGTGAAATCTCTCCACTGGAGTGGAGAGATCTAGGGGGAAAATAGATACATACAGAGGTAGTCCATCCATTTAAAGGGATGTAACATGAAGATTTGAGGCACATGTGTCATCTTTAGAGGGAAAATTCCCCCCTCTCTCAGCACATATGCATTCATGCGTGGGTGCATACTCGCACGAAGAATGAATTAATGGAAAAAACCATAAGAAAAGTTATGCCAGAGGAGGGTATATGGGCCTTCCAAGGGTAGGACAAGAAAATAAGTTCGTTACTAGATGCTTTAAACTGCAATTCAAGGAACTCAAAATAGCCCATTTTAAACAAAAAGAAAAGTACCTAATTTACTGATAGTTGTAACTTGGAGGCACATGGATAAAATGGGATTTACACTTGATTTAATAAGTGGCCTCAAAACATGTCTTCGGGACTGATTCCATCTCCTTTGACATCTGTCTGTGTGTTGGACTCACCTTGTTAGGTTCCTTTGTGTAGTGAGGAACTTGACACTCTCAGGATCATATCTTTTGAGCTTGGAAAGTAATAAATGAAGAGAGATGAAGAGAACTCCACAGGCGATGAATGATGGCCTCACCAAGCACTCTAGCCAGGAAGATGGAACACTAGCTGATGAAGACTGTGTGCTCAGCTCCACGGCCACTGGGGCAGAAGCCTGTGATAGCCGAGTCCCAAAACACCTGGAAAAATAGTATGTGAGGCTCTGTTACCCAAATGAAGGTGGGCATACCGTAAGGAGAAAGCGAGAAGAGATTTTGAATGGACAAAAATAGCAAATGTCCACCATGGTTTAGTAGCTAAGTGGAAAGTGACAAGAACATGAATTAACTTGTGAAATTGTTGGTTAAAGAACAGAACTGGGAGATACTTAGTGAGCAAAATTGATAGGATTTGGCAAATGGCCAATAGAATTGTAGGTACCTAGTTCTGAACTAGATGGCATGGTGTTTGGATTTTCTGTCAGGAATAGAAACTGTGTAAATAGCAGAAACCTAAACGGCAACCCACTCTAGTATTCTTGCCTGGAGAATCCCATGGACAGAGGAGCCTGGCAGGCTACAGTCCATGGGGTTGCAAGAGTCGGACATGACTTAGCAACTAAACCATCAAATGAAATACATCCATCACAAAAATGTAGGTGCAGCTGGCGTTTTGTTTAAGCAAAGTGAGTGAAAGTAGACAGTCATGTCCAACTCTTTGCAACCCCATGGACTACACACTCCATGGAATTCTCCAGGCCAGAATACTGGAGGGGGTTGCCATGCTCTCCTCCAGGGGATCTTCCCAACCCAGGGATTGAGCCCAGGTCTCTCGCCTTGCAGGCTGATTCTTCACCAGCTGAGCCACCAGGGAAGCCCAAGAACATTGGGGTGTGCAGTCCATCCCTTCTCCAGGGGATCTTCCCAACCCAAGAATAGAACTGGGGTCTCCTGCGTTGCAGGATTCTTTCCCAACTGAGTTATCAGGGAATCCCTGTTTAAACAAACACAGCCACTAAAAGAAAGACTAGAGAGTAGGTGAAATAGAGGGAGAAATTAGAGATCACCCTTGGTTACCTGACTACACCTGCTGAGTTGAGAGTAGTGCCATTTACCTGGGTGGAAATAAATGATTGTTGGAAATAATGGTCCATTCACTTTGGGCCATGTCAGGAACATCTATTAGAAGTCGGACACGTCATCACGAAAGGGGATAACACAAAAGGGGAATTGGTGCCAAACAGTCATCTCATGAGCCACGGTAATTTCAACCCTGAATTTAGATCCAGAAATCTGGCTGAATAGTTGTGTAACTCTAGGCAAGCTTACTGTCAGCTCTTCCTCAAATACATGATGGCAAGAATTGCATCACCTACATCACAGATACCATACACGAATTTCTGGCATTGAAAGAATTCGGTAAATGCAAGTTCCCTTCTGACTGGCGTTCAAAGGAAGTAAATCCCAAAGATGAAGTGCCAATTCAGAATCCAAAGAGGAAAGTACATATAGTCTGGGTATACTACATGGCCGACCTCCTGAATACATAAAACAACAGGAGAGAAACATTTCTAACTTGAAGGAGTTTGCATTCTTATTGGGATTAACAAACAAAAGAACAAGATAAATTCAGAATGTAAAAAGTGTTTTGGAGGAAATAAAAAGGATGATATGATGAATAGATGCTGCAGTAGTCTCTACTGATTGACAGGTTTGTTTCCTTGGACCTTTCTGTCCTGAAGAAGACAGAGACTTATCTTTAACAGAAATAACATCTAATCCACATATGGGTATAAGTTCCCTGTGTGCAGGGCCTCCCCGCCAGCACCAGCATGCAAGGATTTACAGATGACTGACAGTCTTGTGGAATCTTCTCTAGCTCTGTGATACGGAACCTGTCACGTGGGACCACTGGCCATCATATATGTATACAAAGGAATCAACACCCCACAGGACAACGCTTTTTCAATGAAGGAAGAAACCTAGCTTGTCGATAATATCTGCTATTTTCTGTACCTGGTGGAGAGAGACACAGAGGAGTAAGGGGGAAAGGCTGTGAAACAGTTCATATAGCTCCTTGGAAGATTCCCAGAAGGTCAAGCCAAGCAGCATTTATCAAGAATAATTATTTATGCTATTATCATATAAAATATATATTATATTTAAATAATTATTATATTAACATAAATATAAAATAATATTTATGCTATTATTTGTAAAGAACACACCATTCTGAACTGGCTTTCTGTTTTTCCCTGTTTCATCCTCCCCTGTACTACACTCATTTCCCTGGATCACCTCCCCAAATAAACAAGCTCTGGTCTCTAACTCAAGAGTTTTCTAATGACTAATGACTCAAGCAATGGCACGCCACTCCAGTACTCTTGCCTGGAAAATCCCATGGATGGAGGAGCCTGGTGAGCTGCAGTCCATGAGGTCACTAAGAGTCGGACACGACTGAGCGACTTCACATTCACTTTTCACTTTCATGCATTGGAGAAGGAAATGGCAACCCACTCCAGTGTTCTTGGCTGGAGAATCCTAGGGACAGGGGAGCCTGGTGGGCTGCCGTCTATGGGGTCACACAGAGTTGGACGCGAATGAAGCGACTTAGCAGCAGCTGGACTTAGCAGGATCTCAAACTAAGATCCTACCTTTCCTCTAAGTCTCTTCCTACCCATTTTTTACTGATTATTTTTGCCAGTTCTGTGCATTAGTATCTTGAATATTGTTTGACAGATACTTTGAAATAAGGCATAATGCAGTGCGTGATTTGTAATGGTTATATAATGAACTTCACCCTTATGCCTTCCAGTAATTTCATCAAAGAGTTCTTTATTTTGGATGACCAACTTTATGAAATTAAATATGATGTGCTCCTTATTCCAGCTGAGCAACTTAAGTGGAAGTTTGCCTTTAAAGGAAGTTTTGGGGTTACCAATTTTCAAATTGCTATAAAAATGGACAGTGACTGAACATTGGTCTCTGATTATTCAGCTAAGAATTGGGACTCTTAAGATGAATTCTGAATCATCCATATTAGTTCACATGCTACTGAGAGGCCCCCTTTAAATCCTTTGAAGTACAACAGGTATTATCTCTAGATTACTAATGTTCAAGAGAGCTCACTGTTTGCCAGTCTTGTGTAAGCCTTAACCTTACACAAATATTATTTTAATATCTGTTAATCCTTTACGTTGAATGGTTGAGGTTTTTTTTTTTTCCTTTTTCAGCAACAAAAATAAATTTACTCTTGTTCCGGTGATAAGGGATAACTGTTTCTCTAGACGAGGATTTTGGGAAATTCTGATATGGTGGTGCCAGGGTACTTGCATTGTTCATGAAAAAACATGAGGCATACACAATGCGTTGGCTTTGTATAAAAACAGGCTTAGGAACTGGGAGGCGTGAAACATCTTCCCTCAGTGTTGTTTGCTCACATCCTGGGGCCTCACAGGCTGATAAAACTGAACAGTTGCTCACTGGAGGGTTTGTACAGGAGTGGGAATGCTGTAAACTCAGCAAGGAAGGGGAAGAATGTTAAAAGGAGCCCCTGAATGAAAGAAATGTGGATCGCACACTAGCGAGTGAAAATTCAAGACCCTTGAGTCCATTCTCATTGAATACACTTTCCCTTCTCTTGGTTTGTAGCCCCCTGTGGGCATCAATTATTTGCTCCCCAGGCTAGAAGATTTCCTACTTTCCTGAACAAGAGGTCTTTGCGGGACATGATAGAGATTTTTCCTTTTATTTCCGTGGCTTGAGTGGCATTGTCTTCACTCCTATTATTTTGAAAATGGAAAAATAAAAGAGCAAACTGCAGTTAAGACCTACCAAGGTGCCAAATAAGTTCAAAATAACTTACAATTGCAGTTTCTTCAACTCAAATGAGTGCATACCTTTAAATTAGAGCACTTTTACTGTTTCTAAGCACAGTTGTGGTTAGAGAAATTTGTGTAATGCCTTTTGATTATAGGAGAAGTGGGCAATTGAAAAGACCACTGCAGGGAGGCCAGCACTCCAGCATCAGTAATGGACCGATCTGAATGCCATTACTGATGACACAGCACTGACTAAGATCCTTTACTGACAGAGTGCCAGCTCTTACAGTCTCTCTTAAATTAGTCATTATTTTGAAAGTAAATTAGTCATCAGGCTTCCCAGATAGCTCGGTGGTAAAGAATCCGCCTGTAATGCAGGAGATGTGGGTTCGATCCCTGGATTGGAAAGATCTCCTGGAGCAGGAAATGGCAACCTACTCCAGTATTCTTGCCTGGGAAATTCCATAGACAGAGGAGACTGGCAGGTTACAGTCCACGGAGTCACAAAAGAGTTGGACACAACTTAGAGACCAAACAGCAATAACAGCAAATTAGTCACCACTGCAACATTTAAGAGGATTCTCAATATGCTTAATGGAAAGTTTGCCCCTTGTAAGATGACTTGGGACAATAGATTTTTTTGAGTGAAAGTTGTTCACTCATGTCCAACTCTTTGCGACCCCATGGATTGATTATACTGTCCATGGAATTCTCCAGGCCAGAATACTGGAGTGGGTAGCCTTTCCCTTCTCCAGGGGATCTTCCCAACCCAAGGATCAAACCCAGGTCTCCCGCATTACAGGCAGATTCATAGATTTTTTTAATCACTCTATAATCATCAAGAAAACTCTTAAGCCTGAACTATTGCATCATAACATTAAAATCCATCTAACAAATAGTTGAAACACTGTTACAAGATACTGACTTCCTGATGTTTTCTTTCCCTAAAAAATGTCTCAAGAGTATAAGGACGTCTAACTTAAATTAGTTTATATGGCATATATAATTGGTAAATCTGTAATTTTTAACTGATATTACAGATTGTTGTATTTTTATCATCATTTATATCTGCACCTAAAACAACTTATCAACAGGCATAGGAAGGGTTCATTTTTGCCCAATTTAAAAAAAAGGGGGAGGGAAAGTACTGGTTCTACAGTTTATTATTTGTTTATTTTCAGGAAAGCAGAAGCCTGATGAAATTACTTAGGGCAACTGTGTATTCGTAGTTGGACCCTGGGGGCATGCATGGCTCACCATTGGCCCAGGTCTCTTCTTCCAGCTTCTACTCAATTCCTGCAAGACCTCAGCTCCCATTACAGCAAGAGGGCCACTGCTGCCAGGGCCGTACCAGACAGGAAGAAAGAGAAGCATCTTCCACATTTCACGCAGAGATGACCAGAGAACCCATTGGTTTGTGTTGCGTTATTTTATTGCTCAAGCATTTCATGTTCATGAAAATGAGCCCCAAAATTGCATGTGTGTAGAGAAATATCAGAAAAACTAATCACCCCAAATCGGTTTTCTATGAGCTGGAGATAACCCCTGATTAACATTCTGAGCTATAGAACTCCAACATATTCAAGAATATTTTTTTGTCAATATATGTGTATATATACATGCATATATGTTTATGTTGGAAAAGGAAATGGTAACCTACTCCAGGATTCAGTGTGGAGAGTCCCAGGGACAGAGGAGCCTGGCAGGCTACAGTCCATAAGGTCACGAGTGTAGGATACCTGTTAGCGACTAGATCATCATCACCGCTGTGTGTATTTACACGTCCATTTTGTATGCATACACTTCACAGCTTGTTTCATTTCACACAAGCTGTACTGTCTTTTTATTATTCAGCTTTATATCTTAAATATATGTGTATCTGTGTCAACAGGTAGACAATTACTTTATTATTTACATTGAAGACGTCGTACTTCATAGTATTTAAGCTCTGATATTGGGCTATTTAGATATGAACACCTGTCTTACTGACCGAGCGGTGCAACCTTGTGCCAGAAAATTAAACTCCTTAACACTCATTCTCCTCTTTTATAGAATGATTTTCATAATAGTACCTACCTTGTAGGATGGTTGCGAGAATTAAATGAGTCTACGTATATTAAAAATTTTCAAGAATGCCTGGCAATAACAAGTGTTTAGTAAATGTCAATTCCCGCTTTTACAGTTTCATAATATTCCATCATATACTCTATAGTTTATTTGACAAATCTTCCATCATTAATATTTTGCAAATTTTTGCTGTTGACAATGTCATAATTAATATTCGTGTTTATAAATGTTTTCACATATTTCTGACTATTTCAGAAGGGGATAAGTTTACAGGATTTGAATTTCTCAGTCAAATGCTGTACATATTCATTGGGCCTTTGAATGCAGTTGCCAGTTTATCCTCAGAAACATTGAACCATCGAGCAGAGTGTGAGAATAGTCATTTCAAAAACATTTTATCCACAAGTGTTTTAAACTTCTATCAATCTGATAGCCCAAACAAAAACATTTTTTTCAGCACTATTATATGTTTCAGTTCAGTTCAGTTCACTCGCTCAGTCGTGTCCAACTCTTTGCGACCCCATGAATCGCAGCACACCAGGCCTCCCTGTCCATCACCAACTTCTGGAGTTCACTCAGACTCACGTCCATCGAGCCAGGGATGCCATCCAGCCATCTCATCCTCTGTCATCCCCTTCTTCTCCTGCCCCCAATCCCTCCCAGCAGCAGAGTCTTTTCCAATCAGTCAGCTCTTCACATGAGGTGGCCAAAGGACTGGAGTTTCAGCTTCAGCATCATTCCCTCCAAGGAAATCCCAGGGCTGATCTCCTTCAGAATGGACTGGTTGGATCTCCTTGCAGTCCAAGGGACTCTCAAGAGTCTTCTCCAACACCACACTTCAAAAGCATCAATTCTTCGGTGCTCAGCCTTCTTCACAGTCCAACTCTCACATCCACACATGACCACTGGAAAAACTATAGCCTTGACTAGACGGACCTTAGTCGGCAAAGTAATGTCTCTGCTTTTGAATATACTATCTAGGTTGGTCATAACTTTTCTTCCAAGGAGTAAGCGTCTCACATATTTCCAAATGTTTGTAAGCATTTGTATTTCTTCTTTTTGAATTTTTTAAGTTATTTGCCCATTTTTAAAGGTTTTATTTAGATACTTTTTTCAATCAATTGATAAGAATTGTTTAAAAATAAGGGAAAGCAACCTTTTTCATGTATGTTGAAATTATTTTTCCTGTGACTGAAGATTTTTAAATAACTCTTTTACAAGTACTAGGGGAAATCGGAGCAAGACCACAGACTTCCCTAAAGAACTCACATGTATGCTTCAAGAGAAAGCCAACATTTTCATTGCCAATCAGTGTTAACTCAAGATTAGCCACAGCTAAGGTTTCCCAGGTGGTTCAGTGTTAAAGAATCTGTCAGCGATGCAGAAGACACAGGGAGATGCCGTGGTTTCCATCCCTGGGTCAGGAAGATCCCCTGGAAGAGGGCATGACAACCCACTCCAGTATTCTAGCCTGGAGAATCCCCATGGACAGAGGAGGCGGGCTACAGTCCACAGGGTCACACAGAGTTGGACCCGACTGAAGCGGCAGATTTGATTTAGGTCATCTTACGCGCTAGTAAAGTAATGCTCAAAATTCTCCAAGCCAGGCTTCAGCAATACGTGAACTGTGAACTTCCAGATGTTCAAGCTGGTTTTAGAAAAGGCAGAGGAACCAGAGATCAAATTGCCAACATCTGCTGGATCATCAAAAAAGCAAGAGAATTCCAGAAAAACATCTATTTCTACTTTATTGACTATGCCAAAGCCTTTGACTGTGTGGATCACAATAAACTGTGGAAAATTCTGAAAGAGATGGGAATACGAGACCACCTGATCTGCCTCTAAAGAAACCTATGTGCAGGTCAGGAAGCAACAGTTAAAACTGGACATGGAACAACAGACTGGTTCCAAATAAGAAGAGGAGTACGTCAAGGCTGTATATTGTCACCCTGCTTATTTAACTTCTATGCAGAGTACATCATGAGAAATGCTGGGCTGGAAGAAGCACAAGCTGGAATCAAGATTGCCAGGAGAATTATCAATAACCTCAGATATGCAGATGACACCACCCTTATGGCAGAAAGTGAAGAGGAACTATAGAGCCTCTTGATGAAAGTAAAAGAGGAGAGTGAAAAAGTTGGCTTAAAGCTCAACATTCAGAAAACGAAGATCGTGGCATCTGGTCCCATCACTTCATGGGAAATAGATAGGGAAACAGTGGAAATAGTGGTTAACTTTACTTTTTTGGGCTCCCAAATCACTGCAGATGGTGACTGCAGCCAAGAAATTAAAAGACGCTTACTCCTTGGAAGAAAAGTTATGACCAACCTAGACAGCATATTAAAAAGCAGAGACATTACTTTGCCAACAAAGATCCATCTAGTCAAGGCTATGGTTTATCCAGTAGTCATGTATGAATGTAAAGGTTGGACTATAAAGAAAGCTCAGTGCCAAAGAATTGATGCTTTTGAAGTGTGTTGTTGGAGAAGACTCTTGAGAGTCCCTTGGACTGCAAGGAGATCCAACCAGTCTATCCTAAAGGAGATCATTCCTGGGTGTTCATTGGAAGGACTGATGCTGAAGCTGAAACTCCAGTACTTTGGACACCTCATGCGAAGAGCTGACTCATTTGAAAAGGCCCTGATGCTGGGAAAGATTGAGGGCAGGAGGAGAAGGGGATGACAGAGGATGAGATGGTTGGATGGCATCACCAACTCATGGACATGAGTTGGTGATGGACAGGGAGGCCTGGCATGCTGCAGTCCATGGGGTCACAAAGAGTCGGACATGACTGAGCGACTGAACTGAACTGAACTGAAGGCCCATTGACTTTGCACTCCAGAATGTCTGGCTCTAGGTGAGTGATCACACCATCATGGTTATCTGAGTCATGAAGATCTTTTTTGTATAGTTCCTCCGTCTATTCTTGCCACCTCTTAATAACTTCTGCTTCTGTTAGGTCCGTACCATTTCTGTCCTTTATTGTGCCCATCTTTGCATGAAATGTTCCCTTGGTATCTCTAATTTTCTTAACATTTTAAGAAAGAGTGGTTAAAGGATGGGGAGAGAAAGAAGGAAGGCATCAATGATCAAATTTGTTGTTTCATTTTATCTTCATACACTTCTTGGTCTCCAACAGTCCCCAGTGATTATTAAGCATTAAGAGAGTAAAGAAACAGGACATATATTTGTATACAAATATTGTTACTTTGGTGTGTAGATTTAATCAAAGAAAAAATATGCTGAAATTACTTAGTTTTTCTGTCCTTTCTTTGATATAACAGTTTGGGCTTATAATTACGTACTTTAATCATTCAAAATAGGGTGTTTTTAAGCCTATCAGTATTTGAAGGGAATTGGAATTATTTAATATTATTTCCACTGTGTTATACCTGAAATTAATGCAATATTATAACTCAACTATACTTCAATTAAAAAATAATATTACCATATCTATATATCACCTCTTACCTATACTAGTACCAGGACTATAATCTTCACAGAGCTGCCAGAATAACTATTAGGTAGCAAAGAGCTTGATTTTGCTGCCAAACAAAATAATTTGTTCTTTGTGTGAGAAGATATCATTAGCTTTTGCTGATACTTTGCTAGGTATGTATGGAGAAGTAAATAATAGTAACCTTGTAGAAAAGGAAAAATATTTTTTCCTCTACCCTCTAAGGTTCTCCAGTCAAGATCCTATAAATTAGACTGGCAAAAGATAGAGAAAAACAAGCAAGTTTATCAATTGGTGCATCCAAGTATGATTTACAAATTACAAAGGCACCCAGTGATGAGTAAATCAGAGGGCCAGTTAGAACTTGGGTTTGTAGTCTATCTCCAGCTGAACAAAGGAAAAAAGGTTTAAGCTTTTGGACAGGGAAAGCAAGCTAAGGGAAGGAACCTAGAAAAAGTGTGGTAGCAAGGATTGTTTAATAAAGTTATGTTCTGCAAATTTAAATTAGTGTGTTCTCCATTGATAAGAGTTCCTAAGAGTCCTCTTCTTGGTATAGGAGAGGGAGATACATTTACAAATGGAAATGTCCTTTATAAAAGGGAAACTTGTGTTTTTGGATGGTTTCCTACATCCGCCTTTGGCTCAAAAGAATTAATATGGCAAAGAGGCAGATTTGGAGGTAGCATATTCCACTACCCTTCAGTCTGTCTCACAAGCCAAGTTAATAGGGCTTCCATGTTTTCTCAAACCGTGGGAGATTGTGGATCCATGAAGCCATGGAATGAATACAATGTGGGCAAAGAGTTCTGGACTAGGGGTACTCTAGCAATCCTCTCCTCTAAAATCCTGTGATTCTAAACTCCGTGAACAGGGGACGTAAACAAAGACACTCCCATCTTACAGGATAACTTCTGAGAGTAATTCACTGCTAGAGTCCAAACACATGGGACAGAAAGGCATGATGTGTTTAATGAGGGTATTACCAGCTCTTATTTGTGGTTTGCCAAGACGTAAACAAGTGTCTAGTTTAAAAGTTATGTTTAGTATTTAGCAAAATGACTTGTTTAGGATCAAAAAAATAGAAATAGAGTCAAGCAATATCCAAACCAGTCATCCTGTTTGTCTCTAAAACTCCAACTTGCTGAAAGAACTGACAAGTTTTAGGTAGTAGGCAAAGCTGGTATCATGTAACCCTTGATGACATCGCCTACTTTTCTATATCCCAGAGGAATGATCAAAGTGGAGATGGGAGCCTAAAGCCTATTTCCAAAACTCTATCTTGAAGAGTTAGTTCTCTGTAAATCAGAAAATGTAAATTTTGTATTACCATTTTATTGGAGGAGTGGCCTTGGGATTTCTTGGGGGCTTCCTTCTTTTTTATTTCATCTTTGGAGACTCGCGGCCCCAATATTTTCTTTCTTCCTGGCTATATTTTTCTTTCTCTCATCTTTTGTACTAATTTTTATTCTCTGTATCTTGACACAGCCTCATGTTTTCCATAACCTCATCCAAGATGGATTAAAGATTTCTCAGTGTCTTTATGATCAAGTGTTGTATGTGTGTGGCATCTGTGTTCATAAACACTGGATTTTTCCTCTTGGTGAATTTGAGCAAACAAGGTGGTCTTTAAAACTTCTTATTTCACAATCAAGTCTTGAATTTTTCAATTAATCTTGACAGACATAAATCCCATTCCTATCTTAATACTCAATGTGAAAGTATTATATTACTAATAATTTTACACCTGAACATACCGTATTAGTATTGAATCACACAACTGAAGTATGAAATCCTGTTAAAGCTTATTTTCCCTTCATTTCACAAAAGGCAGCATTGACAGCATATTTTGTCAACATTGAACACTGTGGAGAAGGAGTTCTAAATTACATTGTTAACCCATGACACCACCTTGAATAACACGGTGTTCAGAATTCATCTAGATATTCTGAAGAAGTAGTAGAATGCTATGAACAAAATATATTGATGAGTAACTAGTGGCTGAAGTTTCAGGTAACAGCTATAGAAAAGCTTTTCTCCTGCTGTCCATGAAATAGTGATGGAAACCCCCTTTCAAATGCAGACCTCCCAGCCTCATTTTAGCAGTTTGTGAAATTTCCGTTGCATCATTGAAATACACTCTAAATGGGGTTTGCTTTGAAGACCACCCAGAAGTTACAGCTGGTGTAAAATGCCACTTTGCATTCATATGTAGTCCAGAGAGGAGCTAGCCCTATATGGCTTTGAATTTATTCAAAATTACCTTCTTTCCTTCAGGTCAGAATGACAAATAAGAGTTGAGATTCTTCAACTCTGATGAACTCTCCAAATCTGTCTGAAGTTAGGATGACCATATAATTAATCATTCAAGCTGGAACACTCCAAAATCAAAAAGGATGTTACTAATAATTATGCTCCATGTAAACTAAGTCTATCAGAGAAAGGAACAAGGCAAAATGGGCACACACATGAAAGAACTGCAATTCTAGAATCCCTTACCCACATGAGTTGTCACGAATCTATTGGCCATCACCAAGTCATTGGTACTCCACTAATAACATAAACTGCCCAATCTTACTCTGGTTTACAGGTGCTGGTTAATTGCTATTAGTATGTGATTGCAACCTAAGTCAGGTCTTATCTTCCAAGTTATAATTTAGTTAAATAAATATGCCATATAAAAAGCTTTCGTACACCTTAATTTCCTATCTTTTTTGTAGCAGAGCATTTTTGCCCATACTTAAACTCTATAAGAGAAATATCAATAACCTCAGATATGCAGATGACACCACCCTTATGGCAGAAAGTGAAGAGGAACTAAAAAGCCTCTTGATGAAAGTGAACGAGGAGAGTGAAAAAGTTGGCTTAAAGCTCAACATTCAGAAAACGAAGATCATGGCATCCGGTCCCATCACTTCATGGGAAATAGATGGGGAAACTGTGGAAACAGTGTCAGACTTTATTTTTTTGGGCTCCAAAATCACTGATGATGGTGACTGCAGCCATGAAATTAAAAGATGCTTACTCCTTGGAAGAAAAGTTATGACCAACCTAGATAGCATATTCAAAGGCAGAGACATTACTTTTCCAACTAAGGTCCATCTAGTCAAGGCTATGGTTTTTCCAGTGGTCATGTATGGATGTGAGAGTTGGACTGTGAAGAAGGCTGAGTGCTGAAGAATTGATGCTTTTGAAGTGTGTTGTTGGAGAAGACTCTTGAGAGTCCCTTGGACTGTAAGGAGATCCAACCAGTCCATTCTGAAGGAGATCAACCCTGGGATTTCTTTGGAGGGAATGATGCTGAAGCTGAAACTCCAGTACTTTGGACACCTCATGCGAAGAGCTGACTCATTGGAAAAGACTCTGACGCTGGGAGGGATTGGGGGCAGGAGGAGAAGGGGACAACAGAGGACGAGATGGCTGGATGGCATCACTGACTCAATGGACGTGAATCTGAGTGAACTCCAGGAGTTGGTGATGGACAGGGAGGCCTGGCGTGCTGTGATTCATGGGGTCGCAAAGAGTCGGACACAACTGAGCGACTGAACTGAACTGAACTGAAACTCTATAAGATTAATTAAGGTGGAAATGTTTCTCATTTATTTCCCCTTTCTACTTGTATATGGAGTTATAGCCAGGAAATACCATAGATTTTTTTCAGTCTCTTCTCTCTGTGTCCTTTGCTTGCTTCTACACTATATCTTCCAACACTGCATCTATTTTTCTTTTAAAATAAAGGGAGGATTAAATTATTAAATGAATTAGTTTAAAATGTCAACAGAAAAATCCTTTTCCTTCTTTGATTTTGAGCCTTTTCAAACCTCATCATCCAAAATATATTTGCAGACTTCATCTCTACTATCTGAAATGAAATAACTGGACTTGAGTTTCACACTAACATAATGCAATTTTAACATAGAGTTAAAGCCTAATGTTGTTAACATTTTTGTCCCTGTGACAACACGCTGCTCTGTGAAAACCCCAAACATTGTGCTATGGAGATACAGTAGCCAATCATATATTTACTGAGCAACCCACATGGGCAGCTGACTAGATGATACAGGGTATTGTGGTCCAACCAGGGTGAGTAGAACATCACGGGATAGGGTAGCTGGTACAAGATGTCAGGGCATGGTGAAGAAAGATGAAGAAAACCTCTGCGAGTGGGAGGGCCAGGACTCTCAAAGGGAGAACTGTTACAAGTAAGGGGAACCAATCTAATAATATTAACAGATAATGGGAGCCAGGTTCCTCAGTGTTAGGGAAAGAAGTTACAAGAAACGTGAGAAATCTAGAATGAAGCCTATAGTTTGAATTGGAATTAGAGGTATTGGTATAAGCTGATATATACTTACATACCTAGATTTAAAAATAGAGATGAAACCGTGTTAATGAGCATATATATATACGTATAGAATATCTATTTATATTCACACATGCATTCCCTAACTCTTGCCACTGAAGAGTGCCAGGAATAAGCAGCCGCATCCCGGATCAGATCTTGTTTTCTAAACATCTTGGCCCACTAAAGGGAATAAGGACTCCTTGGAGAACTAATTCATGCTGACTACAGTTAGAAAGGGTCCCTCTAATGGTTCGAGGCTAACTTTTGAATCCTTATGGTGCTTTGCACTAATTTAGTGGAAATGAATGGCCTGCTTTATGCCAGAGGTATTTGCATATCCATACCCCTTTTAAGACAAGAACTGTGTCTTCTAGATCTTTCTGAAAGCTTTGTAACTCAGTGTTTCTTGGACATGATAGGGTCTCAACAAATAATAGTAGAAGAAAGGAAGGAAAAAGGAAGGGAGGGAGGGAGGGAGGAAGAAAAGGTGAGTCCTCCAGATTTGTATTTTTTTTAATATGTATTTAACAAAATGTGTTCAACAAAGTCCTCATAAATATCACATTAGAAATAAAGTATTATTGCCAAAAATATGGCACAGCCATTGCATGGGACAAGAGTTTCCAACAAGTAATCGCACTCTGCTGGTAGATATTGAAAACTTATTTGGCTGACCTCCAGTGTCATTTACCGGTAGACAGAGAGATAACCCACAAGGATACCTTGTACACCATTCTAGTCAAGAATTTCCTACCTGCCTCCCTTCTTATTCCTCTGACGAAAGATTTCAAATCTTCATGGAAATAAAAATTAGCACTTCACTGAATCTTTGAGAACTTCTGATAGATAAGGTCTTAGATACATCCATTCCACGGATGCCTCTTTATTTGAAAAAAAACAACTGAGATGAGTAGCACCAGGAATAATCATAAATGACAAAATTCTTCCCTCTGCTTTTATGCTGCTGTTGCTTAATCATGATTTTATTGAATACAATGTCCACCAAGCATTCAGACAAAACTGCGGAATGTCAGATATAATTTTTTCTTACAGAATACTTGCTATATGCACATCCAGTCCTTTTAAGAAATGTTTGTATTTCCAAGTCTAATAAGATGATCTATATTGCTTACACTGCTATAAAAGCATATGTAGAAATTAAAGATTTTAAAATTTAAAAAAAAAATAAATAAAACATTTTAAATCTTAAAAAAAAAAGCATATGTAGAAAATTTTAGACAAAAGTTTAATATTCATCATTTATGGGTTAAGACCAAATAAAAGAAGTTTAGGTAAACCTTGTAATCCTACAATTATATTTCTGACTTTATGCCATATTTGCAGAATAACATTTATCAAAGAGACATAGAATATTATAAACTCCTTATTTTACAAATGGAGAAACTGAGGGCAAGTTTTACCATCACAATAATCATTTAGTACCAAGTGGAAATGAACCCAGTATTTTTCCACTGCATGATATACTTGGTTTCGTATTGATTTTGTATGCGTTATTTTCAAGATTTACATGTGAATCTTCCCATTTTGATGGTAGCTGCACCTCATAGACAAATAGCAAAGAGAAAAGCATCATAACAAAACAAAATTTTATTGATCTTGGATCCACAGCCACTTGAAAATCCTTTGTCAATATAAAAAAAATTCAGACTGACGTGCTTAGTATACAGATTAGATTGTTTTATACACAAAATGCATTTATACACATATGTATTAATTTGATTTGCCTGTTTAACTTAAAACTATGATTATAGCTCCAAGGTTGATATCATATTTGCTCAGGCTGGCAAAATAAAAATTATTTGAAGCTTTCAACTTTTAAATATTTTATGAAATGATCAATATACTTTTTGTGGTAAAATACAAAAGGCAATGACAACTTGACCTACCAGTAAACAATTTTATATTTTACTTTAATTACAACTCATAAATCTTTAATTATGAGTGTAAAAAAGACCCACAAAAATAATTACCAGCACTTTCCCTTTGATATTAATGTATCGTATTGTCCTGTGTAATTTAAAATCAATGTTAACAACTAAGTCATATTTTAGCAATGTAAAACATCTTGGGAAAGAGAATCATCAACTATTATCTGGCTAAAATGCTGCTTCGTTAGGCATTTTGAGATGTAATTGATACTCATCTCTCTGCCTACACACCCTCTCATGTCTTTCTCCATGGAGTGCTTAATAAAATTGTGGAAACAGTCAATTTATGGAGAATTTCCTCTGTATCTACCAAACTATCAAAATTATTTTGCTTAATTAAGACCACAGAAAAGTGAAAGTGAAAGAGAGTGAAAAAGTTGGCTTCAAACTTAACATTCAAAAAACTAAGATCACGACATCCAGTCCCATCCCTTCATGGCAAATAGGTGGGTAAACAGTGGAAACAGTGGCAGATTTTATTTTCTTGGGCTCCAAAATCACTGCAGATGGTGACTGCAGCCATGAAATTTAAAAACGCTTGCTCCTTGGAAGAAAAGCTATGACAAACCTAGACAGCATATTAAAAAGCAGAGACATTACTCTGCCAACAAAGTTTCCTCTGGTCAAAGCTATGGTCTTTCCAGTAGTCAGTCACATATGGATGTGAGAGTTGGACCATAAATAGAGCTGAGCACTGAAGAACTGATGCTTTTGAATATGCATATTGCAGTGCCAGGCCTCCCTGTCCATCGCCAACTCCCAGAGTTTACCCAAACTCGTGTCCATTGAGTCGGTGATGCCATCCAACCATCTCATCCTCTGTCGTCCCCTTCTCCTCCTGCCTTCAATCTTTCCCAGCATCAAGGTCTTTTCCAATGAGTCAGCTCTTCACATCAAAGTAAGCATAAAGCAAATTTGGTAAAATAACATTGAATGTTTATCATAGCACTTATAATCCTCTAGCTATTAGAAAGTACATATCAATATTAAAGTATATACAAAGTAAACTCTTAGTACTGAATAGATGGATAAAATTGTGGATGGTTAGATGGATTATATTTATCAGTCATCTAGAAAATATGTGAGCCATTAACCTTTATCTATTAAATGTTTTCACTATAATTTTGATGTGAATTCAATAATAACTTCTGTACCTCCAACAAATATATTCAAGTCCCAGACTTCTCAATTCAAGCAATAGTAAACTTCCAGTGTAATAAATAATATATAGCATTAGACCTTGATTCTTTGACATATGGTTATTTCCTTCTCCAATGCATGAAAGTGAAAAGTGAAAGTGAAGTCGCTCAGTCGTGTCCAACTCCCAGCAACCCCACTGACTGCAACCTACCAGGCTCCTCTGTCCATGGGATTTGCCAGGCAAGAGTACTGGAGTGGGGTGCCTTTGCCTTCTCCGAATATATATTTAGATGTTAGAATGAGGGCATTCCCAATGGCTCTGGTAAAAGGTTCTAACAAAGGTAGATTTTGAATGTTAATTTTACTCCATTAGTAACATAACAGATGACCCCAAGTGAATTTTTTTTTTTAATTGCTGTTGGCTGATACCATTTTGGAACACTCGTATAATACTGCGAGAAATAGACAAGTCCATTTTATTGATTTGTCATAACAATAATAACTTAGAGTCAAAAAATAATTTTGGCAAATACTGTACCCCAGTTTGTCCTTCTGTTTAGGTCAACATTCAGAAAACTAAGATCATGGCATCTGGCCCCATCACTTCATGGAAAATAGATGGGGAAACAGTGGCTGACTTTATTTTGGGGGATTCCAAAATCACTGATGATGGTGACTGCAGCCATGAAATTAAAAGACGCTTACTCCTTGGAAAGAAAGTTATGACCAACCTAGACAGCATATTAAAAAGCAGAGACATTACTTTGCCAACAAAGGTCCATCTAGTCAAGGCTATGGTTTTTCCAGTAGTCATGTATGGACGTGAGAGTTGGACTATAAAGAAAGCTGAGTGCCAAAGAATTGACGCTTTTGAACTGTGGTGTTGGAGAAGACTCTTGAGAGTCCCTTGGACTGCAAGGAGATCCAATCAGTCCATCCTAAAGGAGATCAGTCCTGCATGTTCATTGGAAGGACTGATGTTGAAGCTGAAACTCCAAAACTTTGGCCACCTGATGTGAAGAGCTGACTCATTTGAAAAGACCCTGATGCTGGGAAAGATTGAAGGCAGGAGGAGAAGGGGACGACAGAGGATGAGATGGTTGGATGGCATCACTGACTCAATGGACATAAGTTTGAGTAAACTCCAGAAGTTGGTGATGGACAGGGAGGCCAGGGCCATGGCCTGGCAGTCCATGGCGTTGAAAAGAGTCGGACATGACTGAGCGACTGAACTGAACTGAATTTATGTCATGAATAATGATAGCTGCTCAACTTCTCTGATTATCTTAGTGTTAGCCTAAACCCCTCTATTTTTTTCAACAATTTTTATTTGACGTCTTTAAAAATTATATTAATATTCATATTGCTTTAGTCAGTAGAATATAAGTATCATCTAATCTTTCTTTTGATTTTGTGTGTTCCAGGCCTTCAGAGTTATGTTTGTCAACATCAGTGATTTTAGAGAGAATGACAGACGTCGAGGATTCAGAAGACAAGTACTGGACATGTGCTGATCAAGACAAGCATCTTGATTTTTGTATTGCAAGTTGGTTTTTAAAATATTACTTCTTAATAGCAGTTTTGTTGATTTGATTCTTTCCCAGAAGATATTTTAAAGCTCCCATTCATTAAGAATTCTGACTAAAGTCTGTGTCTTATTATAGAAAACTCCAAACATGATTAAACTGTCACTATTTTAGTTCCATTTTACTAAAATGATTTTTTAAATAAATTAAAACAAGTATAAGTATTAGGCAGGGTCTATAAAGACTCCTAAATTTAAATAAAATTCATCCATATGTATTTATCAGGCTATAACATAAAAAGCTCTTCTGTGGGGAAAAAAATCATTAATATTGTTAATAATAAACAAGCCAAATTTGTTTAGAGATTACATGTAGTAAAAAATATAATGCACCAAAGTTATATGGCATCTGGACCATGTCTAGCTAGAATTTTCAGTATTCAGGACTTGCGCAATTTCTACCCATGTCAAAATGTGATACATTTGCTTTTTATGTTGCATAAAGAGAAATCCTTGGTTAATGTTTGGAATCAAAGTTCATATACATCTTCCAATATCACTTGGTCCTCTCTGGATCTTGCTCTGCCTTCATCTCTGCCTGTCTCAGCTAGATCTGAAATTGTCTTGAAGTCAATGACTTCTGCATATGAAGGAAGCAGAACTGAACATTTGATCATCGGTATTCACCCTCAAAACAGGAAGAGATTAAAAGAGAAGAGCGGTCACACAACTTTCAGAGAGAAAAGATTTTTAAAATTCCAAAAATGTGTTTAAAAATTTAAAATAAAACAGCCTGGTTCTGTTGAATAGGTTCATTGTTACCATTCTAAGATCATTACTGAAAAAGTATTGAACCAAAAGCACTTTTAATGCCTTTTTATTGCTAATTCATGTTGAATCACCTAAAAGAAAAGCCTCAAAATGATCTCCTTTCCTGCCTGCCCAGGAAATACCTGGGTTGAAGAAAAATCAACCTCATCAATAAACATATGTTTCCATGTGCCAACACAAGGGTGGCAAACTATTAGATTCTCTCAAACCTGTACAAAAACAACAAAGTTAACAACACACTGAGCCTCCTAGCAGTCTGTTTGCCACAGTGGAGTTCTTTCATTGACAAGAAGCTATGATTTGTGCTACCAAAAAATGTCAGCTCCTAATTTAGATGAAGCTGAGATGAATTATACATAGAAGCAGTGTGGTCTATGGTGAATGAGGAATCTCAACAAAATTGAACAAGGCTGACATGCTGAGTGCTTTGAACATATCAGTCATTATCCATCTGCCTCAATTTAAATGTTCAAACAGCATGGATGTGCAGAGAACTAATTATTAATATATGCCCGTAAACGGTTTTGAACTTCTCTTAGGAAAGAAACATCAAACAAGGAGAAAACATTCCTATTTGTCTATGACATTATTTTGCTTTCTTTGGAGCCAAACTATGGTACTCCTCCTCCACTTGTCCTGGCTCCCTGAGTCCCTGTTGCCTCACTGTTCCTGTCTGATTTATTTTCTAAATGGTCATTTCTAATGATTTTCTGGTCATCTCTTACAGGAAGTTTTGTATTCTTCCCCATCTAGAAAACTAACAGGAGTGAGTTGGATGCATGTGTGTTGCCAGAGGTATGCACATTGGTAGCTGCATTGTTATTACACTTATTTCAAGTAGTAAGAAAGCTCCAGTTAAGGAGAGCACAGTTACTTTTCTTTTCAGAAACATAGATTAGACGGGAAAGAATTGGGCTAGTTCCCTGACCCTAACTGCCATTAAAATTATATCCTGATAAATTCCTCAGTATGTGAAATCTTAAACTCTAACAAAGAAATCTAAGCACAGGCTAGGGTGGGGGCCTATGAATAGAAAAAAGAAGTGACATAGAATAATATAAAACCATGAGACAGACAGTGATGGATAGTGTATCCAAGAATACATGTAGCCAAGTATTGCAGACGTCTTAAGTTTGAAGTGAAGGAACCACTGAGCTAGAATAGCAGTTAGGTGAAATCCAAAATTCATAGAGCCAAAGGGAATTGAGGTCACCTGTCAAACGGAATGATACTGAGAGTCATGCCAGGAATTCTAGACTCACATGAACCCCACTGTCTCACACACACATCATCCTGGTAACAGAACAGCAAATACAAGTAAAGAGTAAATGTGGGCTGTTCTACAAAAAGGCATCATCTTCCCTGGGAAAGCAACTGAAATACAGACTTTGGGTAGTTTAAATCTACAGTAACCAAAAGGTCCATCTTACATGTATCATCAAGCAAAATAAATAGGACTTTATATGGTACAACTTTCATATGAAGAAATACAGCTAAGACCTGCGATAATATGACCCCACTACACATGAAATGTGAGCCTACACCTGCATTCTGAACGTGTTTCCCTCAGTAGTCTTTGTGGGAACATTGTATGAGGGAAGAGAAGCCATTAGAATTGACATTATTGAACAGATTCCAGTAGCAAAATCTTTTTAAAAACTAAACCATAACCAGGGACTTAGTCTGAACCACAGAAGAAAAATAAGACAAACAAAATTTTCATAAACCGGAGTCTGCTAGTCTTGGACATTTTGCAAATGGAAAATTCTACATTATGTTAAATTTTAAGTTGCTTATTTAAGGTTGCTATTTTACATCTTGAATTTACACTGCCATCATTTCATAAATATCAAAGCAAATCTGTTTAAGCTTTTTTTTCTTCCCTAATCCTCATACCAAAGCTGAAAGCTGAGTAGGAAAAACCAATCTAGCCTACTATAGGTGAATGAATTTATTCTTACCCGTGTCTCAATATGGAATGTCAGAATTGTGAAGGGGGGTTGGGGGAGAATAGATCTAAAAATAATAGTGAACAATGTGTATCTGTTGATCTGGTCAAGAAGGACCAGCAGCTAATCATTAAGGCTTCCCGTCACCCATAATTGAAGATATTGAAGTAGCCTGGTTTTGAGTACTCTCAGCCATCGCAAAAACCCCTGGAATGCCACAGCTGTCGCTGTTTTGGCACAGGCAGTATTGTTTCTTCTCCTTCCAGGCCCACACATCTCCTTTGCCTCCCTCAGTTATTTTTACAAGCCACCAGCCCTTCCAGCAGCTTTCTCTGCTGTGTCTGGGGTGCAGTCCTTTAGAGATTTCCTTCCTAATTTGTTTATACTTCACTGAGAATAAGCTAAAATCTACTGGATCAGAGAAGAAGTATCCTTTCATCATTATCATTATTGTTAAGATAATACCAAAGAGACTCTAAGGCATGACCTCCATGCATAGCCATACGGCTCACACTGCACACCACACAACTTCATGGGACAACGTTCACACAAACTGTGATGTGAGCGGTGCCTCCAGATGTAAAATGCAGTGGTTCCGTTCTATATGTCCGTAGAAGTGTAGAGAGTTTAAAAATCTCATAAAACTGAGTCTCCCTTCTCAAACATCCTCCTACTATATTTTTCTCAGTGAGGTGCATAAATCACTCTTGCAGTTCATTTTACTTTATTTTTACTTTCCAGCCTTACCCCATGACATGTGGGATCTAAGTTCCCTGATTAGGGATTGATTGAACCTGCACCCCCTGCATTGGAAGGCAGAGTCTTAACCCCTGGACCCACCAGGGAAGTCCTTCAATCACTGTTTATTTTCAAGTTGAACAGAATACAATTTCCGTATTCTTTTATGATATCAATAACCTCAGATATGCAGATGACACCACCCTTAGGCAGAAAGCAAAGAGAAAACTAAAGCGCCTCTTGATGAAAGTGAAAGAGGAGAGTGAAAAAGGTGGCTTAAAACTCATTCAAAAAACTAAGATCATGGCATCTTGGTCCCATCACTTCATGGCAAACAGACAGAAAAACAATGGAAACAGTGACAGATTTTATTTTCTTGGGTTCCAAAATCACTGCAGATGGTGACTGCAGCCATGAGAGTAAAATACGCTTGCTCCTTAGAAGAAAAGCTATTACAAACCTAGACAGCATATTAAAAAGCAGAGACATTCCTTTGCCAACAAAGGTCCATCTTGTCAAAGCTATGGTTTTTCCAGTAGTCATGTATGGATGTGAGCTGGACTATAAAGAAAGCTGAGCACTGAAGAATCGATGCTTTTGAACTGTGGTGTTGCAGAAGATTGAGAGTCCCTTGGACTGCAAGGAGATCAAACCAGTCTGTCCTAAAGATCAGTCTTGAATATTCATTGGAAGGACTGATGCTAAAGCTGAAGCTCCAATACTTTGGCTACCTGATGCAAAGAGCTGACTCATTGGAAAAGACCCTGATTCTGGAAAAAATTGAAGGCAGGAGGAGAAGGGGATGACAGAGGATGAATGGTTGGATTGCATCACCAACTTGATGGACATGAGTTAGAGCAAGTTCCATGAGCTGATGATTGACAGTGAAGCCTGGCATGCTATAGTCCACGGGGTCACAGAGCTGGACACGACTGAGTGAACTGAACTGAACTGAACTGAACTGATATTATTAAAAGAACTAAAAAGGGAGAAAATCTTAAGTATCTACTTTTTCTTACCAAGGATAACATTTCAAAAAGAAGAAAAGATGTTTAGTTTGTTTGGTTTTTCAGCTAGTATATTTACTAGAGCTCAGCAAGAATCTTCTTTACTTTTAGCATGCTAATGTACCAATTGCACTTTCTGAAAGGAACATTTTAATTCTGTGAATAGTCTTCACATGTTATTATGTAAAGTGTCCATTTTAATTCAAGTTAAATCATCTCAGAGTTAAATGGTTCTATTCACACCTACTAATCTTAAAGGTCAAGAAAATGATTGAATTTTTATTGGATTTAGTTTGCAATCAAACTAAATGTGGGTCAGCTATTAACAGGTGCCATTATAAATCTAAAAATTACTATCTTAATGAACATTCCTTAATGTTTTCAAGGAAGTGAAGGATCCTGGGAGTGATACATCTCCTTTTCCGGTTCCCTCAGGCAGTACTGAGAAAAAGGAAGTCATATATGTCTCTCACTGATAACCTCCAATCTGAAGGATATTTTCTACTGAGGAGGAAACCATGACAAGGCGAAGGACAAAGAATGTCTTCGTAGACTTGAAACCCCTTCCCTCACAGCAAAGAGATTATAACCCACCAGAAGTCAAAAGAACTCCCTAAATTATCCGGTTTTCTCTCATTAAAAAAAGCAAGAGAGACCCATGTAGTGACTTCCCTCCCAAATTTGTATCCCACTGCAAATGCTTAGCAATGTTGAATAAAAAAGGGGAAAAACAAAGACACTGAGATTTTAATAATCTAAAATGAAAACAAATTAGAAAACCCTATGTGAAGGTCATCTGCGGTGTGACAATTAGAGAGCACCAGAGTTTCTTGGAAGAATTCCTAAATTTTGACCTCTACGTTTACCCCCACGGACAAAGGAAGAAAGGCAGAGAGACAAGAGGAAAGATAGAGGTGTGTGGGGGCTGCCAGAAATGAAGACTCAGCAGAGCAGAATCTAGAACCCCAGGACATCCTCCAAGAAGCGGTGGGTGTCGTCTGACGCCACCCATCTGCACAGGGTGTGTTGGTGGGTCCTTCAGATGCATCCAAGGCCTAGTACACTCCCCTAATTGAGGCGCTTCTTCCAGCTTCTCTTGACACACACTCAGTCCCTTTGGGCTCCTGAGAAAACTCAAGCCTATCCATCTCTTTCATGCGCTCACTTGACCCACAGAAGATTCTTAAGTGTTTGACTCCCACAAAATTGCAGAGTACGGCTTGACCAACTGCTGGCTCCCCAGTCCTTGCCTCACTAGCAAAGGAAACAGACCAGTCTGATTCATGCTTTCAGAATTTTCCAGAAAAGCATGAGCACAAGACTCCTCCTTTTTCATACAGCTGTCATGTTCTAGATAATTCTTTTGAGTCCCCCTCACTTGACTTATGAAGAAGGTGATAGCAACCCACTCCAACATTCTTGCCTGGAGAATTCCATAGACAGAGGAGCCTGGCGGGCTACAGTCCCTGGGATCACAAAGAGTCGGACACCACTAAGCAACTGAGAACGCACTTGACTTAAGACACAAGAAATGAACTACTCTCCCGTACTCTCGCCTTCCTCTTCTTTCTCACGAGAAGAAAAATGCTATAGTATTCTCTACTCCTAAAAAATTTCAAGTAACTTACTTGGTTAATCTCTTGCCTCCTCTTATATGGATTAAAGTTGTGTGGTGGTCACAGATCTATATGCCAGCTGCTTGGTGTATGCCTCAAAGATGTATCTAGCACATCTATTTAGATGATAAACCACTTATTACCCATTGGCCTCAACTTTAAGGTTTAGTCCATGTTCTGAACGATACAGATCACTCCTATTTGCTTTATCTTATACAATATTTGAAAATCTTTGCTTAAAATATTTGTTTGTGGCTACATATTTTGTGTTGGTCTAAC
The DNA here is from genome assembly GCF_001704415.2 of Capra hircus. Lineage (NCBI taxonomy): Eukaryota > Metazoa > Chordata > Mammalia > Artiodactyla > Bovidae > Capra > Capra hircus. The sequence continues at coordinate 12,659,338 of NC_030814.1, read as the reverse complement.
TCACACTGGCTAAACTAGAATGCCTGGTTTTTCTTCAAAGATTGAGAGAAATACCTACCTATACTTTATTCTCACAGAGGGACCATGATTTGAGCCTTTTGGTTTAATGGTTCAATGAAATGTCAAACAAGAAGTTCTCTTTATTTATTAATTAAAACAACTAATTCTTGCTAACTTCAGTTATAATGTGATATAAATTATATCTTCTGTCATAATCACACATTTTAAAATACCAAAGGAGGTAAAATATGGTGAAGTCTATGAGATGACACCACCCTTATGGCAGAAAGTGAAGAAATAAAGAGCCTCTTGATAAAAGTGAAAAAGGAAAGTGAAAAAGTTGGCTTAAAGCTCAACATTCAGAAAACAAAGATCATGGCATCCAGTCCCATCACTCCATGGGAAATAGATGGGGAAACAATGGAAACAGTGGCTGACTTTATTTTGGGGGGCTCCAAAATCACTGCAGATGGTGATCACAGCCATCAAATTAAAAGACGCTTACTCCTTGGAAGGAAAATTATGACCAACCTAGACAGCATATTCAAAAGCAGAGACATCACTTTGTCAACAAAGGTCCATCTAGTCAAGGCTATGGTTTTTCCAGTAATCATGTACGGATGTGAGAGTTGGACTACAAAGAAAGCTGAATGCCGAAGAATTGATGCTTTTGAACTGTGGTGTTGGAGAAGACTCTTGAGAGTCCCTTGGACTGCAAAGAGATCCAACCAGTCCACCCAAAAGGGAATTAGTCCTTAATATTCATTGGAAGGACTGATGTTGAACCTGAAACTCCAATACTTTGGCGACCTGATGTGAAGAACGGACTCATTGGAAAAAACCTTGATGCTGGGAAAGATTGAAGGCAGGAGGAAAAGGGGACAACAGAGGATGAGATGGTTGGATGGCATCACTGACTCAGTGAACATGAGTTTGAGTAAACTCCGGGAGTTGGTGATGGACAGGGAGGCCTGGTGTGCTGCAGTCCATGGGGTCGCAAAGAGTCAGACCCAACTAAGCAACTGAACTGAATTGAACTGAACTTTTAGCCAGGCACTCATGTCATCTCTAGACCTCACTTTGTTATTTGTGTGGCAGATATGCCAGGAGCCTTTCATATGCCAGCTTTCCTCTTCTTTCTAGGTACACAGCTAGACTACATGTCCCAGCCTCCCTTGCAATTCAAGGTGGCCACGTGGATGAACTGCTGTCGCTGGAATGTGTGCAGGAGTGACGTGTGCCTTGGAGGACTAGCTCATGAAAACTCCCCAGATCCGTCCATCTATGTTCTTTCTTCTCCTGTCTGGATAGGAAGGAGATGACCCTTGGGGAGACGATGACAGCCCTGCTTAATGAACACAAACCTGTGCACCTTCTCAGAATGTGTTACTGTCTCGTTCTTTCCAAAGCTACCTATCACTGCCTGGGCCATTCTGCAACTGCCTTTGCTGATACAGTTGATGGGTTCTCCAAGCTGGATGGAGACCCAGAAGAATCCCCAGGCTTCCCACATGACCCTCGTGGCCTACTCGTGCTGCCTATTATGATCCGCCGCACTTTTGCGCAATATGCCCCGCTATATCTTCAGTGACTGGCTCCCTGAGAGGTCCTGCCCAGCTGACCATACAGACCAAAAGGGTGAGCCCTGTAGCGTGAAACTTGACTGTGAGAAGCATGAAACAGAAAGACCAACCTTGGTGGGTTAAGTGGCTCCTCACCTAGAGAAGCCCTGTCTGCTGGGCCCCTGTTCTTCTAGCACGTCTTAGGAAATGTCCACAGGGGGATTTTCTGCTTCTCTTCACCCCTTTTCCTTCTCCTGGACCCAGCTGCCTTATGCCTTTTCTCCTTACCCATGGTATTCAACCTTCTTTACTCTTTTTTTTTCCTGGTTTTAGACTCCCACCTTCTCCTATGGACCACTTTTACTCCAGAGTTGAGGATACTCCAATCCATGTACATTTCAGGGAGAGAATTTTCATCATAGAGGCAAGTGTATTGTGACATAGTATGTCTGATTATCTCTTTCCCTTTGTTTGAAGAGTCAATCTGGTTAGCAGTAAAATGATGGAGAATGTGTTTATCTTACTCAGACTATTTGAAGTAGGAAGAATGTGATGACAACTCTGGGTCAATAGCTCTAAAAATATGACCTTTAAATGAACAAAAAATTCCACTGTTGTGAGAAGGGAATGAATTTAGTCAAAAGAACAGGGATATAGAGAACTGTGCTACACACCTGATTCTGCAAAAGAATCAAGACAGAACATTCTAAGAAAAAAGGCTGAACATTCTAAAAAGGACCCCAGGCAGGTTTGAATCTTTATGTTACACCTTCTGCTTCTTTTCTAGGCCCTCTTTATGCCATGTTTTCTTTGGTTTTGAGCCAAGATTTAGCAACTGTCTCCCCTTACTAACCATATCATTTTTGGCAAATAATTAAATTTTTTAGTTTTAACATTTCACCATAAAAATATGAATAGTATTTACTTCCATGGGTTTTAGGAGGATCAAAAAAGGTAATATACTTAAAATATTCCAGCATATGATCTATCACATAAGCACTCAGTAATATGCTATGTCCCTCCCTTTCCTTGCTCTTCATTTCGTCTTCCTTTCGATAACTGGAACTATGGGGCAAAGAAAAAAAAAAAAAGAAAAGAAACTATGAATCAATGCTGAGCATGACCAAGAAAGGTAGGTCATATCCGATCAGAGTAAGGAAGTTAGACTGCTCTTGCCACGTGTATGTGAGAGTCCTAAAGCAGGAGAAGTGCCTACTGTGTGAGCAAATGGACTGCTTACAATATCAACTGCATTGGTGACTCTGGTACTTGTTAGGATATCAAATCCTGCCTCCGTGAGTTTACCCTCTTTCCCGGTCACAAAGGGAAGGATAGAATCTGATCAGGAAGTTTCTCTCTTCCTTTAAATCATTGTATATTTCTGTACTTATCTTTCAAAGACAAAGCAGACTGCATTAAGAGGTCAGACAAGTAGAAAATAAACTGTACTGCAAAATGTTTTCTCTCTTTTGACAACTGAGTGGAGATTGAAATAAAGCAGAGGGTAGACAATTTAGCCAAATGATGAGCATGATTAATGTTCTAAGCAATTACTAACCAAGCCAAAGCATGTATTTTACTATTTGTTAACAGCCCCTAGGGCTTTTGGTCCAGTTGGTTTTAACAAGCTCCAACCAGAATCCTTAAAATCACACAAAAAGCTACTTCCTGGACTAGAAACAAAAGAGCTAGGTAAATAATAAGGTAAAGGAGTTTATGATTTGTAAATTTCATATCAATTTCTGTCTCTGATTAAGCTCAATTCTCATAGACATGTCACATAGTCTCTCTGTACATTTATTTCTATCTCCATCTATAAAATGGGGTCATCAAAGGAGCCTCCAAAGGTTCTGCACTATATGATCCTGTCTCTCATCAGGCCAAAAGTCCTAAATCAATTAGTATCTAATCTGTTTCTGTAATTAATGCCCTTCATTTTCTCTCACACTCTAGTATCTAATAATCCAAATAGTGGTAAACAAGTAAATATATATGCTTATATATACAAGCATATATATATATGCTTTTCAATCCAGGTATTGTGTCCACTTTAATTAATATCAATAAACACTTAATGCTTCCATTTCTTACCATGAGCAGACAAGAATATCAGATGCTACATTTAGTTTATTTTGGTCAAGCACGGTGCCAGAGAGGCCACATTTGTAAAATCAAGCTCCCGTATCATTCAGTTAATACAGATCTATTATCTAGTCACACAGTGCTTTCTTAATCCTAGAACCACACAATTAAACACATACACTCCTTGGAGAAAAAGAAGAACAAGCAAGAGATTATAGGTCCATTAGACAAAACCCTCAGGGTGAGCTACGGCCTCCAAGGGAAAGGCATAAGCAGTCTACCCACTCTCTCTTCCACCTGATAGAGAAATTCTGACCCTAAGTCAGGTGTCTACAATTCTGAGCTTTTTAAAACTTTAGTCAAATTAAAAGCAGTCCATACGGCAGGATTTAGGAGTTTCACTTCTAACCCTTAAAAAACAATCACTATTCAATTGTCTTGTGCTCAGCAGTCTTACTTGTTCTTATGCTGACACCTTTCATGTACAGAAGGTGACTCCCTTCCTTCCAGCTTACCCTAATGAATACCTCCTATAAATACTGTTTCTTTAAAAAAATCAAAGGTTCCCTATTGCTGTAAATAACTTTTATATTTAGTGAACCTTGGCTGCTCAGGAATAATAAAAGGGAAGGAAAGATAGAGACACCAGAACAGCTAACAGATTATGGTTGCCAAACTTTAAAAAATACAATTCTTTCTCAGAAATAAGGTACCTAATACTACATTTTTTTTAATCACTAATGTGTTTAAATTGCTTTTTATGAGAATGTTATGATTTTGATCCCATCAATGTAATCTGAATTGTTGAGTTTGAAGCTGAGAGTGTGAAGGGAGAATCTTTAGTAACTGCAAATTTTTATATACTCTGTTAGTAATTACTGTAGTTTCATAAATGCTTTTATGTACTCAAATTTCAAAAGCAATTGGGACTTTTGGGAATGCAGAGTAAAACTGATTTTAATGTGTCAAATTACTCTAAATTTTTCTACAATTTTTTGTGCAGTTAGAAAAGAACACATAAGGCAATAAACTTATGAGCTTTAACTTTTTAGGAACTTATTCCATCAATTTTCTGGGGTAGATGCACCTTTTGCACAAAAGCACAGCCTCTACAAGAGTTGCTAGACAAGTCATATTTTCTCTGACTATGTAGAGGAATGAAAGTATATAATTAAAGCTCATGTTCTATTTTTTTCTTTTTACTTGGAATATTAAAAGTAGAATTGAAGATTCTACCTGTGGCTGCCAAGTCCTAAGCATGTGCTGACACCTATCAAAATAAATATGCAGTCAATCATTATTATTTATAGAGTCTGTGTTTGTGAATTTACCTGCTTGCTAAAAGTTATTCATAACCCTAAAATCAATACCCGCTGAGCTCTTGAGGGCTGTTCACAGACACCTGCGGAGAAGCAAAAAGACTGAGTCATCCAATGGCCACATCCCAGCTGAGGCTGGACAAGGCAACATTCTGCCTTCCCGTTTCAGTACTATAAACAAGTGTCCATTTTGTGGTCTATGCAGTGCCACATTTTTCACATTTTTGTGCTTTTTCTTGGTCATTTCACTATGTGAAATATCCTTGAGCAAAATAATAAAGCTCTGTCTAGTGTTGCTGAGCACAAAAAGGCTTAATATCTCTTAAAGAGAAAATGCATATATTAGATAAGTGTCTTTTAGGCCACGTTATAGCACTGGTGGCTAAGAGTGCAATGTTAATGAGTCAATAATGCATATTAAATAAGGTGTCTTTAAACAGAAACTCCAATAAAAGATTATGTATCAGTCAGTCAGGTCAATGTTGTAACCAGAGCCTCATAACCTTGTTTTCTGCTATTTCAGTATCCATATTAATTCAGGGTTTGTAGCAACTCTAGAGAACAGTTGTGGCTGTTATTGTTGTTTAGTCACTAAGTCAAGTCAGACTCTTTGTGACCCCACAAACTGTAGCTCACCAGGCTCCTCTGTCCATGGGATTTCCCAGGCAAGAACACTGGAGTGGGTAGCCATTTCCTTCTCCAGGGAATCTTGCCAACCCAGAGACTGAACCCATATCTCCTGCATTGCAGGCAGATTCTTTACCACTGAGACAATGGGGAAGCCACTGCAAAAAACCAGAATCTTCTGTAAATACTTGTGGTCAGAATTTGTCTACAGATGATCAGGTGATGGGAACACCATCAAGGTGCACTTCATGTGATTGCATAGCTGCCTTCAGCTGATCTGTTACTACCTCCTACTCAGTCCAGAGCTTTGATCACCTTACCTTCCACCCCTACCTCGTTTCTATAACATTTTAACTTGAGATCTCCTAGTTAATATAACAGGCTCAAATCCCAATAGACATCTGAAATCCCTCTTGGGATTGATACAAATACTCAAGGATTATATGGTTTCTTCTCACCTCGGATTCATTCTACTGGTTCTGAGGATGTCATTCAGTCTATGGACTGCCTCACTCTAAATTTTAAATACATATAAATTTCATATAAGCCAGGGACAAGTTGAGTGTTATCACCTGAAGTGTGGAGCCTCTGGAAACAGGACAAAAATCATAATTCAGGTAATCAACCCACATTAGAGTGAATATTGTGCATTCTTACTCTTACGATACCTTACAGCCGCACTATCACTGAAAACTTCCGCTCCCTTCTGACAACAGTCAGTTCTCTGCACCTACGACTATGCTTCTGTTGTGTTAGGTTTGTTCCTTTGGTTTTGTTTTTTAGATTTTGTATATAAATGAAATTATGTAGTATTTGTCTTTGTCTGACATTTCATTTCATATAATACTCTTTAGGCCCACCTATATTGTTACAAATGGCAAAAAGTTTCATCCTTTCTTATGGCTGAGTGATATTCTATTGTAGATATATATACCACGTCTTTATCCATTCATCCTTTGATGGACTTATGTTGCTTCCATATCTTGGCTGTAAAATATGCTGTGATGAACATGTGTGTGTATTAGTTGCTCATTCATGTCTGACTCTTTGCAACCCCATGGACTATAGCCCACCAGGCTCCTCTGTCCATGGAATTCGTCAGGCAAGAATACTGGAGTGGATTGCTATTCCTTTCTCCAGGGGATCTTCCCAACCTAGGGATCAAACCCGGTTCTACTGCATTGCAGGCAGACTCTTTACCTTTATAGGAGTACATATATATTTTTTTAAATTGGTGTTCTTGTTTTCTTCAGAAACATACCCAGAAGTGGACTTGCTGGAATGTATAGTGATATACATTATAGATATAGATAGGTAAAGATATATAGCTATCCATCTGGCCTAATGTGTTTCAAAACCAGTGTTTTCTTAGTGATTTTTCTTTCTGGATGATCTGTCCATTGATGTAAGGGGTATAAGTCTCCTACTATTATTGTGTTACTGCCACTTTCTCCCCTTACGTTTGTTCGTATATGCTTTATGTATTTAGGTGCTCCTATGTTGGGTGTACATATATTTACAATTGTTATATCTTCCTGTTCTACTGATTCCTTTACCATTATGTAATGCTCTTCTCTGTCTCTTGTTACAGTCTTTAACAATACAGTTTTTAAAATCTATTTTATCTGATAGAGGTACTCTATCCCAGCTTTCTTTGAGTTTCTATTTGCATTTTTTCCATCCCCTCATTTTTAATCTATGCACTATGCACTTATTTATCTACCTTTAATAAGATCTGAAGTGAGCCTCAGAAACAGTGCATAAATGGGCCTTGTTTTTTATCCATTCAGCCCCTCTGTCTTTTGATTGAAGTATTTATTCCATTTACATTTAAAGCAATTACTGACTGATATGTGTGCTGTGTGCTCAATTGCTCAGTTGTGTCCAATTCTTTGTGACCCCAAGAACTGTAGCCCACTTCTGTCCCTGGAATTTTCCAGGTAGGAATATTGAAATGAGTTGCCATTTCCTACCCCAGGGGATCTAATTTTCCAGGCAAGAACACTGGAACGAGTTGCCATTTCCTACCCCAGGGGATCTTCCTGACATAGGCATTGAACTCTCGTCTCTCTGTCTCCTGCGTTGGTAGGTGGGTTCTTTACCACTATCCCACATGGACTTCATTGGTACATACTTATCATTTTGCTGATTGTTTTCTGGCTGTTTTTGTAATTTTCTCTTTTCTTTTCTTCCTTTCTTTTTTCTCTCTTTCCTTGTGATTTGATGACTATATTTAGTGTTAGGTTTAGATTCTTTTTTCTTTTGTTTGTGTATCTATTATAGATTTTGGGTTTGTGATTTCCCAAGGAGTTGTATTTCCCTTGTTGCTTTTCAGATTCCTTCTTTATCTTTCATTTTTTTCATTTTAATTACAATGTGTCTTAGTATGGATCTCTTTAGGCTTATCAGGTATAGGACTCTCTGTTCTTCCTGGACCTGGATGATTGTTTCCTTTCCCCAGTGAGAGAAGTTTTCGGCTACTCAGTTCAGTTCAGTCGCTCAGTTATGTCCAACTCTTTGAGACCCCATAGACGGCAGCATGCCAGGCTTCCCTGTCCGTTACCAACTCTCAGAGCTTATTCAAACTCATGTCCATTGAGTCAGTGATTCCATCCAACCAACTCATCCTCTGTCATCCCCCTCTCCTCCCGCCTTTAATCTTTCCCAGAATCAGGGTCTTTTCAAATGAGTCAGCTTTTCACATCAGGTTACCAAAGTATTGGAGCTTCAACTTCAACATCAGTCCTTCCAATGAATATTCAGGACTTATTTCCTTTAGGATGCACTGGTTGGATCTTCTTGCAGTCCAAGGGACTCTCAAGAGTCTTCTCCAACACCACAGTTCAAAATCATCAATTCTCTGGCACTTAGCTTTCTTTAGAGTCCAACTTTCACATCCATACATGGCTACTGGAAAACCATAGCCTTGACTAGAGAGAGCTTTGTTGGCAAAGCAGTGTCTCTGCTTTTTAATATGTTTTCTAGGTTGGTCTTAGCTTTTCTTCCAAGGAGCAAGTGTCTTTTAATTTCATGCCTGCAGTCACCATCAGCAATGATTTTGGAGCCTGAGAAAACACAGTCTGTCACTGTTTCCATTGTTTCCCCATGTATTTGCCATGAAGTGATGGGACCGAATGCCATGATCTTAGTTTTCTGAATGTTGAGCTTTAAGCCAACTTTTCCGTCTCCTCTTTCACTTTCATCAAGAGGCTCTTTAGTTTTTATCCACTTTCTGCAGTAAGGGTGGTATTATCTGCATATCTGAGGTTATTGATATTTCTCCTGATAATCTTGATTCCAGCTTGTGTTTCATTCAGCCTGGTGTTTCACACGATGTACTCTGCACAGAAGCTAAATAAGCAGGGTGACAATATGCAGCCTTGACGTACACCTTTCCCGATTTGGAACCAGTCTGTTGTTCCATGTCCAGTTCTAACTGTTGCTTTTTTACCTGCATATAGATTTCTCAGGAGGTAGGTCAGGTGGTCTGGTATTCCCATCTCTTGAAGAATTTCCCACAGTTTGTTGTGGTCAACACAGTCAAAGACTTTGGTAAAGTCAATAAAGCAAAAGCAGACATACTTTTTTTGGAACTCTCTTGCTTTTTCACTGATCCAGCAGATGTTGGCAATTTGATCTCTGGCTCCTCTGCCTTTTCTATAACCAGATTGAACATCTGGAAGTTCACAGTTCATGTACTGTTGAAGTCTGGCTTGGAGAATTTTGAGCATTACTTTACTAGTGTGTGAGATGAGTGCAATTGTGCTGTAGTTTGAAATTCTTTGGCATTGCCTTTCTTTGGGATTGGAATGAAAACTGACCTTTTCCAGTCCTGTGGCCACTGCTGAGTTTTCCAAATTTGCTGGCGTATTGAGTGCAAGACTTTAACAGCATTATGTTTTAGGATTTGAAATAGCTCAACTGGAATTCCATTACCTCCACTAGCATTGTTCATAGTGATGCTTCCTAAGGCCCACTTGACTTCATATTCCAAAATGTCTGGCTCTAGGTGAGCGATCACACCATCGTGGTTATCTGAGTTATGAAGATCTTTTTGTACAGTTCTGTGTATTCTTGCCACCTCTTCTTAATATTTTCTGCTTCTGTTAGGTCCATACCATTTCTGTCCTTTATTGAGCCCATCTTTGCATGAAATGTTCCCTTGGTATCTCTAATTTTCTTGAAGAGATCTCTAGTCTTTCCCATTCTATTGTTTGCCTCTATTTCTTTGCATTGATCACTGAGGAAGGCTTTCTTATCTCTTCTTGCTATTCTTTGGAACTCTGCATTCAGATGGGTTTATCATTCCTTTTCTCCTTTGCCTTTAGCTTCTATTCTTTTCTCAGCTATTTGTAAGGTCTCCTCAGACAATCATTTTGCCTTTTTGTGTCTCTTTCTCTTGGGGATGGTCTTGATCCTTGTCTCTTGTACAGTGCCATGAACCTTGGCCCATAGTTCTTCAGGCATTCTGTCTATCAGATCTAATCCCTTGAATCTATTTGTCACTTCCACTGTGTAATCATAAGGGATTTGATTTAAGTCATACCTGAATGGTCTGTGGTTTTCCCCACTTTCTTCAATTCAAGTCTGAATTTTGCAGCAAAGCCTTCATGACCTGAGCCCACCCCTCTGTTATGGCAGGCCAGCTGCTGTGGGTGCACTGGTATGCATCTCTAGCCCCAGCCCAGCTGGTGGACAGTCCTGCATTGTATGGAGGCTGCCAGGCCTCTGGTGGGTGGGTCTAGGTCCTGGCACAGCTGGCACTGGGACCCAGAGTGTCCCCTGTTGGTGGGGAGCAAGTTCTGGGGCAGCTTCTACTGCAGAGCCAGGGCCAGGGGAAGCGGCCTTAGGACTGCTGCTGAGTGGCTCATAGACAAGCCTCCAGTGCTCATGGACTAGGATGGTGCCAAAATGGGGCTCACCAGCACCAGCGTCTTCATGGTAGAATGAGTGCCCTGAAGTGACTCCACCTGGGTCTCTGTCCCTAGAGGAGTCCCCATTACCTCCTGCCTTTTGGGGGGCTTCCCTGGTGGCTCAGCAGTAAAGAATCCACCTGCCAACACAGGAGACACTCATTCAATTCCTGGGTTTGGAAGATCTCCTGAAGGAGAAAGTGGCAACCCATGCCAGTATTCTTGCCTGGAAAATCCCATGGACAGAGGAAGCTAGTGGGCTACAGCCCATGGGGGTCACAAAGAGTTGGATGTGACTTAGCCACTAAACAACAACACAACCAAGATCAGCAGGTGGATTCGATCTAATTTGAAATGACTGCTTCTGCCCTAGGTCTTGGAATATGTGAGATTCTGCATCTGCCCTTTAAGAGCAGGGCACATGCTCTCTGTTTCCTATAACTGCCCAGCTCTCCTGTATGCAAGCACCACTGGTCGTTCTCAGGGCTCATCTTCCTGAGGCAGAAGCACCAGGCCTAGGGAGCACAATGGACCCCTCACTCCTAGGGGAGGACCTCTGCCATGGTGATTAACCTCCTATTTGTGGATTGCCTGCCTGGATCTTCCCTCGTGGTTCAGATGGTAAAGAATCTGCCTTCAGTACAGGAGACCTGCATTCAATCCCTGGATCTAGAAGATCCCCCGGAGAAGGGAATAGCTGCCCACTCCAGTATTCTTGCCTGGAGAATTCTATGAACAGAGGAGCCTGGTGGGCTACAGTCCGTTAGGTCACAAAGGAGTCAGACACGACTGAGTGACTAACACTTTACCTAGGCCATATTGTGCCCCTCCGACCCATCTCATTATGGTTCCTTCTTTATATCTTTTGTCATAGAAAATCCTTTCTGTTCATCTTTAGGTCAGTCTCATCAACAGTTACTCTATAAATAATTATTTTGGTATGCCCATGTAAAGAATTGACCACAGGATCTTCCTACTGCATCTTGGCCATATCCTATTATCTTAACCCCCAAGTTATGATGTTTCCTTTTCAAAAATACCATTCCTTCCTGCCTTTGATATCCCACCTCACATGTAAATACTCAATAACTCCATCTTCCTGACCTTAATTCTAAAAATCAGGAGTCCTGCTTCACTCAAATATGATTGCATCTACCTGCTTCAGGAGAAAATGGAAAAGAAAACTAAATGTATTTTTTGGTAAACACAAAATGGAGAAGGAAAAGAAGATATAGAAGCATTGCTGTATATAGTAGACAAGATAGAAATGCTTGTCTTGACTTCAGAGTCAAATGTTGCAATGAGGTCATGCTTTATAAACCATCTACCCCAAACCATAGCAATAATAGGTGAACTATTAAGATAGACCCAAAAAGACATACTCAGATTTGTAGAAAAGATAATATCCAGGCTACCCAAAGGCCAATAGCTTCCCTGGTGGTTCAGAGGGTAAAGCGTCTGCCTGCAATGCGGGAAACCTAGGTTCGATCCCTGGGTGAGGAAGTTCCCCTGGAGAAGGAGATGGCAACCCACTCCAGTATTCTTGCCTGGAGAATCCCAAGGACTGAGGAGCCTGGTGGGCTACAGTTAACGGGGTCACAAAGAGTTGGACACGATTGAGCGACTTCACTCACCCAAAGGGTAGATGGGAGTTTCCACCCAGGGCAAAAGAGAGGAACAGCCATTGGGAATTTGATTCTTATGGAGGAAGAGGAAAGTACTTTGTGCAAGAGGGGGATAGTTGTGTCACTGCTTGAAATCAGGGCCTGACGTGAGTTCTCTCACCTGTGAAAGGAACATGGCAGATCTCTTGGCAGGGGCTGTAGCTTATTAGTAGCTATGAGCTCAAGGAAAAGCATAACCTTGCTACTAGAAGCTCAGCTAAACTGCTTACTAGGTCTTCCACATTCCCATATATTATTGAAGTATGATTATAAATCCTAGTTTTCTACTGAGGGCCAGAAAGCTAAGTGGAGTCCTCCATAAAACAGGGAGCTCCCGAGCAGTCCAGCTGTTAGGCCTCAGAGCTTTCACTGCCATGGTGTGGGTTCAATCCCTGGTCGGGGAACTAAGATTCCACAAGCCTTTTGGTGTGGCCAAAACACAAAAACATAACGTGGCAAAAGTACAGGGGATAGAGAAAGCAAAAACAAATGTACTCAAAATAAGCCTTCAAATTCTAAAACAAAAAAAATTTTTTTAATTAGAAGAGGAAAAGAAGCAATGGAGAATATAAATAATACTTGAAGTGGAACTTATTTCATACAACATAAAAATGAGTTTGAAATAGAATTTGGAGAATTTCAAAGAGAAATAAGGGTACAATGTCCACACAGAAATAACAAGACACCGTGACGCCAAATGAGGCACAAAGGATAAAAGATTAAGTTCATATTAAGAGGAGTTAATCAGGGTTCCCCTCATGATGTAGGTGTATACTCTTTTACCACGTCTGACTCCCTGCATACAACAACCATAAACTCCCAACAAAATACCAAAAGCAACAACCTGAAGGCATCAGAGAGTAAACCACAGCAAGGGTTGAGGTTCTCATTTTTTTACAGCTTTTGGCCTAAGGGCAACTGGAAGCTAACATTGCACAAGGTGGCTAAAATTTCAGTAGAAAAACCACAGTCTTTCTTGCCTCAAGAATCAGAGGGCAGAGTTCAGAGTAACCACAAACACTGGAAAGTGGGAAAGAGGGGAATTCTAGAACAAAAAAAGAAAACAGAGAAGGAAAGTCCCAGATTCTGTGTTTAGACTCTGCACAAATCTCTGGTTAATCCCTGAACGATGCATGTGTTGGACAGACTCCACTAAAGAAAAAAGAACCGGGTCTAAGATTTGAACAGTTTCCCAGGAGTCAGAGTTTGCAATTTGAGTGCAAGAAGATACAGAAATCAACACTCTTTGGAGGAATATAACAGACTTTGCACAACATAACATTTCATAATATCTAGGGTAAAGTCCAAAATTACTCAATGGAAAATATGATCCGTTTTCAAGAGAAAAATTTAATAAACAGAGACAAATCCTTGATGATCATAAATTGAAAAGAGCAGGCAAGGTTTTTTAAAGCAGCTATTATAACTGTGCTCCAATACATAAAGGAAAATGTGTACACAATAAACAAATTTAAAAGATGGAAATTCCAGAACTGAAAACCTTATGTTTTTGTCAGAAATTTTTTAAAATATATATTTAGATAGTTTACTAGAATGAAGGTGACAGTAGCTAGCCAATGAACTTGAAGTTTGTTCAATAGAAATAATGCAATCCGAAGAACAGAAAAATCTTAAAAAAATTTTTGTAAGAGATTAGAACTTTAGGGACCTGTTGGACAATACGAAAAGGCACATATATGCTTATGCATAAGTAGAATCAGCATTATTCATACTCATGAATTCATATGCATCTAGTAGCATGAACTTAAAAAGCAAATTCAGTTCTTCGCATCAGATGGCCAAAGTAATGGAGCTTCATCTTCAGCATCAGTCCTTCCAATGAATATTCAGGGCTGATTTTCTTTAGGATTGGCTGGTTTGATCTCCTTGGAATCCAAGGGACTCTCAAGAGTCTTCTCCAACACCACAGTTCAAAAGCATCAATTCCATAGCACTCAGCTTTTTTTTATGGTCCAACTCTCACATCCATACATTACTGGAAAAACCATACCCTTGACTAGACGAACCTTTGTTGGCAAAGTAATGTCTCTGCTTTTTAATATACTGTCTAGGTTTGTCATAGTTTTTCTCCCAAGGAGCAAGCATCTTTTAATTTGAAGCCTGCAATCACCATCTGCAGTGACTTTGGAGCCCAAGAAAATAAAGTCTCTCACTGTTTCAATTGTTTCCCCATCTATTTGCCATAAAGTGATGGGACCAGATGCCATAATCTTCATTTCTCGAATGTTGAGTTTTAAACCAGCTTTTTCACTCTCCTCTTTCTCTTTTATCAAGAGGCTCTTTAGTTTCTCTTTGCTTTCTGCCATAAGGGTGGTGTCATCTGTATATCTGAGGTTATTGATGTTTCTCTGGGCAATCTTGATTCAAGCTTGTGCTTCATCTGGCATTTCACAGGGTGTACTCTGCACAGAAGTTAAATAAGCAGGGTGACAATATACAGCCTTGATATACTCCTTTTCCAATTTAGAACCAGTCTATTGTTTCATGTCCGGTTCTAACTGTTGCTTCTTGATCTGCATACAGATTTATCAGGAGGCAGGTCAGGTGGTCTGGTATTCCCAACTCCTTAAGAATTTCCACAGTTTGTTGTGATCCACACAGTCAAAGGCTTTGGTGTAGTCAATAAAGCAGAAATAGATGTTTTCCTGGAACTCTTTTGCTTTCTTGATGATCCAACAGATGTTGGCAGTTTGATCTCTGGCTCCTCTGCTTTTTCTAAAGCCAGCTTGAACATCTGAAAGTCCACGGTTCATATACTATTGAAGCCTGACTTGGAGAATTTTGAGCATTACTTTACTGACATGTGAGATGAATGCAATTGTGCGGTAGTTTGAGTATTCTTTGGCATTGCCTTTCTTTGGGATTGGAATGAAAACTGACCTTTTCCAGTCCTGTGGCCACTGCTGAGTTTTCCAAATTTGCTGGCATATTGAGTGCAGCACTTTCACGGCATCATCTTTCAAGATTTAAAATAGTTTAACTGGAATTCCATCACCTCCACTAGTTTTGTTCATAGTGATGCTTCCTAAGACCCTCTTGACTTCACATTCCAGCTGTCTGGCTCTAGGTAAGTGATCACACCATTGTGGTTATCTGGGTCATGAAGATCTTTTTTTGTACAGTTCTTCTGTGTATTCTTGCCACCTCTTCTTAATATCTTCTGCTTCTGCTAGGTCCATACCATTTCTGTCCTTTATTGAGCCCGTCTTTGCATGAAATGTTCCCTTGGTATCTCCAGTTTTCCTGAAGAGATCTCTAGTCTTTCCCACTCTATTGTTTGCCTCTATTTCTTTGCATTGATCATCTCTCCTTGCTATTCTTTGGAACACTGCATTCAGATGGATATATCTTTCCTTTTCTCCTTTGCCTTTTCTTCTATAGGTATCTACTTGCTTCTCTTTTCCCAGCTATTTGGAAGGTCTCCTCAGTCAGCCATTTTGCATTTCTTTTTCTTGGGGATGGTTTTGATCACTACCTCCTGTACAGTGTTACAAACCTCTGTCCATAGTTCTTCAGGCACTCTGTCTATCAAATCCAATCCCTTGAATCTACTTGTCACTTCCACTGTATAATCATAAGGGATTTGATTTAGGTCAGACCCGAATGGTCTTATGGTTTTCCCTACTTTCTTCAATTTAAGTCTGAATTTAGCAATAAGGAGTTCATGATCTGAGCCACAGTTAACTATGTCAAGAAAGTACAAGAAAATACACATTAGCTATTGAGAGATTAGATGTTTTCTTATGTATGATCTTCCTGAAAATAGGACCTGTGTCTTTTGCCTGCATTTAACCGGATCTGAGATGAAAAAGGACCACTAGAAAAGCCAACAGGTGTGGAGAACAATGACAGTGAATGGCTGTTTTTACCACCCAGGACCCACTCATGTTTCTCTTGGCACAGAACCCTGATGCTAGTTCTCCCTCCTCTCAACATGTAGGTTGCAGGTGAGCTGCCCCAGATAGCTTGGGGATGGTGTGAGACACAGACCTAAACCAGCCAGCATGGCACAGTACCCTGGACCAGGCTGATTGACCAGGGATGGGCCCCTGATCCAACGAGAGACAAAGAGATACTTCTTGCAATTCGAGGACAAAGATTTGCAAGCTTTTTTTGCATGGCATTTGAAGACCAGACCACAAAAGGTTAATAACTGCTGCTGATCATGAGGGAGGACCCTCCTGAGGTCAAAGTTGACCAGGACAATGTAGAGATGAGAGATAGAAAGAGAAATCCCAGTCCCAGTTGGCATTGATTGAGTCCCTATATCCAGCTGGACCACATGTCTGCCAGTCAGTTGCTACTTTGAAACCCAGGCTTCATCAAAGAAAATGGACCTCTTTCTCTTTTCTTCAGCCTTCACTAAATGATTCTGATCCTCACAACTGTCCTTGTTGTTTTCCGTGAGCCCGCTCGTTCTGCCCCTCCCCAGATGTACCTGGGTTTCAGTATGGTCTTATGTGTGTGTAGGACTGTTTGCCTTCCAAAATATGAATTCACCCAGGAAAAGGATTATAATCTTATTCTTTTCACAGATCCTACACAATTTAACTTCTGGAACATATTAGGCACTCAAACTAATTGTCGAGATCGTGTGTGTGGCATTGTGGAGAGACTTGTAAAGCAAGCACAGCTAGATTTAAACTGGATATTGTCTATAGTATAGAGCATCTGAGGGCTTTGCTGGGGCTCAGACAGTAAAGAATCTGCCTGCAGTGCAGGGGACTTGAGCTGGATCCCTGGGTCGGGAAGATCCCCGGAGGAGGGCATAGCAACCCACTCCAGTATTCTTGCCTGGTGAATCCATGAAGAGGACCTAGCAGGCTACAGTCCCTGGGGTCACAAACAGTCAGACACAACAGAGTGACCGACACACACCCACAGACACAGAGCATCTTGGTACCTCAGTTTCCCCGTATGTAAAATGGGAATAATAACTTTCACAATTTGTAGTAAAAGTTAGATAATGTTTGAAATATGTCTGTATGATCCCTAGCTTACAGAAAGTCCTCAATAACTGTTGGTTTTTTCCAACTCTATTCCCAGTAAATATTATATTAATTGATAATTCAAGCAAGTGGCAATGAGAATGTGATAGAGAACTACAGTTATAGGAAAAAAAGAAGACCAAGTTTAGGAGATAATATAAAGTAAAATAACAAATTTTGGTGAAGGACTGAAAAAAAAAAAGGTAATTGAATGTAACCTAGATGATGTGAGTACTGAGCGACCACTGATGATTTCATCATGATGCAGGGAGGGAGAAAAAAAAAGCACAGACCATGTTATTGCTGATGAACAAATCCTCCTCCAAAGTTCCAACAATGTAATTGGCAGTTGCAGTGGTAAACTATAATTTAACTGCTGTGAACATGTTTATTAGTCAGACTCTAATTCTCTGTTAGGGCCTCCATCAGCCATTCCAGTAACTAATTGCCCAAATTAAGTTGTAAGCACTGAGTTCATTGATAAACAATTTAATGATAACACATAGCATATGGCAACAGCAGAAAAGAAACAGCTGAATATCCAAAGTGAGGTAAAGCTACCCTTAGAGATAATCTCAATATTTGGTTGGTACCAGGCCTTCTTGGAATGTCCACTGAACCCTTCTGATGAGATTTGCCAACTGGAAACATGAGGAATGTCTAAATAATAAAATGAAGCAAAGGCTGAAACATCTATTCAGCCTATGGATACAGCACAGATCAGTGAATGAAATAATTTAGCCCAATAACCTCTTTCCCTTACTTAGAAAAGAGTTCAACCTAATTTTGACAATGCATTTCCACTGATGGAGTGGACAGTACCAATAAGGTCAGAGAGATTATGTGTATATTATCTGGTGTATTAAGCACATTTCTATTCAAGCAATATAAATCTCTGTAACAAATTTAGACAGGGGAATTCCCTGGCTGTCCAGTGGTTGGGACTCTGTGGTTTAACTGCAATGGCCCAGGTTTAATCCCTGATCTGGGAACCAAGATCCCACAGGCCATGCAGTGTGGCCAAAAAAAAAAAAAAAAAAATTAGGCAAGGAGGGTAGCATCTAGGCTATTGGACTTTTGGTGAATAGATATATCTATATATCTATATATCTGGATAGTTGACTTTTTTGGAAAGTTGATTTCATAATTTATGCACCCAAACTGTTTTAATTGTGCTGATTTTTTTCTAAAATAAACCGCTAATTTTGCCTGACTCTTTAAACAAAAAATATTAATGACTCAAACTGATCGTTATAAATTATAATTATTAAAGCCTCAATACTTGAACACCCTTCCAACTATTGTTTTCATTACTAGGAATTTACTTTTAGAGCATAATCATAAACACATGCAAGTATTTTACTTCAAAGATACTCATATAAGATCAGTTTCAGAAATGATTATTTGATGTATACTCAAAAGCCATGGAAATAGCATAGAATATGAATAGAATATGCAACAGTTACAATATATTTGCAAAGTGAAAAATGACAGTAAATATGTCACACTTTTTAAGAAGGAAAATATAAACGGTACTGTGAAAGATATTGTGCCGTGATGTAGTGACCTTCAGAGCTACAAATGAGTATAGAGCTATTTGCTCTAACACACATACAACAATCAGGCTCTAGAAGAGTCCTCTTCAGATCTTGACCTGACTTTTGAAATGTTTCTGCCTTTCTTCAAGGCTGTAAGGCTGTCTGCTCCATCTTCTCGACACTGACAGGACACCTGTCCCTAGCAGCCTGCCTTCATTTTCATTCTCTCAGCATCATGAGGTTGAATAGGACACCAGTGATCCCTGAAACCAATCACCTTCCAGATGTTTACGTCACCTCATTGACAACCCTGTCAAATGCCATCCAGCTGAAACCTGGACCCATCTACCTGGACAGCTGACTTCATCCTCTGGATGCATATAGCTCCTTTCAGCCTTGTGAATTTTTTTTTAATCTATTAATCCCCTTACAATATTCATCTTTTGCTTTTAATGATAGCCATTCAAATCTGAACTCCTTTCTAGTTACAGGTTTTTTAATATTTGAAAATAACTATCAAAGTTTTCTCTCTTCCTTCATTTTTCATTCAGTGAATCATTATTTACACCCTACTAGGGCTTCCCTTCGGAGAAGGCAATGGCACCCCACTCCAGTACTCTTGCCTGGAAAATCCCTTGGACAGAGGAGCTTGGAAGGGTGCAGTCCATGGGGTCGCTGAGGGTCGGACACGACTGAGTGACTTCACTTTCACTTTTCACTTTCATGCATTGGAGAAGGAAATGGCAACCCACTCCAGTGTTCTTGCCTGGAGAATCCCAGGGACAGTGGAGCCTGGTGGGCTGCCATCTATGGGGTCGCAGAGAGTCGGACACGACTGAAGCGACTTAGCAGCAGTAGCAGCAGGGCTTCCCTGGAGGTTCAGAGTAAAGTGTCTGCCTGCAACGCGGGAGACCTGGGTTCGATATCTGGGTCAGGACGATCCCCTGGAAGGAGAAATGGCAACCCACTCCAGTATTCTTGCCTGGGAAATCCCATGGACAGAAGAGCCTGCTGAGCTATAGTCCATGGGGTTACAAAGAGTCAGACACAACTGAACGACTTCACTCTTTCTATCTTTCTTTCTATCTTTCTTTCCTTATTTTTCTTTCTTTCTTTTTCTTTCTTTCTTTCTCTTTCTTTCTTTGGTGAGGGGCACTGCTCTAGACACTGGGAATGTAGCAATGAATAAGTCCAATTAGGTCCCTGTCCTCATCCAACTCATATTCTAGGAAGGGAGATAATATCAAGAAAATGAAAAAGTAAAATAAGACAATTATAGATCCCAGGAGTTATCAGGCAGAACCTAAATGGGCTTTTGTTCCAGAAAGGCACTAGAAGATACTAAGTACGTAAGGGAGCATCGTATCTGAGTAGAGACCTGAAAGTTGGTGCTCCACGCACAGGAAAAGTCAAAGGGAAAGCAGTTCCGGCAGAAGGAACGCAACATGAATTCAGTCTTAGATAAGGAAACTCTCAAAGTGAGACAAACAACAGCCACTGGAGAGGGTGAGGAACAGGAGGAGCAAGGAGCGTGAGGTGAGGTGGAAGAGGCACACACCACCAGATCATGTAGGGACTTGGTAAAAGGCTTAGATTTCCTTCCAAATCCAAAGGCAAGTGACAGGCATGAACGTGATAAAATCTGATTTACGTTTGAAAAGATCATTCCGGCTGCCCAAACATTACAAATTCCTGTAACCGTTTCTCACAGGAATGAGTTACATTTCTTCTCTGGGTCCCACCCCTCTAAACATGCTCTAGTTTTTCTACATTCTTCTCCAGGAGGGAGCCCAGAGCTTAAGGTGGTGCTTTGGGTACGATCTGATCATCTGGAGTAAAGTCACCTCTCTTACCCGGGATGTTCTTCTACCACGTAGCTGAAGATTAAGACATCCAGCAATGTTGAAAATATTCATATAAAGACATTTGTCAAGAACAAAAGTAAATCAATGCTGTTTGAGGGCTCAAAACAGTGGCTCTCAACCTTGCCTGCACAACAGAATCAACTGGGAAGCTTTGAAAGAAAGGTAGTGTCTAGACAACATCCCAGGCAATTAAATCAGAATCTCTGGAGGTAGTCTTTTCAGCCTCCCAAGTGGTTTCATTATGCACCCAAAGCTGAAAACCATGAGAGAATGGCTAGCTCGTGGGTTCCAAATTTTATTTTGAGAAGAAGTGTGACAAAGGCAGGCTAGCCAATATGCTTTTGTGAGAGGGCAGCTTAACATGCAGAGATATCATCTGAGAATCCAGTTAAAATACATATTCTGATTCCCTGGGTCTGGGGCAGAGTCCGAGAACCTGAATCTCTCTATAATTTCCAAGTGATACCGTTGCTACTGGCTTAAAAGCCACTCTATTGAATCAGCAAGGGGCCAGTCCAGAAGTTCTCACAACATGCACCAGAATCACTTGAAGGGTTTGTTAAAACACAGGCTATTGGACCCCACTCTCAGATATTCTGATTCAGCGGATTCAGGGTGCAATGAGACCCAAGAATTAGCATCTCTAACACCTCCCTAGGTGGTACTGGGGTACTCTCCAGGAGATAGCTTGTACAGGGACCACTCTTTGAGGTCCACTGAGCTACCCAATGAGGAAGAAACACACGAATTATAGGCTCTGAAGTCTGGAGCACAGTCTTTTATGTTTGACTTTCATGACCTGCAAAATGTTTCAGGTCTTTTTGTTCTCCCCTGGATTCCATCTAGGCACACTGTTAATGTATATTTTCCACAGAAAAATGCTAACTAAAAGGAATTTTATTTCAAGCAGGAGAAGTGTGGCAATGACAGGCTAGCAAATATGCTTTTGTGAGAGGGAAGTTACTTTGGGACACTGAAGCTAATCTTGATATATTTTATCACTAAGAGTGGCTTACACTAAATTTTGAATTTTCTCTCATAGATTTTAACTACTGTATGCAACCAGTTTCCCTAATTAGTAAAACCTCAAATATTCTGAGTCCTTTTATTTCTGTTGTGTATCTATCTATTCACTTCCTTGCTCACTTTGTTTCAATGCATCTTTGTGTTTTGTGAACATGTTGCATAACACAAACTAATAAAAATACATGTGTATTTTTACACATGTAAAGTGTAAAGAATTGAGAAACATAAATAGAAAATAAAGTGAATTGCTCTTCCAGCACCAAGTGTTTTCAGCACGTACTTTTCAGAATAACATCTTTCCTTCAGACTCCTCTGCATACCAAACATTGACAGAGATATTACATTCCATCTGTTATATATATTTCTACTGTGACATCATTCATTTCATTTTTCTATCATTCTGTGACTATTTTGTTTTATTAATAAAATGTATTTAACATAATAAACCAGAAAGCCTACTTTCCCTATCAAAACATTTAATCAACATATTTTTTGTTGATGTCCAAGAACTGCAAAATAATACATGATCCACTGGCTATAACAGCTGTCCCCAACCTTTTTGGCATCAAGGGCTGGTTTCGTGGATGACAATTTTTCCGTGGACCAGGGTGGGAAGGGTGGTTTCAGGATGATTTAAGCACACTATGTTCATTGTACACTTTATTTCTGTTCGTGGCAATCTCAGGATATTCCACCTTGACTTTAAAGTTAGTGTTCACACTTTTTTTTTTTTTTTTTTTTAGTGTTCACACTCTTTTGAGAACCTAAGGCCACCACTGATCTGATAAAAGGTGGAGCCCAGGTGGTAATGCAAGCAATGGCGAGCAGCTGTAAATATAACTGAAGCATCCCCAGCACGCCAGCCACTCAGCTCCCGCTGTGCAGCCTGGTTCCTAACAGGCCATGGACCAGTCGGTGGCCTGGGGGTTGGAGACCTCTGGTCTATAACGTAGATACAAAAAAATCTACCAAGCTTAACACTCTTCTGTGAATCAGTTAAGAATTCATACAGTTGTGACACAGTCTTTTTGTAAAAGCCCAAAAACAATTATAGCACAGTTCTCCTCAATATACCATGAATTCTTACAGCTGTACATTATAGTATGAGCATGAAAACTGCATACTTGTCAAACCAGACACGGGAGGGTGGATGATTGGAAAGCTTCAAGTGTTGTATCAGTTTTGATGCTTATTCTCAGAACAAAGGACAGTAATAAAAAGTACATAATGGAATTCTGTCTCCTATTCAATTTGTTTGTTGATTTATGGGGGCGACGGGGTGCTCTCCTGAGCTACAGAGGGCATGGTCTCCTGGTTAAGATAAACCGCAAGTCAGGTTTATTAGATTTGTCCAGTCAGCCGTTGTGATCTTCTGCTGGTCTTGCCTTTCTTGGACGGCAGCATCTCCACCGTATTCACATCTTTCACTTTGCCAAAGACCACAGGCTTGCCATGTCCAGCTGAAACCGCTCACCTCACCCTGGGACTTGAACCCACGTGTTCAGGACTGGATCCCAGCCAACACCTAGTTTGGGACTCGAACCCACATGGCTGGGCCTGGAACCCCACAGTCTTCCAACAGAGATCATAGACCTCGTTTCAGGACCTAGTGAAGCTCAGGTTCTTGATGTCTCATCGCAGAAAGAATTTGGTGAGAGAGAAACTGGTAAGAAGTGAATTTATTCAGAGAAACACACTCCACAGACAGAGTGTGGGCTGTCCCAGAGGGTGAGTATGGTCTCCTATTCAATTTAAAATGTCAAATTATTTTACTTTTTTTAACCCTCCTGATTAGAAACATCCTGTAAAGGATAACAGAAAGGGAAAGAAAAAAAAAATTTCCCATCAAGGTACATTTTATTGAGTTATTTTCAAGAAAATAAAAGAGAAAGATTCACTTGAGGACTTATATAATAATAAAGCTATTCCGGCAGAAACCCAAACAGAAACTAGTTTCACACTGGGAAAAAAAAAAAAAAAGGGATTTGATGAGCATCTTATTTAACATCAGTCTTGACAGTTTAAGAAATCAGTGAGTTAACATGGAGGGCCTTGCAAAGAAGTATAAAAAAAACTAAGGGATACGCCGGGACTCAGATTCCTTGTGACAAGTGTTAGGTCAGACAGCGAATTCAATGATAAGTTAAATTTTTATTTACCTCTTTCTCATAGAGTTTAGTTACTCCCCTCAACCAGCTTTGTAATTTCTTTAACAACTCCTTAACTGGATTACCCAGTATTGATTGGCTCCAGGATCCATGGGTGAGACTGCATTCCTGAAGCCACCAAGTTACGAGTATTGCAAATTCACACTGATGTGTGCTTTTTAAGTGACTTAGCCCTTGAGAGCGACCCTTGAAACATTAGCATTTTGGCAGCTGGAGGGAAAGATGACCAAAAGCACTGATAGCCAAAATAGCTGTACCTGTCGTCATTGTTGTTCAGTTGCTAAGTCATTTCAGACTCTGCAACCCCATGGATTGCAGCATGCCAGGCTTCCCTGTCCTTCACTATCTCCTAGATATGCTTAGACTCACGTACATTGCTTCCCTGGTGGCTCAGATGGTAAAGCATCTGCCTGCAATGCAGGAGACCTGGGTTTGATTCCTGGGTCAAGAATATCCCCTGGAGAAGGAAATGGCAATCCACTCTAGCACTCTTGCCTGGAAAATCCCATGGACGGAGGAGCCTGATGGGCTACAGTCCATGTCCATTGAGTTGCTGATGCTAACCAACAATCTCATCCTCTGCCGCCCCCTTCTCCTTTTACCTTCAATCTTTCCCAGAATCAGGGTCTTTTCTAATGAGTCAACTTTTTGCATCAGGTGGCCAAAGTATTGAGGCTTCGGCTTAGCATCAGTCCAGTGAATATTCAGGGTTAATTTCCTTTAGGATGGACTAGTTGGATCTCCTTGCCGTCCAAGGGACCCTTAAGAGTCTTCTACAACACCACAATTAAAAAGCATCAGTTCTTCAGCCTTCAGCCTTCTTTATGGTCCAGCTGTCACATCTGTGCATGACTACTGGAAAAACCATAGCTTTGACTAGACGGGCTTTTGTTGGCAAACTGATGTCTTTGCTTTTCAATACGCTGTTTAGGTTTGTCTTAGCTTTTCTTCCAGGGAACAAGTGTCTTTTAATTTCATGGCTGCAGTTATTGTCCACAGTGATTTTGGAGCCCAAGAAAATAAAATCTGTCACTCCTTTGACTTTTCCCCCTTCTATTTGCCATGAAATGATGGGAGCAGATACCATGATCTCAATTTTTTTTAATGTTGAGCTTCAAGCTAGCTTTTTCACTCTCCTCTTTCACCCTCATCAAGAGGCTTTTTAGTTCCTCTTCACTTTCTGCCATTAGAGTGGTATTATCTGCATATCTGAGATTGTTGCTATTTCTCTCAGCAGTGTTGATTCCAGCTTGTGATTCATCCTGTCTGGCATTTCTCATGATGTACTATGCATACAAGTTAGATAAACAAGGTGATAATATACAGCCTTGTCGTACTCCTTTTCTAGGAATTATCATTCAAGCCAATACTAAATGTGTGTAATTTCTTCTGTGACCAGAGATCGGAGAAACTAAAATCAAATTATTGGTTAGAAAACATTGCTAAACAAACAAGCAACAACAAAAACCCAAAAACAAATGCCATTTGACAATAAAACAAACCCAGAAAGTAATTAAATGTGAATATAAGATATTCCAACTAAACTGATTGGAAGAAAATGCTACTTAGAGTTCTATAGTAGTCCTTTAGAAGCCAGTATCTTCAATATTTTCATTAAAAGCTTGCAGTGTAGATTTTAATACTAATCAAATTTATAAATGACTAGGAGAATATATATATGACAATATTTTTGGAAAATTAGAATTAAAATAGAATATGAACCTGAAAGCTGGTAAAATGGATTAAAAATAAAAATAGTTCATTCGGTAAAGAAAAATGTGAAGTTATTCACATAGAAAGTAGTGAGTAGTATAAACCACTAATGAGAACAGAACACAAAGAGCATAAGAAAAAAGAAAAATATCAATAATGTGTCACTAAGACAAAAATTCTCTAATGCACTTTATCCTTCATTAAATATAGTATTTAACACAATTGAATGAGTTTCACTTGCAATGCTTTGTTTTAGTACAAGCGAAATTCACTCGGGGAGTATTACACAATAAAAGAGATACAAATTCTTTCATTCAGAAGAAAACATAAGAGTTGCTAGAAGGTCAATAAAGAAATTACTTCAATGCAAAAGTGATAGAAATGTTTTATTCCAGAAAGGAAAAGAAGACAAAGCAAAAATGATAGAACTCTTGTATAATGTATAAATGGAAAATACTACTAGGGATAATGTTTAAGGGATCGTATTTTATTTTTTTAATTGAGGTAGAGTTGATCTACAATGTTGCTGGTTTCTGCTTTACAGCAAAGTGATTCAGTTATGCCTATGTATACATTCTTTCTTTTCCACTATAGTTTAGCACAGGATGCTGAATACAGTTCCCTCCACTATACAGTAGGGCCTTGTTTACCCCTTCTATATATGAGAGCTTGCCTCTGCTAACCGCAAACTCCCAATCCAGCCCTCTTCCACCCAGTTCTCATTGGCAACCACAAGTGTGTTCTCTGTGTCTGTGAGTCTGTTTCTGTTCTGTAGATAGATTCGTTTGTTTCATATTTTAGATTCCATGTATAAGTGATGCGTTCCTAATCTTTCTCTTTCTGACTTACTTCACTTAGTACAATCACCTCTAAGGCAGTCCATGTTGCTGCAAATGGCATATTATTTCACTTTTTTTTTAAATTCCTGAATAGTACTCCATTGTATATATTCACCACATCCTCAGTATCCCTTCATCCTGTAGATGGAGATTTAAATTGTTTCCGTATCTTGGCTATTGTAAATAGTGTTGCTGTGAACGTTGGGGCACATGCATCTTTTTGAATTAGAGTTTTGTCTGGGTATATTCCCAGGAGTGGGGCTGCTGGATCACGTGGCAACTCTATAAGAGACATGTCAGTCAGTGATTTTTAATCATCTCCTTCTCACAGATATTAGCGATACTGTTCAGCTAGCTCTTCAGACTCTGAAGTCTCCTACAGACACATGTTTGAATCCTACTTCCTCAACTACCAAGCATGACTTCACCTTTTCATTTCCTTATCGGTACAATGCAGAAAATAATGGTAACAGATTGGAGGGTTGTTATGAGAACTTAATGAGATAATAGTGTAGTTTACATTGGGTTTCTGAGCTAATTTCCTACATTAAGAGAATTTAGTTACAATTATGCCTTTTTAAAGTCCAAAACAAGTAATACAACACAGATCTCAACTATGGATTATTTTAAAATCAAGTTATTTTTCATATGAAATATGAGGCACTCTAGGTGTTGGCAGGACATGTGAGAAAAACCTAGACCATTAACCTCTAACACTATAACCAAAAGCATCATTTTATGTATTTTATCATATTTCATTATCAAAAAGGGTTTTGTGTATCTTTAGGCAAATTTACTAAAGATGGTATTTTTTTTAAATTTACTGGTCATCTGGGTATCTACAAGAGAAAGAACATAAGATACACGAGTCGCTCAGTCGTGTCCGAACTCTTAGTGACCCCACGGACTGCTACCTACCAGGCTCCTCCATCCATGGGATTTTCCAGGCAAGAGTACTGGAGTGGGGTGCCATTGCCTTCTCCAAAGATACACAAAGATAGGTATGAATATGAAATCAGTCATAACCAGCACTCTGCAATCTTTCATGATCCATGAATCCTATCACTGAAAAGTGAAACATCTGAAATGTCAGATGAAGGAAAACTTGGTTCCAATTTCATTAAAGTAATTTTAGTAATATGAAGGCTGTTAAAAACAAAAATATTTATACAAGAGAAAAATAATTTCGAGACTTCATCTGCTTACTGAAATGAAATAAAATTGATTATTCAAATCGCACATTTTTACATGCAGCATAAGAATTCAGTGCTGGATATAACACTCATCTCGATGTCTGGCAAGGAAATGTTGAAGGGATTTTTCACTATGAAATCTAACAGAAATCTTAAAGCTGATAAGTCCAAACCTAAAGTTCTGCTTTTCCTCACAGAAAATATTTACCTTTACCTGCGCCCTCTGCTCCCACTCTTTTGTGTCTGAAGAACTGGCTAACCAAAAATCACCACCCTTTCCTCAAATATTTGAAGATAAGTCACTTCCACTCTTCCTCAAAGGACTCAGATGGGAAAGAGCCCACCCCGTCCTTCCTCGTGACTCCCATGAGACGACCTGATGACTCCATTTTGTATCTGCCTCTCTCTCAAGGTCCTTTCCTTTCCTTTGAGATGGCCCCTATTAAAGAACTTTTCTCCTTATTGCAACGGACAGAATAAAATCATTTCCTTAACTGGTGCATTTTGTTTTTCATACCCAAAACCTGTTCCAACTCAGCTCAGCTGATAGCAGTACATCTTGATGGTGCCTCAGGCCAAAATCCTGACAGCATTCCTTGACTCCTGTCTTTCTTTCTTTTTTTTTTTTTTAATTTTTTATTTTTTTTAAATTTTAAAATCTTTAATTCTTACATGCGTTCCCAAACATGAACCCCCCTCCCACCTCCCTCCCCACAACATCTCTCTGGGTCATCCCCATGCACCAGCCCCAAGCAAGCTGCACCCTATGTCAGACATGGACTGGCGACTCCTGTCTTTCTAACACCTCCATTTGAAAGAAATTCTCTTGATTCAAACATCAAAATATATCCAGAATCAAAACACTTCTAAACAATTCCTTTGCTACCACTATTGGTCCGAGCCACTATCATCTCTTACACAGTGTATTGAAATAACCATCCCACTGGACTCTCAGCTCCCACCTTGGCCTGGCCATTGTGAATTCTCAACCAAACAACATGCATGAATTCCTAAAATTTAAATCAAATCACTCCTCATTCCTCTGCTCAAATTTCTCCTAAGGTTCCCAAATTCAGTTAGACTCCAGACTCCTTACAATGGCCTTAAAGATCTGGGGCCCCATAACACATCTGAACTCATAAGTCTCCCTTTCTCACTCTGTTCTGAGCAAACTGGCCTCTTTTCTCTTTCTCAAAAATGCCAGGCACGTTCCCACCTCAGAATCATCGCACTGGCTATTGCCTTGAACTCCCTTGCTTCAGATAGCTGCCTGGGTCACTCAATCAAATCCTCCAAGTCTTTGCTCAGATGTCACTTTCTCAGTTAAGCCCACCTTCACCACCCTTTTAAAGAACGTTACCTACAAATCAACATTCCACATCTCACTAGCATGTTCTGTTTTTCCCAGAGCATGTTACTCCTTTTAGTATACTGTACACTGTCTGCAAGTTTATGTTTATTTCTCTTTCCCGCTAGCAGGGAGGACTTTTATGATTCATGCATTAATATATGTCTCAGTTCCTAAGTCTTTTTTTTCCCTTTCATTGTATATCCCTAGTGCGTAGAAAAGGGCTTCCCAGGTAGCTCAGTGGTAATGAATTCACCTGCCAAGCAGGAGAAGCAGGTTCAATCCTTGGGTCAGGCAGATCCCCTGGAGTAGTAAACGGTAACCCAGTCCAGTATTCTTGCCTGGAAAATTCAATGGACAGAGAAGCCTGGTGGGCCAAAGTCCATGGGGTTGCAAAGAGTCGGACATGACTGAGTGACTGAGCATGCATACCAATAATGGCACATAGTATGTAGTTCAGTAAGTGTTTGTGGAAAGACAGATGGGCCGAATAGCTAACTGTTTGAATGAATGAAGTAGGGATAAAACAGTACTAATTCTTTTAAAAGTAATAATGAGCACAGTAATGAAGATGTGCACCAATAACTCAGATTATTTTCCATTGTGATTCAATCAGATTTTTTCCACAAAATTACCTCTAGTGCTCCTTCCAGGCTCTAAATGTGGTAGGAAACGACCACGGACACCACACAAGCATTGCCATAGTCACACAGCCCTGACTAAGAAAATGGCACAAGCTATGTTGTGAAATGGGCACAGTTATGTGCATAAGATCATTCTGTTTGTGAATTCACTGAAAACATACAGGCATCCCCCTGCAGGAGTGTGCATCTGACCACGTAGTCCCATGATCAAGCCATAGGCTACTCACTGGACATTTTATCAAGTGAAGACTGTTCACTCAAGTCTTGACGAGAGCTGTACAGAGTGACAGATGTGAGTGGAGAAAATCTTCAGGTCTTTGCACAGTTGAGGAGAGATTCTTGAGTGGGCTAGATGAGGACTACAGGTGTAATTTTAAATTTCTAAAAATAATTCTTAATGCTTTTTCCCAAAAGCTCACTTTTTAATTCTCCTATTAATTACACTCATTTTATATGTCGGTGACACAAAAATTTAATAATGCTCTCTGTGCACTCTAACCCCAGGATTGTCCCTAAATAACGCAGAGCAGTAAAGTCTAGCTGAAACAAAACTGGACTTTAGAATCAGAAAGACTTGGTTCAAATCCTGTACCAACCATGTGTCACATACCTTTGGACAGGTTTTTCAATCTTTCGATCTAAATGTTCTCATCTATGAAAGAAAAACAATAATCTCTGCTTAGAGAGAGGTTACGAGGCAGTTAGAGCTCACCCATCCCCACCTCCGAGTCAGACACAGGGTGTCGCTCCTAATAATAATTAAATAAATGTTCCTTCTGTTTCTTACCTTCCTAAGGCTTGGGAACAACCAGGACATCTCCCTCATTCAAATTCCAACTGGGAATTAAAGAACTCTACCTTAGATTGCTTAAAATTCTCCCACGTAAGGCAATTTTTTGACATAGATTTTTTCTCTTCCTTGAACACTACAGGATTGTTCATACCTCGAGACACTGACCTCTGCCTGGAACCCTTTCCCTTCCACATTATTCCAGGCCTTTCCATGATATCTCAGAAAGCCCTTTCTGGTAATGGTAACTCCTTCTCACCCTCATTACTAACAAAAGCCTATTCGTTAAACTCGATAGCATCATTAAAATTATTTTGTTTATTGGCTTGTACTTGTTTGTGTTCCCACCATGAGAATGTACATTCAGAGCCCTGTCTGAATTATTTTCAGCAACATACACAAATTTTGAAGCTTGCCAGGCTCATTGATGGGTGCTCAAAAAGTATTTGCTTAATGGAAGGATTAAAAGAAAGGAATTACATCTGCGCATGATCCTTTCTTTAACAAAGACCGAGTGTCCTGGATGCTGCATGCTTCAGGGGGCCTAGGGCTGTGTGGCACCCCCTCCAGGGGGCAGGGGCAAGGGAAACGTCATCTATTTCACAGAGATCCCTGCGCCAGCCATGCATTCCTCACATTCTTGGTTGATGGACAGCCCCAGCTGGGACAGCTGAAGAGCACATTAACAACTCAGCAGCAAGAGCCTGACCTCTGAGAATCCTCTCCCGCTCTTCGTTTGAAATGAGCCCCACTCTTGAATTCAGGCAGATTTATCTCATTCAAACTTGTGATGAACATGCACTGTTTTCATCCATCCATAGGTTCATTCTCAGGCTTGAATCTCACCTTTCTTCTGGCACGGAGTAACGCGGCCTGAGTCTCTCTGTGTGGTTGCTGCTGCTGCTAAGTCGCTTCAGTCGTGTCCGACTCCCTGC
This sequence comes from Capra hircus, assembly GCF_001704415.2. NCBI lineage: Eukaryota > Metazoa > Chordata > Mammalia > Artiodactyla > Bovidae > Capra > Capra hircus. The sequence goes on along the minus strand of NC_030814.1, from coordinate 12,628,103 downwards.
GACCCCAGAGACTGCAGCCCACCAGGCTCCACTGTGCCTGGGATTCTCTAGGCAAGAACACTGGAGTGGGTTGCCATTGCCTTCTCCAATGCATGAAAGTGAAAAGTCAAAGTGAAGTCGCTTAGTCGTGTCCGACTCTAGCGACCCCATGGACTACAGCCTACCAGGCTCCTCCGTCCATGGGATTTTCCAGGCAAGAGTACTGGAGTAGGGTGCCATTGCCTTCTCCACTTTGTGTGGTTAGACAGCTTGAAATGATGACATGATGAAATGTGAGGGAAAAAAAGAAAATACTGTTTTTTTGCATTTGTGATTATCTGAACATTGATTCCTTTGGCCCCATTGTTTTCTTCAATTTATTAAGTTGGATTAAAATATATCTCCTTGGAATTTTCTCTCCTATCTGTAGGTATGAACATATATCATTTGTATATGATAGCACACTTTTTTATTATTATTTAAACTCTCATTGGTAATGTTGGCTATTAGAATTGAGGTTATCCAATTTCTCAAATGTCTTAGGTTTCATGGTATTTTAAGGATTTTCATATGTTTCATGGTGTCATATTTTTATAATGTTCCTACCACTGTGTATACAGGTGAGTGTGGGAAAAGAGATTACACCTCTGTAAGAAGTTATGAGTTACCATGGTAGGTCTAAATTGGTTTACAGAAGAGTAACTTCACAATTTTTTACCTCTCTAAAAAGGTTCTTTTACAATTTCTTGAGCTTTGCCTTTTACAGAGCAAATGTAAAAGAAAGTGAATATTTGGAGGATGTATATGTCGCCTCTTAAGATTTAACGACAATAAACAAGTGGATCCAGGAAATAGCAACCCACTCCAGTATTCTTGCTTGGGAAATCCCATGGACAGAGGAGTGTCAAGCTAGAGTTCATGGGGTCACAAAGAGTCAGACATGACTTAGAGACTAAAGAGGAACAAGAAAATACATGGGATCTAATTAAGCCTAAAAACTTTTACACAGAAAGGAAATTTGTCAACAAAACAAAAAGCAAACCTACTGCTTGGGGGGAAATATTTACCAGTGATATGACTGATGGGGGTAATATCCAAAATATATAAACAGCTCATACAACTCAACATTTAAAAATTAAATTAAAATAGGCAGAATAACCAAACATTTTTGACAGAGGAAACACAGATGGCCAATAAATACATGAAAATGTGTTGTTCAACATCATTAATCATTAGAGAAATGCTAATCAAAACCACAATGAGATAACATTTCACACCAGTCAGAAAGGCTGTCATCAAAAAGAACACAAATAATGAATATTGACAAGGGTATAGAGACAAGAAAATCTGCGTACACTGTTGGTAGGAATGTAAACTGATGCAGCCACTGATGGAAGTTTCTCAAAAAACTAAAAACAGAACTACCATCTGACCCAGTAATTCCATTGCTGAATATATGCCCAGAAAAACACACACACACACAAGTTTAAATATATATATACCCCAAGTTCATAGCAGCATTATTTGCAATAGCTAAGATAAAGAAACAACATGTGTCCTTCAGTAGATGAATGGATAAAGAGGATACAAATATACATACAGCAAAGTACCACTCAAAGCCATAAACAAGAACACAGTGTTGCCATTTGCAGCAACAGAGAAGACTCTTGAGATTCCTTTGGACTGCAAGGAGATCCAGCCAGTCCATCTTAAAGGAGATCAGTCCTGGGTGTTCATTGGAAGGACTGATGTTGAAACTGAAACTCCAATCTTTTGGCCATCTGATGTGAAGTTCTGACTCATTTGAAAAGACCCTGATGCTGGGAAAGATTGAAGGCGGGAGGAGAAGGGGATGACAGAGGATGAGATGGCTGGATGGCATCACCGACTCAATGGACTTGAGTTTGGGTAAACTCTGGGAATTGGTGATGGACAGGGAGGCCTGGTGTGCTGTGGTTCATGGGGTCACAAAGAGTCGACATGACTGAGCGACTGGACTGAACTGAAAATGTGACGTGTTCTTTTACTAATGAAATGGGCCAGTCATGAGAGTAGTGTGATGGATAGAAATGAAAGGAACAGAATTAGACAAGCTCAAAATGTTCCTCCATCACTATTGTTTAAACAATAACTTATATTTCCCAATGCAAGTGTGCTTAAGAATTCTCTTCAATATATAATTTTTAAGTGTACATTGGTATGAAAGCTAAGCAGTTCTAAAATTCTTTTGTTAAAAGTGAAGAAGCAAGAGATTTATAGTTTAAAAATTAATACTTCATTATAAAATTTCACCTTTTATTGTCTTGGTTTCAGAAAAGATTCACAGGAAACAGGTTTGTCCAGAGGGAGAAATAAGGCTAAAGATTCCAAAGTGAGTAGTGAATCAAAAATTCTGGAAAGAATTATGAAAGAAAGTGAAAGTGAGGTCTCTCAGTCATGTCCGACTCTTTGCAACCCAGGGACTGTAGCCTGTTCGCGGCTCCTCCATCCATGGGATTCTCCAGGCCAAGAATACTGGAGTGGGTTGCCATTTCCTCCTCCAGGGCATCTTCCCCACCCAGGGATCGAAACCCGGTCTCCCACATTGCAGGCAGACGCTTTACCCTCTGAGCCACCAGGGAAGCTATTGGGCTTTCCCATGAGGCTAAGGGAAAGTTTAGTGTATTGATTTGATTAATGCATTTACATGATAGCTGACAAGTTAGCATACAGGTTCCACTGACCAATATTTATGGGAAGGGGTGAAGGGAAAAGGGTTCTGGCAGCTCCTGCCTACTATTTATGTGCTGTCCAAGGCCAGCTTTAGCAGGGGCTGTGGTGAAGGACTCCGGCTGCATTAGCAAACGTCCTCTGGGCTAGCTCCCTGAGCTTGCTTTGAACTCTTGTTCATCATTATTTTATGTGGCAGCTTGTCTTTGTGTTGGTGGAAGGGAAAAGAAAAACACAGGAGGCTTGCCTTTAGGTTTTAAATCAAAGCTCTGCTCTACTGATTGTTGGAGTGGCTTTTCAAAGTGAGGACATTAAAATTCCTTGTTTCTGTGGACCAGGAGCTGAGGGTTATTATTATTTTTTTTAATTCTCAGTAGCAAAAAGAGCATTTTCCAATGTATCTTACGTTTATCATGAAACATCCCCAGTTTTTGGTTTTATTTTTTTTCCAATTTGATTGGCACTTGGACAAGATAAAGCCAAGTGGATAAATGCTTTAAAAGAGGAAAAGGAACCTACAGAAAGGGTGTCAGCGGGTGTGTCTCATCATAGGATTTCAGAACCAGAAGGAACCCGGCCACTGCCCCTAATCCACCCTTTCTCCATAGTGACCCAGGGGCCAAAGACATCAGTTGCCTGACTTCTCTTCAGAAAGTCCCTCAAGGACCCTGCTCCCTGGATCCCCACCCCGCCCTCTTTGCCCTGCTCTACGCTGCCTCTAGCGTCAAACCAAGCAGCACCAGAGCGGGACAGCAGAAGGCGAAGGAAAGCTAGAGAGGGTCGGAGAAACTTTTAGGGAGGCAAAAAGTGAAGTGCCTAGGTCAAGACGCTGGACTGTTTGTCCAAACGAGGAGACGCGGCCTGCTTGTCTCAGGCCTTGATAGCACAGAATAATCATAGCTACTGCTAAATAACAGTGATGCTTATTTTCAACTTTGGAAAGTCAGCTAGTCCCTTCCCTCTAGCCCCCCCGCCCCTCATCCCGCCTTCTGCTCTTACCCAAGGGACTGTCTTCCCTTGAACGTTGCCTGCGCTTGGGCTTGTTCTTTATAACACACTTCCTCGCCTGTATCTTAGATGTCTCTCTCCCCTGGTGGTGGTGGTTTAGTCGCTAAGTCGTGTCCGACTCTTTGCGACCCCATGGACTGTAGCCCGCCAGGCTCCTCTGTCCATGGGATTCTCCAGGCCAAGAATACTAGAGTGGGTTGCCATTTCCTTCTCCAGCGGAATCTTCCCAGCCAGGGATCGAACCCAGACCTCCTGAATTACAGACAGATTCTTTACCAACTGTGCTACCAGGGAAGCCCCTCTCTCCCCTCGTGATTCCCAAATCGTTGTCCTGGGCTTGTCTTAAGCTATAAACTCAAACCCCTTTTAGAGGGACGGGACAAATGGCTGGATTCCTTATTTCAGCAAAACTCCAGAGGACCAACACTGCCCCCCTCCCTAGTTTAGACGTATTAGGAAGACATTCAGAGGTCGTGTATGGAAAGGGAGGAAGGCATTTAGACGCCGCTGGTGGGCAGCGAGAGAAAGGTGGAAAGCAGGGCATCCGCGTCTGTGCGGAAAAGCGCAGAGTAGGAACCACGTGCCCACGTTCCCTGCCGCCCTGCCCTGGCGACAGCTGGCACAGCCACCAACCGGGAATAGGTTGGTGCGAGGGGGCGGGGCGGGGGACGGGGAGCAAAATGCAATGCAGCCGGCGAGGAGGGTGGCTTTGGCCGCGCGAAAGGCTCTTCGTGCCGGCCCTCGGGGTAGGGGAAACACGGGCGAGCGGACCTGGAGGCTGGGAGTCCTGGCCCGCGGCTGCGCGCCTCTCCGCAGCCGCGCTGCACAGATCCGGTGCGCGCCGGCAGGGGGAGACGTGGAGGAGTGGGGTGGAGACCCCCTAGATTTGGTCTTTGATAACGGAAGGGAAGAGACAGCAGCTTGGAGAAAGTGAGGACGCAGCTAAGGGCTTTTTGCCTCCCGCCCCCCTCCCCTAGGGAGCCGGAGAGATCGCGGGGGCTGCAAGGGCGCAGCGCCTCACCGGGCGCTCCCTCACAGTCGGGGAACCGGGAGAGCGAGCCCCCCACCCCACCGCGAGGCGGAGCGCCCCCCGGCGCCCCCTGGTTCCCGCCGCCCCCACCGGGGAAAGAGAAGCGGGCGCCGCGCTGCCTCGCTCAGCGCCCCGGCCGCGTGGCTTGCGGCTTGTTTTCCCAGCTGGCAAGCGTCGTGCTGCGGACAAGAGAATGCCTGTGGTGAGCTGTTTATTTTGCTGAAGTTTGCGGTGGGCCAGAGGGCCGGGGTGGGGGGATGGCGAGCGGCAGGCAGCGACCGGGACTGTTTTGTTTAGGTCTCCGTCCACCTGTGTGGTATAAATCTGCCCGCCTCGGGGCGGCGGGGAGCCAGGGTGAGAAAAGCCCAGCTCTGCAAAGGCCCCTTCTTGCCACGTGCAGACCTAGAACCGCACTGGACTCCCCACTCCCGGCGTCGGCTGGATCCGCGGGATCCCGGCGAACACTGCCTCCCCTCCCCCACACACACACACGCCACCCCCCACCCCCGACCTTGCTCAGTGCTGAGAACGGGGCTGGAGCCCCAAATGGGGAGTCAGCACCCGCGACCCGGGCCCAGCTGGCCGTCGAAGTTCCTTCCCGGGTACCCTCGCTGGTTCCGTGAGGCTCACAGAGCTGGAGGCTTTGATGCGACGGGCGCTCGCGAAATCAGTGGGGACTTGTTGGGGCGGTTTCCCGCTGCAAGTCGGTTCAGCGGTGTCGGGTCTGCCCGCGATTACAGTCTGGGGATCTGGGTTGGCCAGAGTTTCCCTGACTTGAAGCTAGGGGGAGGAGGGGAGAAGGTAAGCGGTTGGCTCCCAGGGGAGCCCAGAGGACGCCCCCCACCCACCCACCCCCAGCCACCAGGGGCTGATGGCAGTCGCGGCAGCGGCTGCGTTTGCCTGGAAGAAAAGCCTAAATACATTAGCGAGCTGGTAAAGCTTTTAAGGCCTTCTCGGGAATGAGTGGCTGGCTAATGAGAGGTTAATTCTGTTTGGAAGGGAAGGCTGCGCTGGTTTCCTGAGATAAATGGACAGGAAGCGCATTACCTCCGCGCGCTGGCAAGCGACTCCCAAATGCTTTTTGCACCTGCCGCTCTGAGCAGCGCGAGCCGCTGCTGAGCCCGCAGGGATCGCGGGGGCCAGTCGGGTACGAGCGGGTGATGAGCCCCACGCACGCCCCGGGCCCTCTCTTTCCGGGGGCGCAGCGCTCACCCCCGGCCCTGGAAATCCTCTGTCACACCCAGGTGCTGCGTGTTCCGGAACTCAGGGGTCCCCCGATCCCACCAGGCCCCCTCCAGGAGCGGAAGGGTTAAGAATGATGTAAGTACGATACACAAGCCGCTAGCCGCCGGGCTGTAGGACTCCGGGCTTCTCCCCGGCTTTGCTGGGGAACAGTGGGGAACCTTTCCTCTCAAATGGGTGGCACACATCGCAGCCCTAGCTCTGATTCCTGGCTCCTCTGCCCCGGGGTGGTCTGTTAGAAGGGGGTCCTGGTAGCTTTCTGGAAATGGAGATTCTGTGTATTTCAGGGGAACAGTTTAGACATCATGTAAAGGTTCCCGAAAAGAAACCACGTCTGTTTAGAATCCATTAATGTTGCTGGCATGTGTTTTATTTCTACCCATTTGGCACGTTCATACTATGGGATGCTTTCCTGTGTCCCCTAATTGTACTGTTCTGCTTTCCTCTTTTCTTCCTGAAAATAAAAAGGAAGGAAGGAAGAATACAAGGGGCAAGAAACGGGATGGATTTGAGTTGTGCAAGCTGTCACGTCACGGTTTTCTTTTCTATTAAAATATAAAACTTTTATAAGTCATCGATTTTATGTTTGTGTTCTAGCTCCCTCTCCAGATTTTTCTTCGTAGAGTCTTAAAAGACTCCTTAACTTGCGGCATTCTAGCTGGGGAAGTGGGTACTCTATAATTGACCATTCACCACGCTCTTGCTTCCCAAGCTGACTTCGGATCTTGTTAACAGTCCGAATGTACCCGGGGAATGTGTCAACTAACCTAATGTCCTGAAAATAAGAACCACCTTGCGGTTTAATTGTGAAAATTAACATTTTCCTCTAGCATGCTGAACACTTATGCAGCAATAAAAAGTGAATCCTTAGACGTATAAATCTTGGGCTTGTCAAATGTTTACAACAGAGGAGCAATAAAGCACCTCAAAAGAAATGAAGTTTTTCCTCTAAAGAACAATAGTTCCATTTCAGGACGCTAGGACGTGCAATGACTCGGGGGTGCCCTCTGTTGGTAAAATCTAGAGCAACCATGTACTTAAGGAACAGGATATAGAAGGGAGAAGAGGAAACGGAGGAAAATTACAGAAAATCAGGAGTGAAAAAACTCCTGAACTCAAACTAAACTGAATTTGATCCTTAACTCTTGGTTATATGTTTTAAAGTACGGTCAATAAAGTGGGATTCTTCTTTCATAGGAGTCGAACTAAATCTTGGGTTAAGGAAGAGGAAACATCTTACTATTAGTCTTTGTTAGCAAAATGTTTTGAAAGATGCTGTTTACATTTGATTACTTTGAAAAAGAGGTTTACCAGGGTTTCATTGACTTGATTTCATTGGTAATATGTAGTAATTGCAAGAAAATCGATTTGGGGCTTAACAGTATTTACTTCACAGTATCACCTAAAAATCATATTCCATAACTCCCCCAAAAAAGTCATTTCTCCGGGCAACTCTGAAGCTACTATTAAGCATATTATGGATACACACAAGAGTTGGGTTATATCGTGGGCAGTGAAAGGTATGTTTACCACTTGAGTCATCATAGTATGTAATAAGTAAGTAATGAAAAGTTGCAGTAAAAATAGATAGGCATCCTTCATTAGGGAGCTAGTGGTTTGTATAATTCAGAAGGTGTGTAATGAGGAAGCTGGAGTGATGGAGGGCTTGCCCTCAATTATCCTGGTCCATTGACTGGCACTTTTTAACATGTGGAATACTAACACGTCCGTGGTTGATACGAAAATTCCTAAATTAGGGATTGTGAGTAATGTAGCAAGCAGAGTTGCAGACTGCGACTTGGATATAAGTTCATTTAAAATGGCAGCCCATTCCCGTTTGCGGTGCTGCTGTGCTGTGCCAAGTCGCTCAGTCATGTCGGACTCTTTGCGACCCTACGGACGGTAGCCCTGTCCAGGGGATTCTCCAGGCAAGAACGCTGCAGTGTTGGAGAAAGGCAAAGACGAGGACAGTATGAAGTGGCTCCTGGCCTTTGAGGCCATTCTTGAGATTAGATACCACTTCACACCTGCTGATAACAAATTGGAACCTATCATCGACCTCATAAAACATGCTTTTCTGTATCTCTGGAAGTCTCCTTTCCCGCCAGCAATTGGTTTCCCTCTCATTTTTGCAACCATTCCATCGCAAAAGTAGAAACGGACCTGCTATTGAATTAATTTGCTAATAGACGATGAACATTTGTGGAAAAGCCACGGAGCAACAACAGATCATGGTATAAAATTACACTGCAATAAAACTCACTATCCTCATGAATCTAACTACAGTGTAACAGAACACGTAGACGTCCTCCCTACTCTCAGAACCCCCTCCCCAACTGCTTTCAGGAAGGGAAAAATGTCAGAGTGACGGGAACACCAGCTGCCCGCGAACTCCACCAGGGAGCTGGTGGCTACCTTCCCAGGCCATCCGATTCGTTCCGGACCACGGGTCACATTCGCATTTCCAACGCGACTGGCTTTACCAAAAGTCCCGAATGGGCTCAGAAGGCGGTGGCTTTACTGAAAAAAAAAAAAAAAAAAAGACTCATTTGAAAACACCCTGATGCTGGGAAAGATTGAAGGTGGGAGAAGAAGGGGCCGACACAGGATGAGATGGTTGGATGGCATCACTGACTCAATGGACATGGGTTTGAGTAAACTCCGGGAGCTGGTGATTGACAGGGAAGCCTGGCGTGCTGCGGTCCACCGGGTCGCAAAGAGCCGGACACGACTGAGCGACTGAACTGAACGGAACTTACTTAAAAAAAAAAAAAAAAAGTCCGCAGCCGGCTCAGAACGCGGCTCAGCAGATGCGATTGGCCTCGAAGGGACCTGCCGCCGGGCGCTAGGCATAAAGGCGCCCGTTTTCTCCGAGGAGCCAGGGCTGTAGGGCAGGGACAGGGTCGGGGGCTGGTGATCTAAATAAATGCGTTATGGAGAGGAACGTTGAACGCGATCACTTTCCTTCTCGGAAAGGCCAAAGGCTGGCTCCTTTGTAACGACGGAGCTGCCGTCGCCCGTCTCCACTGGGCGCGGGGCGACAGTACATTGCAGGAGAGGGTGGAGGGGAGCGTGGAGGCCGCAGCTAGCAACGGGAAGGCTGGGCCGCAGCGCCGCCGACCCGACTGGCGGCGGGCGGGACGCGGAACTCGAATCACCCCGGGGAGGCTGGGAGCGGGGGCGGGGGCCCGGAGGGGTGGGGCCGGAGGGCGGGGCGGGCGCTTGGGGCCCTATGAGTGGCCGACTGGGTCCACAGCTCCCGCCTCTCGGCCAATGGAGTTAGAGGGGGCGGGGAGAGGCGGGGCGGGGCCGGCGCGGATTGGCGGGGCGTTGGGAGGGGCGGGGCGGCAGTGCGGGGCTGAGATTGATCGAGCGCGGGGGCCTCCGCGGCACAGAGTGATCGCGGCAGCCGGCGGCTGCGGGCTGCCGCTCTGGGCTCCGTCCGGTGCGTTTCCGCGCCCGCCGAGCCCACGCTGGACCAGGGACGCCCCGCGCGCGCGCTGCCTGCCGGGCTTCGCACTCGCTCACCGTCTTTGTGTCTTTTCCTTCCCCGCCCTCCGCTCTCTCCTCCCGCCCTCCGCCCGCTCGCCCGCCGACTCCGGCCGCCACGATGCCTCCGCTCCCCGCGGCCGACGCCGCCGACGCGCTCCGCCCGCGGCGCCCGGCTCGCTTCTGCTGCTCCTGCGGCGGCGGCGGCGGCGGCCCGCGTCCGACGCGGGGCTGAAGGAGGAAGAAGAGGAAGCGGGGCGCTCCCTCCGGCCCATGCCGCCACCCCGGCCCGGGACCCGCCACGGCCCCCGCGCCGCCGCCCTCGCCGGAGCCCACGAGAGCTGCATGGACGGGCATGGGCTTGAGAGCAGCATCGCCCTCCTGCGCCGCCGCCGCCCCAGCCTCCGCCGCCGCTGCCGCCGGGGCTGAGCCGCGCCGCCGCCCCCGCCGCCGCCCCGGGCTCGGCCCGCCGCCCCTGGCGCTGCTGCTGCTGTTGCTGCTCAGCCTTGGGCTGCTTCATGCAGGTAAGGGGGGCGCGCGCGCGGGTTGGGGGTGGGGAGCCGCCTGTAGGGCCAGGGGGGCTGGGTTCCCCTATCCCCCTACTCCCGGGGGGGCAGAAGGCGCTGGCCGGGGCAGGAAAGGCCTCCCCAGCTCCTGACCCGCACCGTGGCCCGGCTGGCGGCGCGGCGGCAGGAACACACCCGCCAACCGAGCGGCGCGCCCAGGGCACACGGGAGCGGCCTTTCGCCCTGCCTCACTCCCGCCCGCCCGCCGTCCCCGCCTTCTGCTCGGACAGTGGATGGATCTCTCCTCCCGCAGCCGCTTATCAAAGATGTAGCGGCGCGGGCGGGGGGCTGCGCTCCCGAGACAAACGTTCCGGATGCTCTATTGCTCTCTGCATGGGTGTTTTACTGAAAGTCGGGCTGGGATCAGGTTTCCGCCGCCGCCTCCTAGGCTGAGGAGACGAGGAGCCTGGTTGCTGCTGCTGCCCTGGAGTTGGGGGTGGCGTCGAGGCGAAGAAATGGCTCCCGATGGGAAGATAATTCTATCCGTTTGAAAACCTGGGGGTTCATCTCGAAGTCACTTAAAACTTCTTTAAACTGAGATCGCTTTCGTATTTGCGAAAGCCCCTTTTAATTTCAGCTTTCACCTCCTCTTTGGGAAAACTTCGTGCTTTGTGGCTAGCCGCGTGTTTTGGGGCGTTCCAGGAGAGTGTGACCGATCTCTTGCCTTCGGGAACTTCCCCGGTGGAAGCAGCAGTGAGGAATCCGTTCTTAGCGAAGTAAAACGTTTTTGTCTTAGCGACGATGAGCCTTCTAGCTTGTTTTGCCTGTTTTTCTTTTTAAGATCTTTTCATGAACACAATGATACATGTCAGTTATATCTCAAGAAAGCTGGGGGGGAAAATCTAGAACACCCTTTACAAATAGGTACCATTTCTAGCAGTATATCTAGACAAAAAGTTTTTTCAGTGCCAAATTGAAAAAGAATCTATCTTTTAGTTTGAGAGCACTTAGAGCATTAGATACGTTATCCTTTGAGATCTTTTTGTCCTGTATTTGTGGGACAGCAATCACCACACTCTGATCTGGAGAATACTGAACTGTAATGCCACCCAACTGTGCCAGAGTTAATTTTTATTTATTTATTAAGTCATACCAGCAGTGTTAAAAATCCGGGAGGTCTTTTAAGTAATGGGGAAAAAATGTGACATTTGAGCAGAGGACTAAATTTAGTTTTGCGTAACTTTGCATTGTGATGTAACAGCTGCATTTTAACACTGTCACTTGTGGAAGCAAACTGAAGTCTTAAATAGAGAGTGTAAATAGCAAGTTTTACAATGATGAAGGTTTTTAATTAGTGATTTTAGAACCTTAGAAAATAAAGTCAGTCTGCTCACGGTTGCATGGAAAACTTTTTATGACGTGTCAAAAAATATAGGAGTGTTTTCTGTGGGGAAAAAAAAGTGTCCATAATGTCAAAGTGTAGATTTCTTGCAAGGGAAATTGAGCTGGTGGGCAGGACTGTGACCCTCTTGACTGCATAGATATTGTTTCCTTTAGTTGCCATAGGGTCCTGTAACAGGATTGGAATGTGGTCCTTGAAGCTTTCTTCGATGGCCTCTGAAAAGCCTAAGAAGTTGGTTTAAAGGTTTAGAAAATTAAGGTGCCTTAGTTCAAGAACTTGGAATGTGAAACTCCTCTCAATATCCTAATGTGCTCACACTGAAGTCCCCATTAGATTCTACCCAGAGTTGCTGTAGTGAGTGATATCTGTGGATACCTTGTTGGAATGAAGCAATTAATCTGGTTTTAGGAAGGAGGGCTCCTTTTGAGAGAGTTCTTTGAAGAATGGTGCTATTGAAATGCAGGGGTTGTGTCTCCTCAGAGCAGCCAGCCTCACCTCATGCTCTTTACAGATGGGCCACCATATGTTTTATGCCCGGATCCTTATAATTTGCCTCCACACCCCAGATGGCTCTGCATTTCACTTAATTCATTTCAGCATATCTCATTTCTTTTATTATAATCTGATGATTGGGCTGCAGATTCACCCGTGCAGGCCTGACATTGCGGAAACCGCCTTGAATGGTGAGGTCTTTATGTCTGGATCATTCATGAGAGCTCTAGACTGACAAATCCTTTAGTAAATTTCATTTACTGGGATGAAAATACGGTCAGATCATAGATGGTATGATCTGAAAAAATAGGTCTGTAGCTGCAGATTTTGAATTCTGCCCTTGGGAAATGAAAAGGATACTTTTATTCTTTTTTTTCCTTTTCTTAAGCAAACCTCTGCACTTCCTGAATGGAGATCCAATATGGGAGTTCCTTGCTTACTCATACACTCCATGGTTTTCTTGGCTGCATCCTTGAATTGTTTCTGCTCTGCATTGTCTTGGCATTTTGACAGGAGGTTTACTTTACCGCCTCTTACAGGCAAAGTGTGCATTGTCATTATAAATTCATGAAGCCTGGATATTTCTGGGTGTATGCTGCAAATTAGTCATTATATACAGGAGCCTGTGATGGGGCTAAAACTGCTGACCCACATACACTTTCTCTCTGGTTAGCCCTCCTACATCCCACCGTCTCTATTCAAAAAATCTGTTAGAAACCTCATCCAAAACAAAGGAATCCAAGGAACTGTGTTTTGTGTGAGATTTCTCAAAGGAATCAGCACCTACCTGCTATGAAAAAGGGCGTGGGGAAGGGAGGAAGGGAACCGAAAAGGATCTGGGAGTCTAGATTCTGCTTTTCCTTTCTAAACAGTTGCATCTGCATTTCCATGCTGGTCTTACTTTTGATATTTTTATGACTATTTGAAATAATTATAAGTAAGCGTACGCTCGGCTAGATTTTATAGACCATAAAAAGAACAGAATAAGCACTGCAAGTTTAGCGGGCAGTCCTTGTGTTGTCATTTATGTGTCGTCCAAAAGCTGTTCGGTACTGAATGAGCCTTGGCTCATATATTTATTTTCTTGCTTACTGCTTGCTGTGAATCTGATTTTAAAAGAAAAAGAGAAAGGATGTTGCTGTTTCTGACTTTTTTTTTTTAAGCTATTAAGTACTGTCTTGAGAATCAGAAATTTTGTTGAGGGAATGAAAATGAGATTTGAGGAAGGGCACATGTCCTGGGCTTCACGCTCACAGTTTACAGTCCAGCCAGGTCAAGGCCTTAAGTGTCGCTTTGCCTTGATTTTCCCATCTGTAAAATGGCTTTAATGCCACTTTGGGGGTTGTTGGCTGGTTTTATTTTTTTTTGTTTCCCCTTCTGCCTTTTTGAGTAAAAACAGTTGAAAGATGATTTGATCTACTTTGTAGAGAAGAATGCTATAAATACTAGAGCTGCTTTTGTCAGCTTTGGAATGAGAAACCGTGAAAGAGGCCAAATGCAGAAAGATGTATCTGTGATTTTTATTTACTGCCTTCAAGTAATAGCTGTAAATTCACAGCTCCAAAATATTACAATATTTTAATCTCCTCTTTTACTTGTGTTAAGTCAGATATCCAGTCTTGACTACATTTTCCCTTTTTGGTTTTGGAAACTTAGGAATGGTTGGGGAAGTGCCTTACAAGGTGGTCATCTCCTACTCCTCGTTTCCCCAGCTGATGCCATGAACAAAGATTACAGGCTATTTCACTCATTTAAAAGCAGTTTACTACTGAAAAGACTAAAATATCTCTCTACAGTGATTATTAGGGTTAGTTTTAAGTCTTTATCAGATAATGTCCTAAATCTTGATATCATCCTGAAGTTTTGTTATGCCTAAATCTTGAATAATTACACATTTAATAATACTCTACTGACTGATGCACCCCCTCGGATATTTCATGCCTAGAAACGATCACAGAATTTACTTTAGAACAACCTATTCATTTCTCAAATGAGGAACCTAAGACTTGAGACTGAGGCTCCTCCATAGTTGAGATACCTATAAGGAATGTGCAGGTAACACAAATATGTGTTACAGTTCATTTCTATAAAATTTGAGGTGAACAATAAAGAAAGTTGTTTTTCTTTTCCATGACTCTGGTGTTCTCCTTTTAAGGAATACAATATTAAACTGATTAGTACACACACTGACCTAGTATTGGCAGTTTATTGTGGGTTTTGTGCTTTGAGAGATTTTACAAACTTTTGTGTAAAAAGTTAGGGGCAAACCATAATTTGAAAACTTACTGTTTACATAGTAGGGCAGTAATCGTATGATTTTTCATTACTTTATGTTACCTTCACTTAAATCATTAAGTTTATGTGAATCATTGATTTAAGGGGGGAAAGTAGTTTTATATATATGCAAAGAATTCTGTCTCCGGTTCTGTTTCTAGAAAAAAGCATAGTTGGTGGAATCACCTGTCAGTGTTGTGTACATTCTGAGTTAGCATACTTTTACTGTGAACTGTTGAGGAGCTAGAATCCTGGAGTGATTGATGTTATGGGATAGTGAATACCTAGCTTGGTCAAATCAGTCACTTAATTTTTTTAAACGATCATTTACACTTTGTAGAAACCAGGGGGTTACGTGTGTTAGTTTACATGCAATTTGTCGGTAAATATTTCTCAAGAAAGACAGAGTAACTTAGTACCTGGATTTTTTTCCTGGTATTCTTCCCCTGTAGCTAGAGTAGAATCAGGTAAAGGTGTTTTAACTAATCACGCTATAATTTAGGAGTTTCCCCTCCCTGAAGTGTGCAGGCTTTACTCATGGTTTTGTGTATAGACTGTGCTTTTCAAAGCAAATTACTTATGCAGTTTTCAAAATCAAAACAAAGTTCACATCTTTGACTTGGCCTTAGAGCAAAGGGATCTTTCTCAAAATCTATAAACAAGAGCAAAGTTGATAAAATATTTCCTTTGTTGTTCCCTTGTAGTTTAGCCTAAGAACACCTGGCTAAACTCCTGTTCACTCGCAGTGGCCCACGCTTTAGCTGTTGAGTTAACCAGCTGCAGGCGGTGGTTCTCCCAGTGGCTGACTTTGTGAGAGGCCAAGAAGCCACACTGCAGCCCTATTTCTGAAGGCCTTCTTAAAATAGGAGTATAGGAAATAGAACAAACAGTTCCCAGAGGAGAATGTCCTTTTCTCATGCAGCTCAGAAAGTTGTGAAGCCTTTTAAAAACATTCGGTCTTAATCTTCTTTCTCCTAGGTGACTGCCAGCAGCCAGCCCAGTGTCGAATCCAGAAATGCACCACGGACTTTGTGTCCCTGACTTCACACCTGAACTCCGCCGTCGATGGCTTCGACTCTGAGTTCTGCAAGGCTCTGCGTGCCTACGCTGGCTGCACCCAGCGGACTTCCAAAGCCTGCCGTGGTAACCTCGTGTACCACTCTGCTGTGTTGGGTATCAGCGACCTCATGAGCCAGAGAAACTGTTCCAAGGATGGACCCACATCGTCTACCAACCCGGAAGTGACCCATGACCCTTGTAACTATCACAGGGGCGGGGGCCAGAACCCTCCCAATTACCTTTTCTGTGGCTTGTTCGGAGACCCTCACCTTAGAACTTTCAAGGATCACTTCCAGACATGCAAAGTGGAAGGGGCTTGGCCACTCATAGACAATAACTATCTTTCGGTTCAAGTGACAAACGTGCCCGTGGTCCCTGGATCCAGTGCTACTGCGACAAATAAGGCAAGTGTACTTATTTTTTTTCCTTCTTCTTCTTTTCTTCTGTAACTTTCAGATGTTTGATTCTTCAGACGACTGTTGAAGTACAATACAAAAGACCTTGTTTAAAAGGAACTTCTGTTGGTCAGCTTAGGACAGAAGGTGGATGAAGGATTAAATGAAAGTTACTTAGTAAAAAAAAAAAATTTCTCACTGGAATTCTTGTGGGTCTAAGTTTAAATAGGCAATGATACGAAAAATAAAAAGGAAACAGTGAAGTTGGGTTCTCTAGGGAAAAGGCAGGCCTGTTTAATGAAAAAAAAAGTTCTTTTTTTCCAGTGATGTCATTTTTGAGTGCAGATTTCTGTGGCTCTTGAAGAAATCCACGTTCAGATTTATCAGATGACTGCAGTGGGTGTTCTGAACAAAGAGCGCCGTGAAGCCTAAAGAGCACGACTCATCAGGAAATCTTACTGGAAACTTGGAAGCTATAGTAAAACGTGGTGACCGGGGAAGTTAAGAAGTGGATTTTGCAGAGCAGTAATACCTAATTCTGTGTAACCTCAGGATAAAATTTAAGTCAGCCAGAGGGGAAAACTGACAAAATTAAGCTCACCACGTCTAGCTGCCATTATCTGTGGTTGGTGTTTGTTTGTTCATTTTAAAGAAACTTTGACACTGAAGAGGGAGCCTGGAAGCCAGCTTTAAGTCACCAGAGTCTTAGTGCAAACAGGTGGCAAGGAGCTGGGTTTCCAGTTGTCAGGCCAAGCTGATTCAGGCATTAGTAAATAAAGAGGTCCAAAAGGGTTTTCCACAAAAATGGTGTCCCAGGGGCTTCCCTGGTGGCTCAGTGGTAAAGAAGAATCCACCTGCTATGCAGGGGACGTGGGCTCAATCCCTGGTCCAGGAAGATCCCACATGCCTCCAGACTACTAAGCTTACGTACCACTTCTACTGAGTCAGAGCTCTCGAGCCTGTGTCCCACAGCAAGAGAAGCCCTCGCAATGAGAGGCTGCCCCCCATACCTGGAGATTACCCCCCGCCCCCCTGGGCAGCTGGAGAAGGCCTGTAGATAGCAAGGAAGACCCATAGACAAATTTTTTCAAATGTTTCTATTGTTAAAAAAAAGTGTAACAACAAGGAACCAGCTCCTTGGCTGCTTCTCCAACTATAAAATCACACATACAGGTTTTCTTATTTTGTATCATTTCATTTTGTTTATTGTATCTTTTCATCAGTTGGGTTAGACTAAAATGTAATTGACAGCTAGCATGCTTTTATAATACCTAAGGACTGTTCTCTTGATTCCAGGCCTTGCCTCCAAATGTATGTAGCATAGTTTTTAAGTGAATTTAAATTAATTTACTTGGCATTTTGTGGAGAGAATATTAGTACACTTCCAGAGACTGTATGGAGACACCCTGGGGTGTCACAAGTCTAAAATTAGAAGTCATCACCCTGATCAAAGGAGACCATACATTGGTCTAGACATCTTAGGGGAACTTAAAACTATTTACACTTCAGTTCCCAATAAAACCCAAGGTTGCCTTTCCAAACCTTATATCTCAAGTAAACTTTTCTTTTTCTGGTTTTTGTGACATAATTTTTCCTATCTGTATATTACAATATGCATTTGCTATATGTTATAAAGTTAATAGCTGCAAAGTCATAAGAAAAGCAGTGAGCCACAATTCATCATTGCAGACTCAAAGGGCATAAAACCTGGTAATAGTTTTTGAAAAGACATGGCACTGAAAATTCAAGAAGGCAATTCCATTGAAAATTCAGAAAATCATCAATTTTGCAGATAATTGAGGGCTTGGAAGGGTAGCCCTCACATGATACTTTTGAGATTAATAACTGCTGTGTGCATGGGAAATTTTACAGTTGACCCTTGGACAACATGGGTTTGAACCCAGCCAGTCCACATATGTGGCTTTTTTTCAGTAGTAAATACTGCAGTACTATATGATCCCTGCTTGGGTGAATCCTTGGGTACAAAACCCTGTATACAGAGGGTTAGCGGTAACGTTATATGTGGGTTTTCAACTGCCCAGGGGTCATTGCAACTAACTCCCCTGTTGTTCAGGGGTCAGCTGTATTGTGTCTTTCACAAGCCCAGAGATTTATTTTCCAAACCTTCTATCCAGTCACGTGTCACTCCTATTTGGTGTTCAGCCATTCAAAACTCTGTACTTTTTACTGATCGTGTTGAAAATAATCTGGGGACAGCTGGTTGCCTTATGAGTACGCGTAGTATATGAATGCGACAGCTGACGCTGAAGTACTTTAGATCGTCCTGTTTCAGTTGTGGTTGAGCCTATCATAGCTTTTAGCAAATACATAAGTACAATTTGTTTTCTCCCTCACTTTGGTGAGGATCAAAGGTTTTGCCCTTTCCAGAAAGGAGAGAGGGAAAAGTTATCTTTTAACATAAATTCAAGCAGACAGCGAGAATGCTTGGTCTTTAATTGCCCTTTGGGAAAGTATTTCCCCACATCTGGTGACCATGCTGTGCAGCAACAAATTGCTCTGTGGCTTCATGACCTCCAGTGGTTGGTTGTTTCTGTTTTTTTTGTTTTTTTCTTTTCTCTTTTTGTAACTCTCTCCAAAGCCCCCCAGAAGCATGTGAAGGTTACTATTTGAGGGCCTGTCTCCATGGTGGTATGGCCTTTGCTGGTGAAATCAAACAAAGACCTAAAATCTTACACTGCAGTTCCTTTTGCTGTACCCAGGACCAAAATAAAACTTTTTAAAAATTTCTAAACAATGAAAACAGTCCACTCCAGTATTCACGCCTGGAGAATCCCACAGACAGAGAAACCTGGTGGGTTACTGTCCATGGGGTCCCATAGAGTCAAACGTGACTGAGTGGCTAACACACACACACACACACACACACACACACACACACACACACACACACACACACACACACACACACACACACACACACACACACACACACACACACACACACACACACACACACACACACACACACACACACACACACACACACACACACACACACACACACACACACACACACACACACACACACACACACACACACACACACGCCACGTTCATTCCACCACCCTCAGCACGAAAGTAAAGCACTAGACTCAGGTATTTTGCTCAGGCAACTCAGTCCTGGGGCTGTGGGCTTCTTGAGCAGGCCATCATCGTCAAGGCTGTCTTTGTGAGCTCTGCCTTCCCCCTGGACACCCAGGTTTCCCTCATCATGGAAAGACAAAGCTTAGTGGGGAAAGAAATCTAAACAACAGAGGGAAAGAAAACGAAGTTGTCTCTGGTCAGTTCAGTTCAGTTCCGTTCAGTCGCTCGGTCGTGTCTGACTCTTCACAGCCCCACGGACCACAGCACGCCAGGCCTCCCTGTCCATCACCCACTCCCGGAGTCTACTCACACTCATGTGCATTGAGTCGGGGATGCCACCCAGCCATCTCATCCTCTGTGGTCCCCTTCTCCTCCTACTAGCTAAGCCTTTCTTCGCCAGGCCTGCAGTGCTTGGCGGTGTGGTCTCATCTCCCCTGGTCCACGTCCTCTCCCCCTTCCCAGCTGAGCAAAGGTGTGCCTTCTCAGGGCCCAGGCTCCGGGCTGTGCCCTGCACCAGCCTGTCCAGTTCCCTCCCTTCCCCGGAGTCTGTGTGCTTGGCCACCTGGCTAGCTTGGTGTGTTCCTAAAGGGGACACCAGGGCTGCTTTTCCCCCCTCCCTACCCCAGGGGCTGCCAGGGCTCCTTGGCACACCTGCGCACACCTCTGCTGAGATCTGTGTCCACTCTGGGCCACCGTTCCCACCTTTGGCTATAAGAGGCACACAGCTTCAGACCTGCAAATGCTCTGTAGAAAGATACGAGAGAGGGGATGGGCTGAGAACGGGCAGGGTTGGCTCTGTGGGAAGGAGCACTGTTTGTGTTTGGGGCCGAGGGGATACAGTGCTGTTTTCTCTCTTGATCCTCACACAGGTAAACAAGGAGATCATCTGTGGAGGGTGCTGGGTGGCGTACCTTCTCTTCCACATTCTCTTTGCCCGGCCCTCAGTCTCAGCTTCATGTTGTGTAACTAGGAATCCCTGTTTATGTGGCTCTAAGAAGGAATTGCATATGCCATGATTGCAGAAGGCAATTTTGATGTGAATTATTTCATAAAAAGATTTTGCACTTCACAAATAGAGTCCTAGTAGCGTGTATGAAAATCTCCAATCTCTCAGGTGCATTTAAAATGATTTCCTTTTCCCCACAATTTCAAGGATGCATTTATTACACATCTAATGTAGCTCAGTTGGTAAAGAATCTGCCTGCAATGCAGGAGACCAGGGTTTGATCCCTGGGTCGGGAAGCTCCCCTGGAGAAGGAAATGGCAACCCACTCCAGTGTTCTTGCCTGGAGAGTCGCCTGGACAGAGGAGCCTGGCGGGCTACAGTCCATGGGGTCGCAAGAGTCAGACATGACTAAGCGACTACACCACCAAACAGTAGCAATACTTTTAACAATTATTTTGTACAAATAACTTGTGTACTTTTGCTTTGTCTTTCAAACCTTTCCTTTCAATGTAATCATGTCCTTTCTTCAACATTCTAGCTTCTTATCCTATTCTTCAAAGTCAGGGAAACAAAATCGCAAGTAGGAGGAGATATTGAGATGACAGCCAGTCCTTTATAGATCTTCAGATCTTGCTACACTTTGGTGAGAGCAGGTGGTTTACCTTCAGGCAGTTTGGTTTTGGGGAGGAGGTGTGTTCCTGGTGCTTGACCAAGCCAGGCGAGTGGACACTCAGGTGCTTCGTATGTCCTTGCTGCTGCCACGGGCCACCAGCTGCAGTAACCCATGGGCAGCAGGGCTCTGTGCCTGTCCAAAGCACGAGAAGAGAGCCTGTCTTTCAAAGTCCATAAATATCTGTACCTCTGGAGCTCTGGCTACTTGCTGAGAGATTTTCCTGGAAATCGCCGCTGGCTGATGATACTGGAGATACAGGAAGTCTTGAGTTCCTGGGCTCCATTCTCGCTGGCTGCCCACAGTGTTCCCTGGTGATAAAATGCCCTTTCCTTGTAGGGTCTTCGAGCACGAGTTGGGTCCTCTCCTGCTTTTGATGCCCCTTAGCATGCCCTGTTGTTCAGCAGGAGAATGTGGGCACCTAAACCAATGTTCTGGGTCATTCTCTGTTGGTTATAAAGTCAGAGCCAGAACTGCCTCTGTTGCAAAGTCTTCCAACGATCTTTTTTTTTTTAGATGTATCTCTGGATCAGGCTTTGGGAATCTGTCCTCTTTTGACCCTAAGCCTAGTGGATTTTTTTTTGTAGCTAAGTTTTTGTAACCAGTTATGATTTTAGTATCTTTGTGGAGACTCTCTGAGCTGCACAGTGGTGATCATTCTTATTTTTGTCCACTAAGGAAGATGCCTCATCCTCTTGTGTACAGAATTAGGTTTTGAATACATGGACAGTGTCCTTGCATGCAACACTGTTACAGAGGCGATACACTATTCTTTGAGAATATAGATTCCTTCCCGGAGCGCACAAGTTGCCTTGCAGATTCATTGTAACCCTTAAAATCTGAGATTTCTCTTTGTTATGATTATCTGTTAGTACAGATAACTCTTGCCATCTTTAAGTTTTGCATCTCATCCTGGTCCTCCCTGTTTGGCAGAAATGTTTTAAAAATAAAAGTTGCAAGATATGTTGAGATATATTGCAGAACAGATGGGAACGAAGTTTGCAGTTGTATAGCTCGCTGTGCAGTATCCTGTGTTCATTTCTCTGATAAAATGTACAATTTAGTGTTACGTTGGAAACCCCAAGCATTGAAGGGCCTATCGTGTCTGGGAGACGCCGAGGTGAATGTAGTCTCTGCCTTAGTCTAAGCTCATAACTAAACTTTGCTGCCTTCATGTCATGGAGAATTACGGGGTTTTTGTGGGGGTGGGGGGGAGCCGTTTTTAGGGTTTCTTTTCAGAACATTGGGGGCCCATGCTATAGGCTGGTTCCAAGTGCTGCAAGTTGCTTCCGGGGGTCAGGACCGGGAGGTTGGGTCGGAGAGATGGGCTGCTGTACCTCGGACATAACCCTGCCCACCAGCCTCTGTCACAGGTCAGTGTTCTCACTCCCAGGACTTGGTACCGTTTCCCTTTTCACCTCCCACCATCAAGGTGGTCCCTCACCTACCCAGATATCCCCACTCCTCTGAGATACCCTAGCATGGTCTGGAACCCTGGTTGCTGTTGTTGAAAGGTAGTTGATCTTTAATACCCAGAAGCTTGCTAGGGTAGTTGAGCATCAGAATCACCAGTTCTTAGTTAAGTTGATTTTTCAGCGTTCTGTCTCATCTTTTAAGACTCATAAACACATGTCTTAGATAATCCTCATCCTCCCTGAATTTCCTTATTGTAGAGACAATATTAAAAGAATAGTTTCTAGAAGAACAGAAACCAGCTATAGTTGTTCCAGGTGGTGGTATTCCTATTCGCCCTTTTCTGCTTCCTGCATAGCTCTGGTTTGTACTGGATTTTAAGGTCTTAGGCCCAGAAACTTTCAACTTCGCTTCATAGAGGTTTCAGCAGACTGCCTGGGGGTGAAAGTATATTTGGGCAAAGGAAGCAGAAGAAAAGGGGGCGACATTCTTAGCTCCATGATGTACCCGTAATGTGAACGATCATTTTGTGGGATGAAAACAGGCCTACCTGGCTTATTCTTTAGACCATACTTTAACAAGGTCTGCCTTCATTTTGTCCGTACAAATTGCATGTACTCTGGGTAACTAGGCCTCTGTCTTCTCTCTGTTCCCTGGAGGAAGAAACATATAAGATGTCAGTGAAAACTGTCTAAAAATGAGTAAAATTTGTCTGTGTATACCTTGTCAGTTTCACATTTTGAATCTCTGCGTGTGCCAGTGTCTCTGTCCCAGACGTGGTTTGGAAGGATGAAAAGGACCTTCCGAATCCCCCGTGTGTAAGTGACAGTAACCCAGTGCCTGCCTGAGCCAGCCGGAATTCCCTGCGAGTGCTCTGGGCCTCTGCTACTTTAAAACAAACCCACCCTCCTCCATAGTTGGAACCAGAGGCGCCCAGCCAAGTCTGATACACAGCTGAGAGTTAGAACTTGTTTTTCTGTAACGTTTCCAAATGTCTCTCTCTGCCCTGTTAAATTTTCTTTTGAGTCAACATTTTGAGAGGAAGGGGTAAGCAGGAAACATTGGATGGTTGGTACTTTTTTTTTTTTTTTGGTTGTTGGCTTCAATTAATGCTAACCAAACAGTTTCTGCCCCTGTGGAATGTGGCAAGTAAAAAAGAGTCGTACCTACAGTGTCGAACAATGAAAGCTGCTACCTTACCCGTTTCGTCTTTATTTGTTTTGACTGCAAGTAGAACTTGCTCTTCCACTGGTTTGGATTTTGTGTTCTCCTGGGTGGGGTAACTTCAGGACTTCTTAAGCTGCTCAGCTTGTCCTCAGTATAACAAGAATAGCAGCTCACATCTAAGATGCAGAATTTAACGGGGGAGCCTTGCAGTGAAAACCCGTTGCTGTTGGGTCTAGAAAGAACTTCAGGTGAAATTGGGTCCGTGCAGAGAGGAGCTCAGTATGTCCCAGTGAGCTGATTTCTTTTAAGAGTCGGAGCCCAAAAACCCTTAACTCCTGCCGGTGGGGTTGTCTCCGTGCTGAAGCTGTCTGTGTACACTGTGGATGGGATTAATGTGACGGCATTTAAAGGCCAGCTTCTCATCTCCTCTGCATGTGCCCCTGAAAAGGGTGTCAGTGTTTGCTCTTTCCTTTTTAAAGGTGTGAGTACACACACAAGCACACGTGTGTGTTTATGTAGGGTCCATGCCTTCCCCACTCCCTGCCTCAGGAAAATGAAGACAGAAGGATATTGTTTTGGAACTTTCCAGTTAACTGGCTTCTTGAAATATATGGTCACCAGCTCTAACCACCTTGTTCCTGACTGGGCTTTGCTTTTTTTTTTTTTTTTTTAATAGCACTGGGAACCTGAAACTCAACCTAGAAGTGACAGAATGTGAGTGCATTGTGAGACCTTTAAGGCCTTTTGCTTTTTAAATCACCTCCCCAAACTGAAAAATGATCAAAGGGGCTGTGATTTCCTGATAATCCCCGTTGGTTTGGGAAACAGCTGTGCTGAACCTCGGCCCAGAGCGTTCACCCAGGGTGCTGCGAGAGCCTGGGGATCTGTGTGCCCCCCCTCCACCCCATTAGGAGGGAGATCCCAGAAAGCCAGACCTGCCGGGACAGATTCCTGCCCCTGAGTGACTGCAATATTTTTAGCCTCTGGTCCAAACCGCAGCAGCTTCCCTGGTGGCTCAGAGGGTAAAGTGTCTGCCTGTGATGTGGGAGACCTGGTTTTGATCCCTGGGTCAGGAAGATCCCCTGCAGAAGGAAATGTCAACCCACTCCAGTATTCTTGCCTGCAAAATTCCATGGACAGAGGAGCCTGGTAGACTCTAGTCCATGGGGTCACAAAGAGTTGGACACGACTGAGCAACTTCACTTTCACTTTTCCAAAGTGTAGCGGCAGCCTCGGCCTGGAATACTGTCCCCACGCGCCTGACTTCCCATCTAGAGGTCTAGTAAGGGCCTCCTCACAGTGCAGAGACCGGGCACAACAAGTAAGAGGGTCCCTCTGGAGTTCTCGGGGTACCAGGAAGGCCAAAGCACCCCAGGCCTTCCCTCCTCCCTGTAAACTCAGCACCTTGTGCCTCTGGTCTGTACAAGGAAGCTGGCCCGTTTCCCTCTGAGCCTATTTATGCTTCCAGCCTTCCTTGTTTTAAATGTACAAAAATTGCTCTTTGGATGTTGACTTTTTTTTTTTTTCTGGCCTGTCACTTTTATGTATCATCCCTGGGCCTGCTTCTCTCTCTCTCTCTCTCTCTCTCTCTCTCTCTCTCTCTCTCTCTCTCTCTCTCTCTCTCTCTCTCTCTCTCTCTCTCTCTCTCTCTCTCTCTCTCTCTCTCTCTCGCATGCGCCTTCAGCCACCGAGCTTAATGCTTCCCCCCTGGACCACCCTAGCAGCCTCAGCCGTGGGTGTCCTTCTCCTCTGGTTTGGTTTCTTCTTTCTCCAGCTGCTGCCAAGAACCCCTCCAGGAGCCAAGGCAGCCCTTGTTCCTGCATGTATTACCTAGGGCAACCCTGAAGAATAAATAAGTCTGATCCATTCTGTGTCTCTGGAATCCTTTGAGTGCTGCTACAGCAGAGCTCGGTGGAAAGAAACTCAAGATGACAGAGAAACCTCTTTGGGTATCTTTAGGAGGCTGTAGATTTTTGTAGTCTCATTCAAGCCCGAAAAAGAATCTAGGGGGAAATTTCTTCTGCCACCCTCCTCTGAAACTCATGTATGGCTATCTTCCTGTGAGCTATCTTGTCCTGGCCCAGTGAAATGACTTAAACTGTGCTTTTGTAGATGTTGAATTCAGACTTCCTATAGGTAGATAGCTGATGCTAGGCTGAATTGCAATGGTAACGTTCCATTTGTTTCATTGAGTTCACGCCTTCCTGGCAAGACTTTTTTTCATTTCTTTTTTTTTTTTTTTTTTTAGTTTTTCAGGAAAATGATCAATGATATCAATTACTGACCTCCTTATGTATGGTCCATGTACTCTCCTAGGCTTTGTGTGAAATTGTTCAAACAGAAAGTTATTCTAGACGGATATGCTTTTATTTCCTGCCTCATAAAAAGGAGCGAAATCCAGAGTTCTCCCCAGCCTAACCGAGATCCTTCCTTAGTGCTTTGGAGCTTCCTAGTCACAGACTTCTCAACATTGAGAAACATTGACCCCCTCGAGTTAAGATGATGTGTTTTAGAGCTAGCGATAGAGCAGGTGTGTTTCTTTTCTTTGAAACACACGCTCTCGTAGGAATGATCTCCTTTGTGTTCAGCTCTGAGGACTAAGCAGAGGCTGTATGCTGCTGACCTGGTAAGAGCAAAGGCCATGGGCACAGCGTTCTTTGATTTCTCCCACAGTCATCTGTTTTTTCAACCTGTAATTGCACCCAGAGGATCTGAGGAAGCAGACATATCAGCTAATTACATGAAATAAAATTAATCTTAGCTTTCTTAGCACAAGCAGAATTTTAACTGGATACCTGTCAACATTGGGTTTCCCTGTGTTCCAGGCTGATTTCCTGTGATTTTCAGTTTGGTTTGCTGGCCCATCTTAACCCGAGAGCTGGAGCCCCTTGTCTATAAAAGTCCCAATTCTGGTATTAAGAGAATTCCAGTAAGGTCCCACTCATGCAGTGCCAAGTGGTCTGGCTTAAACCCCGATAAACGTCTCTTCCAAAGAATGACAAGCACAAATAGCCCAGGGCTCAGCCTCTGGGGAACCCTGCTGTTTGAGAACCTCACAGCACTGTGCAAGGCTCTTGAGCTTGGAGAAGCTCTGTGCTTTGGCGAGGCAGTGCTTGGTTCTCTAGGTGACCTCCCTTTCATTTAGTTCATTTTTATTTTTATGTTTTTTCCTGATGGAAAGGAGAGACAGGTGCCTCTCAGTGTTGGCATTTCACAGCAAACCCTAAATCCTCATTGCCTTTCTCTTGTGGAAAGGTTGATTTCTAGCTGCTGTCTTGCTTCTCCTAAGAGACCCTGTAGGTGGTAAAGATCTCAGGCAGTGAAACGTTAAAAATGAATGAGGAGACTGGAGTAGTGTGTCTGAGGTGGGGGTTGGGAGGAGCTGGGCGGGGAAGGTTTAACAAAAGGCATTGATGTTTTAAATGCACAGAAATGCCATCCATCAATAATAAATGGTGTGGCACAGAACAGATGTGCCAAATTGAGTTCCTACAGCATACGGATCAGTTCATAGAGGGGGGAAAAGTAAAGAGCATCAGCTCAGCTCAGTTCAGACGCTCAGTCGTGTCCGACTCTTTGCGACCCCATGAATCGCAGCACGCCAGGCCTCCCTGTCCATCACCAACTCCCATAGCTGTTTTTAAATTATCTGTTTAAGAGCTTTAGAATACAATTTTGAATGTCCTGTTCCGACCCTCTGATAGCTGCTGGTTGGAAATAGAAAACGTGTGGAATTTCCAAACATTTCCATTAACATTTGAGTGTTTTTAAAGGAAGAATTATTGAGAATGAATAAATTTTATTTAATTTTTCTGAAGAGGAGGATAGAACTGGAAAATGAATTTCTGGCCCTTTCTGGTTAAGTGCTTGCTTAAGACCTGAGATTGTAATTGTATGAGGGATGAAAATACCTTACACAGCTTGTCAGGGACTGTTACCTGTGCTTTCTACATTTTCATTGCTTATATCTCTAGGTACCTCTTCAATATCTGCTTAAACTCCTGAGGACCGCTCAGGAGACCTCTCTTATGCTTTGAGGTTAATTCATTCCCCTCAACGTCTTGATTCAAGGGCTGATTCTATACATAGACTCTGAGAGCAAATTATCTCACCGAGAAGAGAAACAACTAGAGAAACATCAACTTCCTTGTCTTGTAGAGAAAGTCACTCCTAGGAAATTCGACAGATAGACAAAAATGCATTAGGTAAACTGGAATATTTTGTGCGTGTAGATAGTAGTACAGAGGTCAAGCTTTAAGGTTCACCTGATCTCCCAGAGGCGTGAGAGTTACCTGTTGGTGTCACAGGTAGAGCAGAGGACAGTAGCGTGAGAGGTGTTTGAAATGACTCCTGAGTTGGAATTGGTGTTTTTAATGAAAACAGCAGAGACTTGGTGAGACAAGGAACTATTCCATTCATGTTAATATTGACCCTTGCTTGCCTTTATAGGAAACTTGTTTGGAATTGGATCTCTCTGCTGTGTTGTCCCAACAAAACTAATTCCTCTGTGTTTTTCCTAAGGCAAACTGAAAAGTCCTTAATTGTTGCAAATAAGGCCAAGTTGGTTTAAATTTGAGGTTTGTTAGGTTGGAAGGACAGATGGCTTAGCTGTTGTAGAAGAATTCAGTTACTCTTTGAGTGTGGATGTTCTGGTTGAAAATGAGAATAGCGGCTGTATGCAAAGTCTGTTACTCTTATTGTAGCCATCTGTATTAACTTGCGGTCCTTTCAGGTGCAGAATTTACTTGAATTAATCTTTTCACCTCCAAGAGATCCCAGCTTGCCTCTAAAAAGCCCTTGTCAAACTGTCTTTAGAGTCACCAAATAAATCTATTTTATAGTCCCATTAGATACCTAGCTCGAAAAATCCCACTCGCTCTGGAAGGTCGTATGGTTGGATGCACAGAAAATTTCCTGAAATCATCTCTGGTACACCTCCTTCAGGTTGTTAGGAAGGTGTTGAAACGTGAGAAGGCTGGTCATGAAATTAAATTGTGGCTCAGAGTAATTAGGCAGGGAGAACACCAGGCATTCTCACAGTGCATTGTCTGGCTTTTGGTTGCAGCTGCAAACAACGGATATGAATTTAACCAGTTGCTGCAGCCACAGCTGGTTCGGATCTGGCTTTACAACTGGCTGAAGTGAAATGAAATGGCTGGAAAATTCCAGTCAAGTAACACCAGTGGGAACATGTGGAATTAAATAGCGTGAGCAGATGCCGGCTGAGCCGGGGTGGGGGGCGGTGGGGGGGGAGCCTTCAGACATAAGCCTGAGGGTGGCGGGGGGGCTTGTAGGGAGAAGGGTGGGGAGGGAGGCCCTCGTGGCCTTTTAACAAGGGTCTATTGTTTTGATTAGTCCCCTTGCAGGAGGTGGCCGTTTGCCTCCATCCAGAGTAATTTGTAGAGTGTTTGGCCTGTCTCCCTTCCTCCTTGACTGAAGTCACCTGATACTTTTTTCTTTTCTTCAAGAAGAAAGCATAATAAGCCATTACCTCACTTACAGACAATAACTCAAATCTCAAAATGTTGTCTCCCCCCGCCCCCCGCCCCGCTGCCGCTTGGGGGCCATTTTCCCACCTTGGGTGATCCAGAAGCCCGTATCTGTCTTAGCATCTTTCTATTCCCTGTAGCAGAGATGTCGAGGAGTTTGGAGGTGAAGGTGCTCAAAGTTCGTTCTTTTTCCTAAGTACTGTTCTAATTAAGGAAAGAAAGTTCACTAAAGGGAAGTTTTTATAATATCAGTAGATTTTTCTTTTCCCCTCCATGAATTTTCTGCTTAATTTGGAGAGTTGAGAGTTGACTGGGGGACAGATTTCTGAGAAGCTGAAGGGCCAGCATACTGTTTGGGGAAAACATTTGCTGTAACTAGGTTTAGGGTATTTATTCTCTGCCAGTGCTTGGGAGCGCACTTGCCAAGTGATTTCGCTGTCCCAAGGATTAGCTGGTCATGTGAAACATTTGATTAAGAGACTTAGAGAATCTTTCCTGAGGCACATGGTTGGTAGCTGTTGCTGGGCTGGCTCCCTCCTCAGCTTTCTCTGTTCCCTGAGTATGTGTGTATAGCTCAGTTTGCAGTGATGAGTCATAGGATATTGTTTTAGAGTCCAAGGGAGAAACTTTTTAGAAATCACAGTTCTGATAGGTTTATTATTAGTGAAGCCACTTAGAGCATCTGCATAACTCAGAAAGGAATCTTCTTTCTTTTTTTTCTCAAAGCTATCTACCACAACTCATCTGTCTTTGAGGAGATAGGATACAGATGATCAATAAAACTTGCCTATATCCCAACGACAACATTTTTCGGTCTTAGGAAAATAAAAATTTTTTGCTGAGACACTCTCTGGATCTGTGTCAGTTTTACATTCTAAATACATAGGACTTTGGGACTTCCCTGGCCATCTAAGACTTCTTCGCCTTCCAGTGTAGAGGAGTGCAGGTTTGATCCCTGGTGAGGGGCTAAGATCCCACCTGCCTCATGGCCAAAAAAAACCCCCATAAAACTGAAACAGTAGTGTAACAAATTCAATAAAGACTTTTAAAAAATGGTCCACATCAGAATGAATACGTATATATGTATGGTTGAGTCCCTTTGCTGTCCACCAGGAAACTCGCAACATTGTTAATCAGCTATTCTCCAATATGAAATAAAAAGTTAAAAAAAAAAAGTCCACATCAAGAAAAAAATGCATGAGTTCAGTGGCTCAAACTCAAGTCCATTGAGTTGATGATGCCATCCAACCATCTCATCCCCTGTCATCCCCTTCTCCTGCCCTCAATCTTTCCCAGCATCAGGGTCTTTACCGATGAGTCAGCTCTTCTCATCAGATGGCCAGAGTATTAGAGTTTCAGCTTCAGCATCCATCCTGCCAATGAATGAATACATAGGGTCTTCAAAATTGTCCCTAACAGTGAACACCATTCACTTGCAAGGCAGAAGCAGATACAGGCTGAGTTGGGAGATTCTGTCTCTAGCCCGTTCAGCCTCCAGAACTGGAGGGCAGCTCTCACGGCCCAAGGATGCTGTTGCGCCCATATCCCTCCCATCTGTGTTAAAACTTTGTCCGCCTTCCTTCCCGCACAGATCACCATCATCTTCAAAGCGCACCGGGAGTGTACGGATCAGAAAGTGTACCAAGCCGTGACCGATGACCTGCCGGCCGCCTTCGTGGACGGCAGCACCAGCGGCGGGGACGGCGACCCCAAGAGCCTGCGGATCGTGGAGCGGGAGAGCGGCCGCTCGGTGGAGATGCACGCGCGCTACATGGGGACCACGGTGTTCGTGCGGCAGCTGGGCCGCTACCTGACGCTGGCCATCCGCATGCCCGAGGCGCTGGCCATGGCCTACGAGGAGAGCCAGGACCTGCAGCTGTGCGTGACCGGCTGCCCCCTGGGCGAGCGCATCGACGATGGGCAGGGCCAGGTGTCCGCCATCCTGGGGCCCGGCCTGCCCCGCAGCCCCGCGGCCGCGGCCTGGCCCGGCTACACGCTGGAGACAGCCAGCGCGCGGTGCCACGAGCAGATGCCGGTGAAGGACATCTACTTCCAGTCCTGCGTCTTTGACCTGCTCACCACCGGCGATGCCAACTTCACGGCCGCCGCGCACAGCGCCCTGGAGGACGTGGAGGCGCTGCACCCCAGGAAGGAACGCTGGCATATTTTCCCGAGCAGTGCCCGCGGGGCTCCCCGTGGACGCCCGCTGTCGTCTGTCAGTCTGGGACTCACATGTTTGATCCTTGTTGTGTTTTTGTAGGGGATTGTCTTTTTCGTTTTTTTTTTTTTCCTGTTCCGTTTCTCCTGTCTATAACAAAATTTTTTAAAAATATATATTGTCATAATATATTGAGTAAGAAGAGTATATATGTATATACCATGTATATGACAGGATGCGTGTGTCCCGGGATGCCCACCTGATTTGTACATATCGCGTTTGGCTGTTTTCCACGTAATGTTGGATGTAGTGTTTTGGACCGTTACCAATTTTGGTTTCTGGTGGTTTTTTTTTTTTGTTTTTTTTTTGCAGTTTTGTGAAATGTTTTATAACGTCCCTGCCCGGGGACCTGTTAGAAAGCACTTTATTTTTTATATATTAAATATTTATGTGTGTACCTGGTCAGTACATATATAGTACACGCGCACAGACACCGGATGCGGCGCGCGCCTTTGGCAGAGGACCGGCGACCTCATTTGCAGCTCTTGCTGGCGGTGCCCTCACGGCCTTGGCCACCACCGCGCGCCCAGCTTTCACCTGCTGCCCTCCTGGTGCCACTGCCTCGTTCTTTGGAACTAGGTCCTTGCCCACTTCTCCTGCCCTCGCTCCACGCGGAAGGATTGTTAACCGCCCCACCCCACCCCCCGACAGGTGCTTTTGGCTGTTAAACACTGATTCTAGGAAGCCCTCTCCCTCTTGGACAGCTGCCACTTGTTTTCAGAGGGTGGGGAGAATGTTAGCACAGTTCTTATTAACTAGGATTGTTACATCCGAGCACTTAGAGCGTGGCAGGTTAAACGGAATGAAACTGCTGTTTTTCTAGGTCGGGAGGGGCTCCAGATGGCAGTGGGTAAGGAGATAGCAGTCCCCTTGCTAGAGCCCTCTCAGACTTCTGTCATTCCCTGTTCAAACTGCCTCTTTTCCCCCTTTTAACTCCATTCTACATTGAACAAAGAAAGGCAAGCACCTAAGTGCAGCGATCGTGCCTTGGTCATCCCTCTGTGATTTGTACAAGCCCACGTTCTCAGCCGCCTCCTCTCCGGCTGTCTGGACTTGTACTCACCGTGTCCACGCCCAGTTAGCCCTCCCCAGGCTCACTGTTGGAGCCCGGGAGCCCAGGCTCTGGGGTGTATTTGATTCTTTCATGTGAAGACCCAGATC
This sequence comes from Capra hircus, assembly GCF_001704415.2. NCBI lineage: Eukaryota > Metazoa > Chordata > Mammalia > Artiodactyla > Bovidae > Capra > Capra hircus. The sequence continues at coordinate 12,596,349 of NC_030814.1, read as the reverse complement.
CCGTCACAAAGGTTTCCTCTTCCTTGGCCCCCCTCCCCGGCACCGTGGTCTTCCTGTCTCCCGCTCTGTGTCTGTGTGTGTGATGGGATGGACTGGGGTCCTGACAATGGACGTGCTTCCTTGGCCTGACCCTGTATGCAGCTTGACTGGGTGCTGGTTGGTCAGACATTCTCACTGGCCAGTGTTGCTCCCCACGTGGCCTCTCGGTTTAATCACTTTCCCTCTTCATATGCTAGGTGACTATTAGTTGCTCGTTTAACTTGATAGTGATTTCACCGAGCTACACTCCTTCCTTCTTCCATTCCATCATTGTTGGCACCTCTTGAAAAAAGGAAACCACCACCGACCAACGGCAAGAGCAGTAGCTGCGAACATGAACTCCAGGATAGGAAGGTTTCTATTGTTATACCTAAAATGTAAATACCTGGTTCCAAGAATTAGTGGTAGAGTTTGTAGTTGAAGCATTTACGTAAATGCAAACAGACGGTGAACTTGAAAGGCCGCAGAGATTTGGGTCAAGGTTGTGCCTAGTTTTAGTTGGCCGGATAACTTTCTTCCTTTTGATGAGTGGCACTACCAGACTGGTAGCAAAGAGGATGTCGCTTCGTGAAAGTTCTGTTTCTTTGTGAACTGATCTGTCGGTCACAGCATGGAGCTGTCGACTCACCAGAGGTGGCAAAGCTTCTCTCACGCCTGTCTTCCAATGTATGAGAGAATGATCTTGGCCAGTCTGGGAAAAATCCCGAAGGCATCCTGCCTCTTACTGGGCAAAGATGCATGGCCAGAGAGCTGAACCCAAACCTGTTATCCTTGTATCAAAGCCGAACGGGGGCCCACCTACCATCAGCTCTGAACAGTGACTGCTTTTGTTCCCTTACGGAATCACGTGCCCAGGTCAGAAGCTGTAGTTAGCTAGTACTTCTGTTATGTAACCGAGTAGGATGCAGGAGGAAAAATATTTAGGGTACCTCTAACCACTATTTTTGTGCAAATAGTCTAAAAGTGGAAAACGGTAGACGTTTTCTACGATGTCTGGGTTTAGTGTGTACATGATGTAATATACCTGTGTCCTTTTCAGCGAAAGCAAAACAACCGCCTCTCCTAATAGCTGGGAAGAGGAAACCAGGTTGTTCTGATGCATCATCTGCCTGGAAAGGCTGAATCACAGCTCTTAGTACCAGTGGATTTGGCTGTTCTCGCTTTGCAGTCAGTGTCTCTCTATGACTCTGAAGTCTTCCCCACGGATAACCGTTTCAGAAATACAGGTATTTCTCTACAAGTATTTCTCTGGTGTATTTTCTTCTGTTTCTTTCATAGAATGTCTGGAGAGGGAAAAAAAAATGTTCCTTGCACATGTTGGTTTTTGAAATCCCCTCCCTTAACCAGAAGCGTTTTGGGTCATACACGTTAGGTAGGACATCTTCTGGGGGAGCTTAATCTTGTGGGAACACACTGGTTTTCGCAGATGCACCACATGGCTGTCTGAAGACTCAAAACTATTTTTTTGTCCTTCCCTTCTCTTTGTTACGCTCGGAAACCCCCACAGTGTGTCGAGTCTTTGCAAAGAAACCTTTAGATGTGTTTCATAGGTATATGAATAAGTATCTGTGTAAAACAGTGAGTGTGCAGTGTGTAAATACTTTAAATTATTATGGTAGAAAAATAAAGTTACATACCCTGCTGTGGAATGTTTGGTCTGTGACTGTAGTGCCACCTGCTGGAAGAGTGGAGAAATAGCAGAAGAAAGGGAGTGAGGGGGTGTGTGTACAAAATCCTTCATGGTTACTGACAATGAGTCGTTCAACCTGCCCGCAAACTCACTTATTTTCTGAACTATATCACTACCATAGTTTTTCCTTTTTTAATTTCTAAGCAATTGAAAATAAGTCAGTATCTGTGAGATTAGTCCACTGGTATCATCCCAAAGGTCTTTTTTCAGTGTTAGTTTTGGTCCCCTGCAAACATGGGACCTGCATTTGGTTCTTTGAAGGCAGCTTGGATGGTAGCAACTTTGTTAGTCCTGGTGGGGAGGATATTGGGGCAGGATTTTCTGGCTTTGTAAACTTTTGTAAATTCTCACCTCTTGGGTGTTCCAGAAAGAGACATCACAAGATCACAATTTGGTCTTTGTTCAAGAAACATGCCAAAGGGTAGAAAAGCTTGGGAGAGAATTAAACCGAAACTGAAGACACAGAGACGCACTGTTCGTGCCGCTGGGTAGAATACTAAACGGAGCGAATTCTGACTGGGGAGTACATACATAGTCATTTCTTAAAAGAGAAAGTTAACCCTTACATGTGGTGTTTATGTGTGGCCTTTCAGAACAAATGAAAAAGGAAAATTATGCCAACTGAGCCACGCACACAAAGTAAGATGCCAGTGTTACAGCCACCGAGTACCTAGTGCTTATGTCTATACTGAACAAACACTAAGAAATAGTCTATGTCACCGTGAAGTCCGTCCTTAAGAGGAAAAACATTCCTCACTGTATTCACATCCAGATCTCCAGCTTTTCAGGGATTGAAATGTGAGCAGCTGTCCAAAGCCTTAAAAAGAAGCTGTTACTGTCTTGAAGAGCAAATGGTGACTAACAGATTCTAAGAATCCTGTTATCTCAGTTTCTCTCTCTCCCTCTGTTTTGGTAGCCACAGCGTTGAGCAGAATCCTGTTGCTTGTAATCACCTGGAATAAAGCACAGGGGTTTCTGCCCTCCTTTCTGGGCCAAGATACTTTTGCCTCAGTTTTTCCCCCGTTCCCACAAACAGTGATCTATTTGTATGTGAACCAAGGAACATCTCCCCCACAGAGAATGTAACCCAGACATCCAAGAAGCAGGGAGCAGTTCCCAGTTCTTTGCTATCTCACTCCCTAGCTCACCATGTTGTTTCTGCCTGCATCCATTTCAGCATGTCTATTAATTGGACGAGTCCCATTCACGTTTTCATTTCGATGGTATTTCCCTTTGAATTTACTGTTCTTGCCCCGAGTACCTCTAGTAAGCACGATGCTTAACACCATCAACTCAGTAATAGAACACGCAGTCCCTTGTGCCCTCAATGTGATGTCTGAGCTGTGTGCTTGGAGGGGGGCTGTCTTTGTGTCCCCTCTTCCTTGCGAGCATTGTGTGGGTTTATAGTCTGGGCATCCAGACTCCAGGAGGACACACTAACAGATCCTATAGAGGTGGAGCATATGCCGCTGGCCTCGTTAAAATGATGTTCTAACCAGCTGAACAGACCAGCCTTGTCAACTAAAATGTGTTAAAGTAGGTCCATCAAATGCCAACCAGTGCTTCCCTAGTGTCTCAGTGGTAAAGAATCTGCCGTCCACTGCGGGAGACATGGGTTCGATCACTGGTCCAGGAAGATCCCAAATGCCACACAGCAACTAAGCTGGCGCACCACAGCTATTGAGCCTTGTTCTCTAGACCCTGGGAACCACAGCTCGACCCCAGGAAGCCAGCGCTGCGACTACTGAAGCCCTCGCATCCCGGAGCCCGTGCTCCGCGGCAAGAGAAGCCCCTGCGATGAGATGCCCGAGCACCCCAACTAGGAAGTAGCCCCACTCTCTGCAACTAGAGAAAGCCTGGGTGGCGGGGAAGACTCGGCACAGCCAAAAATAATAAATAAAATCATATTAAAAGAAAAACAACTCCAACCAGAAGAAAGCAACCAGGCAATGTTTTCTAACTGAAGGTTCTTGATGGGTGACAGTTCTAGGGCCATTTTTAGTTTAATAATGAAAACTCCAAATCCAGAAGAAGAGGGGAAAAAAAGAGGAAACATTCCGCTACCAGAGTGGATATAGACCAAAGATGTGAACTGAAGTCGCTCAGTCATGTTCAACTCTGTGACCCCATGGACTGCAGCCCACCAGGCTCCTCCATCCATGGGATTTTCCAGGCAAGAGTACTGGAGTGGGCTGCCATTTCCTTCTCCAGAGGATCTTCCCGACCCAGGGATTGAATCCGGGTCTCCTGCATCGTAAGCAGACGCTTTACCGTCTGAGCCACCAGGGAAGTGGTGACTAAACCACATACAAAGTAACCAAGTATGAGTTGCACCTACATTAAATGACATTTTAAAAACCCAGATTCTCTCAATCAATAATGTAGCCCTGCCAAGGGAAAGGATGCTACTGGATGGCATTAAGGGCTTCCAGAGGCTTCTAACAGGAAGCAGTAAGATGCAGTCACTGAAGGGGAGGATGACGGGGACAGTAAATTCATTTTCTCACAAGCCCCTCTCTGTAGCTGCCAAGTAGCAGTCCCCTTAATGCTTTGTTGGCCCTGAGTGCGATGAGGTCCGTGGAGAACTATCGATCAGCTCGCTCTCAGGGTAAGATTCAGGGCCAGAGTCACCCTGCGAATGTTCATCTTCCTTCTTGGGAAGAAAAGAATGGTGAAATAAACTGGGGCCTGGAGAATCCCAGAGACGGGGGAGCCTGGTGGGCTACCGTCTATGTGGTTGCACAGAGTCAGACACGACTGAAGTGACTTAGCAGCAGCAGCACAAAATATAAGATCCTCAGTGTCCTGTCAAGATGGACATTTGGATAATATTTAGAGACTGGGTAAGATGTGAAAGTTTTATCTGCAGGCCTGGGAAGGGAGGCGGTAACAACGGGCGGAGCTCACAAACCGGAGGGACGAATACGGAGGGCGTACTGACTGCATGTGTGGCCAAGAGCCATTCCTAAGGGTTCATTCATGTGTTGGTGTGGGTTTTATATCCTCTTCCTTAGAGGAGGCAGCATAGCCCGTTGGTCAAGATTATGGATGGTGGAGTCACCCAGTTCTGAGTAGAAATCCACATGCTGTATCAGACGTTCAGCCTCAGACATGCCAAGCCACGGCCTCATCTTTAAAACAAAGATCCCAATAGAAATTCACATCTCAAGCATTCACTATGAGAGGTAAATATGTTACCACATCGAAAGTTCTCAGTACAGCACCTAGTATACACCCACCCCTCAACATACATTACACAGAAATGTACCTGAGGTGGAGAATTGTGTGTTTACTATTCTTCTTGTTTAGCTGCTAAATCATGTGTGACTGTCTTGCGACTCCATGGACTATAGCCCACCAGGCTTCTCCAGGGGATCTTCCCACTTGATCTTCACATCAGGTGGCCAAAGTATTGGAGTTTCAGCTTCAGCATCAGTCCTTCCAATGAATATTCAGGACTAATTTCCTTTAGTATGAACTGGTTGAATCTCCTTGCAGTCCAAGGGACTCTCAAGAGTCTTCTCCAACACCACAGTTCAAAACCATCAATTCTTCAGTGCTCAGCTTTCTTTATAGTCCAACTATCACATCCATACATGACTACTGGAAAAACACAGCTTTGACTAGACGGACTTTTGTTGATAAAGTAATGTCTCTGCTTTTTAATATGCTGTCTAGGTTGGTCATAGCCTTTCTTCCAAGGAACAAGTGTCTTTTAATTTAATGGCTGCGGTCACCATCTGCAGTGATTTTGGAGCCCAAAAAATAAAGTCTCTCACTAGGGGAATGGGTGAGACCAAAAGCAAAAGCCTTGCACACCAGATACCTCCTCACTGCAGCCCCCGCCCCCCCACCCAGATCTCAGTGCCCATTCTTGAAGGACTCTACTGAGAGAGTAATCCTGACTTGTAAGCAACCATTGGCCCTGGACAGAAGCTCAGGGCTTAAGAGTGACCTGGGGACAGGAAGAACTCTGCCACCAGTAAAATAACTGCTGGAGATTTCTGGTCCTATATATATATATACCTTTGCAAGTAGGAGTCCCAACGGAGAGAGCATCCCCCTTTGGAGAAGGACATTCTGAAGCGTCGTCCTCAGTCCGGTTGCATGTAGAAGGCCGGGCAGCAGGACGTTCAGTAACTTAACTCTAACCCATCTATCTCTTCTAGTTGCGCAGACTAGGCCGGCTTGTTGACAACACGTGGCTGTCTTCTCAGAATCGCTTGTAGTGGAACATGCAGAGAGCAAAAGGGGGAGGCCACGGTGGTGGCTGGTGAACTTTGAGCCAGTCCTTCTGGTGTGAGGATTTTTTTCACATGTTAAGAAGGAAGAGGAGAGGAATTGCGAGAAAGTGCACACAGACATTCAATAAAAAGACAACACAGGAAAAAAAGTTAATGACAAAGGTGTGGGAAACAACTGCAAAAGCAATAGAAACAGGAAAGAGAAATGAAACACACAACAAAAGCAAAGGGGAAGCGGGGGTGACTGAGAAGACGCGTAGATGCGAATAAAACACGGACTAGAGGCACCAAAGAGCTTGAGGGAGTTTGAAGAAAAGCATGGAGGAATCGGATATCCCCATGTAGTTAGTTCTCCAGAGAAACAGCCAGTAAAACAGACACATGAAGAGATTTGGTATAGGAACTGGCTGCTGTGGTTGTGGAGGCTGAAAAGTCTCACCATCTGCTGTGCACAAGCTGGAGAACCAGGAAAGCCTGACTGTAATTCAGTCTGAGTCCAAAGGCTTGACAGGGACCTCTGGTGGAAGTCCCAGAGAAGTCCCAGAGTCTGGAGGCCTGAGACCCAAGAGCTCCAGCATTCAAGGGCAGGAGGAGCTGGACGTCCCAGCTCAAGAAGACAGAGTCCGCCTACCTCCACCATTTTGTTCCCTTCAGGCCCCCACTTGGCTGATGCCTGCCCACACTGCTGAAGATGATCCCTTTACTCAGTCTCCTGAATCAAACGCTAATCTCTTTCAGACGCACCTAGAAATCATGTCTGGGCATGCCTTAGCCCAATCAAACTGGCATATAAAATTAACCTTCACATCCTTCTGTTATATATTTGCTTATGCATTTTGTTATATATCCCTCAGGCATTGGAGGGACTAACATGGAATTGAGAGTCTGATTTCATCAACAAAATCTAATTCAAACTACCAAGCACAAAAGCAGAAACAAGAGCCTTGTTTTAAGTTATAGTACATCTTATAGATCATAAAGAAAGCTGAGCACCGAAGAACTGATGCTTTTGAACTGTGGTGTTTGAAAAGACTTTTGAAAGGCCCTTGGACTGCAAGGATATCCAACCAGTCCATCCTACAGGAGATCAGTCCTGGGTGTTCATTGGAAGGACTGATGCTGAAGCTGAAAGTCCAACACTTTGGCCACCTCATGTGAAGAGCTGACTCGTTGGAAAAGACCCTGATGCTGGGAGGGATTGAAGGCGGGAGGAGGAGGGGACGACAGAGGATGGGATGGCTGGGTGTCATCACTGACTCTATGCACATGAGTTTAAGTAAACTCTGGGAGCTGGTGATGGACAGGGAGGCCTGGCATGCTGCAGTCCATGGGGTCGCAAAGAGTCGGACACGACTGAGCGACTGAACTCTCACATAATGGATCTGGGGCAGGAATGGCGCCTGGCCCACAAGGCTGGAAACAGAGTCTGGAGAGCTGTTGGGATCTCATCTCTGCTTCTGACTCTAAATGCACTTTCTTCTCTCTCACTCTTCAGGCTGGTTCCTCTACTTTACAGGAACACCTGGTGGGACAACTGAGTTACCCGCCTGCATAGAGCTCATGTTCCTGGGGGATCTCTTTGGCCTGACTTAGGCCAGATAAGCAAGCACAACACAGGATGGCCGCAGACACCTCCTTCGTGGCTACCCAGCCTTCTGCAGCTTTGGCACTTGGGAGCCCTAGGGTATCAGTGGTGTGGCCGCTTTATTCTGGGCACATGACTCCCGTCTACAATGATCCGCCTCCCTCATTCTCTGCTCCCAGGCTCTGCGTGGTTGTTCCGTCGCTATCTTACAGTATACTGCGTTTCACGTCTATGGTTTATTGTGCTTCCCCTGCGAGGATGTAAACTCCATAAGGACAGAGGTGGTTTTTTGTTTGTTTGTTTGTTTCCTATTTACTATTGTCCCTAGAGAAGACCATGGTTCCCAGCACGTATTAACAGAATATCTGTGGAAGGAAGGGAGGAAGGAAGAGAGGGAAGGAGGAGGGAAGACAAGCTGAAATTCAATGTAGTGATCCTTCGGGAGTAGAGCTAGGACTGGAATTAGAAGAGAAAAAGAATGGGCAGGTTGAGAACAAGCTGTAAGACAAGATTATTATAATCAGCAAGACTTCGAGCCAATGGTAACCACTTCCTGACACAATATTGAGACAGAGGCCGTGTGAAAGGGGAGGAGCTGGTTCTAGAACTGGACTTATCCTGCGTCCCACAGAGGTCTAATAGTTGTTGGTCATTTGTTATGACCCCACACAAGGCAGGCACCTTGCAAACGCTATGAGACGTGAGAAAACTGAGGAGAGAGGTTGAGCTGTTAGACTGTGGTCACCAAGCCATGAGAGGTGGAGTTTATTAGCAGCCAGGCTCCCTGGGACCAGAAAGCCCATGCCTGCCAGGGAGACGAGCCCAGTAATCTTATACTGTCACTGTATGGCTTGTGCGTGCGTGCTAAGCTGCTTCAGTCATGTCCGACTCTGTGATCCTATGGACTGTACACCCCCAGGCTCCTCTGTCCGTGGGATTCTCCAGGCAAGAATACTGGGGTGGGTTGCCACGCCGTCTTCCAGGGGATCTTCCGGACCCAGGGATCGAACCTGCATCTCTTACGTCTCCTGCATTGGCAAGTGGGTATCACTAGCGCCACCTGGGAAGCCCTCTGTATGTAATCTGTATCATTTGCACTCAGTTATAGTACCTGCTTAAAGGGAAATGCTCACAACATCAGGTTAAATAGTCTATTAAACGAACGTTCCTTTATGAATAGTGAAGGTGGCTCAGACAGTAAAGAATCCGCCTGCAACGCAGGAGACGAGGGTTCCATCCTGGGTCTGGAAGACCCCCTGGAGAAGGGAATGGCAATGCACTCCAGTATTGTTGCCTGGAGAATCCCATGGACGGAGGAGCCTGGTGGGCTATAGTCCATGGAGTTGCAAAGAGTCAGACACGACTGAGTGACTAACACTTTCATTTATGAATAGTAAATACTACAAATTATGTGTCTTCCCAGGTGGCTCAGCAGTAAAAAAAGAAAATCTGCCTGCAATGCAGGATACCTGGTTCAATCCCTGGGTCAGGAAGATCCCCTGGAGATGGGAATGGGTATCCACTCCAGTATTCTTGCCTAGAAAACCCCATGGACAGAGGAGCCTGGCAGGCTACAGTCCAGGAGGTCACAGAGTCTGACACAATTGAGCAACTGACAACAACAAACACTACAAATTACTATTTTCATTGTTTGCTAATTGAGGCACCGAAGATATTTGAGAATATTGTCATAAGAAGGTAAATAGCACATCTATAATCTTATTCATCAAATATTTTACTTGATTATGAAAAAAATGAAGTTTATTATCCTTATTTGAATCAATGGGATCAAAAATTAAAGAATGCTTTGTATGTTTTAGGTGTAAATACCTATATAAACACATATGTATGTGTATAACATTGATAAAACCTTATATAAGTTTCAACATTACTAATCACCTGACGAAAAAGTGCCAAAACTTGTCATCTCATCAGAACCACATTCCTTGGCAGTCCTAGGGTAGGATTATGACTTCAATTTGTAAAATAACTCACTGTCATTGAAGAGGAATCTTAATGAGTAGGAAAATTGGACTGAGTGCAGTATGAAAAGGAAGAGCTATTCATTTAACAAACGTATACTGAGTGTCTACTAAATGCAAAATGCTGTTGAAGTATTAGGTTGGTGCAAAAATAATTGTGGTTTTGCGTTGTTGAAATCTGCCGTTTGATGTTGGAATACATTCTTAAAGAAATGTGGTTATTTTATACATCATTTTAATGCACATTTCTTGCTTTATGTTTTTTGCTAATGAATTATTACTTGCTGTTTATATTTATTTTTAACTATAGAAGTTATGTTAAACAAAAAGCAAATTCGAGTGATTTTTTTATTCGAGTTCAAAATGGGTTGTAAAGTTGCAGAGACAACTCGCAGCATCATCAACACATTTGGCCCAGGAACTGCTAGCAAATGTACAGTGTAGTGGTGATTGAAGAAGTGGTGATTCATGGTACTCTGCAGCAATTCAAGAAGTTTTCTGAAGGAGACAAGAGCCTTGAAGGTGAGGAGCGTACCTGGCAGCCAGCAGAAGTTGACAACAACCAATTGAGAGCCATCACTGAAGCTGACCCTCTTAAAGCTACACGAGAAAGTCGCCAAAGAACTCAATGTCATCTATTTTATGGTCATTCTGCATTTGAAGCAAATTGGAAAGGTGAAAAAAGCTCAATTAGTGGGTGCCTCATGAGCTGACTCCCCCCCTAAAAAAACCCAAAGCGGTCCTTTTGAAGTGTCTTCTCTTATTCTATTGCAACAATGAACCATTTCTTGATTGGATTGTGATGTGCAACAAAAAGTGGATTTTATATGACAACCAGTGATGTCATCATATATGACATCAGCTCAATGGTTGGGCCAAGAAGAAGCTCCAATACACTTCCCAAGGCCAAACTTACACCAAAAAAAAGTCATTGTTACTCTTTGGTGGTCTGCTGCCAGTCTGATCCACTGCAGCTTTCTGAATCCCATTAAATCTGAGAAGTATGTTCAGCAGATCAGTGAGAAGCACTGAAAACTGCAATGCCTGCAGCTGGTATTGGTCAACAGAATGGGCCCAATTCTTCTCCATGACTATGCCTGACCATACATCACCCAACCAGCGCTTCAAAAGATGAACAAATTAGGCTATGAAGTTTTACCTCAATTCAGTTCAGTTCAGTCACACAGTCGTGTCCAATTCTTTGCTACCCCATAGACTGCAGGCCTCCCTGTCCTTCACCAATTCTCGGAGCTTGCTCAAACTCATGTCCATTGAGTCAGTAAGGCCGTCTAACCATCTCACCCTCTGTCGTCCCCTTCTCCTCCTGCCCTCAATCTTTCCCAGCATCAGGGTCTTTTCCAATGAGTCAGCTCTTTGCATCAGGTGGCCAAAGTATTGGAGTTTCAGCTTCAACATCAATCCTTCCCAATGAACACCCAGGGCTGATCTCCTTTAGGATGGGCTGTTTGGATCTCCTTGCAGTCCAAGGCACTCTCAAGAGTCTTCTCCAACACCACAGTTCAAAAGCACCACTCTTTGGCACTCTGCTTTCTTTGTGGTTCTCATCCACTATATTTACCTGACCTCTTGCCAACCGAGTACCACTTCTTCAAGCATCTCGAAAACTTTTTTTCAGAGAAAACACTTCCACAACCAGCAGGAGGCAGAAAATGCTTTCTAAGACTTCATCGAATCCTGAAACACAGGTTTTTATGCTTCAGGAATAAACAAACTTATTTCTCATTGGCAAAAATATGTTGGTTGTAATGGTTTCTATTTTGATTAGTAAAGATGTGTTTGAGCCTAGTTAAAATGATTTAAAATTCATGGTTCAAAATTGCAATTACTTTTGTACCAACCTAATAGCTAGGCCATGAAAGCAATGCAAACGTCCATCAACAGATGAATGGATAAAGAAGTTGTGGCATATATGTATAATGGAATATTACTCACCGTAAAAAGGAACCAATCTGAGTCAGTTCTAGTGAGGTGGATGAGCCTAGAGTCTATTACACAGAGTGAAGTTAAGTCCCACGAACAGGGAAGCCTGGCGTGCTTCAGGCCATGGCGTCACAAAGAGTCAGATACAACTCAGCCACCGAACTGAACTGCATAAGAAGAAAAATAAATATACAATGACACATATATGTGGAATCTAGAAAAACGGTACTGATGAACCTATTTGCAGGGCAGGAATAGAGACACAGGCATAGAAAACAGATTTCTGGGCACAGCAGGGGAAGGAGAGGGAGGGACAAATCAAGAGAGTATCATTGAAACATATATATTACTGTATGTAAAACAGCTCGTGGGAAGTTGCTGTATAACAGGGAGCTCAGCTTTGTGCTCTGTAACAACCCAGAGGGGTGGGATGGGATCGGAAGAGAGACGGAGGCTCAAGAGGGAGGGGGCATGTGTATACTTATGGCTGATTCACCTGTTGTATGGCAGAAACCAGCACAACAGTTGTAAAGCAATTATCCTCCAATTAAAAAAAAATTTTAAATACTGTTGAATGCTAGAGATTCAAGTCCAAATAGTCATATTTCCTTGCCTAGAGGAACTTAGAGTTTAGCAAAAAGGAATATTATGGGCAACCCTCAGTGCTGAACTTTTTTTGTATGATTCCATTTATATGAAATGCCTACTACAGACAAATGTATAGAGACAGAAAGTAGGGTACTGGTAGCCTACAGCCGGGGAAATAGAAGGACAGTGGGTCACTGCTAAAAAATATGGGCTTTCTTTTGGGAGTAGTGAAAATATTACAAAATTGACTGTGGTGATAGTTTCACAGCGCTCTGAAGACAATAAAAGCGGTTGAATTGCACACTTTAAATGGGTGAGTTGTATTACATGTGAATAAGATTGTTAACAAAAAACCAACATAACTGAACATTTATTTTCTCACATTTTCTGTGGACCAGGAGTCTAGGCATGGCTTAATTGTCTCCTCTGCTTGAAAGTAAAAAAAGTGAAAGTGAAATCGCTCAGTCGTATCCAGCTCTTTGTAGACCCCGTGCACCAGGCTCCTCCGTCCATGGGATTCTCCAGGCAAGAGTACCGGAGTGGGTCACCATTTCCTTCCCCAGGGGATCATCCCGAAGCAGGGATCAAACCCAGGTCTCCCACCTCGCAGGCAGACGCTTTACCCTCTGAGGCACCAGGGAAGCTTTAGCATTAAAGCTTAGTCCTTTGCTTAGGATCTCACAAAGCTGCTGTAAAGGTGTTAGGCAGGGCTGTGATCTTCTCTCAGTGCTCGACTTTAAATGAAATCCTTAAGGGCTAATATGTTTTTCATGCAGCAAGTGTAATTTCTTTCTATAATATCAAGCCACAGTTTCAATAAAGTGCTTTCTCTCATGGCTCTACAGATTTGCTGGGTTCAGGGGTTCAGTGGGTGGTTCGCCCCTGAGATCTCCCCACAGTGGTGGTCAGCGGTCTTTGGGCAGCACGTGCGAGCTCAGTCACTGAGTCGTGTCTGACTCTTTTGAGACCCCATGGCTGTAACCTGCCAGGCCACTCTGTCCTTGGGATTTCCCAGGCAAGAATAATGGAGTGGGTTGTCATTTCCTTCTCCAGGAGAATCTTCCCAAGCCAGGGATCAAGCCCGTGTCTCCTGCATGGCAGGCAGATTTTTTTTTTTTTTTACCAGGAAGTCATTAAGGAAGCCATGGTACTCTGCTACAATTACACACACAAAAAAAAACAACTATCCTGAGAAAAAGTGCTCTTTGATAAAACAAATAGGAAAAAGGATAAGGGGGCAGTGATCAAAAAGCTCAGTTGGGCTTGATATCCAAGATGCGGGAGGCGAGCTGAGCCAGGCACTAAAACACCTACACGTGGCTTTCCACGCGGCTTTGACTTGGGCTTTTCACGCACAGCCTGGGTGCTCATCGGAAGGACTGATGCTGAAGCTGAAACTCCAATACTTTGGCCACCTGATGCGAAGAGCTGACTCATTGGAAAAGATCCTGATGCTGGGAGGGATTGGGGGCAGGAGAAGGGGACGACAGAGGATGAAATGGCTGAATGGCATCACCGACTCGATGGACATGAGTTTGGGTGAGCTCCATGAGTTGGTGATGGACAGGGAAGCCTGGCATGGGGGTCACAAAGAGTCAGACACAACTGAGCGGACTGAACTGAACTGAACTGATGGCGGCTCTAAGAGGAAACACAGAGAGAGGGAATGCAAAAGCAGCTACGATAAATCAAGAACAACTAAGGGCTGCACCAGGAACCATGAGCACAGCATTACTTCCGCTGTACTTCATAAGTCAAAGCAGTCACGGGACCTACCCAAACTTAGGAACACAGAGAAATAAACTCTCTGGATGAGAGACATCACGACCACATTGCAGAAGATGATGTGGGATTAGAGTTATGGAATGCATCATCTGCCAAGGAGAGAAAAGCCATTGTTTTGAGCAATGTTTCGTTTCAAGTTGCTGTAACCAACCATTAAAACTTTCAAATGCAGTAAATCATCATATCTATCTGGCAAGCAAGGTTATTCCCGTCTGCACTTTCCTAAGGGAAAGAAGGAAATGCCACATTTGGGGAAAGAATGCCACTCTAACGCTGAGTCGAGTACTAGTTCGGCTCTAACAGACACACCAGACACCCCCCACACCCCATGTAGCACAGAAACACGTGTTTAATATCCAGGGCAAGGTAATAAATCCAGACAGTCTTCAGTGATAATAGATCGAAACGCTTATCTATGAGTGTCATGTCCTTTCAGCTCTTCATCAATTCAAGCAGACAATCTAGTGAAATTATCTATATGATACTGTTAAGGGTTTTAGGCTGCGTAAAAGCTTATAACCCAGAAACCATGTCTTCCTGGAATTTACAACTTGTGCCAAAGGGCAGGAAAATATTGTCCCTTCTTCATGATTAGTCTCAGCAGCAGTTGGTGTGTCCTTTGTTATTGTGTGTTTTTCTCTTTTGGTTCTTTTCCCCCCACAAATGGCTACCAGAATAAATTGCACAAAATTCAGAATTCATTTTTCATCAGCTGCCTTTTAACCTACATTAATTAGAAATGATTTCAAGCATCTCTTATTTACCCATCAGTGGAGATTGTTGTAAAAGTCTCAGCATGATTCTGTAGCACTGCATGTGAAAGAGAAATATGAATAATTTCCACCAAAAAATTAACATAAATTCATTTTTTAAACTGTCAGCAACTCTTCATGTTTGAATATGGTCATTAGATAGACTTGGGAAACTCCAAAATATTCTCCCAATGCTTAAAAATGTCTGTGCCTCTGCGTGTTTAAGTCTTCTTAAAAAGACAGTTTACCTAAGTGGGGTCTCAGCAAATCCCAGATGGTAAATACACAGGTTCTGGCATGCCAGGAAGAGCAACAAAGGTACTCAGTTCAGTTCAGTTGCTCAGTCGTGTCCGACTCTTCATGACCCCATGGATGCAGCATGCCAGGCCTCCCTGTCCATCACCAACTCCCAGAACTTACTCAAACTCATGTCCATCAAGTCGGTGATGCCATCCAACCATCTCATTCTCTGTCATCCCCTTCTCCTCCCACCTTCAATCTTTCTCAGCATCAGGGTCTTTTCCAATGAGTCAGTTCTTCGCCTCAGGTGGCCAAAGCATTGGAGTTTCAGCTTCAGCATCAGTCCTTCCAATGAATATTCAGGACTGATCTCCTTTAAAAGGGACTAGTTGGATCTCCTTGCAGTCCAAGGGATTCTCAAGAGTCTTCTCCAACACCACAGATCAAAAGCATCAATTCTTTGGCGGTCACCTTTCTTCCTAGTCCAACTCTCAGATCCATACATGACTACTGGAAAAACCATAGCCTTGACTAGACGGACATTTGTTGGCAAAGTGATGTCTCTGCTTTTCCATATGCTGTCTAGGTTGATCATAACTTTTCTTCCAAGGAGTGTCTTTTAATTTCATGGCTGCAGTCACCATCTGCAGTGACAAAGGTATTAGAAAGCTGCAATTTTTCCTGACAAGATCTTCCTCCTGTCTCACTTTCTGGTTCAGTGGAGAGGCAGGTTTCCTTCATATCACATTCTCCATGAGCAAAGATACAGTCCTTTCCAGCTCCCAACCCCAGTGTGCACCTTGCTGGCACTCATCAATAGGGACAGTCCCGATGGTCCCCAGCTTCTCTGAATGATGAGGCTACAGAGTCACAGGAGGCTGGTTCACTGGAGAGCACTTTGACTTGACTGTGGACACGTGTTGTGAGGGTAGGTCAGTGAATTCTGCGAGTGGGCTCAGGTGGCTCAGTGAAGGTTTACTTCCCTGAGCTGCCTTTGACCTCAATTTAAGCAATTTATTTATAGTTGGAACCATGTCAGTTTAACCTGAACTTAAAGTGAATTGAACAAGCCAATTGACAATGCAGTGATCACCAACTATGAAACCCATTGTTTTACAGGAAAAAAGATGCATTAAGTCTTTGGGAAGAACTGGATAGGGACCAAGGTGGTGGTGGATGTGTGGGAAGAAATTTTCAGAAACAAAGATAAATGGTTTGTGTTTTAGAGGAATAAATAGGTCAATGTTCCAGACACTCCATTTCATTAATCAAGTTGGCAATAGTATCAACAAACTCAATTGCTAGTAAATGATTATCTGATTAAAATGGCAAGAAGAATATGCCCAAGTAGGTAGAATAAAGATTTAAAATACTCCCAAGGCATTCTTTTCTGATGGTATCAGTAGTATGTTGGGGAACATTTTGCCAGAAAAAAAAAAAAAAATCTCAAGGATGTGCTTATTCTTCACAGATTATACACTCCCTTGTTCTCTTGTAAATTATACTGATCTACTAAAAAAAATAAAAATAAACTATATGTTCAGGGGTCATTTCTATAGTTCATCACTGGAGAAGTTTCTCTGAACGTGTAGAGCACCAGAAACCACAAGAAGGATATGCAGCGTCCTCTCCCGAGTGTGATGCCGGCTCGGTGTTGCTTCTGCAGCTGCCGTCAGCCACCGATGATCATTCTTCTCTTCCTTTTGGAGAGTAAGAGGGAGAGAGTATAGTCTGAGTGGTTAAAAAAAAAATACTAAACAGACCTCCGATATCCTTGTTCATGCTACTAAAAATAGACTTCCTAAGATTGTATGGTTTTTCAGTAGTCACATATGTATGAGAGAATTGGACTATAAAGAAAGCTGAGTGCTGAAGAATTGATGGTTTTGAACTGTGGTGTTGGAGAAGACTTTTGAGAATCCCTTGGACTGCAAGGCAATCCAACCAGTCCATCCTGAAGGAAATCAGTCCTGAATATTCATTAGAATGACTGATGTTGAAGCTGAAACTCCAATACTTTGGCCACCTGATGAGAAGAACTGACTCATTGAAAAAGACCCTGATGATGGGAAAGATTGAGGGCAGGAGGAGAAGGGGACAACAGAGGATGAGATGGTTGGATGGCATCACCAACGCGATGGACATGGGTTTGGGTGGACTCTGGGAGCTGGTGATATACAGGGAGGCCTGGCCTGCTGCGGTTCATGGGATTGAAAAGAGTCGGACACGACTGAGTGACTGAAGATTGTATTGTGTTACATTATCGATGTATCTTGTTGTACCATTCCCAAATGTTTAGGGTAGATAATAAAATCACTAAATGAAAATTAGATGCAACTTGCTCAAATCTCGGATAAGAAAGAAGTGTTCTTTTACTCTACCCAGGGAGTAAGAAAGTGACCAAGAGAGGCATTGACTAAGCCCACCCTCTCGCTCCAGGGACAGGCACTTGAAGTTGCAGATGGACACAGATGAGAGTCTGGGACATGCAAGCTCCAAGCCCTGGGCCTTCAACACCTCTGTCTCCTGCACTTGACTGACTCACTGCTACAGTCTGGTTCGTCTGGTCTCTGTTCATCTGCTGCTCTTGCTTAACTAATCTATTATGTATCAGCAGATGGCTTTCCCAGCAACACTTCTGCAATCTCTTTCTCGTGAAGGTATTTGCAAGTCAGCTCTCCCTCTGACACCTTAGTCAGCGTAATATTGTTTCCTGTATAGATGAATGTTGCGTCTGTCCCAAGATCAGTGATCTGGCAAACTCAACTATCCTGAACACAGGCCAGAATAAATAGGAAGATAAAAAGTCAATGAGCCACTAAGGGAAACTTACAGAATATCTACACAAAATCTTGCTCATTTTGCTCAGAGAAGAATCTCCAACTCAGGGCTTAGTTACTTCCATTTTACATACAAGTCGGACATGCCATTCAACCAACTTCCTGTGTAGCATCACAAGAAAAGCAGCAAATATGCAGAGCAGAGAAAGATGGCTGGTGAAACAGGTACACTGGCAATAACCAAAAAAAAAAAAAAAAAACCTGACAACTGCTTTGGATGCAAAAGTGAGAACTTCAAAAATGTACAACAGAATGCAGGAGCCATCACTGTACATCAGAGTGTGAGACTCACAACATCCCCTGAGGCAGCACTGATGTGCTTCCCAGTGGAACTGAGTCATCTGGAAAAGGTTACACTATTATTTTGAATTCCAGATAAGAAGGCAGAATGTATATTGCCCATCACATAAAATTTTCCAATGAAAATGGCTGAAATAAAGGATTTCACTCATTCCTTTATGAAATAGACATCAACTGTTCACCATGTGCCAAGGAGGCTTTCATCCCCTGCTGCTGCTTCTTTTTTTTTCAATTTAGATAACTGCAGCCTGGAAGATAAGCAATCTGCTCAATCCTAATGACCTTCTCAAAGTTACTCCTGGACTAAGCCAGGCCATAAAGACAGGGAGTCACAGCCCAGTGCTCTTCCTCCTGCAGGCTTGCTGCAGCCTCAGACAGCTCTCAGGGGCTCTCTGTCTGAAACCTGTGGCTTCATTCACTGTCAGACACTTAGTGGAAACAACAGATATTCACACCTGGGGACGCATTGTCTCTGTTCTTAATATAAAGAATAAGGCTGTCTCTTGATAAGTTCTGGGCTTTGTGAGTCATAGAACTGACTGCCTTTGCCTTAGTACCAGAAGGCATGAGCTAAGACTGTGATCCACTTGTCATCATTGAAGGGACTTAAAGGGGGTTATTTTGCACACTGTGTTCTGATTCCATACCATTTGTTTTCCACTTGCCTCATCCATCTCACTTATTTTGAATGTATATCTTCTTGCTCTATAAGTGAAAGTGAAAGTTGCTCAGTCGTGTCTGACTCTTTGCGACCCCATAGACTATACAGTCCATGGAATTCTCCAGGCCAGAGTACTGGAGTGGGTAGCCTTTCCCTCTCCAGGGGAGCTTCCCAACCCATGGATTGAACCCAGGTCTCCCTCATTGCAGGCGGATTCTTCCCAGCTGAGCTTATAGTTTGCTTTATTTTTTATTTTTTTTTTAAGCTTGTACAGAAGTCAGTGTGTGCTGGATGCTATACTAAGCCCTCATTTTACAAATATTAGCTCATTTCTTTCTCATAATTATGCATGCACTATCCATTTACAGATCATTAAAAGCTGGCACTGAGAGATTCCCTATCATGCTGCTGCTGCTGCTAAGTCGCTTCCGTCGTGTCCGACTCTGTGCAACCCCATAGATGGCAGCCCACCAGGCTCCACCATCCCTGGGATTCTCCAGGCAAGAACACTGGAGTGGGTTGCCATTGCCTTCTCCAATGCATGAAAGTGAAAAGTGAAAGTGAAGTCGCTCAGTCGTGTCCAACTCTTAGTGACCCCACAGACTGCAGTCTACCAGGCTCCTCTGCCCATGGGATTTTCCAGCCAAGAGTACTGGAGTGGGGTGCCATCGCCTTCTCCAGATTGTTTATGGATTGCAATATATTTTCGTATTTTCCATAAAGACTTTCTGTAGATTAAGAGATAAGAAAATATATTGCAATCCATAAACAATTAGCTCGTAAAGTTAACTGGAACATTTACTTAAATGCTCATCTTTATTTCCCAGCAGGGTCAGATATACCAGACATAGAAATGTATATACTTACATTCAAGTAATTTGAAAGTTTTTATGGGATTATTCAGGTTCTTAAGACACACTGTGATCTAACCGGGCCACTGACAGCTAAACCTGGGTGGGAAATCGCTGGTGATCTGATGCTCCCTGGCACACCTTCCTCCTGGCCTTCTGAGGGGCGTGTTTCCCACCTCTTTATTTAGCAGGCTGCAGTTCATGCCAACCCTGGTGAATGGCCTCAGTCATACATCTTATTGGTTAACAGTGCTGTGCGCTGCCTGAGAATAAGTAACCCAAGTCTCCAAGGGTCCTGAGAACTGAGGAAGGGCTTTTCCATGATTGTTTCAGGGATTCTTTTTGAGGTGTTTAGTGCAGTGTGTTGTAAATTGTTTCTTGAATTATTAAAAATCATGGGCATCCGGGTTGACTAGCTGAATAAACCCGAGTGAGTCCTTTACTCCCCAAGGGCAGTGCTGGGTTGATACACACCCCTGCTTTGGCTCTGGACAGTGTAGAGGCTGAAAGAGGTTTTATCGTCTCAGACAAGATTAACCTCATTCCCAGGTACAAAATGGCAAAAAACAACAACAACAACAAAAAAAACCAGTTATCCACTTTAAAATCACTGTAAGATCCACTTTTTTTTTTTAATTTTTTTTAATTTTTTAAATTTTAAAATCTTTAATTCTTACATGCGTTCCCAAACATGAACCCACCTCCCTCCCCACAACATCTCTCTGGGTCATCCCCATGTACCAGCCCCAAGCATGCTGCACCCTACGTCAGACATGGACTGGCGATTCAATTCTTACATGACAGTATACATGTTAGAATTCCCATTCGCCCAAATCATCCCACCCTCTCCCTCTCCCTCTGAGTCCAAAAGAAAGCCCAAAAATGAGAACAGAACAGAAACAGAAGCTCAGTTCTTGATGATACTAAGATAAACGTATTTCTCCTAAACCTAGCAAACCCAGGTCTCCTGTCTCTTCTGCATTGCAGGCACATTCTTTACCGCTGAGCCATCTGGGAAGCCCAGGTCATCAGTGAATAGAGGCACTGTCACCTACCAGAGTGAAGAGACGCCCAGGGAAGATAAAGATAAAGGCGGATACCAGTGGGGAGCTCCTTGGTTAGACCAGCAGCACGTCTGAAAGGTTCAGGAATAGAGAAACCAGGTACCAAGAAAGGCCTGGGGGATCCTAAGCCATCCCTCTGAGCCAGTTTTTGAGTGGAGACCTGGGATCTTATTGGTATCTGGGTTCATTATCTTCAGATTGTTAAGGTTCCACTTCTCCAAAACACAGTCCAACTGTTTACATATATTTTATAAATTTGAAATGTAATATTATCATAATTGTTGCTAAAATCTCATTATGTTCTAATGATTTCTAAACTTTTAGAGGTTGTACGTATGCTATTTGAACTCTTTGATCAAAAACTCTTGCTTGACATTCAGAGAAACTGAAATGTTATCTCAGTGCTCACAGCGGTTTCAAGTCAATTAAGTAACACTACTTAAATTTGTTAAATTTGCATTTTTCATTGCTGTTACTCTAATTCAAAAAAAGTATATCCATAGCTTAAAAACAGATCATTAAAAAAGAGCGATAAAAATGTAGTGTGCACACTGCAACCAAGAATGAAAGTGGAAATATAGACAGGGAGCCGAACTCCAGGGTAAATATAGGATGTGAATCTGCATGGGTTAGAGTAAGGGAAATTAAACGTGTGATGATTCTGCACAAGCAGCCAATTAAGGAGAGTGTGATTAAGTATGATGATGAATATAAGATAAATGAACTTTATTGGAAAATTGATCCCCTGCCTCCAGCCCCAGTGCATTATCTGTTAAAACACTTGTCTATAGTGACATATAGCCCTAGAGGTTTTCTGGCACAGTGACTGTGCTTGTAAAATCAATCACTGTTTTACAGAGCTATGCAAAAGAATACTATTCATTACATAAACTGCTGGATTTTTTTTCCTAAGGGCAGATAAATGACCGATGTGATAGACCGATATTTGTTCATGTTTTACATCTCCTTCCCTTTATTGATACGAAGACTTTAAAACCAAAAAAGGTCAATGTTGTGTGCTTTATTGGAGAGAAAGCAGAATAATTTTGAAGAAAAATATGTTCAAACAGCCTGATCACTAGGTATCTGTAACTATATAATACTAAACAAAACAGTGTGAAACTGCCTCAGAATGAGAAAAATAAGCTAGGAAAGCAGAATAGAGGCCAGAAATTGACCCAAGCATAAACAGGAAGGTAAAATATAGTGGACTTAATCGTTCAAATCAGTGGGAAAGGAATGAACTATTTAATAAAGTGTGTTTGAACTACTGCTTAAAAAAAGAAAAGTCGCTCAGTCGTGTCTGACTGTGACCCCATGGACTGTAGCCTACCAGGGTCTTCCATCCATGGGATTCTCCAGGCAAAAATACTGGAGTGGGTTGTCATTTCCTTCTCCAGGGGATCTTCCCGACCCAGGGATCGAACCCAGGTCTCCCGAATTGTGGCCAGACACTTTACCATCTGAGCCACCAGGGAAGTCCAGAGAACTACTGCTTATTCATATGCAAAAGAAGACACTGTAATCTTACCTAATTCTTTGTTATTATTTACTGCTAAATCGTGTCTGACTCTCTTGTAGCTCCATGGACTGCAGCCCACCAGGCTCTTCTGCCCATGGAATTTCCCAGGCAAGAGCGCTGGGGTAGGTTGCCCTTGGCTTCCCTAGGGGATTGACCCATGTCTCCTGTGTTGGCAGGCAGATTCTTTACCACTGCCACCAGAAAAGCCCTCGTTCTGGAATTTATTTTCATCTACCTCATTCTAGATGAAAATAAATTCCAGATGATTTAAAGACATAAATGTCAAAAGAAAAACCTTTTTAAATTTGAGAAGAAAATATAGATAGATTGATTCATGACCTTAAGTTAAGAATTTCTTAAACCAAATACTAAAAGCACAAGAAACAAACTACACGAAAAAAAGATGGATACATCTGAAATATTTAATTTTGATAGAAAATTTTAGAACATATTTGTGTACAAAAATATTAAAAAATGAATCATTATTAACTTGGGAGAGGAATGAAGGGAAAGATTCTGGGAAAGTATTCAGGAGATTTTAATTATAGCTATAATATTTTATCTTTGAATATATATAACTTAAGCATGTATGGCAAAATGCTGTGGTCTGACAAAATTGACTTACTGGTGTAAGTTATATTGTTTTCTATAATTTCTCTATTTTATGCTTAAAATAGTTTATATTAAAAAAAAAATAGAGTAAAGAATGCTCAAGAGGCATGGCTGATAGACTGAGGGCCATCATATGTAAAACCCAGCTCCAGAGGAAATGTTTGATATATTCAAAGAGATAATGGCTGAAGATTTTCTAATACTGACGAAAGAAGTGAATCGACTTAAATCAAGACACACCCTCTCTTGAATTCTCACGAATACACACTTTTCTTAAAGAGCAGTTATGTTTGAGCTGAGATCTTTTTGGCTATAATTTGTTCCAAAAGAATAGAAGTGTGTGTGCTGAGGTAGAATAAATGTATCATGAAACCTGAATATGAACAACTGAATGTTTTTATGTGTCCGCCGGTGAACAAATGGTTACTGGTAAAATTCCTTACTCAGATGATGCTGGTAGATGTTCTGAAATATAAATGGCATATAATGCGGGAGAGCAATCATTTTCTTCTTGTGCTAGCTGATCATTTGCTTCATTGTTAATCGCCAGTTGTCAAAATATGGTTCAGATTTTGCATCTATGCAGAACTTATAAGGTAGAAGTATTTGATGGTTTACTGTTTATTTGCTTTTTACTGAAAACCCAGGCTACGGAAACCTGACTTTTTGTTTTGTTAATTGGTTTCTCTTTGAGCTGTGATATGGGCCAGGGGTTAGCATACTATCAGGCCAAGTCTGACTCATCTTCACCTGTTAGCCTCCAGCCAACAGTAGCTTTTATATTTTTACATGGGAAAATAAAAACTTAAGAGTAATTTCCTGATATGAAAATTATGTGAAATTAAATTTTCAATTTTCATAAATAGAACTTTTTTTTTTAACACGGGCACTTTCATCTTTATATTGTGAATGTTACTTTGATGCTATATTTAGGCCTGCAAAACCCAGAATATTTTCTCTCTGGACATTTATAGGAAAAGGTTGCCATACATTGACTATAAATGTATCTCAGAATACTCTAACTGATATGCAGGAGGGAAGACACATAAATCACAAATAATGTATACATTAATGCCAATTTACACACCACTCTATTTATAGAGGGCAGTTATGTAGAAAATACGACATGCAGTCATGATTCAGCACTAAATGAAGTTGTGAAAATTGTTAATGTAATTAAATTGTGATAATGAGTATAACCCAGAAAAGGCAATGGCACCCCACTCTAGTACTCTTGCCTGGAAAATCCCATGGATGGAGGAACCTGGTGGGCTGCAGTCCATGGGGTCGCTGAGAGTTGGACATGACTGAGTGACTTCACTTTCACTTTTCACTTTCCTGCATTGGAAAAGACAATGGCAACCCACTCCAGTGTTCTTGCCTGGAGAATCCCAGGGACGGGGAAGCCTGGTGGGCTGCTGTCTATGGGGTCGCACAGAGTCGGACACGACTGAAGCGACTTAGCAGCAGCAGCAATGAGTATAACTGCTTTCCTCGTGTTATGTGACGAAATAATAAGTAGATGACTCAGCTTTTACATATCACATTAAACTGGCTTTTGAAAGAAAAGTTGCTCTCATGAGTTTTTTTTAAAGAAGAGATGAAGTAAGACACTTCATCGTGACCATGAAAATACCAATAATGGTAGTATTTTTATTTTCATGTTGTATTTTTAATCTAGTGAATAGCCAGAATTTAATAAATCAAGACCAAAATTGCACAAGTTTTAAAGTCGAAATAAGCATTTGAATGAAAATAATGTTGAAGATAAATTTTCCTAAGACAAAATTTTTGTTGAAATCACTGCTTTGCTAAATTTGACTCTTTGCAAGCACTTGCTTTTTTTTTCATCCTTCAGAGAATGAAAATTAATGAGCTATTATAATGTAAACCTTGTCTCCACCTAAATGCCAAGACAGAGCTTGAAGAAATGTCCCAGAGCTAAATGAAACCTATGAGTTCACCTTCTTATGTTGAAGCAGTCAACTTTACAGGTTTCCATTGTTGCTGTTGTTGTTTTCTGTGTAATAACTCACTTACAGTGTCCAGCAAAGTGATGAAAGTCATTTTCAGTGAGCAATCTCTCTAACTTCAGTGTTATATACAAACACAAACATGGAAAACTGATTATTATCAAACAGTTTCTCCCATTCTTAATGATACATGAAGGTGGTTATCTAATTCAATTAAAATAGAGATCAAGAGAAGAAACACCATGGATATGGAGCCTCATTGTGCTACTTTGTGAAGACGGCACATACTGTCATTGTCCTCCATGGTTTGAAGCAACGATAATTAATGTTTTCAGTATTGTTCCCCTTTTATAAAGGGTGACAAATTCTTGTCTTTTGATCTGCCTGAAAATTAGTGGCTAAACTTTGCATATAAAGTGGCCCACCGCCACTGTTAGGTTGCATAAAATGTTCGAAATGGAATAAGTTTTTTTTTTAAGAAGTAAATGGTGAAAATGTCACAAAGAAAATCAGAAATAAAGTGAGAACTGAAGGACAAGTAAGGCTGCTAATAAATATATTTCAAGGCCCAGAAAATATACATGCAAAGGTATGGAAAATGATGTAAGTTCGGGGGGGGGTGAGTAGACCAGTTTCTGAGAGTGAAAAATTAGTATACGGGAGATGGAAAATGACTGCAAAGGTGATTCACAGCGAAATTCTTTGTCTTCTCAGTGATGACTTAGAAAATTCCATTTATTTTTGAAGTTTTTGAGCTTTTTCTCATTCCAAAGGTAGAAGCATATATGACCTTAAAGATTTTACAGGTCAGATTGTAAGTGTCTGGCACAAGAAGATGTTCCAGATATGGATAAGGATTGGAAAGCAACATGTTTTACTAAACCGCTGGTTTGAAAAAAGAAAAAATAAGTTGTAACCTAAATTTTGAAAGCCTTCTCTAGTATCAATTACATTGCAGATTTGGAAAAAGAATTAAAAAATTTTTAGAAATACATTCTCAAAAACTTAATTCTTCTTCTTATTATTTTTTCTCAGCATGCAACTGGAGAAAATGCTCCACCCGAATAAGGGGATTGATCCAGGAGGAACTCGGGGTTCCAGGAGCCAGGGGATCTATCGCAGGAAAGAAGCCAGCAGGATTCATAAATGAGGCCACGGCTGTGCAGCAGGCTAGAGGCAGCCCCACCCCAAACAGGAAAGGTGAGAAGGCTTTGGAAGAGACTTCTTCAAGATGATGAAATTGTTTCAAACCTAACACGTCTGAACATATTAACTGAGGATTTATATAATTCAGGGAGTTTGGAACTGAATTGAGTGGGTAGAAAGCTATTAAAAATTCTGAGGAAAATAAAATGTTGTGCAGGCCAGAGTCATCACAGCATACTGCTGATGTGACTCAGACTGTTCACGTGATTCTCATAACATGGGAACTGAACACGTTTCCCTTTAAAGCTATATCTACTCAGGAACGGTTGGGAACTCTGCGGGGCACAGATGGAAGCAAAATCGAACTGAATTCTCATTTTTCATAATGGAAAATTATGATAGTTAATGCCTACAACTGTAAGATTGAGCAGTAGCAATACCCATGGTGTATTTCAGTATATGTCAGTTTCAATCGTAAAATGGACCAAGAGTTTAAACAGGGAGCTAAACGATGCTGGAGGGAAGTGGGTAAGACCCAGACTGTTCTTCATAAAAGCTTTGTGGAGGTGTCTCTGTGTTTTTATTTTAATAAAAAACTATCTTTCAAGCAGTTAAAATACAGAATGCAAAGTCATATCTATGATGACAGGAACAAGAGTTAGAAGAAGGTATAGACTAATAAAACACTTTGATTTGGAGAAAAAAGTTTCTTCATTGGGCTTTAAAAGAATATGTTTATTTAGATAAAAATCAGATTTTGTGTGTGCTTCTCAGTTTTCATCATATTCTCTCAACTGATTGCAAATATCCAGAGGTGAGAAAAGTTCTGTTTTTATTTTGCCTTAAGTTAGTAAGGGCAATAATCTTCCAGCTAATGTATGTGCAGACTTTCTAAGACATACACACACATGATTTCCAGGCCCTCTTGTTTCATAGGTAATATTTCTTGGAACTGTTCTGGCTGAAACCCTCCCTTAAGCTGGAGATCATGTTGGTTTTTCCTGCCCACTGCCTCTTTGTAATCAGTCTTCTCCCAATTAACATGTGAAATGCATATCCCTCAACTATTCTCTGTCTTACCATGGAACAATGCCCTGATTTGAAAAACTCTGGAGCGTCAAGCTCGGGCATAATTCAAAATATTACTTAAGCAAGTGAATGACTCTAATGAATAGGTAACAGTGATTGATTTTGCAAATCAAACAGTTTATTTTTGTTATGGAACTTAGTTTAATATTTTAATCTGATTGGAGTATAGTTGATTTACAATGTTATATTAGTTCCAGGTATACAACAAAGTGATTCAGTTACACTTATACTCATTCTTTTTTTTTGATTCTTTTCGTGTATAGGTTACCGCAGAACATGGATAGATTACTGTGTGCTCTGCAGCGGGTCCTTGTTGGTCTCTGTCTTACATACGGAGTGTATGTGTGTTCATCCCACGCTCCTGATTTACTCCTCTCACCACCTTTCCCCTTTGGTAACCATGAGTTTTGTTTGGGGTATTTATAAGTCTGCTTCTGTTTTGTAAATAAGTTCATGTGTATCTTTTCATTCAAATTAGAGTCCACATATGAGTGTATACGCCATGCGTCTGACTTACTTTACCTAGTCTAATAATCTCTGGGTCCACCCATGTGGCTGCAAATGGCGTGATTTCATCCTTTTCTATGGCTAAGAATTAGTCCACTACACACATACCTACCTCATCTTCCTTGTCTATTGCTCTGTCGATGGACTGCTTCCCTGTCTTGGCCCTTGCAGTTAGTGCTGCTGCATTCACCATCAGGGTGCACGTATCCTTTTAGATTATGGTTTTCTCTAGGTATGGCCCAGGAGTGGGATCGCTGCATCATCTGGTAGTTATATTTTAAGGTTTTTAAGGAACTGCCATACTGTTCTTAACAGCGGCTATTCCAATTTACATCTCCACCAACAGTGTAGGAATGTTCTCTTTTCTCCACACCTTCTCTAATATTTATTCTGTGTAGACTTTTTGTAACAATTCTGACTGGTGTGAGGTAATACCGTATTGTAGTTTTGATTTGCATTTGAACTGTGGTGTTGGAGAAGACTCTTGAGAGTCCCTTGGACTGCAAGGAGGTCCACCCAGTCCATCCTAAAGATCAGTCCTGGGTGTTCATTGGAAGGACTGATGTTGAATTTGAAACTCCAATACTTTGACCACCTGATGCGAAGAGTTGACTCATTGGAAAAGACCCTGATGCTGGGAGGGATTGGGGACAGGAGAAGAAAGGGACGACAGAGGATGAGATGGCTGGATGGCATCACCAATTCGATGGACGTGAGTTTGAGTAAACTCCGGGAGTCAGTGATGGACAGGGAGGCCTGGCGTGCTGCAATTCATGGGGTCACAAAGAGTCAGACACAACTGAGCAACTGAACTGAACTGAATAATTAGGCTGAGAATCTTTTCATGTACTTTTTGGCCATCTGTATGTCTTCCGTGAAGAACTGTCTCTTTAGATCTTCTGTCCATCTGGTGATTGAGTTGTTTGCTTTTTTGACATAGAGCTGCACCAGCTATTTGTACATTTTGGAGATTAATCCCTTGTTAGTTGCATCATTTGCAAAAAGCAAATAAAATAATTTTCAATTCTTTCTTACCACAAATTAGGAAGATCTAAATCAGTCATCAACTATTAGATCATTAAAACATTTCTGATGATCAGTAACTATGTGACTTTCCTCACATTACCTGGGGGGATTCAAATAACTTTGTGACATTACCAAAGCAAAAATCCTTCCTTTTCCATCTACTACTTAATGATGTGATTGAGTTTGTCAGCATAATAAAAATAAAACTGATGCTGAATTCATTTTATTCTAAAATGGATATATCCTCATCCTTCTCATTAATATCTACATTTAAAATACATTTTTACTTTTTAGTTTTAATAGTTATCAACATTTATAATATATATACACTATTGTGATCAATTGTATGTTAGTAATAACTATAATTATGGTCACTTAAAATTTTTAAAAACTATATTTCAATCTATTTATGATTTTTGTTACAGAGGAGTGTGAGGATGATGAAAATCCTACAAGTATATATATATTCTGATGGAAGTGGAATTTATATACAAGTTAAGAAGAAAATAGAAAAATACATATTTTCTAATTGCTTAAGAAAGCATTTTCCATGTAAACTTTTTAGGGGTTAAAAAGAAATTGTTTAATTAATTAAATAAAAGAATAAGACCAGGTTGGGCAGGGGTACAGAAGAACCACCTGGAGTCTTCCCTCCCCTCCACTCACTATTTTTAAATGGATGATGATGTGTATCAAATTGCCATGGTATTTTATTGCCTTTGGATATATGCAAAAGGTGATATAAATTGTTCTTGATATTTCAAATATACCTGAAATTATATCCTGTATTATAACATACAAAAATTATGTCCTTATTTTGAAATTTATTAAATATAACTTAAACTTTTTGAAGAGACTCTTAATTAAAAAAATTTTTTTTAAAAATCTCCAAGCAAAATTTTTCAGAACGCTTGTCGAGTCTTTAGTTCCCTTTGGTTCCGTTTATTGGGTGGATTCATACTGCCCTCTGGTGGCTAATGGTTGGAACACATGAAGTACATATTTGGACATATGGCATTTTAGAAACAGAATTCCATTTACTTTTTACTGAACGAATAGCCATTCGTTGTAGAGATGACTACGTCTCACATATTCTCACAATTTTTTTTAATGAAATGTGGCTCTCGTGACAGGATTCTGAAAATTAGGATTTGACAACCCAGTGAATCAAAAAAAATCAGCTTACCCACCAAGCAAGATATTTTGCTTTCCAGAGACATCCAGATAATATTCAAGGGTCCCTAGATGTAATACAGACACTCTATCAGCTGAATGTAAAATCAGCCCGTAAGTTTGGGGTTAAAAAAGAAATATTGTTTAACTAATTCAATGCAAATGGGGAGTTTTACCTTTAAGTCTCCCTGCGGCTTCCTCTCTGCTTGACAGTCTGTGCCCCGGGGAGACTCCATACCCTGAGGCCGTCAGTAGATGACATGCACATTATCCAGAAAGTGTGGCATGGTGGAAAGAGCAGGGCACAGTGAAATAGGAAAGAACTGTATCTGGATTTTATCCCCCGCCATCCCTAGCCGTGATCTTGAGAGAATTAACTTCTCTCGGTCAGTTTCTACAACAAAAAAATGGCTAAACTACTGGCCTCATAGGTGCCATGAAAAACTAAAAGCATATATGTAAAGTGCTCAATAAGAGCGATCAACTGTTCTTATTCCTGTTTTATACATTTGAAAGGTAAGCAGGTCTGTCCATTTCAGGGATAAAAAATAAATCTTGGTCATTTAGTTAGTTAACAGCAGTGCCATTACATGTCTCTTCCTTACCTGTTTTCTTTCCCTTTAAGAGAAACATTTCACCATTTTTCATCGTTACTAAACTTCTCTCTTCTCCATTTCTTAGGTGACTGAACTTGGTTTGTAGTAGTGAGAAAATAAATGCAGCCTCCAGAATTACCAGCCTGTGAGCAACCCCAGCCACACATGGCTTCTTTTGCTGTGGAAAGTAACTCTTAGGGACCACCTCCTTCCCCTGTGCTATGAACTCTCACCTCTATAAAGCCATGATCTTTGCAGTTATCCCCTCTCCTCTGCGTCATATTTTGGGTCATTTCCATAAATGAAAAATATCCTTAAGTATCTGCCTCCCTTTTAAGCAACCTCTGCTCCTAGGAAAAAAATCTTGCTCACATTTCATATAACCCTGTAAGTAGTGGCCTATTTCTCTGTTCCCCTTCACCATTGAATTTCTTGAAAATATCTGTGCACCACAGTTTCTGTTTCCACACCTCACATGCTTTCTTCATTTGCATTAACATTCTTCTCCATCTGCATTAATATCCTTCCACTTGGCTGAGATTTGTCAACGTCATGAATTTAATTCTCTATTACCAAATCAAATAAAAACTTCTCTAAACTTAACAGCTATTGACAGTTGACCACAGAAATGAGAAAAAACATGGTATGTAAAAATGGTATCTTAGTTTTGGATGAAAGCTTCCCTGGTGGCTCAGAGGTTGAAGCATCTGCCTCCAATGCGGGAGACCCGGGTTTGATCCCTGGGTTGGGAAGACCCCCTGCAGAAGGAAATGGCACCCCACTCCAGTATTCTTGCCTGGAGAATCCCATGGACGGAGGAGCCTGGTAGGCTACAGTCCACGGGGTCGCAAAGAGTGGGACACGACTGAGCGACTTCATTTAGGGATGACTTTGTGGTAAAAAATGTAAACTCAGTCAAACTTAATAAAAATAGATTTGTTTGGAAAAAGACCTAACATTATCTTACAAAATAAGAGCAATAAATACAGCCGAAGCCCCATAAGATAATACACTAGGCTGCTCTAGTGTCCCGTCTTTGCTGCTCTCTGCATGTCTGTTTCATTCTTTAAAAAAAAAAATTTTTTTTTTTTTTTTTTTACTTTACAATACTGTATTGGTTTTGCCATACATTTACATGAATCTGCCACGGGTGTACATGAGTTCCCAATCCTGAACCCCGCTCCCACCTCCCACCCCATATCATGGCTCTGGGTCATCCCAGTGCACCAGCCCCAGGCATCCTGTATCCTGTATCGAACCTAGACTGGCAATTCGTTTCTTTTGCTCCTTTGAAGGCAACCAGTGTATACCTTTCTAGGTCAAGGGATCAACAAAGACCCACAAGAGTCCCTAAGTCCCTCATAAAGAATTCCCAAGAGAGAAACTTGATCAGTCCTGCTTAAAATGTCCTGCATCTTTTCTCAGTTAGCTATGGCCAAGGAGTGGCAGGATCATGGCCATGGTTAATTTTATGTGTCAGCTGTGCTAGGCTACCATACTCAGTTGTTTGGTCAAACACCAGTCTAGATGTTGCTGTGAAGGTATTTTTCAGATGTGGTGGTGATGGTGGTTTAGTCGCTAAGTCATGTATGACTTGTGCAATCCCATGGACTGTAGCCCGCCAGGCTCCTCTGTCCATGGGATTTTCCAGGCAAGAATACTGGAGTGGGGTTACCATTTCCTTCTCCAGGGGATCTTCCTGACCCAGGGATTAAACCTACATCTCCTGCATTACAGGCAGCTTCTTTACCAACTGAGCCATCAGGGAAGCCATACTTTTAGATGCGATTAACATTTGAATCAAGAGACTTTGAGGAGAGCCGATGATCCTCCCTCCACCAACCCCATAATGTGGGTGGGCCTCTTCAGTCTGCTGTAGGCCTTAAGAGCAAAGACTGAGGCTTCAGAAATCAGAAAGAATTTCACCTCCAGACTGCAACAGAGAAACCCAAACTCATTTCCGGGCTGTGGGCCTGCCATAGGGATTTTAGACTTGCCAGCCCCACAATCATGTAAAACAATGCCTTAAAATAAACCAATCTCTGAGAGAGAGGAAGAGAGACAGAGAAGATATATCTTTTTTTCCTCTGGAGAACCCTAACAATCACAAAGTACAAACTTGGTCTCTGCTATGGTTGGAGAGCAGGTTTAGAACACAAGATAAAGGCAGAGTAACCCAGCTGTATAATATTTAGGATTACCATATCATCTCAGATTTATTTGTAACCACTTATGTTTGCTCAAGTAGAAACGGACCAACAATAATGTTAAAATGGGGCTTCCTTGGTAGCTCATCTGGTAAAGAATCCACCTGCAATGTGGGAGACCTGGGCTTGATCCCTGGGTTGGGAAGATCCCTGGAGGAGGGCGTGGCAACCCACTCCAGTATTCTTGCCTGGAGAATTCCATGGACAGAGGAGCCTGGTGGCCTACAGTCCATGGGGTCAAGGAGTCAGACATGACTGAGCAACTAAGCAGCAACAGCAGCAATGTTAAATACTAGTATGTGTTCTTTTTTTTTTTTTTTTTTGAAAATTAATTTCCTTTATTTTCTTTTTTTTTTTTTATTAATTTATTTTTTTTTTTTTAATTTTAAAATCTTAAATTCTTACATGCGTTCCCAAACATGAACCCCCCTCCCACCTCCCTCCCCACAACATCTCTCTGGGTCATCCCCATGCACCTGCCCCAAGCAAGCTGCACCCTACGTCAGACATGGACTGGCGATTCAATTCTTACATGACAGTATACATGTTAGAATTCCCATTCTCCCAAATCGTCCCACCCTCTCCCTCTCCCTCTGAGTCCAAAAGTATGTGTTCTTTACTATTAATTGTGTCATCAACTCAAATAAATACAATTATTAGTTACATAATTTAATTTCAATCTCTAAAGAATTTGCCTATCAGTGTTGACATGTTGTCAGTTCAGTTCAGTTCAGTCGCTCAGTAGTGTCCAACTCTTTGTGAACCCATGACATGTTATAGCTAGAAATAAAATGGGAAAAATACTTCAGAACCCTCTGCATTCTTGGAGCAGGGAAGAAGGGACAGTTTCAAAAGATAGTCTATGTGTAAGAAAAGTTCATTTTAATGGAGCAAAGAGGTGAGAAGCTCAATGAAAGGAATAGGAAGGAATCCGACCTAACTTTCTGACAGCAACTAGTCACTAGTAAACCATTTCCTTGCTCTCTTCCTTCCAGAATGGGAAAAGACTATCTTGAATTCCATACTAAATGTAAAATACTTATATAGAAGCTAAAATGGCTGAAAAAATATAGGTGAGGTGGTGTTTTGTTTTTGTCTGTCTTATTTTCACATCATTTACAATTAGAGTAAAACTTTTGTTAACTAGAGTTCTACTGACCAGAAAATAAGTTAGGCAGGAGCTGAGGTATGGAGAAACAGTGTGAGGAAGGAACTCAGGTTGTTAAATTAAAGAGAGTCCAGGGTGCTAGACGACAACTGCTCAGTTCAGTCCAGTCGCTCAGTCGTGTCTTACTCTTTGCGACCCCATGGACTGCAGCACTCCAGGCCTCCCTGTCCTTCACTGACTCCCGGAGTTTACTCAAACTCATGTCCATTGAGTCGGTGATGCCATCCAGCCATCTCATCCTCTGTCATCCACTTCTCCTCCTGCCCTCAATCTTTCCCAGCATAAGGGTCTTTTCCAGTGAGTCAGTTCTTCCCATCAGGGGGCCAAAGTATTAGAGTTTCAGCTTCAACATTAGTCCTTTCAATGAACACTCAGAAGTGATCTCCTCTAGGATGGACTGGTTGGATCTCCTTGCAGTCCAAGGGACTTTCAAGAGTCTTATCCAATACCATAGTTCAAAAGCATCAATTCTTCAGCGCTCAGCTTTCTTTATCCAACTCTCACATCCATACCTGACTATTGGAAAAACCATAGCCTTGACCAGATGGACCCTTTGTTGACAAAGTAATGTCTCTGCTTTTTAATGTTGTCCAGGTTGGTCATAACTTTCCTTCCAAGGAGTAAGCGTCTTTTAATTTCATGGCTGCAGTCACCATCTGCAGTGATTTTGGAGCCCAGAAAATTAAAGTCAGCCACTGTTTCCACTGTTTCTCCATCTATTTGCCATGAAGTGATGGGACCAGATGCCATGATCTTCATTTTCTGAATGTTGAGCTTTAAGCCAACTTTTTCACTCTCCTCTTTCACTTTCATCAAGCGGCTTTTTAGTTCCTCTTCACTTTCTGCCATAAGGGTGGTGTCATCTGCATATCTGAGGTTATTGATATTTCTCCTGGCAATCTAGATTCCAGCTTGTGCTTCCTCCAGCCCAACGTGTCTCATGATGTGCTCTGCATATAAGTTAAATAAGCAGGGTGGCAATATACAGCCTTGACGGACTCCTTTTCCTATTTGGAACCAGTCTGTTCCATGTATTAGCCAAACACTGGAAACTCACTTGTGAGCTGATCAATACAGCCATACAGCAGAATTTTACAAAGCAGTAAGAAGGAACTGCAGATACATACAACATGAGTTAATCTCAAAAAAACTATGTGGAACAGACAAAAGAGACAAAAGTCAGACAAAAAAGAGTGGGTTAAATAAATAAAAATATAATCACCACTGCGTGATTTTATTCATTTTAAGCATTAAACTCTAGCTGTTTCTTAGTTTCTAACTTGTGTCCAGCTCTTTGTAACCCCATGGACTTCAGCATGCTAGGCTTCTCTCTCCTCCATCATCTCTCTGAGTTTGCTCAAATTCATGTCCATTGCATCAGTGCTGCCATCCCGCCATCTCATCCTCTGTCACCCACTTCTTCTGCCTTCAATCTTTCGCGGCATCAGCATCTTTTCCATTGAGTCAGCTCTTCACATCAGCTGGCCAAAGTATTGGAGTTTCAGCATCAGTCCTTCCAATGAATATCCACAGTCTATTTCCTTTAGGATGGACTGGTTGGATCTCCTTGCTGTCCAGGGGATTCTCAAGTCTTCTCCAGCACCACAGTTTGAAAGGATCAGTTCTTTGGCTCTCAGCCTTTATGGCCAACTCTCACAGCTGTACATGACCACTGGAAAAACCATATCTTTGACTATAGAGACCTTTGTCAGCAAAGTGATGTCTCTGCTTTCTGATATGCTGTCTAGTTTTGTCATAGCTTTCCTTCCAAGGAGCAAGCAACTTTTAATTTCACAGCTGCAGTCACCCTCCACAATGATTTTGGAGCTCAAGAAAATAAAATCTATCACCGCTCCCACTTTTTCCAATCTATTTTCAGTGAAGTGATGGGAGCAGATACCATGATCTTAGCTTTTTGCTTTTTTTGGTTAATCTTAGTTTTTTGAATGTAGAGTTTCAAGCTAGCTTTTTCAGTCTCCTCTTTCACCGCCATCAAGAGGTTCTTTAGTTCCTCTTCACTTTTTGCCACTAGAGTGGTATCATCTACATATCTAAGGTTGTAGATATTTCTCCTGGTAATCTTGATTCCAGCTTGTGATTAACCCAGCCCGGCATTTCATATGAGGTACTTTGCATACAGAGGGCTTCCCTGGTGGCTCAGAGGTTAAAGCATCTGCCTCCAATGCGGGAGACCTGGGTTTGATCCCTGGGTCGGGAAGATCCCCTGGAGAAGGAAATGGTAACCTACTCCAGTATTCTTGCCTGGAGAATCCCATGGACAGAGAAACCTGGTAGGCTACAGTCCATGGGGTCGCAAAGAGTCAGACACTACTGAGCGACTTCACTCACTCACTCATGCTGCATATAAGTTAAATAAGCAGTGTGACAATATACAACCTTGTTATATTCCTTTCCCAATTTTGAACCAGTCAGTTGTTCCATGTCGGGATCTGGCTGTTGCTTCTTGACCAACCTACAGGTTTCTCAGAGGGCAGGTAAGGTGGTCTGATAGTCCCATCTCTTTAAGAATTTTCCACAGTTTGCTGTGATCCCCACAGTCAAAGATGCAGAAGCAGATGCTTTTCTGGCATTCCCTTGCTTTCTCCATGATCCAGATAATGTTGGAAATTTGATCTCTAGTTCCTCTGCCTTTTCTAAACCCATCTTGCACATCTGGAGTTCTCAGTTCACATACTGTTGAAGTCTCGCTTAAAGGATTTTCAGCATAACCTTCCTAGCATGTGAAATGAGCACAATTGTACAGTAGTTTGAGCATTCTTTGGGCATTGTCCTTCTGTGGGATTGGAATGAAAACTGACCTTTTCCAATCCTTTGGCTGATGCTGAGTTTTCCAAATTTGTTGACATATTGAGTGCAGCATCGTCTTTTAGTATTTGAAATAGCTCAGCTGGAATTCCATCAGCTCCACTGGCTTTGTTCATAGTAATGCTTCCTAAGGTCCACTTGACCTCGCATTCTAGGATGTCTTGCTATAGGTGAGTGACTATATATCCTGGTTTTCTGGGTCATGAAGATTTTTTTTGTATAGTTCTGTGTATTCTTGCCATCTCTTCTTAATCTGCTTCTGTTAGATCCTTACCATTTCTCTCCTTTATCATGCCCATCATTGCATGAAATATTTCCTTGGTATCTCCAATTTTCTTGAAGTGATCTCGAGTCTTTCCCATTCTATTGTTTTCCTCTATTTATTTGTATTGTCCATTTAAGAAGGCCTTTTTAGCTCTCCTTGCTGTTCTCTGGAACTCTGCATCTGGGTGGGTATGCTTGCATGTGTGCTAAGCTCCTTTAGTCGTGTCCGACTCTGCAGCCCTATGGGCTGTAGTCCATCAGGCTCCTCTGTTCACGGAGTCCTTCAGACAAGAATACTGGAGTGAGTTGCCATTTCCTCCTCCAGGGGATCTTCCCGACCCAGGGATCAAACCACCATCTCTTAGGTCTCCTGAATAGGCAGGCAGATCTTTACCAGTAGCACCTCCTGGGAAGCCCTCAGTTGCATACATCTTTTCCTTTCCCCCTTGCCTTTCATTTCTCTTCTTTCCTTAGCTGTTTGTAAAGCCACCTCAGATAACCACTTTGCCTTCTTGCATTTCTTTTTCTTTGTGACGGTTTTGGTCCTTCCTCCTGTACAATGTTACACACCTCTGCTCATAATTCTTCAGGCACTCTATCTAATCCCTTGAATCTGTTTGTAACCTCCACTGTATAATCACAGGGATTTGATTAGGTCATACCTGAATGGCTTCATGGCTTTCCCTGCTTTCTTCAATTTAAGTCTGAATTTTGCAATATGGAGCTTATGATCTGAGCCACAGTTGGCTCCTGGTCATCATTTTGCTGACTGTATAGAACTTATCCATCTTAGACTGCAAAGAACATAATCAGTCTGATTTGGAATTGGCCATCAGGTGATGTCCATGTGTGGAGTCGTCTCATGGGTTGTTGGAAAACGGGTTTGCTCTGATTAGCATGTTCACTTGACTAAACTCTTAGCCTTTGCTCTGTTCTATTTGTATTCGTAGGCCAAACTTTCCTGTTATTCCAGGTATCTCCTGATTTCCTACTTCTGCATTCCAATCCTCTATGATGAAAAGGCCTTCTCTTTTTTGGTGTTAGTTCTAGGTGTTGTAGGTCTTCCTAGAACTAGTCAGCTTCAGCTTCTTCAGTGTCAGTGGCTGGAGCATAGACTTGGATTACTGTGATGTTGAATAATTTGCCCTGGAAATGAACCAAGATCATTCTGTTGTTTCCGAGGTTGCACCCAAGTACTGCATTTCAGACTTTCTTGTTGACTATGAAGGCTGTTGCTGCTGCTGCTAAGTCGCTTCAGTCGTGTCTGACTCTGTGCGACCCCAGAGATGGCAGCCCATGAGGCTCCCCCATCCCTGGGACAAGAACACTGGAGTGGGTTGCCATTTCCTTCTCCAATGCATGAAAGTGAAAAGTGAAAGCGAAGTCACTCAGTCATGTCCGACTCTTCGTGACCCCATGGACTGCAGCCTACCAGGCTCCTCCATCCATGGGATTTTCCAGGCAAGAGTACTGGAGTGGGGTGCCATCGCCTTCTCCGATGAAGGCTACTCCATTTCTTTTAAGAGATTATTGCCTATAGTAGTAGATACAATGGTCATCTGAATTAAATTCTCCTATTCCCATCCATTTTAGTTCACTGATTTCTCAAATGTCAGTGTTCAATCTTACTATCTCTTGCTTGACCACTTCCAATTTACCTTAATTCATGGACCCAACATTCCAGGTTCCTATGCAATATTGTTCTTTACAGCATCGGACTTTACTTTCACCACCAGACACATCACAACTGAGCATTGTTTCTGCTTTGGCTCAGCCACTTCATTTTTTCTGGAGCTATTAGTAATTGCCCCCTGCTCTTTCTCAGTAGCATGTGAAAGTGAAATTGAAGTTGCTCAGTTGGGTTCAACTCTTTGTGACCACCCCCCTGGACTGTAGCCCACCAGGCTCCTCTGTCCATGGGATTTTCCAGGCAAGAATACTAGAGTGGGCTGCCATTTCCTTCTCCAGGGAATCTTCCTGACCCAGAGATTGAACTCAGGTCTCACGCACTGCAGCCAGACTCTGTACTGTCTGAGCTACCAGGGAAGCCCCCTCAGTAGCATACTGGACATCTTCCAACCTCTGGGGCTCATCTTCCAGTGTCATATCTTTCTGCCTTTTCATGCTGTTCATGGGGTTGTTGTGGCAAGAATACTGGACTGCTTTGCTGTTCCCTCCTCCAGCGGACTACATTTTGTCCGAACTCTTCACTATGACTTGTCTGTCTTGGGTGGCCCTGCAAGGCATGGCTACATTGCTTCAGTAAGTTATGCAAACCCCTTCCCCGTGACTAGGCTGTGATTCATGGAGAGCAAGGTCACAGAGTAAAGGTTAAATCCCCCAAACAATGAACACTTAAAAACTGAAATTAAAATAAAACATAATTGCAGAAAAATGAGTTGCTAAGGGGTAAATTTAACTATATAATATTTCTCCACTGAAAAATCACAGCACCTGATGAAATTCAAACCTAACAAAGGAAATACATCAAGTGTAAATAAGTTAGAAGTCTCGATTATTGTTAAATGGTCAGTATTCTCCAAATTGATTATAGATTCAATATAATCTCAATAAAGACCCTAGCAGGCTTCCTGGTAGAAACTGACAAGTTAATCCTAAAATATACATAAAAAAGCAAAGGAATTTAGAATGTCAAAATGATTTTGAAACAGAACAAAATTTAAGTTCATACTACTTGATTTCATGATTTTGCTATAAAGTCATCAAGGTAGTATGTTGTTAGCATAGATATATGAACTAATAGACCAGTATAGGGAACCCAGAAACAGACCCACACATAGAGGGCAGTCTTTTTAACAGGTGGTATTAGAAAAATGGGATATACATATTAC
The DNA here is from genome assembly GCF_001704415.2 of Capra hircus. NCBI lineage: Eukaryota > Metazoa > Chordata > Mammalia > Artiodactyla > Bovidae > Capra > Capra hircus. The sequence goes on along the minus strand of NC_030814.1, from coordinate 12,556,826 downwards.
AAAAACAAAGAATGAGAAAACTTACCCCACACACAATTTTGATCCATACTCATAATACATATAAAAATCAACTTGAAATGAATCATAGACTTAAAAGTATAATCCTCCTAGAAGAAAACATAAAAAAATCTTTGTGACCTCGAGTTAGGCAAAGATTTCTATACACAATTAATGAACCATAAAAGAAAAAAAAGTGGATAGACTGGACTTTATGAGAATTTTTTTTAAAGTCTGCATTTCAAAAGAGATCATTAAGAAATGAAAACACGTCATACACTTGGAGAAAACCTTTGCAACTTATTCTATAGATGACTTGTATCAACAGTTGTTTTATAAAATTAGGACAAAAACATGAACAGATACTTTACCGAAGAGATAAGGATGGCAAATAAAGACACTAAAAGCTGTTACCACTCATCATTAGGGAAATGCAAATTATCACTGCACACTTGTCAGAATGGCTAAAATGAAAAAAAAAAAAACAAAACCTACACTACAAAATACTAACATGAATAGAGTAATAAGAACTCTCATCTGGTGGGAATATACAACGGTATATCCACTTTGAAAAATGATTCGGCTGTTTTTTATAAAGTAAAACATATGTTTTACCATACCACTGAGCAATCCCACTCCAAGGTATTTACCAAGGAAAGAAAAGAATATGTCTACCAGAAACCCTTACATGAAATGTTTATAGCACCGTAATTCATAATAACCCAAGGACTGAAAAACCAGTTGGTGAATGGATAGAAACAAACTGTGGTACATCCAAGAAATGTTACACAGTAATAAAAAGGGGATTTTTGTATTTCACTTTAAAAATACTGCAAATGCAACCTATTTCTCTTGCATTATAGTGTCTTTACAAGTTGTTCTTTACTTGTCAGTAGGAAAAGATAGTGGCATGCCATGTAAACACATTTCCTTTCAGAAGTATACATTAAAATGTCTTATAATTTCCTATTACATACCACATCTCTAAACATTTCTTCACAAAGTATCATTAGATTTCCTAAGGAGCCATAAGTTACAGAAACCAGTTTTTCATTTATTTGTAAGCATATGCATATTTATTAGTAACAGTGGGATTAACCTGTTATTCACATCAATAAAATAAATATTAAAATCCCTATAAATATTACTTGGGCCCTTCACTACCAACTTTAATTCATAGAAAATGAGACTTAGTTGTTTCTATATTTCTCAAGTGTCTCAGATGCTTTTTATTAGACTTAAAAACTGAAACATAGTAAACAGACTAGTAAGAGAGATGCTGGTAACACACAAGTTACCATTAATAGTAACCTATTGGGTAACAGTGGCAAGAAAGAAAAGTTTGATAAGGCTGGCATTTATGGAACAGCATTTCTGGGAGACATCAAAATAATGAAGAAAAAGTAGAACTGATATCTGAGGCACTGTTTCAGGTGCTGTGGATACAGCAGTGAACAAAATAAAGTAAAACTACATTTTAGTGAAGGGACAGCCAATAACCAAAAAAAAAAAAAAAAGTCAAATAATAGTTCAGCATTAGAAGAGAAAGCAAGATAAGGAATGTAAAAATAAGGGCAAGGAACTTATATTGAGACCTGAGATGATACTTAAGCTGAGACTTCAATTAGGTGAGGGAATATGTTTCTTGCAAATTAGGGAGGGATGAAAACACTCTTGATCCAAAGACCCAAGATTATTCTTGGGTGTATTCGGAAAAACAATGGGAGTAACATGAGTGAGGCAAAACAAACAGAAGTAGCTAGAGGGAAAGTGTCATAGATTAGAGAACTGTGAATGCTGAGTATATTCATCAAAAATTATAGAACATTTGGAAGTTTTTTAAACTGTCATTGGTATAGAATTGAATCAAGTTTTACTATTTTAAAATTAGGTATCTTTGGAATTCGCCTGCCAATGCAGGACACACAGGTTCTATCCTAGAGTTGGGAACATCCTCTTGAAGGGGAAATGGCAATCCACTCTAGTATTCTTGCCTGGAAAATTCCATCGACAGGGGCACCTGGTAGGTTTCAGTCCATAAGGTCGCAAAAAGTTGGATATGACGGAGTACACACACATTAGATATCTAAGTGGAGATGACTTCATGGGGAGTGGTTAAGTTGAAGATACTTAGCACAAAAATGGAAAGAGAAGGAAACACAGTAAAGCTGTTGAGACAGGGAACTGAAGTTCAAAAGTCACAGGCTAGAATACCATAGGAATTCCAGAAAGTAAAACTAACTGGGCAGAGGCCAAGACCTGAGCAAATAAATTTAAAGAAAACCACACCTAGACTTAGCAGTGAAACTACACCACCAGAGGCAAAGTTCAACTCCACAGCTCATTCTACAGACTGGAAATCACAAGGCAATGCACATTTTTGCATGTGAAGTGTTAATATGAATGTCATCAATGCAGGCAATGATCATTTAATAGAATCATTATAAGCTAGGGAATTCCTTGAGACTGTTTATACCTCTTCAATTTAATATTTAGATCAAAACTCAAATGTAGAGAACATGAAATTAAAATTAAACATTTCATTCATTTGGGAGTTTGACTTACCAATCCCATTTCAAGTAAAGGTTGGGTAAATATTTTTAACTGAAGGACAGGGTGGCTAATGGTCTTTAACAATAGAAAATCTGGCACATGAAGCCCCCCTGGAGACCTTGTATAGGGACTTGAAAACAATCTGAAAACTATTTTTTAAATTCTACTTTACCAAGTAATCTCATCTTTCATTATTTAACATAAGTACTATTTCCTAAATCTAGGTCTTTCTTTATAAGGAATCCAAAGATTATGTGTAATAAAATCAACCTATTGCTGCTAAGTCGCTTCAGTCGTGTCCAACACTGTGCGACCCCATAGACGGCAGCCCACCAGGCTCCCTCATCCTTGGGATTCTCCGGGCAAGAACACTGGAGTGGGTTGCCATTTCCTTCTCCAGTGCATGAAAGCGAAAAGTGAAAGTGAAGTCGCTTAGTTGTGTCCGACTCTTAGCGACCCCATGGACTGCAGCCTACCAGGCTCCTCCATCCATGGGATTCTCCAGGCAAGAGTACTGGAGTGGGGTGCCACTGCCCCATTAGGTAGGTGCTAAAATAAGTAAAAAATTAGCATAAAGCATCTCGCAAAATCACTATCAACATAGAGTCTTTTCCAGGATAAAATAGAATTTTAATTGAACTTTAAATATGTCTAAAAGTAAATGTCTTAAGAATTTTAACACAGAAGCTTTGCCATTTTCTCCAGATATTTTGTTGGTGAACTACTACCTAGCTGCTTCCTTTTAAATGTGTCCCATCCATCAGGCTTGCATAAAGTGCCACAATAATATGTAATAGTTTGCATTTTTAAATTGAGCCTTGAATGTAAATAATCTGTTTAATAGAAGTATCTATGTTAATATACTTAAGTCAGTTCAGAAACTTTTAACAGTACAGTCACATTTACCAATTCACACAGTTTCAGATGAGGCTGGGAAAGTCAGGGAAAAAAACCCTTTTTAGGATTAGTTTTTTTTTCAAATCCCATCTTAAAAACGCTCAAAGTTATTGATAGTCCAATGATCATTTTCTAGTCGGAAACAGTATGTGGTGCATAGCATTATGCCATCTACCTCTTGTGTATATTCTGGATAAAGCTCAAGGAAATGAAATCTGGGTAAACCAAGATATAATCTACACAAACCTTCCATTAGTTAACCTCAAAGACAGAGCTCAAGAGAAATTACATGTGTAGTCTACATTTATGCAACTTCAAGGTTCTCATTTTATTAACCCACTCACTCTGAAATTAACAAACGAATCATTCTCACTCGTTTTTCACAGCTTTCCAGTCTGAAAATTATTTTCTAACATACCCTAAACAAAGAATATTTTCTTTATACGCAAACAGACCATTGCTTTTAATAAGAATCATTTATTGTATATTTTTAAGGTGGAGGGTTAATTAGTACAGTACTATGCATAACCTCATTCTTAAAAAATTAAACACAAATGGATAAAAATGGCAAATCAGAATGAGCATGTAAAAAGACAAAAACTAGGCGTATTTTTATAGAGAATGTTTCCTGTCATACCTATGTACTGATGTTTTTCTCCATTTTGTCTTTGAAAATGTATGGCTTGTTCCTTTTCTACATAACTGCTGATTCTTACAAAAAATGAACATATTTGCCATCAACTAATAAATGTTACATACAGTTGTAGATTTTTCATTCAACTCAGCTGATTAGTTGCCTGAAATACTCAACTAAACATAGCACTGTTAAGAAAGTTAAGAGTCCATTCCATTTGTCTCAAAAATGTAGTACTGAGTTATTAAATTTTCACAATAGGATATAATGCGAATGTCCCAGCTACAAAGTGATGAATGGAAAATGTCAACCCTGATCTGTTAGCTGTATTATGATTTTAATAAGCATTACAAATTTTTTATTAAATGATATATTGTGGAATAAAGTAATCATTTATACTAATAGTGGAAAAAATAACTCTTACAAAAACGTATACCAGATTAAATTATCACTTTTATAAAAATTGAGTTATTCCACAAGTTATCTGACATACCAGGAAATGACATTCAAGATAACTATCTAAACAGAAACCACTGCTGTTAAAAAAGGGTTGGGGGGATATAGAAGCTCTGTTTAGTACACATAGTGTAAATTTTAGACCTAACTGGATAAAAGGAAAATATTAAAAATATATCTATAGACAAATATCTGTACATCACTCCCATAGCTAATCTATAGACACATTTAAGAATATTATAGGAATATATCAATATACTTATATTTGTCAAAGTTAAGGTTCAAATGTGTTATATCACAGCACACATCCAAGAGTGTATGCCACAAGATTAAAAAATTCCCACTGAATATAACAAAATAAAAAAAAATCTGTAAATAAATATAAGGCATTCTAAAATAATATCTGCAGAAAATCAAGAGTCCAGCAAAGATTTCTATTATCTAAATTTTACTTCATATATTCTTCAAAATAGATTTAATTGTAGTGCCACAAATTAACAATGTTCAACTGCTTACCAAAATACTCTTTTCTGGAAACTAAATGTTACTATTAAAAAAAAAAAAGTGAGGGAATAAGAATGCAGCAGAAAATTACAGGAGCCCACATATCCTTTTTCTTAAATTTAATTTGTCATATATAAGGTTTTTATATACAATCAGTGTGCATTTTAACAGTTTTTATTAAAAGTCAATCAAGTTTATCTAAAATGTTACCTGGCTGCATAGCACGTTTGACATTATTGCCCACATGAAAAGGAAAACAAATGGATTTACAATAACTTTTGGCCTTTTGGATCCTGGAAGTGTTCATAGACCTACCCTTTTAAACCCAATGCATCTGAAAAAAATGTTTCCAGAGCATGCAGTTCAGATTTTACAGATCATCTCACCATTCTGTTACACAATACTGACTAAAAAAGGGAAAAGGAAAGAAATAACATGTATCTAATAAAATAGTCAATATAAAAAGGACTATAATGGAATTAAGTGGCCCCTTTCCCCGTTTTTTTTACATTCTAAACAATGATTCCATCAAGACAAATCATTAAAAAGTGTTATTACACTGATATATATATATATATATATTTAAACAATAAGAAGGCCTGAGTTGGTAGGGAAAGGAACAGTCAAAAAAAGCCTGAGAAGGGGAAGGAAGTAAGGAAAGCTCATTTAATTCATTTACAATAATTTACAGCCATTGTTTGTGTGTGTGTAAAAAGGCATAATAATAGATCACAAACAGGAAATTCCTGGCTATTTTACAGATATAGGTACAGAATTTAAATATTCAAGCTTGTGATGAAAAGCGGCAAGGTGGTCGCAGTGTACAATGTAAACAAGTAGCTTTGGAAAGTGAATAAAGTCCTTGAGTGTGTTTTCTTTATTAAGAAAAGAACTCTCTTTCATTCCTTCCTGAAACATGATCACAGGTAAGAGTAAAGTTCATATACAAACATAATTTAAATGGACGTCAGTCTAAAATCACTGACTTAAAAACAGTTTTATCCAGCCTACATGGAAGGGCAGTGTTGAGGTCCCTGTAATAGTAAACATTTTCCATTTCTTTAAAAAAGAAAAAAAATAGTACTACAATATTTGTAGTACAGTGCAGCATAATCCTTAAATATAAAAATATTTTCTCTTCTGTTGGGATAATAGACCTTGCATCCTGGAAAGAAGTAACAATACTGCTACTGACAGAAGATCTGTTTATATCTTTCAAGTCATGTAAGGCAATTACTGTGTTGGTTTATGATATATGGCTAAAAGAAAAGTCCAGAAAGACAGTATCAGTTTTCGTTATGTTTTCCGACTACTCCAGGTATGCTCAGGTGTACTTTTGTTTTCAATTGAGTGTTCAAATGGAGATCTGGAGCCATAAGGAGACCTCTGGTCTAGTGGAGATCTGGGACCACTACTGGAAGCTCTATGGTCCATCTGCCAATCTGAGTGATACCTATAATCCCTGGAAGATTTATGGTGTGCATATTCAGAACTTGATCGATGGTCTGAATGTAACCGATGATCTGAATGAGAACGATGATCAGAATGAGTTCTGTCTTTTAAACTTCCTTCCAGATTTGATCTGTGGTCTCTACTCCTGTGATCATCGAGTTTTCTGTGTTTCTCTCTATCATTGTAATATCTAATAAAAGAGAAATTAGGAATTTTAAATTAGCAATGCCAATTAAATGTTTCCAAATAAATCTTATTAAAAATAAAACAAAAATAATGCATACTTCTAATTCTATACAAATTCAGTGTTTCAACACAAAATTTCATAAGTGAGTTCATTAAAAATCACTGAAAAATTATCTCTGCATGTCTCTGGAAAAACTATTCCATTCATAAAACTAAAGTGAAACCATACCAAGCACTTGAGATGGCATCTAACTTGACAAGGCCATTTAAGATTGGTTGCTACTTTCTCTTCCATGCACTATTTGTATTAATGCCTCTTTACTGGAATTAATTAATTAGAATTAAGACAACTATATCCATCTAAAATACCCTTGAAATCAGAGCCTTTTGAGTCTGCAGCAGGAAAAATAAATAAAAATCTCTAAAACAGTCTATGAAATGAGAACCTTTATTGGTTGGTGATACCTACTGAAAGCTTCCTTAATCTGATTATTTATATAGGAAGATTTGATATACAAATCACTGTGAAATTTAATCCACACATAAGTGTGTGGCAGTCTGCTAAAAATTTATGGGAGTTTAATGAAAAGTAATTTCTAAGATGTTTGCCTTTTCAAAAATACATCAAACATAATTTAATGTTTTTTTGTTCACAAAAGGTCCTTATTATAAGCAATCTAAACTGTTATGCAAGTCTGTGAAATTATAAACATTTATCACTACAAATATGGCTTTTCTTTCTCACTGTGTGCTTTCCTAACTTTATAATGTGGCTGTGCATCTCAGAAGAAATTTCAGTGAGCACAACTAAAATACAAACAAACCTATTAATTTCTTAATTTCTGATCTTTTACTCTTCTCGGTATTTTTATTTGGCTTATTAAATGAAAATATCCCCTTATCAACAGGAGTAAAATGTATTCTGTTATTATATTCCAGTTGTTACTACTTAGACTTAAAAAAACAATAAGTGGAGAAAACTTCGTGATTTCAAGACTATCTTCATATTGCTTTAAATTTAACCTCAATGAGTTGTTTTCACATAAATTAATTATTCAAACAAAAATCAGGTTTTTTTAATGCAGTGGAACGTAGAATTCACCATCACACCTCAGCCACAGTCCATCAATCTTTTATTTTACCTCACTATATTGTGATAAGTATTTTAGCCCATATTCTCCAAACCAACAACGAATCCCATGACTAATTATAGAACTCCCTACACTAAATATTTTTTTATTGTATATTCTGACCTTAAATTTATAATTAAAAACCCACTTTTATAGAGAAATTTATTTTTTCTTATTTAACCTTTATTTTACATAAGACGTGTTTTGATTACCTGAAAACTGAATTGGTCAATGAAGTCAAACACAACAAATAAAGACATCAATATGCAAAATTTTAAAATTGTCAAGTTTACCTGCTGTCTTGCTTGTAGTGATCCCAATCACGATGATCTTTACCATTACTAAAAGAAGAGTAAGGTCTCTTCCTAGAGTCACTCTTCTTGTACGAATCTCCCTGATGTCGGTCTTTATGATGATCATGATACTGAGATAAGTGTCTGTCAGATGAATAACTGTCCCTGCTGCTGTCATCATGATTTGTATTCTCTTTTAATCTTTCCACATCTGTTAAGATAAGTGTCCAACTTCTGTTAATGACTTTAAAAAACATGGTAAACAAAATAATTTAACTGCTAGATTATAAGAACTCCTGTTTCAGCTCCAACCAACATAAGTGAGAAAGTCGAAGTGTTAGTCACTCACTCCTATCCTCTTTGAGACCCCATGGACTGCAGCCAACCAGGATCCTCTATCCATGGGATTCTCCAGGCCAGAATACTGGAGTGGGTAGCCATTCCCTTCTCCAGGGGATTGTCCCAACACAGAGACTGAACCTGAGTCTCCTGTAATGCAGGTGGATTCTTGACTGTCCAGTTCCCAAATACAAGCAATTAAAGCATTTAGAAAATAGTTTATAAAAAGTCATACTAAGGCTTATGAATAGGTTTAATCTGAAATGTGGAGAATTACAACGAAAAATTTAAGGTCCATTTTCTTCTCAGACTATACTTTTATGACTCTTGCATAGAGCAATTAATCACTTAATTAATTAGATTAATATAATTAGTCTATTAATATTAACTAATCTGTTAATATTCCAAATAATTTTTTGAAAATATGTTCAACAATTCTATATTTTCTAGAAACTGGTAATAGTGATTTATGAAAAGTTAATAAGCTAAAAAGGATTATTAAGACACTAGATTTAACATGGGCATGTATCATCTAAAACACCTCACCCTCCCAGCAAAAAAAAAAAAAAAAAGCCAGTTTTTAAACTGACTTTCCAAAACAATTAACAAGACTGACTTACCTGGATTTCTAATCACTTGTGTATTCAAGCTGCTGTTCTGGTCATTATTTTGCTAAAATAAACACACATATGTAAGAATCTTTGAAGTGTCGTCAAACAACATTGTAAAACATGAAAAAGAAAATTCTGATGCTAAAAGAAGTTCTCCTCTATTAGAATGTATAAATGTAACACTGCTGCTGCTGCTGCTAAGTCGCTTCAGTCGTGTGGGACTCTGTGTGACCCAACAGACGGCAGCCCACCAGGCTCCCCTGTCCCTGGGATTCTCCAGGCAAGAACACTGGAGTGGGTTGCCACTGCCTTCTCCAATGCATGAAAGTGAAAAGTGAAAGTGAAGTCTCTCAGTCGTGTCCGACTCTTAGCAACCTCATGGACCGCAGTCTACCAGACTCCTCCATCCAGGGGATCTTATATTTTTTAAATGCAGAAACTATGGGTCTTATGACTTAAAAAAAAACAAAAACTGAAATAATTTTAGACTTAGAGAAAAGCCACAGAAATAATACTGAGAGTTCCCATATGCTTTTCACCAGTTTCTCCTAATTTTAATGTTTCTTATATAACCATAGTATAATAATCAAACCTAAAAAATTTATACTTTAGTACAATACTCTTAACTGAACTACAGACTTTATTCAGATTTCACATTTTTCCACTAAAGTTTTTTCTCCAGAACTCAATCTGGGACTCAGGTCCTCTGTTTCCTCCAATCTGAGACAGTTTTGTTGTCTTCTAAGATCTTGACACTTGATGAGTACTAGACAATTACAGAGTATTTCTCAACTGGGGTTTATTTGATATTTTCTTATGATTTGACTCATGAGATTCCTTTTTGCCAAGAATTCCACAAAGTGATGTACCTTTTTCATTACACAATACAGGGGGTTCATGATGTCAATATGTCTTATCACTGGTGACATTAATCTTAACTGCTTGTTTAAGGCAGCTAAGGCAGAGTTCTCCTCTACAAAGCTATGATTTTTCTCTTTGTAATCAATAAAGATCTTGGAGAAGATACTTTCAGACTATGCTAGTGTCTCGTTTTCTTGCCCACTAATTTTAGCTTTCTTTGGAAGCTCTCACCTGCAACAATTTTTACTGTGGTATTAATACTAATGGAGATTTTCTATTTCCCTTATTCCTTTTACATTTATTAGCTGAATTCTTGTATAAGGAAGAATATCTGTTTTAATTACATAAAGAAAAATGATGCATTTACTTACCTGGGATTCCTGCCGTTTTTTAATAGCATGCTTATATAATTTATGTAATTTTCTTGCATCGAACTCAGTAAACTTAGATACAAAAATCCACAGGTTTCTAGAAGAATAAAAGGCAAATTAGTCTGATCAAAAATACTTAGTTTTTAATGAAATCCCTTTAGTATACACAGAAACACACACATCTTAGCCCTCTCCGGAAAAAAGTCTCAGGATGTTTTTTCTAGCATTAAAAAAAAGAAACCAACAAAAAAACCTTCGTAAGTGGGTAAAATTCCCCAAAAAACCTAGACAGTGTTAACTTTTACTTCTCTTCCAAATTCCTTCATTTTATAGTCTTTGGATTTGAAGATTTAAAACTAAAGAGAAGTAAACTTACAAATCAGGAAAGGATTCATATTATGGTTCAGATTAGATATAAAAGGAATAAACTATGTTAGTAGTTCAAGTAAAATATCATCAGAAAACATGGATTAAGCTTGTGAAAGAGAAGTCCTAAATAATGCATTAAAAGGTACTGTCATTTTTAATTGTGATGTAATGGTCAGAAGAGTAACATGATCAGACACTGTAAGCCCAGGACAGTATTCCATGTTTATGCCTCTCTTCCCATCCCAATGCTGGGATTAGGATTAGTAATTGACCATGGTATTCCTTCACAAATTCAGATGCAGTCTTTGGATTAGTCTCAACACAGCTTCTTCAGAGCCACTACAAATCAGTGACATGTGAGTTGAAGTCTGTCTGCCATCAATAGTAATAATTTCATATATTTACAATTTTTCTCGACCCTCTAGCTTTCCAGTAGGTATGTTAAAGATTTTGAATCTTGCTTACATAAACAGAGTAAAGAAATTACTAAAGAGCCAATGATGGAGGTTTAGTGGACTAACATCAATATCTTTACTGAGCTCAAGCAACAGATTTTAAGTGATTTTTTTTTTTTTTTTTTTTTTTGGCCATGCTGGGTCTTCGTTGCTAAGTGGGCTATTCTCTAGTTACGGTGAATGGGACTAGTCTTTAGTTGTGACGTGTGGACTTCCCACTGCAGTGGGTTCTCTTGTTGCAGAGCCACGGGCCCTAGGTGTGCAGGCTTCAGCAGTTGTGGCACACGGGCTCGGCAGATGCGGTTCTCGGGCTCTAGAGCATGGGCTCAACAGCTGTGGTGCACGGGCTTAGTTGTGCCAAGGCATGTTGGATCTTCCTGGATCAGGGATTGAACTCATGTCTCCTGCACTGGCTGTGGATTCTTTACCACTGAGGCACAAGTCCACACTTATGTGATTTTTTAAAAAATAAAACCCTGTATGTATGAATAATGACTTCCCCAAAGAAAGTCATCTCTCAGTGATAGTAACAGAAGTAAGAAAGTCTAAACAAGCAAAAATCCTGAGCTAGAAAATAACTTTTCTCATTCCTTTCTATGGGAGAAATAAAATTATATAACAACAGCACTTAATTTGGGGATTTCTTAATACCCAAGACGTATTTCTCTCAACTACCAAGCATCAGTTGCCCAGGACTACAAAATACACACTGTCAGGAAGTCCTGAATGAGATAACTGTGTAAAGTACCTAACCTGTACCATCCTTCAGGTAGGCACAGTCAGATGTAGCAGAGAATTTTTAAAATAAACAAATGGGGTAATAAGACTAAGTGACTAGGTAAGGCCAGAAGACAGGGTTCCTAATTCTTTTTCCACTAAGATCAAACATTCCCAGCCTTTTGATTTTGAACACAGATATGTGTGAAGAGCTGCTTGCTTGTAAACTACTAAATCACTAAGCGTTAATAAATTCTAGAAATCAGAAATCTGTGTCATGCAATAACTACAAAATTATCCCAGCATATGTGCATACAGAGATGGATAACTGGTGATTTCTAAAAGAATTCTTAGCAGTGTTGTTAAGTCAGATGTGGCTTTCTCAAGTGTTTCCTTTTCTTTTTTTAATTTAGTTTGGGACAGCTGTTTGCTTAACTGCACTAAAAGATGATACCACTTCATCAATATTTGGGTCTATAATTTTACAAAAACTATAAAATATATTGCAATTTAAAGAGCAGTCATTCAAACCCTGTATTTAATGTGCATATATATGTGTAATATTCTCAAAATTTGTTTCTCTAGTAATACTTCATATAGCCTGTAAATTTTGGCTACTTAAGTAAAATATGCAGCATATTAACAAGGCTTATCAAGACTAATATTAGCAGGCTAATTTAAACTAATGGAACATTTTCATAATACACATGCATAACTATTTTGTTAATTTTTCAACATGAAAATTTTCATACATCAAAGATACAAAAGAACTTTACAATGATCACCCATATACTTAACACCTAGATTCTCTTATTAGCATTTTACTGTGCCTGCTTCATCACATATCATTCCATATAGCCATCCCTCTCAATCGCTCTAATTTCTGTTTGCATTTCAAAGAAAAGGTATAGGTATCAGTGTATCTCCCCCTAAACACTTCATGCATATTATTAAGTAGAGTCAATATTACTTAGCTTTTTTATTTGAAACATTCTTTAGACAATACTATTCTCTGTAATCACTTATCAATGAAATGAAAGAAAGAAAAAAGAGCTAATATCAAGTCATGAAAAATTTCAGATAGCGGCTGGGGAAATCAAATCATTCAACAACTTCAATATTAAATATATTAAAATTTTTCTAATTTACATACTAATTAGCCAAATCCTATTATTATCCATTGTTTGACATTAAACTAAAACAGCTTATTTTGAAATTAAAATTTTAAAAAAAGCAACTGAGAAAAAAATGGGTGAAGAACCTGAGTATTTTTCTAAAGAAGACATACAGATGGCTGACAGGTACATGAAAAGATGCTCAATATCACTAATCTTCAGGGAAAAGCAAATCAGAGCCAAAATGAGATATATCACTTCACACCTAACAGCTATTGTAAAAAAGGAAAAACAAGTGTTGGCAAAAATGTGGAGGAAATGGGCTCCTCATGCACTGTTGCTGGGAATATAAATTGGTATGGTCACTATGGAAAACAGCATGTAGGTTCCTCAAAAAATTAAAAATAAAACTACTATATGATCCAACAATTCCACTCCTCTGTACTTCTTTGAAGGAAATGAAAACACTAATTCAGAAAGATATATGCACCCCCAAGTTCACTGTGGCATTATTTTACAAAAGCCAAGACAAAGAAGCAACCTAAGTGTCCATCCATAGATGGATGACTAGATGAAGTAGAATTCTCTTGCTCTCTCTCTCACACACACACACACACACACACACACACACACACACACGCGCAAACAAAGAAATATTACGCAGACATAAAAAGGAATACAACCTTGACATTCGGGACAACATGGATGGACTCCAGCTGGGGAGAACATGTAACAGAGACAGACTCACAGAGGGCGGCTGCCAGAGGGCACATGTGCGAGCGCGTGAGTGAGACGGGTGAAGGGCATTAAGAGCACAAACTGCCAGTTACGAAATAAATGCGTCTCGGGGAGGTGACATGCAGCACAAGCAAGAGAGTCAACAGCATGAAACTGTATGGTACTTAATCTATAAAACTATCGAATCGTGATGTTGTATACCTGAAACTAACAGTGGAAATTAACTACACTTTAATAAAGTAAAATGCAAGTTTTGTCTTGTTTAAAAATAAATGAAATTAAAATTGTGACTAATGTTATTGGGTTCTATTAATGTATAATGTACTTGAGTTATTCGTTAAAGATAATATGCACATTCTAGTTTTCATTTTGTTGTTTATTACAACAAAAGGCTAAAAAGAATCAGCATGTCTTTATGTCCCCCCTCCCCACAGCATGTCTTTAAATTTTTAAGAATATTGTGTTAGGGAAATGGTCATCAGAAAATGTTAAAATGTTCACTATAGGTATGACATTAACCTTGAAATAAAATTTATAAGCAAACTTCAGTTCAGTTCAGTTTGGTCGCTCAGTAGTTTCTGACTCTTTGCAACCCCACAGACTGCAGCACACCAGCCTTCCCTGTCCACCACAGGGACAAACTTGAAGTGAAGTGAAATCCACAGCAGCTGAGAAAATTCAACTAGCCCTGAAATGAATTTATCAACTATCGCCATTCTAGAGTTAAAAGAGTAAAGAGATAGGGAATTAATAAACTGTGTTTTTGTTAGTAATTTCTCTTTAAAAATTGGTTTTGTAGAAAACAATCTAGTTGAAATTAGATTCCGATCCTAATTATATCACCTGCTAAATTGTGTGATCTTGGGCAAAACTCCAGACCTGGAACTAGTGCAAGAGTGAGTGCCTTGCTAAAGCTCATGTGCTACACGCCTCCTTTGCCATACCCCAGGTCCTAGCCCTTCAAGGTTTACCTGAGTCCATTTTTTTTCCTTGTGTAAAATTGAACTAGTAACGGTTAAGACTTCCTAAACAGAGGATTTTTAAAGGGATCTTAGAACAAAGCATAGGAAAGTACAAGTGAAACACAAATATGCATTATGGTTATCACAAGATTACAAGTGATTTTTAAATAAAAAACTAGTGTCGCATTTCCTCATCAACTATTCATGTTTATATACAAGCCAAAATATTTGTATATAAACATCCATAAGAAATAAAGCAGGTTATAAAATTATGGTTATTACAAAAATTTGCTTAAAGTATAATCATGGATCAAGTCTCTATCTTTACAATTGCAGGTAAGGTCTTGATAGTTCTTCCTTTTGTAGAATCAGTAACTGTAGCTGTGTTCTGTGGGGTGGAGTCAGGGCAGGGTCAGGTGATCAGAAGTTCAACCTTTAATACAAGGGACTCTTTCCCTTGCTTCTACATTTTCCCCCCATTTTTCTCCAAGACAGCAGAATAAAAACTAATTTGCTCTTGAAAGATTTCTCAGTTAGGGTCTTTCTGTTCTCCTTTACCATTTAAGGGAATCTGGTATAATCAGACACAGTGGCAGCAGGAATAAGTACCAAGGAATATGAAATCAAGGTAGATGAGAGTGGGAGGAAAAACAAAAGGTAAGTTGCCCAGCGGTGCAGAAAGAGGAATAAAGCCTTGGAAGTTAAGGGTGAACACAATAGTCTCTTGGCTACTTGGTCTCTCCTTCTTTTAGAGGTTTTTTCCTCCCCCTTTAAATCTGAAGTAGATGAGAGTGGGAGGAAAAATAAAAGGTAAGTTGCCCAGCTGTGCAGAAAGAGGAATACAGCCTTGGAAGTTAAGGGCGAACACAAAAGTCTCTTGGCTGTTTGGTCTCTCTTCTTTTAGAGGTTTTTTCCTCCCCCTTTCCTACTAACTAAATCTGAAGTAACTATTTTTATTAGTCAACATGTAATTTCAACAAGATGCTGCTCATTTCTAATCTAAAAAGCCAGTAAGATTGATACTCTGCCTTCTTCATAAACTCAAAAATCTAAAGTCTAATTACACGAAAGTTTAAAAACTGGTATGTAGTACACAAGTATTTTCAGAGAGAAACTAAACTCCTGTTACACTAAAGGCAGGAAATAATTTAATATAATCCTTTAATTAAATTCAGCTTTAAAGATAACTCACTGCATTTCTTTTATTTTCCAATTTTATCTCAGACAAACAACAATCAAGATATCAATATGTTCAGGAGTCAATGACACAGAAAATTTAACTTTGGCTCAAATATGAAAAGACAGAGAATGTGGCTATATTCTCACTTAATCCTGGTATATATAGTTGAACTCCTACTGTATTCCTATCCTGTAGTTCTGTACTTTAGAGGTTACTGTATGAGTAGATAAGAGTTTGAGAAAAATGGAATAATCTCTTTTATGGTATTTAGGAAAGTATTAAGCTCCAGTATATATACTTCAACCATAAATAAAATATTACACTAGACACTATAAATATAGTACTTGAGAATTACTGCCTCTCATTCCTCATAAAAGGGCTTCCCTGGTAGCTCACGTGGTAAAGAATCTGCCTGAAATGCAGAAGACCTGGGTTCGATACCTCGGTTGGGAAGACCTGTAGGCAGAGGAGCCTGGAAGGACACAGTCCATGGGGTCGCCAAGAGTCAGACATGACTGAGTGACTAACAACACACACACACTTCATAAAAATCTTTCATTATTCTTCAGTAACTGAAAAATATGCAGTCTTAGCATTTTACAGGTGATAATACTGGGGGGCTCATACATAGTGGTAACTGTTCAAGGTCATAAAGTCAAAAATTAGGCAAGTTGCAACTAAGTATGCATGTCTTGTGATCCAACCTCAGTGACCACTCCACGTCATTACAGGCACATGACTTTAGACTCTTCTTACGTCCACGCAAGGCTTCAGTTTTTTAGACATAAGCTCAGCTTCACTTGTTTACAAAAGCCTAGTGATCACAATCAACTTCCTATCTCCTCTTTCTAAAATGAGTCCTGGTTGAGTTTAAGAAGGGGATAAGGATAGTTTTCTTTTTTTGTAAATTTAGTGAAATCATGTCTCCTGCAGAAATGTGTCATGAAAATGGTTTTTTTTTTTGATATGCAAATGCACTGCATATAGCAAAAAAAATCAGTAGGTTAATAAATAGTTGTCAATAACTAGTTTATGCTCATTTTATTGTTTTCCTAGCCTGTCTAGTAGTCTGGCTTAACAGTGACCTGGATTTGGTAATCATTAAGTGATTAATACCACTTATCACATTATAATATCACTTATCACATCATATCATAGTTCAGGTTTACAATTTTAAGATCAAATGTGTTGCTGCTAGTTCTAAAATGAAGGGGAAAATACAGTCTGCATTTTACACTGCTTGAAGACATTTATTTTTACAAGGCTTTACAGTTTGAGGTATTACTGAGAATAATTTGGTAAATTGCGAAAATTTTTAAGAATAAAGTGCAATCTGAATGTTAACGAAACACCTTTCACTATTTATTTAAAGGCAGAGATGCCACCTGTGGTTTTTTCATTATGCATAATTAAGGAATCACTTATTTATAAAACATTTTAAAGGAAAAAAATGAAAACAACCAGCCTCACTCTGTAAACATTCTGTGACCTAAACTTCAGGAGGTGAAAAAGAAACTGAAATACAAGAGACAAACAGTGAAGTGAAGCTGCTCAGTCATGTCTGACTCTGGAATTCTCCAGTCCAAAATACTGGAGTGGGCAGCCTTTCCCTTCTCTAGGGTGTCTTCCTGACCCAGGGATCGAACCCAGGCCTCCCACATTACAGGAGGACTCTTAACCAGCTGAGTCACAAGGGAAGCCCAAGAATACTGAAGTGGGTAGCCTATCCTAGCAGATCTTCCTGACCCAGGAATTGAACCAGGGTCTCCTGCACTGCAGGCAGATTCCTTACCAGCTGAGCAATCAGGGAAGCCCTAGACACAAGAAAGAGACAAACAGACAGTTACACAATTACAAATTTAACACGTCCTCAAAAATACGTCACTTACTTTCTCCACTGCTTGATTTGTTCAGGATTTGTATACTCTTTCAGACATTCTGTGATATGGTCTCCGATTTTTATCAAGCACTGTCTAGTATGTTCCAGTTGTTCTCTTTCCGAAAGGCCTCTCTCAGGCCTATCAAGCTGCTTCAATGCTGCTTTGACAGGCCTCATCCTCTCTTTACACTTAAATAGGAAAAGAAGACCAGAACTACATATTAAAGGCATGAATTCAACACAGAGCTACTTCTTCCAGTGATACTTACATGAGTAAATGTAACATGAAATGAGCATTAAACCTCACCTCACAGCTCTTAAATGTCAAGAGTTTTCCCCTCAGACTTTATTCAAAAAGCAAGGTTTTCCATTGTCATTTAAAAATCAATCTTTGTGTAAGTAAAAGCCTTGGATTTTACTTACTTTTTACAAAAACAGTTACTTTCTACACTGTAGCACACCATTCTAAACAGTTTTAATGTTAAAAGATAAAATATTTCAGAGTATAACTTAATATTCTATATTGGCTCTAATACAGAATAAAATGTAAAAGAAACTTTATATAATAAACTGGCAAAGCTATAACTTCAACCTAGCTACAAGTATAAACTGTTCTTCTAATTCCTTAGGACAAAACAAAGTAGCTAATGATGATTTTGCTGCTATCCTACTGCAGGCAGTCAGGGAGTAAGGGTGTTTGATAGAAGCCCATCTTTTCCTTGGCCTACATATCACTAGAATGCTAGTAAAAGGACAACATACCCAAAACTGTACCATTCAATGAAGTCCAATTGATGTAATAAAAACCATCAACCTTATACCAACACCAGACTAAAAATATTGCTAGAAAATCAAACTACAGATAAATTTTATTATATATAAATGCAAAACCAACTTTAAATTTTACAGTAATTATATCCATGAGTAGCAAGTAGGGTTACTTCTGGGTATGCAAGGATGGGTCAACTACAGACGGTATATTTGGTTGACTTAATGCCACCATTTATTTGAAAACCAGAAATCCTCACATCCCTGCTGTGAAGGGCCTTTCTTATAATCAGGTGTCCACCTTATATGTGAAAATCTGTTTCTGAGTACTTTATTGTTTTATTGACCTATTTCTTCACATCAGTTGGGAAACTTTCCATCTTTTGTCAGGCATAATTTAAATAACACTGGAAACACTGGGAATTGTGTATTCTTCAGTTAAAATTAGAACTCAGCCAAGCCTGACTTTTTTAAAAAGGGAAAACACTTGTTTTCTAATTTTTATGTTATTCATATTTGTTCTCTACATTTTCTATTTCTTGTTCAATTTTGGTAGTTTATATTCTGCTGTTCAGACTCAGTTGGATGCATGCTCAGTTGCATCCAATTCTGCAATGCTGCAGACTGTAGCCAGCCAGGCTCCTCTGTCCCTGGGATCCAGGTAAGAATACTGGAGTGGGTTGCCATTTCCTTCTTCAGGGGATCTTCCCAACTCAGGGATTGAACCTGCATCTTTTGTGTCTCCTGCATTGGCAGGCAGATTCTTTACCACTGCACCATCTGGGAAGCCCCTTGTAGGTTGAACACATACTATATTCTAGGCATTGTTCTAGACCCAGAAAATAGAGCAGTAAATAAAATGAAGACCCTGCTTTTATGGAGCTTGTACTCCAGTAGGAGAATAGAGCCAACAAATAAACAAGACAGTGTTTAAAATGGTGACAACTATGATTAAAAAAAAAAGTAAGACACAGCAGGGAGCTTTCTACCTTATATAAGATTTCAGACAATGGTAATGCTTGAGCAGATATTTGAAGAAAACGAAGGAGTAAGCCATTTCAAGCAAAGGGAAGAGCAAGTAAAATCGTCCTGTAACTTGTCTGACATGTTCAAGGGAACAGTAAGAACTCCCAGTACTATGAACTGCAGTACTATCAAATTCAAATGCATCTCTAAATTTAAAGTTTTAAAAGATGAATATAAATTCAAATGTTATAGGTATTTTTCCAATAACCAGAAACTTTACTACTTACAATACTGAATGTCTTCTGATCCAGCTCTTCAGATTCTTCCGCTATGGGCACTGGTTCACCACTTGCGGTGATGTGAACTGGAGCATCCAACACTGAAGATTTCTTAGGTCTTTCCTTGCTTTCAGACTTGGATTCACTCAGCTAGTGAAAGGAGAAAACAAAAACACAACAACAAAGGCAAAAATGATTAACATCTCCAGAAGACAATTTAATCTCATTGTAGTCTATAAGGTTGATTCACATTTAACATTCTTAGGTATTTTATCTTTTCCCCACTTGGGAAAACCAAAAGTAAAGCTATCCTATGATGTCACTTATTCGGTAAGGCATCTAAAAAAGGATTTAAACCTGTTTTCTACTCTACTAGATATGCATGTGTATTTTTAAAGAACTCAGTTATTGAGATTAACTGGGCTAAAAGGCAGTTTATTCTCCTAAAATGTAAATATGCTGATTGTGTCACTTTCTAAATTTTATATTATGATTTGCATACCTTTTCTTCTTTTATGTCTTTTTCTTTCTGTATAGCTTCTTTTACTTTGTTTTCTCTTTTCTCTTTAAAATCTTTTTCCTTTATATCTTTCTTATCCTCTTTTTCTTTTATCTCCCTTTTAAGTTCTCTTTTATTTTCCTTTTCTTTTGCTTCCCTCTTTTCTTCTGGTTCCTTCTTTATACAAACATCTGGCTCAGTTTTTTCTTCACTGTCTCTTTCTGTTTTAATTTTTTTGTTTGGATGTTTCACAGAAGTGATTTCATCCTGAAAAGTGCAAGTATGGCCAATGTATTACTAACCAAATCTTGACAAAGACTAATTTCTTTTCTTTGCATGACTACTGATTGCATGTATGTGGATTCTGAGAGAAATAATCCAGAATCCCGTTAGTAATGATACATGCAAGAAAAACTAAGATAAGCCAATCCCATTCAAAATTCGTAACAAAATGAGACAATGTCTTTAAATGGCAAATGTTTGAAAAGGAAGGACCTTTGCTCTCTCCCTTTAGTGACATATGATATTCTACTGGATGGCAGAATTCTATTCTATAAATGAGACTACACAACAAACTATAAAAAAGGACTTCAGTATTTAAAAGTAAAATTTTAAGCCTAAGTTCAAATTTCAAATGTAAAGCACACTGAAAACATGCCATGTGCCCTTTTCTATATATAATACGTTGCTTTTCTAAAACACATTCTTACCTTATCATCATCTTCATCAGACTTCTCTGAGGGCAAGGGAGAAGAATCACTCTTTATTTCCTCTTTCACTTTTATAGACTTCATTGCTTTATTCTTCTTAGCTCTTGCTTTTCGCCTTTTTGAACCTCCCTAAAAATAATTATTTTTATTCTCACCAATCCCACAGATTCCATTAAAAAATCTTAAATACTAAATCTATGAAGCTAAAAGAATAGACACTCCTACCCAATCCTTAGTCTGTTGGTACAACAATCTTAGAAATTATCAACAAAAGTGATATAGCTTAATCAAATGCAAATTAATCTGAATAAATGCTAACCAACTGTAACTATTCCTTAAAAAAAAAAAAGAATAGAGAGAAGTAGGAGGGCTGTTCACAATCCTAAATTATTATCTTCAGAAACAATGCCACCAGAGATAGCATTAGAAATTATTTTATATAGTACAGAGGTAGTTATTAACACTGTGGTCACAGGTAAACTTTCAAAGGTTGCTTTAGTTTCCAATCACCTCTCTTTTACTGCCTTTTTCCTTCTTTTGTGGAGCACAATCAGTAAGCTTGGTGTTCTTCAATACTTCCTATTCCTTAAGCTGCCCAATGTCTCCAAATCCAATTACTGCCCTGTCTCCAGTAATGGAGGCTAGACCTCTCAAAAAACACCCCATTTTACTCCAAAAGTTGCTCCCATACTAAATACTAGGAAAAGAGCTTCTTCTTCTGAAAGACATGACTTACTAGAGTTTGAACATGAATGCTGAGATCAGTTAAGGCAAAATACCACCATATTCAAACAAAGCTACTAAATTATAGATAAACACACTGATGAGTCCATGTTAACCACAGGGTGATGGGGTAAACTAGGTTTATCTTATCCAAAAGTAAAGTGCTCTTAAGCATCATATTTTAACTTACTGCACCAGAAAGCCTCTGAGCTTCTTTTTTTGCAAGATCTCTACTAAGTAATTTGATGAGGTAGTCCGCACGTGTCTGTAATTGTTTTGCTTGTGGTTTTTTATCAGGATCATCTGGAAGAATCTGAAAAGCAATTAATTTTTTCATCCTGTCTTTAATAAATAACATGAGAAATAATAATCACTTAAAAATGCCTTCTCAAAACAAACAAACAAAAAAACACGTATAATGTCCTGGCAAGTCACAAATCTTCTTAAAAGAATAAACAAAATTGAATGCAAAATACATTTTTTATACCTATGCCACAAAGATTTCTTTCTCTGGAAATGAATTCCAAATACACAAGAAAACTATCCCTCTATTCATAAAGAGACTACACAGTATGAGGTTAGAAATTTCTTTCAAATACATACTGGTATGTTAGCAGTCAGTGTCATTAAAATCATAGTATTTAGATTTCCTTCCTTCTAGACAGTGTATTTAACTATGAAGTATACAAAAATCCCTAGAATATAAAGTATTGTCCATCTAGAAGAGGATCCAAAGCAGGCACTGTGAGAAACCTTTTACAATGAAAATATAAACTAATTTTGCTTCAAAGTAGCAAATGACAAATAGCTGAAGGTTCCCACTTGTCCATGAAGAAGTAAAATATAAAAAGATAAACTATAAGAATTGGGCAAGCCTTCAGTGTTTCCAGGCAAAGAAAGGATTCTAATGAGTGTGTGCTGTGCTGTGCTGAGTCATGTCCGACTCTTTGTGACCCCATGGACTGTAGCCCGCTAGGCTCCTCTGTCCATGGGGATTCTCCAGGCGAGAATACTGGAGTAGGTTACCACGCCCTCCTCCAGGGATCTTCCCAACCCAGGGATTGAACCCAGGCCTCCCGTATTGCAGGCAGATTCTTTACCATCTGAGCCACCAAGGAAGCCCAAGAATATTGGAGTTTGTAGACTATCTCTTCTAGGGGAACTTCCCAACTGAAGAATTGAACTGGAATCTCCTCCGGTTGGATTCTTTACTAGCTGAGCTACCAGGGAAGCCCATAACAAGTGTGGTAGCATCAAATCACCAAAAATCCTAAACACTGGTATTTAAATACACACACACACACTCACAAAACAATCCTTTTCTGCTCTTGATTAATATAGATGGCTAATGATTAAATGAAAGGCTTACTTTTTAACCTGATACTGTGAAGATAGCAGAAAAGAAATTTCAGAGGTAAAGCAGAATCTAGACATCATTTAAATTTAATCCTTTCATGAAAACCAGATTTCAAAGAAGCCAAGATCACAAAGCTAACTTTCCTGACCCTGAGTTGACTTTATTTCTAACATAATTTAAAAGCAAAAATTCAATTTAACAAGAATGGTCAACAGAATCAAGTACTGCAGTACCTTGTGTGTCAGACTGAGGTCAGGATCCATTTTAATCATTTCCCAGCTTCCATATCCATATTCGTAGATACCAATTAACAAATTGGAATCATCTTCTTTGCCCCAGTCTATATCAAAATGAGCTGCCTTCGTGTGGCATGGGATGATATACCTATCATTAAAGTTAACAAACACTGTCAAGTTTATAATTGCCTCATTAAAAATTTTGAAAACCATGTTTGATCATTAGAACTTCAAAATACTGTGCTTTATTTTTAAAAACATTTCATTCAAACTGGCCATAGAATAAAAACCACTTCTAACATACACTCATGTCCAAATTATTGAGTAACAAGTATTTTACAACAGAAAAAAATAACTCACTGCTTTCTTTCTTCTGGATCTGAAGGAATGGATTTGTGCAGCGGTATTAATTCTTCTTCATGGGAGATGACCAGCTTGGCATTCACCTGTACACCTGATATTCGGAATGTTGGGCCCTTTACTTTTCCAAGTCTACCACCTATATTTGAAAAGAATATTAAAAAGTATAAAACATATAATTCTACAAAATACAAAGCAATGTATGTTATTACTTATATAAAAAAGTAGTAGTATTCATTTACCTATATTTTTAAGTATTACTTATTTGCATTAAGGGGAGAGGCTTGCTGGCAAACCTTAAATTTCCCTCCAAGTCGTTTCACTACATACTAGTGATTATAATATAGCACAAGAGGATTCACAAAAAGCATTTCATGTACTACAGCAAACACATGTACTGTGCTGTGCTCAGTTGATCAGTCATGCCCAACTCTTGGACTGTAGCCCCCCATGGACTGTAGCCTGCCAGGCTCCTTTGTGCATGAGATTTTTCAGGCAAGAACACTGGAGTGGGTTGCCACTTCCTCTTCCAGGGGATCTTTCTGACCCAGGAATCTAACCTGCACCTCCTCAGTCTCCTGCATTGGCAGGCGGGTTCTTTACCACTGCACCACCTGGGATTAATATGTCAGTCATTCTAAATAAGAGTTCCAGTATGATTTTTTTTCAGTACATCTAATTATTGAATCTTATCTAATTATTTTCATTTACAAAGATGAATTACAAAGTATAATGAAGTAACTATGTTAAAACCAATATCACATGTGTATACTTATAATATCTCATCTATACTATAGTAAAAATACAGTAAAGAATCCACCTGCCAATGCAGGAGACATAAGAGACATCAGTTTGACTTCTGGGTCAAGAAGATCCCCTGAGGAGGGCATGGCAACCCACTCCAGTATTGCCTACAGAATCCCATGGACAGAGAAACCTGGCGGGCTACAGTCCACAGCATTGCAAAGAGTCGGACACAACTGAAGTGACTTTGCATATATACTGAAAATATAGTAGAACTAACGATTTCTGATGTTACCTCCCAGCAAGAAAATATACCAGGCAGGTAAGTTTCTATTGCCTTCAATAATATAATTCTGTTCCCCATTTTCTATTAACTGGAAATGGCCTTACTTTGTTTTATAAAGCATCTTTTAAGACTAATATATAGGTAACTTAAGACATACTATCAACCAAGCTCAATAAAAGCAGATTTCAACAATTCCATTTCTCTTTCTCTAAATCACTTTCATTTTAATATCACCTGTTCGTTCTGTTCCTGAAGAGTTGTCCTTTAAAGCTTTAATGCAACCATTATGTACCAATTCTCCTAGTCGTCTGAGGTCTGTCTCTGACTTATCAACTAATTCAGCATCTCGAGCAATTGCATCTAATCTGTAATAAAATAATACAATTTTCAGGTAAATGCAGAAAAAAATGAAGCCATTTAACATACATAAAAGTAAAGTTCTATAATTTTTTTATTACTAGACACTAAGCAGATAATACAAATAATGGTAAATGTTCAAAACATTTTTTTCATCTAAAATAGTTATGTAAGTATTCCATTATAACCTCATACAGGTCCTCTCAAAATAAAATAGAAAATATCCCTATTTTAAGGTGGAGTTTGGGAAAGAAAAATAGAATTCAACCAATTTGAGTCTCTTCCACTCTATACTTGAGATAGTAGTTACAGCAGTTATTGAGAATAACTGATAAATCTGGTCTCTGAAGTCAGAGGCTACAACTTAGCCTCTCTATGGATGAATCTGCTATTTTTATAAGATTGTAAGGAAAAGGTAAGAAAAAGCATTTGAAAAGTACAATTATAAAAATGCAAATGTTTTATAATCCATGTATTTTATAGAAAACATTTGTAGATAAAATTTTAGATACTAGAAAGAATCAAGGATAGTACTAAAACACTTTTAAAAAATCTATTTGAAATTTGCTTTCTACAGGCTAATTTTGTAAAAACCTGTTGCAGGAAATTTAAGAATAGTATAAATAAAACTGACAGCAAGTGACACATTCTGTAATTCTATTTAGAATGACAAATGTACTTACCTTTCCAGAGGGCCACCAAATTTCTTGTAACTCTTGATAAACCTAACAGAAAATAATTGGTTTAAATGTGGGCTTCACTATTTGTTACAAAATAGATATACAGAAATAATACTTGTTAGTGTAAATATTATCAATAATTCAAGGCACTATTACTAACAAAAATGAATAAGCTATGCTAGAATAAAAATGTTAAAAGGTTAGATATCAATAAACATAAGACATATTTTAACACCCAGGATGATATTTAGAAACCAATATAAATAAAACAATAGAAGCTAAATTTTATTTTAGAAATTACTTTATTATTTTCACAAGACAAAAAAGGTTCAAGGCTATTAGAGGAAGTGTCTCCAGAATTCTCAATCATATTACACCACCTCACATTTCAAGTGTTGATAAAAATTTACTGAATATAGTTTTAAATCAGATATATGGCATTGTACCAACAATGGAAAAATAAGTATTACTTAGGAACAAAGCTACCCAAGTGGTTGATGGATGAGGGAAAATATCCAGGAAAAGTAGAAGTTGCATTGTCTCTTCAACTAAAGACAGAAAGTCCAGCAAATCAGGTGGCCATAAAAGTACCCTAAATAAAATCTAACAATATATTTAGTTTTCTGGTAGAAAAAAAATGAGGAAGAACTTTATCAGACAGGTCTATGATTTAAAAGAAATGAGTTAACAATAGTTTGAAAGAAACAACAAACTCTGAAAATACAATAATGAACAACCTTTCACAAATTTCATACATAAAAATATTACATAGTCAACAAAATAAGCTGTTATCCCATCCTCCATAAATAAAGCTGTGTGTATATATATATATGTATATATATATATAAATAAATATATTTTGAAAGAAAACTACAATTTATCTGTAAGGCCAATCTTACCTCAGTTCCTATTTGGACATATCACTTTTAACATGGTTATTTTCAAAAAACCAATCACCCCACCGTAAAAAAATTAGAAAAATATGGAACTAAATTATTCCCACATAAAGAGTAATGTTG
Organism: Capra hircus; assembly: GCF_001704415.2. Taxonomy (NCBI): domain Eukaryota; kingdom Metazoa; phylum Chordata; class Mammalia; order Artiodactyla; family Bovidae; genus Capra; species Capra hircus. Next base: position 12,530,144 of record NC_030814.1, on the reverse strand, counting down.
GGAGTCATATACAGTGAGAATTTTTAATAAATAATGTATTGAAGTACACATTCATCACTCAAAAGGACCACTATTCTGAACCACATTAATAAAACCAAAATAATTTAGCAGTCCAAACAGAGTAACAATAAATAACACAGCGTAGATGCCAAACTCATCTTTTACTCATAAAGACCAACCAAAATCAGAACCACCTAATCCCCACACAATTATATTTGCCTCTTCTAAAACTTTGTATTTTGTGGAATTTCTGTTTTAATTTCACCCCCTACTAAAACCAAGCTGAAGTAAAAATGGTCTTATGTCATCTTACCGCCGAATTTCTGCATCACTAAATCCTTTAATATTTTCCCGAGGGATAGTTCGTGGTCTTCCACGTTTCTTTGGCCTTTTTCTTTCTGATATTGAATCACTATCAGATCCAGAGTATCTCCTACTTCTACTGCGCCTCCCTTCACTTCCATTGAAACTAATCTGGAATTTGAAAACAAAATTTTGCCCACGTTTAGGTAAAGCTTCTGTTTTAAGAGCGACGAAAGCATTATGATTGACAAAATTAACATGTACATATAAAAAATAGTCCATAAACAAAATTAAAAAGCAAAAAAACTCCAAAAAATACAGCAGGTTAACATCAAAGAGTTATATTAATAGTCTTAATGCTTAAAATATTCTCGTAAACCAGCAGGAAAATATCCATCGTCCTTTTGTAAAAATATGTGAAAGGTTATTAACAGTGATTAATCATATAACAAACAGAATTATACAACTTCCTGGTATATTTTTAAAAACTTGAATTAAAGTAACAATGCAGTGTAATTAAAGTTACTCCATCAACTTGACCAATACTAACTAACTAATACTAGCCAATACTGGTACTGGTAACGAAAACCAGATAGTCAAACACCTCTGACGGGTATTTATACAACAGAGAGCAATTTGATATTGCACCAAAGTCTTAAAAATGATCATTCTGCTAACCCAGCAATATCATTCCTAGATATTTTTCCTGACAGCAGAAATGAAAAGGAACACTTGCCAATAAAGTCATTTTTATCATAAAAGTAAAAAAATCTAATCTACAAAACATTAACTTCTATTACACACATCAAATCACAAGGCAATCTAATAGGATAAAAGTACGGAAATACAGATTATAAGAGGTGGAACTCGAACACTGGCTTACTTGTGAAGAGGATGAATGTTAGACATCAAGTACCATACAAGAAGATAAGAGAAAAGTTAGCTAACATTTGCTAACGACTGAGCTGCCATGAGAAGAGAGGATTCCTGGGGACAAAAGACACAGGGAGAACCTGCACCCACCCACTCGCAGGCACTTCACAAACCTCCACCAACTTACACCAGGTGCTCGAGAGAAAGACTGGAAATGGGGCTGGAGATTACAGAAAACTTTCCTTCACGGTGAAGGCCTGGAGAAAGAGAGTCACCTTTGAGGGGACAGTCAGGAAGCCTGGCCAGATCTTTCTCACCTACAGACCTGAGGACACAGAAGACCTAATATGCTTGTAGGAAAAGAAAAACCAAACCTGGCAGGGCACAGTCTGGGGTGTGTTCATTTGCCTCAGACTCAAAATTTAAGGAGATAACAAAAAATTCAACAATCAAGACATAATCTTGAAATACAACAGTATTCTAAAAAATCGGAAGCTAATGCAAAGACTCTAAAGACAGGACCCAATATAGCTTGGCATGGCACTGCTACCATTATTTAAAAATCTAACATTCTGTTCATTTGAGCCATAAAACAAACACCAACAAATTTCTAAAAATTCATATCATACAGGGTATGTTCTCTGACCATAACAGAATTAAACTAGAAATCAACAATGAAGATACCTGGAAAAATCCCCCAAATATCTAAACAACACACTTCTTAAAAAACCTATGGGTCACAGAGGAAGTCACAAAAGATATTAGAAAGTACTTTGAAATAAATGAAAATGAGATCACAACAAATTAAAAATTTAGGAAATTCAGAAAAGGCAGTGGTCAACGGAAGTTTGCAGCATCAAATGCTAATGTCGGGACTTTTGGTGGTCCAGAGTTTATGTCTACCAATGCAGGGGGCACAGGTTCAATTCCTGGTCCATGAAGAGTTCACATGCAATGGGCCAAGTGGCACAACTCCTGAAGCCCAAGCACCCTAGAGCCTGTGGTCCACAACAAGAGAAGCCACCACAATGAGAAGCCCATGCACTGCAACAAAGGGGGAAAAAAAGCCCGAGCAGCAACAAAGACCCAGCAGAGCCATAAATAAATACATAAACTCACGAGGTACAGAAAAAGCAGGACCTTAAAAAAAAAAGCTATTAGAAAAGGAAAGTCTTAATGATCTAAGCTTTTATCTTTAGACACTTAAAAGGAGAGCAAAAGAAGGAAGAAAGGAAAGAAAAACACACACAGAAATCAATGAACTTAAAACAGAAAAATACAAAATAAAACCAAAAGGTGGCTCTTTGGAAAGATGAATAAAATTAACCTCTAGCTAGAATGATCAAGAAAAAAAATGCCAATCAGTTCAGTTCATTTGCTCAGTTGTGTCCGACTCTTTGCGACACATGGACCACAGCACACCAGGCCTCCCTGTCCATCACCAACTCCCGGAGTTCACTCAAACTCATGCCCATCGAGTCGGTGATGCCAACCAGCCATCTCATCCTCTGTCATCCCCTTCTCCTCCCGCCTTCAATCTTTCCCAGCACTGGGGTCTTTTCAAATGCGTTAGCTCTTTGCATCAGGTGGCCAAAGTACTGGAGTTTCAGCTTTAACGTCAGTCCTTCCAATGAACACTCAGAACTAATCTTCTTTAGGATGGACTGGTTGGATCTCCTTGCAGTCCAAGGGACTTTCAAGAGTCTTCTCCAACACTACAGTTCAAAACCATCAATTCTTCAGCACTCAGGTTTCTTCACAGCCCAACTCTCACATCCATACATGATTACTGGAAAAACCATAGCCTTGACTAGACAGACCTTTGTTGGCAAAGTAATGTCTCTGCTTTTTAATATGCTGTCTAGGTTGCTCATAACTTTTCTTCCGAGGAGTAAGTGTCTTTTAATTTCGTTAACAGAATGAAAAAAAGGGAAATCACTAAATACCCTATAAACACTAAAAGGATAGTAAGGGGGTATTATTATGAATAACTTTATGCTCATGAACTCAACAATTTGGATAAAATGAACACATTTCTAGAAACAACCAACCACATTCATTCAAAAAATATATTGATAGTTGTATATTTATAAAATTTAGGTTATAGTTAAGATCGAATACTTTCCAACTAATTTTATGAGACAAGCATTATTAAATCCGATGAAGTCATTACAATAAAAGCACCAATATTTCTCATTAAAAAGATAGTCCTAGAGTAAATACTCTTTATAATACAGAAACAGCTTTTAAATTAAAAAGTCACCTGTTTTGCACAGTTTCTCATTCTGGGGAGCATATAAATTTCTTCAAGTTCCTTTTGTCTTTCCTCTTCTTCTAATCGTCGTCTTTGATCTTCAGGAATGATTTCTTCCCAGTTCTTTGAATTTCTTTCAGGCTCCAACTCAATATCATCCTCATCCATATTTGAAAAGTTGGCAACCTGATAAATTCCAGAATTTTAGCAGAATAAAATTAAAGAACTATTCATCCTTACATTTTTTCTTTCTTAGCAGGGAGGACAAAACATATCAGAATAAGATAACAAATAGCCCTAGGATAATGAATATGACTATGGGTTAAACCAAATATGATTGCTAAGCTAAGTTTATTTCTTTATGAGGTCAAAGTAGATCAAACCATATGACTTCTAAGAATTATCTTCCAGGAATGATTCTCTTTTGCTCTGCTGATGAACAAAATTATTACTATAAGTGAACCAGAGGAAGTTAACAGAGTAACAACAAATTTATAGAGTATCACACTAAATCACCTTCTGTAGTAATTACCACACCCGTCCATTAAACACGAAGTGTTGTAAAACAACCCAATATTCTTATTTTTATGATTAATAAAGTACTTGAAGAGTTGATGACAAGACACAAGGAGCTCAGAGACCATAGATAAATTTATTTAGGTTCCCTAAGCGCTAGTTTCTTCATTTCTAAAAAAGAAAAGCTAGTAACAGCATACTAACTTTTGTGAGGATTAAATAACAATACATTTAAAGAAGTGTGCAGAGTTTGATATACAGAGAGCACTCTTTAAGGTTAACTGCCAATACTGGGACATTAAAGCTTACAGGTAATTGGAAAGACAAGAAAACTATGCTGTGTGTGTGTGGCACATTGCAGGTACTCAGTAAGTATTTGCTGAATGAAGGAATGACATTAATTGATCCTTAAAAACCTCAGCTCGTGGAAAATGGCTAGGATGCAGAGAAATCTGCTTTTTTACGCTAAACAACTGGCACACACCTTACTCTGGGGCTGGTTGACTTATGTTGCTTTAGGACTCCCTGCAATCTTTTAGGCTGCACCTAACCTGGTGTGGGCTTCACTGGTGACTCAGTTGGTAAAGAAGCTGCCTGCAATGCAGGAGACCCACATTCAATCCTGGGGTTGGGAAGATCTCCTGAAGAACGGAATGGAATGAATACCCACTCTAGTCGTCTTGCCAGTATAATCCATAGACAGAGGAGCCTGCTGGGCTATAGTCCATGCGGTTGCAACAGTCAGATATGAGTTAGCAACTAAACCACCTAACCCAGGGGTATCTATCAGTACTACTGCTTACTCTGTCTGATTTACTTGCGTTTTCTTAGTTGGGATAATGCTTAAATTAATCTAATGTCAAAAACTGCTGCAATAAAAATCAGCTAAAACTCTTCAGTTATGAAAATGATTTGGTACCTTTCAAATCATGTCACTCACTGCTGGTTTGTCAGAAGAAGAAAGAAAAACTTTTATACATCATTGCAAATTTTAAGACAAAGATGTTTTTAGCATTTTTTAAGATTACCCTGCTGATCCTGCCTAAAAAAAGATGAATAAAATACTAAATGACAAAAGACAAATCCCACCTTCTCCAATTTATATAATTATGAAGAAAAATTCAAAAAGAAAATCTACCTTGAACTGAGAAAGTAATTCATCTCCTACAGTTAAAGGTCCTGCTTCGTTTTCATGAGTTTCAGCCCTCTTCAAGATTTCATCTATATCCATTTCCTAGAAAAAGAAACCTTTACTTTAAATATGCTTTATTATGTTTTAAGATATATACATTTTATATTTATAGTTTTAAAAATGACACATTTTGAGACAAGCTTTTTTTTTTTTTTTAACCTGGGGCTCTTGTTCTTCTCCTTCAGGCTCCTTAAAAAGTTCCTCAGCACCAAACTTTAAAATGGCTGATAACTCTTCTTTATTGAAAGGAGTAGAACTAAAATTAGAAAAAGCAAAGATTACTTAATACTAACAGTCACAAATTTAACATTTACATAGCACTTTAATGAATTATTGGCATAGTCACCTTTATAACAGTTAATATGACACAGTTAGAAAAGTGAAGGATTACTAGTATACATACTAAAGAACTCGAAGCCTAGGGCTTTCCCCCAAGATTACTAAATTAGAATGGCAAAACCATGCACTCACTGAATGTATGCCACTGACCAGGAATTAGCTCAGTACTTTGAAACGTAAAACAACAACACTAAATACAGTGCTTCAGTGGCCTGCTTACATTAGGTAACATTTTGGAAAAATGAACATAGTATGATTATGTAACAACTTTTTTTTTTTAGAGAAAAGTAACTACCTTGAAGGGGCAGAACCTGTGTGTAGTACTGTCTTCCCAGTTGTGTCCATTCTTTGAATCACAAGATGATCTAAAACCATCTTCTTTTTGGCCCTTTCAAGAATATCCTCTTCAACTGATCCCTTTGTAACCAGACGATAAATATTCACCTGTAAAGATACACACAATGGAATTTGAAGCACAGTAATGATTCATTCTGCTAATGTTAAATGCCCAAATACTGGTTACAGCCTGGAATTCATCCAACGTGAAATTTTCACTGGTCAAAAGCAAAAAAGCTTCCTCAATTTAAAGATTATTTGAGACTTCCTTCCTTATACTTTGGTCAGTTTGCTTTTTCTTTTTTTAAAGAAATGACAGTAATTTTTAAAATTATATTTCAGCTGGGAAAGGGGGTGGTGGTAAACTTATGACAAGCTTATACCCGTTCCTTTAATTTTGATTGTTTCATCATTCCATACAATCTAAAACCCCACAAATTATTTAAGTTAATGATGAAGCTCTGCCATTAACAACAACAAAAAAAGCTTTGCAAAAGACAAAACTCAATGTGTAGTGATTTTGCCCCACTTCTCAAAGTCAGTGGTTCTATATCACACAATACCCCCATTCAGGGACCACTGTTAGTTTTCACAGTGATTGGGCTCACCAGCATGTAGAGCACTGGGACCTGGAATATCAGGCATTCTTCATTAAAATGGACATTTTGGCACAATGACAAATTATCCTGTGCCCTTTAAGCCTTCCAAATGATTTTTTAAAACTGTTTTAAATTATCCTGAGTCTAAATAGTTCCAAATAGGAAGAGGTATTGCCACCCTGCTTATTTAACTTCTATGCAGAGTACATCCTGAGAAACGCTGGGCTGGAGTAAGCACAAGCTGGAATCAAGATTGCCGGGAGAAATATCAATAACCTCAGATATGCAGATGACACCACCCTTATGGCAGAAAGTGAAGAGGAACTAAAAAGCCTCCTGATGAAAGTAAAAGAGGAGAGTGAAAAAGTTGGCTTAAAGTTCAACACTCAGAAAACTAAGATCATGGCATCTGGTCCCATCACTTCATGGGAAATAGATGGGCAAACAGTGGAAACAGTGTCAGACTTTATTTTCTTGGGCTCCAAAATCAACTGCCAATGGTGACTGCAGCCATGAAAAGACACTTATTCCTTGGAAGGAAAGTTATGACCGACCTAGACAGCATATTGAAAAGCAGAGACACTACTTTGCCAACAAAGGTCCGTCTAGTCAAGTCTATGGTTTTTCTAGTGGTCATGTATGGATGTGAGGGTTGGACTGTGAAGAAAGCTGAGCGCCAAAGAATTGATGCTTTTGAAAACTGTGGTGTTGGAGAAGACTCTTGAGAGTCCCTTGGACTGCAAGGAGATCCAACTAGTCCAAGGGAGATCAGCCCTGGGTGTTCATTGGAAGGACTGATGCTGAAGCTGAAACTCCAGGACTTTGGCCACCTCATGCGAAGAGTTGACTCACTGGAAGACTCTGATGCTGGGAGGGATTGGGGGCAGGAGGAAAAGGAAAAGGGGATGACCGAGGATGAGATGGCTGGATGGCATCACCGACTTCATGGACATGAATCTGAGTGAACTCCGGGAGTTGGTGATAGACAGGGAGGCCTGGCGCGCTGCAATTCATGGGGTCGCAAAGAGTCAAACATGACTGAGTGACTGAACTGACTGACTATTAAAATAGCAAGTACATGAGCCACAGGAATCTTATACGTCATCAATAATGAAATAATCTATCTCATTAATAATGAAACATACTTCACACATATACTTACATTAAAAAAAGAATTTTAACACAATGAAAAGAAAGTTGATTTCATTATTTTGTGATTGTATTCAGGTATTCATCCCAGAGGTCTACCACACAGCTTTCTATAGTATTTTGTCTTAGTGGTTTTTTTCCTAATATTTCCTCTTTCTTCTACCCTGTATTAGAGGATGTGGTGGCCAAAGTCTTTAAGTAGCATAAGTGGAATGTTTTGTCTAGCCATGTGTTGAGAATTTCAACGTAGGAGATATCTATCAGTGCAATTAATCACTTTTCCCCATTTCATTCATAACACAGAAATGTTGTCTCTTCACAAATACATTAGGCCCAGTTCACCTGTAAGAATATCCTGTCTCTTCACTTTCTCGTTTTTAACAGTCTATAATTTGTCTTGGCTTGTTGTCATCCCTGTTTCAAGTTTCCCTCTCTTTTATGAGAATTATTTGTGTAAAACATTTTTTTCGTTTTATATTATGGATTTATTTCTCAGTAGAAAATATGAATGTTTACAAAGTAAATAAAATGTACTAAGCCTTTCTGTGCTACTTGTTCATCACCTCCTGCTTTGAAGAAGTTTCAGGCACTATCCCAGATGGAGGTAAATGCAATTAAAACACAAGGATCAAGATATCAAAAAGATGTCAGATGGTTTTTTTCAAGGGCTATTACAACTGTTTCAGAGAGTTATACAAAAATTATGAGAATGGCTATTTTGCAAGGAGAGTCCTATGGGTACACGGCTAACAAAAAAGGAACAATGTACGAAGCAAAATCCCTTTCAATAGTTAAGTATATGAAGATATTTTTAAATATATATATTTATATACTGATTGAAACACATTATATTCTACAGCTGTGAACAGAATTATGATCTAAAAAAGAGTACATGATCCTATTCAGGCATAGTTTTCTCAGTTCTGTCAATTTCCAGGTGATTCTGATAAATTAAAGCTCCTCGGCACTCTGTTCAATAACAATATGCATGTTTCAACAAGAAGGATAAACCAAAATAAATTCTAAACACTGATGATAAAAAAGACTCTGAAACAGTAAAATAAGAAGGATAAAAAATACCTGTTTCTTTTGCCCAATTCGATGAGCTCTAGCCTGTGCCTGAAGATCATTTTGTGGATTCCAATCAGAATCAAATATAACAACAGTGTCAGCTGAGGCTAAGTTAATTCCTAAACCTCCAGCTCTTGTGGAAAGCAAAAAGCAGAAATCCTATAAGGAAATATAAAAGGCACAATTTTAAATTCTTAACTGTGACTGTGAATAATCAATGTGAGAATTTTATAACTGAATTTCTGAATTTAAAAGTATTTTACCAGGCTCCCCTGTTGACTCAGTAGTAAAAAAAAAAATCCACCTGCCAATGCAGGAGAGATGGGTTTGATCCCTGGAGAGGGAAGATCCCTCATGCTGTGGGACCACTAATCCTGTGTGCTGCAACCACTGAGCCAGCTCGAGAGCCTGTGAGCCACAACCCCTGAGCTCTTGTGCTGCGGCTACTGAACCCTGCGCACCTAGAGCCCCAGTTCCACAAAGAGAAACCACTGCAAGGAGAAGCCTGCGGGCTGCTCAGAGCAGCCCGTGCTTCCTGCAATTGAAGAAAGCCCGTGTGGAACAAGGAAGGCCCAGCACTGCAGTAGATTAACACAGTTCTTTAAAAGGTATTTTACCAATAAAAGTGAAACATAGTTTTAAAATTACTAACAAAATGTATCTAGCAAAGCCAGTAAACAAGACTCCCCAATATAAATATATATGGGAATAATAAACAACAATTCATAAAGAATTCTAAATCAAAATGGGCTAGTTTATTTAGAAGCAAATTAACTGTCCTATATTGAAACAGTGTTGATACAAAAGGGTAAAATTCCTCATATTTAACAGATAATATGGATTTTAAAACCTCACTTGTAAATCAAAACTGGCTACCACCAATAACACTTTTCTTAAAAAACTGTAACTAACGACTGAAACAATTTATTTACAATTTTGAAAGCATTCATACCTCTGATCCTTCAGCATTAAAATGATCTAGAGCTTGTTTCCTCAGCTCCCCTTTGATTGATCCATCTAATCTCTGGAATAGAACATTAAAATACTACATTGTAACAGAATCAAAACTTTAAAAAGCAATTAAAACCAAGTAGGAAAAAGCAGTCCTGCTTTTGATAAGACCAGAAGGTACTTATAGGTAGGAAAGCAATGCCTAAGCAATCTGTCTCCAAAGTCTATGTTCTTAACCACAGGAACTACTTTTGCTAATAGTAAATAATAGCACTGGCCGTCATTTTACCTGAGACCCACTATAAGAGTATGTTTTACATGTGAATGAGTACACAGTATACACTCAAAGCAAGTTTCATGACACAGTGTACTGTGAAATACCCTCATTATTTTATTATCTGTTTCATTAAAAAAAAGTTAGTACAATATTTGAACAACCCATTAAACTGATCCTCAGATCCATTAATGGGTTAGAGCCCATAGTTTAAAAAAAAAAAAAAAAGCGCTGATTGATTCAAGTCCAGTGTGGTTATGGACCCACACATCACTGCCACCTAAGAACTTAGAAATGCAAATTACTGAGACCCATTTCAGACTTACTGAGTCAGAAACTGCAAGAGGAATTCAGCAAAAGCCCTCTGTTTTAATGAGAATCACTGACTCAGGGCCCCACAGGCTCTAGCTGAACAGCCCACGTCTGAGCATCTCTACTGCTCACCAGTGCCTTGAGCAAGTGATTTGCCTTTTTCCCTTGTCAGTTTCCTCCTCAGTAAATGAACACAGGAAGTACTACTTCCTTCAGACAGCAACAGAACAGAGTAAAACACTTTGCACAGTGTCTGACATATTCTATGTTGAGTGTTTACTAAACATTAGCTAAGCAAGAGACGTCCAAAATCAAAAGCTTTTTTAAAGTACCAAGCTTGTTTTTCATGAAAAATTACAACTAGTAAAACCTTTCATTCTTTTTACTTTTCCCCCTAAATGACTAGATGTATCTCAATCATGTTGATATCACCCAACATCTGTTCTTCATAGCACTTACCAGAGTCATAACATTACATTTATTTCTCATTACCTGCTTAATGTCTGTCTCCCACATGGGACTGTAAGCTCCAACAGAGCAGGGATTATGTGTGATGAGGTTCATCATTGTAATACTACTTCTACTTTACTGTCTGCACTAAATACACATCATTTATTAGCTGCATATGCTAGTTGCTATGTTTCAGGTATTATTCATAAAATTGCTCTAAGGATTAAATAAATTAGATGTAAACTACTAAGACTGACTCTAATAAACATTCATCATATTTGCTGTTGTTTAGTCAGTCATGTGCAAGTCTTTGCGACCCCATGGACTGCAGCCTGCCAGGTTCCTCTGTCCATGGATTTCCCTGGCAAGAATACTGAAGTGACTTGCCATCTCCTTCTCTAGGGGATCTTCCCAACCCAGGGATTGAATCAGCATCTCCTGCACTGACAGGAGGATTCTTTACCACTGAGCCACCAAGGAAGCTCAAACATTCTTATTAGCTGTAATTATATTGAATGAATTTCAAAATATTGAATAGATGGAATATAAGCCTTTTTTGCTCTTTGGTATATCCTCTAAAGTCATGTATTTTTATTCAGCAAACTATGCACTAGAATAACTATGAGCATACAATCTTCAGAATCTGCAACAGTTCAGGTAACACCAGAAGTACTGCTCTCTCCTATCCTTCCTCAGACTAAAGCCTAATACATAAGGCTGCCCCTTTAATTTGAACATAGAAGAGAAACACAAAGAAAAACTGTTTTGCTGTTAAATGTAAAGTCAAGAAGAAAAAGAAAAGGAATAATGACAAAACTTTTTGAACAGATCTATTTTCTTAAAAAGAGTATAGGTTATATAAAATCTACTCTTCATGTACAAAAGAATTTCAAACATGCCCAGGGATTAGACAAAATTTAAATCAACAAAAAAGACAAAATGAAATGCTTACTTGAAAGGGGAACTGACGATACTTCAAATATTCTGCAAGTATATCTAACATCCGCACCATTTGAGAAAAAATAAGAACTCTATTGCCTCGCTCTCTTAGGCGAATTAACAGTTTGTCAAGAAGAATTAGTTTTCCGCTACTACGGATTAAGTGCTATAAGGAAACAATAAATTTTAATTGTTATAACATGTTAAAAGAACTGTATCGAATGAAACAAATGTCTCACAACACTTCAGTTTTTTCATTTTAAATTAAAATTTTTAATTTTCATATTGATGAAATAGTTTATGTTTTCAAAATTTTCAGAACCTTGATCAATTAGTTCGACAACTTAAGCTAAATTTTCCTTGCCATTTAGGACCTAGGTTTTGCTGCATTTTCTGGAGACCAAAAAAAAAAAAAGCACCGTTTCACTCTATTTGTTAGATATCACACCATTTCTCCAAAAAATCTTAGCTGAAACAACTAAGTAACAACTAATACACTGAAAGAAGAAACAACTAGTAATCAAAGGTTTTGAAAGACTGAGAAATGTCTTCTAATTTATATGTCACTGGCAGCACTTCAAAGCAATACTACAGCTGGATGACAACTGCGCCTTCTTCACACTCTTCACTTGTCTTCCAGAAGTGATAGGAAGAGGAAGATCTAAGGTCCAGATGCCCTTAAGACTACCATTTGCCATGTCACAAATTCAGCACAATCACTATTAGTGAAATTTTTTTCACCACAAAAATACACTAAGGGGTTTTTGCTGGATAAAAGTGTAACAGACCATGGTTAGATCAGCTTTTTAAAAGAATTATCAAAATGACTAAACGGATAAATTATAACTTTAAAATAAAAAACACTAAAAAATAAGCAGCACCATTATTTAAATACACCTTTAACCAAAAGGAACATCTAAGCAATATATTAAAGCACTGTGGCATTTTCACTTAAAGCTGAAATAAACATTTTTAGAATTCTGCTTTACCATTAAGTAATAAAATTTTAAAATTCTTACTTGTAAGGCCTCCTGTTTATTATAGAATTCATTATTATCTGGTGGTTTAATGAGGTAGCAATGGTTACAACATTTCTTTAGCTCCATCATAATATTCAAAAAGCCTGAGGTACTGCCCTTGGAACCTTTGCTGAGGGCTTTGTAATTCCTAGTTAATATCCACCTGTTTAAAAAAAAAGATTATGAAAATGATGTAGCAGAATTACCAGGATGAATTCTAAAATCACTAAAAAAATTAAGTACCGAAGTAAAACTGCACCATTATGAAGTTCAACTCCAAAGACAAAGGACTAAACTTTGTTCACAAAATTAAATGAACCTCATTCATAAGACCATGACAACACATAGTTATTTGAACCATTAACTATACACAGTAAAGGCTTAGCATAACATAGTGAATTAACAGTGCACAGTGCATTAATCCTTTACCCCAAAATTTATTTTTAAAATGGTCAACTTTATAATCTATGTTAACTTTCCAACAAATTTTGCTATGCTGGACAACTAATGCAGATACTTCACATCTCATGAGGATACCTGGTTTAGCCAAACTGCCTTCTCTAAAATAGTTACACAATACACATGCAACTTAAGAGATAAATCGTAAGTGGCTATTACTGCAAATTATGCATAACATTTCCTCTCACCATGATTTACCTTGTCTAACATCTTTTATTTCCTTCCTTTTTACAAGGTTAGTTTTCCAAGGAACTTGAAACAATTTTATCTGATTTGTCTCAAAACGACAGGATAGGGGAAGTGAAGGCAGCTGGCTATGAGCTGAAGACCAAGCTTGAGTGATGGAGTTTATTATACTATCCTATTTTGTATATGGTCTGAAGTTTTCCATAAGAAAAATGTAAAATTTATGTAGTAAATGTATTTTTTAAGTGAATGGCACTTATGCATTTATCATAAAATATGTTTCTGAGAGTTCAAATGCATGAAGCAGAGCTTTATGCAACTAAATGTCTAAACAGAAACTAGGCTGGATACTTCTTTTTGATTCTAAGTGTTACCATACAGATCCAACATACATAAATTATACAAAATATGATTTACTAACATTTTTCAAAAAGCAGAGGGGCCTAAAATTTTGTTCTAAGTTTGTTTCTCTGGTTTCCACTTCCACCTGTCAATAACATAATTATCAGAATTACATAATACCTTGGTATCATGGCAATCCTAAAACTTAAAAAGAAACCTTCTATAATGTAACATAGTACAAAATAAAGAAACACAATTAATGATGTGCTATAAGATGAATTAGTCTTATATCACCTGTGATCTTAGACATGCCATTAAATCTCTCTCTGCCTCACTATGCCATACAATAAACCTATTTTAAAATTCAAGAATTGTAACTGCTCTCTAAGACTCAATCGGGGCTAGGGGGCACCTCAGAACATGTGCTCTGTTTACAGCTTACTTGTAATATTGTTTCTGTAAAGCACTCATTTCCATTCTTAAAATCTGTTCAACCTTGGCAGGAAGAGATTTTTCCACATCTTTCTTAACCCTCCGCAACAGAAATGGCTCAAGCTCTTTGTGGAGGCTTGCATAACCATATTCTCTGCCTTTGCCATGTTCTTCTTCAAAATCTTCCCAGGAAGAAAACCTTAAAAATGTAAGCAAATGGAATAATCAGTAAAAGAAGTCAAATTGCATTTGATATTTTACAGGATAGTCAGATATAAACAAAATACAGATTTTTAGGGGGGAAAAATTAGTTAAAATTAATCACTTCTAATAACTATCCTTCCAAGAAATCTATTGTATATCTACAGATGTAAAATAAAAGCTATTTTATGAAAAATTGTTTACTTTCCTTGAGTTAAATAAAGATGAAATATTTTCAAGTATGGGAGTAATTATCACTAAACTATTTCTCAAAGTTATACATCTATTGAAAGAAAATATGTATATGACCTTGGACAACTTATTTATCTTAGTCTGCTTTTCCTAAAATTATTAGAAAATGGAATTTTCTAACAATACCTTGTTATTGTTATTACTACTGCTTAAGAATGATACTATTTCCATTTTTAAGAAATGGATATTCTGAACAACATGCAAAATCAACTGTTATAATTTATTCTCCATGGCTCAAGCTTATTTATTTACAAAATTAAATAAAAATATTATTTCAAATTCTATTCCATCCCATTTCTTTTTCTTAATAATCTCTGATCTAATGTTTGAGACAATAAAACCTCCTTCTGACCTTATTATCTAATTACTTTTCCTGCTAAACTTAGCAAATGAAACCAACATTAAAATTGTATTTTAATTTATCTTACTTTTCTGGCATAATGAAATGTAGCAAAGACCAGAGCTCTTTGAGGGAGTTTTGCAGAGGAGTTCCAGTGATAAGGAGACGGTGATTGGACTTAAAATCTATTAAAGTTTTATACAGAAGAGAGTCATCATTCTTTAATCGATGTGCTTCGTCCACACCTATAAATGCCCAATTCAGACCTCCAAGGAATGCCTTAAAATGAACAGAAGAATGTAGTTAATATTTCAAGAGAAAAATGGAATTCAAATCATTAAAATAAGGCAAATTTAAAAATAAACCTATGTCCAATATTTCAAATAAAAATTACGTACTATTCTAAAATTTATTGGAATCTTCATATCAAGTAACTCAGAATGAAAAACAAAGTTCCTTCCATGACTAACTCAGCCATTAGAAAAACAGTATAATCATCAAGTGAAAGTTTTTACTAGCTTACATACTGAAAATAAAAACTACAGTGTCATTAAAATATTTCACAAACAATGTTTACAGACTAAGTCCAGTAGAAACCTCATTAATGTTAATTTGGAGAAAATAAATTTGGAATAGTGTCTAACTCCAAGTGTAGTTACAATTTACTGCTATGATTTTTATGAATTATTTATTTACAATATATACACAAAGGTCTCTGCCTTATGGAGACGGGCCTGATTCTGCTACTTAAAAGTTGCATGACTTGAGGCAAGTTCATCAACTTCTTTGAGACCTGACTTTTCTTCACAAAAGGGACAGAAGTGTATTTTAAAGTAATTATGAAGAATTAAAGAAGATAATAGCTATAAAGCATTTCCCAGTGGTAGTGTGATCCGTCCTCCTCTTTAGAGACCTTACACATCAACAGACACTATACCAAGCTGGTTTCATATCCTTTGGTTTATATTTACAACACTGAAAAATGTAAAAATCAACCTTACTTCAAGGATCATAAAAAAACAAACAGAGAAGCCAGACTTGACCCACAGACTTTGAATCTGGTGGCCACTGATTTATGTTTATCTTTTCATCCTATCCACAATATAAAGGAAAAACTGATATACACCAAACAGAAAAACAGATTAATACATACCTTATCCTTCAGCAAGATTTCATAAGTTGTTAACAGTATATTAAATTTTAACCGTTTGGTCTGGGGATGCATCCATTCATGAGTTCTTATCTATCAAGAAATTTCAAAACAAACATTTTTTCAGAAGTATAATTTTACTTGAGTATCTGAAGTAAAATCCATTCAAAATACAAAAAATGTGTCTATATGTTTATGCATAAAAACTTTAACAATTCTTTATACAGTATAAGCTACACTGATCTTATAAGCAAAACGTAAATACTCCAGCTATCAAAATCTTCTGTAAAAAAAATAGCCACATTTTTTTAACAGGCAAATTTTTAATATATGCTTTTCACTGAAGGAACTTCTCATTTGACCAAACAAAAGTGATTTCTTTTTTGTAGATAAAATATGTCTGGGGTTTGCTTGACAATAATAATTGGGAGGAAAGTATCATGTAGAGGGACAGATGAAACAAAACAGGTTAAGAGTTAAAACTGTGCAGCTGGACATAGGACATAGAGATTTTATTACATTCTTCTGTAGGCTTTCATGTATATTAATTTTTATTAAGCCAATCAAACATGTGATGAATCTTACTGTGTAACAAGTTTAATGCTGGAAACTAAGACTTTATAAAGACCAATCAAAGACTTGTCCTCAAAGATGAGTTTGTCTAAATTTCTAAATTTGTGGTGAAACAACTTACCATGTTTCTGCTGTTGATGTCACCTAAATAAACCACAGCATTCATTTGAGAAGCCCACGTCTGAATCTCCCTTTGCCAGGAAGTGAGAGTGGAGAGTGGTACTACTAACAGAAAAGGTCCATATAATTGGTGTTCATGAAACAAATAGTTCAGAAATGAGATCGTCTGTATTGTTTTTCCAAGGCCCATTTCATCAGCAAGTATGCAACTATTACCTCTGCAAAATGAAAAACAAAAATCATGTATGCAATAAAGACTCAAATTTATAAGTAACCTTTATATATAATTCATGTAAAAATTTATATGAAGTTAAATCAGATTAATCTGATAGGTATTATTTACAATATGCATTTTTATTAACTATAATAGTATAAGAGAGTTTATGATTTTAGAACATAAAAGCAGCTTAAAAATTATCAGAATTATTTACAGTCAGTTATGGAGATAAGGATACAATCCATCTACAAGTGGTAGAGTCCAGATAAAACTACAGCTATGTTAAAGTTTAAAAAACAAAAAAACTGCACCCTAGTCACCAACACTGCCAAAAAGAGAGTAGGAGACACAGGAGAGAGGAAGAGAAAAACAGAAGCCAAACTGGCTATTAGAAATAACTGGAAGAGAGACAGTCCAGGACACTGTGAAACAATGTATACATATTCTGATTTCAATTAAAACATATTTAAATATTGCAACAATCAAAAAGTTCTTTTTCTTCTTAATATAAGAAGTACTGTCTATATAGGGCTTCCCTGGTGGCTCAATGCTAAAGAACCCGCTTGCCAAGACAGTAATAGAGACAGGTTTGATCCCTGGGCAGAGACGATCCCCTGGAGAAGCAAATGGCAACCCATCCCAGTATTCCTGCCTGGGATATCTCATGGACAGAGGAGCCTGGCAGGCTATATAGTCCATGGGGTCAAAGAATTAGACACGACTGAGCAACTAAACAACTGTTTATATAATAGGAAATTCAAAGACCTATATATAAATACCAGAGGGTCTTGTCTTATCCTTTATGCTGGTGGAAATCTTTTCCAAACCCCACATTTGTAAAAATTTTATCATTTTAAATAAACAATTCAAAATATACATACTTGCACCAAGAGTGAGCAAGCCAATTTAAACCATTCAGTTGATAATCTCTTAATTCTAATCCTTCATGTCCTCCAATATAGGATGGCTGTTTCTTTAGGGCTACAAATCTTGGCCTTTGTTTTAATACCTTTTGTAGAAAAAAATATTAACATGAATTATTAAACATAAGAAATCATATTAAAAGATGAAGATATCAGCTTTTACCATAAATTTTAAAATTTCATCTCAAATCATCATGCTCAGAAATTCCATGACAAAATATACATGAGGACTGAAAGAAGTCTGTTTTCTATAACAATGTACAGTGAAATATTCTGGTCTCTTTTCAGAACAAAAAATGACAGAGGTCACTGCTGAAATGAAAGTGAGTTCTTGCTGAAATACTTGGATCTCACATGTTTCACAAGTAAAAGCTATGTTAAATTCATTCATTTAACCACAGTTCCAGCCCTGACCTAGAAATGAAACATAAAACTGGTTTAACTTTCCATTTGATTTCTCATTTCTAAATTACCCTTATGAATTTAATTAAATCTTGTAATAAGAAAACAAATTCTAATAGTACACAGACCCCAAACTATCACCAGTAGTAACTTTTAAGTATTAGGCAAGGCAGTCCTTGACACTTTCTTATGGGGACATCCCTCTCTTCCTTTCCTATCATCAATGATAATATTCACTACCTTTTAAATCAAGCATATACATCTAGTTTCCAAGAAATTTTCCCCTTTTGACCTCCCTGACCCAGTCCCCACAACTGCCACCAACCAATTTATTATCTTTCTGACACAAGTTTCAGTCACCAAGGCTAGAAGACAGTGCCACATCTAAAATGGCACAGCAATTACAGGAATATCATTTCCTGTAGGACCTACCATCCAAATAGTTCTCTCCTGTAGCCTGTATGAAATCAGGCTCCAACTCTCTATGTGGGCTTGTAATATTTATGATGCATAAATACAGTTTCAATAATTTAAAATGGCAAACAATACTCACTTTGCAGTCTTTAAAAGGAGTGGTTTTTGATTGATTCCTGCTGAAATACTCATCTATGCATGCTTGAAACTTTTTGGAAATAAGAGCGCCATCTTCCCAGCTGCACTCTGAGTATGGAAGACCCTGCCATTTGCAATAATAATCAGGATAGCCAGCAGCTGACTTCTGATTGGAATGAGCTGTGAGATAAATCAGATATATTTTACACTGAATTTTATCCAAGGAATAATTCTTGGTAAAAACTATACAAGTAAAAATAAGCCATCTGGTTTCACTATTATAAGAGCAAGCTACTGTATTTGATATGCAAGCAAAACTTTTAACTTTTCAGATGACTTCAAGCATGGAAAAATAAATGTTTAATTAGAATCATTTATTACTAACCAATTATTCGTTCCACTATTTGATACTGCTTATGGAGATCATCTGTAAGTTCTTGCTGGCAATTATAATATTCCACATCTTCTGGAGAAGCATTTTTCAACCTGAAAGATTATTAACCCAAGAACAAAGTTAAAAATCTCCACTAAATGCCATCTGTAGCACAAAATCTCCCATCTTGTCACTCAAATGTGAATCAGTTTGAATAATGAAGAAGCTGAAACAAATGAATTTAAGCATCACTAATTTTTAACTCCAACATAAAACATACCATCTTTTTGTTTCCTGATCTTTTTTCTTATAATTATCTAATTTTTTCATTCCTCTAACATTTTGCTGCTTAAGGGTTTCCTCTGTCTCCCAAGTATTGTGGATATGTGACCATCCTTTCCATTTAATTAAATACTGGATCTCTCCTGGTTCCTTGTTTTTTTCAAATCCTGCATTCGGGTCACCATCTGCTTCAACTGCATAGATGGTTGTAGTAGCACCAGTAGCTGAAAAAAAAAAGTACAATACTTCCATGTGATTCTGTTATTGAAGTATTTCAATTCAAAATTTCAAGAATATAAACAGAAAAATATATGCTCTTTTATTAAGTAACAAACAGGTATGAGTTTATAGGAAACTATATTACACATTCATAGAAGAAACTGAATTCTAGAATAGAAAGGTTAACTAAAAATCATCTTTAAAAACTACATGCTTGAAATCACTATGTAGAAGTGATTTCACACTCCCATGTTCACCGGTACATCACTTATAACAGATAATACATGGAAAGACCCTAAGCGTCCACCAACAAATGACTGGATTAAAAAAACACTGTATGTACATATACAATGGAATACTATTTGGCCATAAAAAGGAGGAAATCTGCTATCTGTAACAACATGGATGGACCTCAGTAGCATCATGTTAAGTAAAATAAGTCAAGAGAAAGATAAACTGTATGTTCACACATATATGGAAAAAGGAAGGAGGGAGGGGGGAATTCACTGACTGAGAGATCAGATTCAAACTTACCAGAGGTAGGACAAGTATGATGAAGTGTTCAAAATAGATTCTTTACCACTGAGCCACCAGGGAAACCCCAAGCAGGGAGTGTGTGTGTGTATGTGTGTGTCTATGTGTTGGTCACTCAGTCGTGTGCGACTGTGCAACCCCATGAACTGTAGCCTGCTAGGGACCTCTGCCCATGGGATTCTCCAGGCAAGAATACTGGAATGGGTTGCCATTCCCTTCTCCAGAAGCAAGGTCTATTTTACAGCAAATAAGTATAAAAGTAAAAACTCTACCCTCAGCTTTCAAAGTTGAAAAGTGTCTTCAGGAAAAAAGTCACTCTAGTAAAATTACTGAAAAACAAAACCAAAAACGAAGGTTTCTTTTTCTTTAAATACCTCCTTTTCTTCCAATCCGACAATCCATAAACCGTTCTATTGTTTCAAATTCCTCTTCCTCAGGTTGAGGAACATCCTCTCCACAGACTTCCAGGAGGTCATCAGAATCTGTTTTCATTTCTTCATCTTCCTTATAGCTAACATTGACAGTTGCTTGGCGACGAGAGCTTCTTTTATCATTATCATATTCTTCTTCATCCTCCTCCTCCTCCTCAGATGAATCAATCTGTCTCTTTTTTTGTCCAATAATCTTTTTTCCATTTTTCGACTTAGATCTAGGGAAAAGTAAAGGAAAGAGGTATTTTACAGAAATACTGGCATAAAACAAGCCTTGAGAAACTCTAAGAAAAAGAACGAATACCTTCTATAACCAACAATTTTCAGAATCAAACCAAGAACATACTATACATACCGATTTTGAGGTTTTCTACTTTTAACTTTATTTTTTGGCTCATAATCTGATTCTGTTTCATCACAACTGCTTTTATCTCTTTCTTCTTCAGATTCCGAATCCGAACCAGACTGAGAGGGTGACCCCGATCCAGACATCTGCCAATCTTCACTGTATATAAAATATATATTTACTTATAGATATATAGCAAATTTTGTCTGACAAAATATAAAAATAATCAAGCTAAATTACATTTCAGCTAATATAAAAAATATCATTTTCACTCATAAAAATACTCAAATATCTGTAGAATAAGAAAATGCTGGAAAATATTCTTCATAGATTTCTCCAGCTCCAGAAGTTTTTTGTTAATCATTTAATCATACCTCAAAATGTAACGTAAGTGGAGTTTAGGTGAAAACACAGTATGCTAATTTAGAGTCACAGTGCTTAATTTTGAAAATTCTGTCTAATTATACTTGCCATTTCAAAATAGATTCTATAATAATTCCTTTCATTGTAATTTTGTGGAGATTGTGATTTTTAAAAACATACCCTTTAAAAAATGATTTTTAAAATATTATACATCAAGAAACTTAAAATAAGGTATCAAAAAATTGAAGAAAAAATAATAACATTCCATCTTAACCAACATTCAATAACTACCTTAACTCTTATTACTATTTTTAGTCTAATTAATTTCAAATAACATGGAAAGAAAAAAATGTTGGATTCACTGTTAATATTCTACTATAGTATTAACTTTAAATGAAAGATATACATTAAGTTATTACATATACACTACATTCTGTATCAAAGGCACTATTTCTACTCCAGTGCTCTGCACAGCTTATACCAATTACTACTATGTCATGTTAAGCGCTGCATAAGCAAGCCACATGATAAAATCTGGTTTATGATATTAAAAGAAAAAACATAATGGGAGAAGCTAATTTTTTATCTTGAGATTTTTTTTCCAGAGTTTGCACATTAGACATAGCAATAGGCAGGATCTATGAAAAAAATCTCCATTTTATATTTTTATAGCAAGTATTATAATGATTTTTATATCCAACAAAATCTATCCATCATCCTAAATTACTCATATTTTAAAAATATTCTTTGCTTAAGTTTAGAAATTACTATTTCAGAGGAAAAGTTGAACAGCTGATAAGACACAGTAGCTGAAAACACACTTAGTAAAACAAAAGACAGATCTAAAGAAATCAACCAGAATATAGCACAGCAATAAAAGGCTAAAACACATGGTAAAGTAAGACTCATGGAGGACCGGAAGGATGATCCAACAGATATATAATAGGTATGATCCAAGACAGATAAAATATATATCTGTTAACTATAGTAACAGAAACTGATAGAATGAAAAAGAGAAAATGCCAAGAGATGCAGTGATTGAATTTTTAGAAATTAGTAAAACTCATGAATCTTCACATTAAAGATGCATAAAATAAAGTGCATAAAGTGGGATAAATAAATAACAAATCCAAAGCTGGATGTACCAGTGTGAAAGTGCAGAATATCCAAGACAGAGAGACCAGACAATGGAACAATGTTTTTGAAGAAATGAGAGAAAAAACAACTCAGACTATCTAAAATATCAGAACTGAGACTTGAAGTATTTTTTAACACTTCCTGGGTCAAGATCTTTGGGAAATTACAGTGAATTGCTAAATGAGTTCTAAAGAGGAAGTAAATTTCATGTGCAGACAAATTAAGGATAGCTATTAACATCAGAACTATCTGAAATCCATCATCTTTGGTCCCAACATTCCTATATAAGTTTTTCAAGTTATTAAGATCTTCTGATATTGTGACTAAGAAGATCTCTGAAGTTTAAAAAATATACGGGAGAGGTGTTATAGGAGATAAGTGGCACAAAAAAAAACCCCCATGTTGTCACAGAAACATGAAAGAATTCACGGTTTAAATTAACCTAATAAAATGCCATGAACCAGGAAGTTCACTTCTGGCAACAATTGGTCATAAAGGAAGAAATATAAATCATTAGGATTTTCTTGATATAAAAGTAATCAGTTGAACAAAATGGCACATACTCTTTATGCTTTTTCCTTTTGACCTCACTGGATGAGTCATCGGAATCTTCACTGCTAGAGGAATCCTGTACAGAAAAATATAAAAAGTTAAGGCTGTTAATGATTAGAATTCAACTACAGTAACATTTTTCCTTGTCATACTATTAAACATTCACTTTACTAATAAAACTGTAAAGTTTTTCCATGTTATATTTATACCATACATTAGCATATAAAGTAACTACATTTTTACTGCAAATATGTAACAGCCAGTGCAATTAAGTAAACATTACAATGTCAGCATTTTGTATAAAATCTTATAATCTACCATTTCTGGATACTACTACTGTTGCCTAGTAAGACCCCAAAAAGGAATCTTAACTGTTGGTATGTCAAATTCTCATTTAGTATTTTTCTTCAATAGGCAGTTTTTGATATACAGATACCCCCCCAATCTTTGAAAGTTCAATTTATATCACTAAACTTTTACAAAAGAACCTACACTAGTAACTTTTTTCACTAACTAAAACAAATCTGAAGAGAATTTTCACTTTTACAAAACCCAGCTCTGAGCACTCAGCATTTGTTTCGCAGCAAGCTGTTACTGAGGCGGCAAGCATGCGGAGCGGCACCTTCAAGCTCCTCCCCTGGGACCATCCTCAGCACTGAGCTGCCAGGATTCTGAACTGTGCCTGTGAGCATCTGTGCTTTCCTCACTTTTCCCATGACAATTACACCAAGATGTGGCCTAAGGGAATAGCCTCTTTGCTTTTTTATACCACTTGGCTCAGGAAAAAGGATACTCCATTTTCGGATAGGTGGGGAAACCTATAGTTCTTCCTGAATGTTTTTGTGCAAACATACACACATGCGTGCTCATGTGTACACACAGGAACTACACTGCTTACAATAAAAGTATGTCTACATTTCAAGACTACTGATGCACATTTAAATGTAGCTATTTTCCTATCCTTCTAATACCCTTACTGGTTCTCATAATTTCATAAATAGCCCCCAGTTAAATAATTAGGCATCAAGTCTACTTTTCAAATAATAGCTTTCACAACAAAGAGTCACCTCCTCTGATCCACTATTAGATGAAGCTTGACGTTGCTGCTGCTGCTGCTGCTGCTTCTTAAGCATTGCAGATCTCTGAACGGCCAAAATACTAGGGCTAGATTTCCAGAACTGTAATAGAGAGATACACAAGTGAAGAACAAAGTTTTGAGAAAACTAGAAAAAAGATAATCTATTGAAAACCAATATCAACATTTTCACTGCCTCCAAATAATAAATAATAGTAAGACTATTTTCCTTACTCACATAGATGTAAAACAATATTGCTGCAATATAATTAAAATAAATGCTGAGCCTTAGATGTATATAAATAATTTATGGTGTGTTGAGTTTCACAGATAAGACAGCCTTAATCAATATATTCTTTGGTGTTAGGACTATTGTCAAAAACAACAGGATAATATATGCCACCAGTGCTATTCCAAGTGTGGCTACCTATCTTTTTAACTGGTGTGAGGTGAAGACGAGGAGCTTGAGTCAGAATGCAAATTAACTAAGCACAGTTTTAGTTCAACAGACTTTTTTGTTTCTGGTAGCAAAACTTCCCGCATGAAGGAAACTACGTGTATATTCTGGCCCAAGCATCTTATCTTGACTGGTACTCTAAGTGACACTCTATACACCATTCTGATGTATAGACAAGTTTTACTAAATTTTATAATTGCTTTTTTAAAACAGAATGGCCCTTGGCATATTCTACCACGTATCTTCAAGGAAGCAGAATTCTATTAAATACTCCTATTGGCAATACATTATATCCTTTGAAGATCTTGAAAGTAGAGATAACACTAAAATTAACAAAAAGACCTCAAAAGCCTCAAATTTTTATCCACGAGACACTGATTATTTATGCAACAATTTCTGCTTTTTTCAAAAAGAGAAAGTTTCATGTGTGTTCATTTTATACTTATCTTATACATCAATAGTTATAGACTTAGTACACAGATGACACCAAGTTCGAGAACAATTTAAAGTGCATTTTAATACTTAAAAACAACGTTTCCTAAAAGCTAGATCAAGAATGCTCTAAACCAATGCTATACATTTTCCCAAAGTAATACAGGAAATCTACCTGTCATTGAATACGTTATTCATTACCTCAGCTCCATCAACTTTCGGTGGTTTTGCTTGAACTTTATTTTCTCGGGAATTGTCTGACTCAGACTCCGACTGACTGCCCGATTCGGATCCAGAGTCTGAGTCGCTGCTACCTGACTGGCTACTGCTTCCGTCACTACTGCTTCCAGAACTCGAACCAGATCCAGAGCCGGAAGCTGACCCAGAATCATCATCCGACTGGCTACAATTTAAAAATAAATAGATTTCAAACAAAATTAATTCAAAATTTAGCTTTTCTTAACTCAGCAAAAAGCTCCACATCATTAAGCCTTGTTTGTTTAGTATGTCAACCTTGTATAGCCAAACAAACAGAAAAAGGAATTAATGTTAACCTACAACAATAACTGACTTGATAAATTTAGTAGCCTGGGCTAAAACATAAGCAATTATATCGCAATCTTCCTCCAAGGGTAATGAACAAAACCTGCCAAGTACAGAATCCTGGGCTAGAAACTTAGAACAACAAAATGTTTAAGACACAGTCCCTACTCTTAAAAGGCTATCTGATATAGTAAACATAAAGAAGCAATTGTGTGAAGAAAAATGTGATAAAAATTCTCATTTAGTAAAAGGCAGAAAATGAATTAAATTGAGTTTCAACTTGTTTTCAAGTCCACATCTATGTTCTAACATCTCAGAGGAATGTAACTTATTACAACTAAGCTATGATAAAGTACAATTTACTAAAAAATAAGATTACTAATTTCTTTTCTGAGAAAATTATTCAATTTTTTATGGTTCACTCATAATATGTCTGAAATAGTAAATTCTCACAATCTTTCCTAGCCTCTGTATACATACACACACACACATACTTTCCAGTACTTATTTCCAGTCCAAAGGAGTCTAGAAATAGTCTATATGTAATTGATTGTGTCAATCAATATTATCCGAAAGGCCATTTGTTAACTGGTTTTACATCTGAATTGCTGAAAACCAGGGCATTAAATTTCTTAAATACGTGGCAGACTCAGCTTTTGATGTAATTTTAACTGACTTTATGATAAACAACAGGTAATGTCACACACACAGAGCAAAACTCAAGCTTCTTATTCTCTTGCTGCAGTTTTCAGAAACACCACTAGATGGAGGTATTACTCTACAAAAACTACAAGATCGAACAGAACCCTTCCTAAAAGTAATTTTTGAGAGCAAGGCGTTAATAGTTTCTACATGGAAACATAGACATAAAATTTTCAAGAAGACATTTGATTCTAAAAGTTTTGCTTACAATGTGAACAAACAAACACCTACTTTTAAAATTTGGGAATCTATTGGAATATGTCTTTCTTCATAGTGTAAATAAAAAGTTACATCTTAAAGGCTATATCAAAACAGTTTCTGCCAGTTTCTAACCTCCAGACACATGGTTCAAGAATAGCATAGTGCCTCTTAATTAAAAAACAAAAGTGACCATTCTGCATTCTATTTGGGCCCTTGAAATTTCAGTAAGAATATCAGAGAAGTTATTTTTCCTGACACACAATTTCATTTTTCCTTTAACCCACTAGTTAAGCAACACTTTTCATGTATTACTTTAGCAAAAACTATCATTTGTTAGGCACTGGGAAGACTGAGATAAGACAAAACGCCCTTACCATTATAAGAACTTCTAAGCTAGTATGGAGAGACAGTCATGTCAACCGATAAATATCTCTCTGGGCTATATTTAAAATAATTCAACCAGGGGGTATGAAGAACACAAACAAGTCAGGGGCATAGTAGTTGGAGAACATTTAGAAGAAAGTGAAGATGAACTAATCCTTTAGAAAGAAGAATTAAGTAGAAGGGGTATCATTTTAATTGCTTATAAGCTTCTTGAAGGTACTGTTTTTTTCCCCCAGAATATATTACACAGGTGGACGCTCAGTAAATACCTGAAAAGTAAATGGATAGATAATTGAATCTGGGAGCTATCATGGGCCTATATTCTTAGGTATATTTTGAGAAAATAGCTGGTCAAAATTCCTTCTAAATGTATCAAGATCCCTTGTTAATATACCAATATTCTTAAGCGAATGCAGGAATCTTCCTTTCATACTCTTTAGATGAAAGTAGTTCTGGCTGATGAAAAAAGCAAACAGCCTAAGCCTAGACTACTCTACAGGCATAGAGGCTTATTATCAGAATGTCTTCATCTTAGATATTAAAAGCATGAAGTATTTATTTCACTTAAATTGTTCATAGCAGGACTAAGAATACACACAGAATTAGTAAGGAATGCCTTATGTACTTCCGTAGAATGAGATACAGTTATGTAAAAAAAAAAAAGGCAAGATACAAAACTGCATTTTTAGTATGCTTCCTTTGGGTATGAAGGGAGAAATGTTTACACATATTTGCTTATGCTTTTTTCAAAAGCAATAATGGTGTATAAGGCAATTAAGTCAAAAATGGTTACCTACAAAGAGAGGGGAAAGAACAAAGCAGAAGGAACAAGGATTGAAATGAACTGTCAATTTCTGAACCATGCAAATGTTTTACACATTTTAAAAGGAAATTCTAATACTTGAGAGATAAATAGATATAGGTTTGGGGGAGGGGGGAACAGTGGGACATAAAATTCTGAGGAAAAACAGGCAAAAAGCCTCTCCGTAATGAAGTAGTTCTATTTCAAGCCACTGTTGCACATGCTCTTTCCAAGATAAAAATCAAGCCTGGCTAACTGGGTAGGTCTTCAGTGGTTCTGTAACAAAAGTCAAACATCTATGAGGTGCAGGAATCTGTCTCCACCAACCTATCTCCAGCCAGTTTCCCATCTAAACTCTTAGTTTTAGTGATGGCATACTATTTGTAATTCTCAGAACGTGAGTTTCTCTTTCCACTTTCTGCTTTTGCACAATTACTTCCTTTTTAAAAATTTTTTCACTGTATAATTTCTACTTGAGCCTCACTTCATGGATACTTCTCTGACAAATCTCTCCTGACTCCCAAGATTAAATCAACCCAACATTACAGCTTCCCTAGAAGGCTTCCCAAGTAGCTCAGATGGTAAAGCATCTGCCTGCAATGCAGGAGACCGGGGTTCGATCCCTGAGTCAGGAAGATGCCGTGGAGAAGGAAATGGCAACCCCCTCCAGTATTCTTGGCCTGGAGAATCCCATGGACAGAGGAGCCTGGTGGGCTACAGTCCGTGGGGTCACAAAGTTGAACATGACTGAGCAACTAGCGCGCGCGCGCGCACACACGCACACACACACACACACAAAACATTAAAGCAGGAATACTTACCTCAGTATTCCCACAATATCCTGTACCTATTACTATGTTAGCTATAAGCACATAATGTAATATTCGCTGTAGTTTCTATTTTATTTCTTGGTATTCTACCATATGTTCCTAGAGTGCTGGAAGTTTTACTTGTTCTTTGTATGCTGAGCACTAAATGAAGGACTCAATATATGCTTGGTGAGTGGATGGATATATATATATAAGAAAACAAATCAAAGATGCTTATGGATATAGTATCTTATATAAAATTCACAAATAGAGTTGGACTATAAAAATATTTCTCAGCTCCAATTTATTTAGGTAGTAACCTATACCAGTGATTTTTAAATACAATATAAGTATCTGTATACCACTTACAAGTTATCCTTATGAATTATATTAAATCTTAATAGCCCAATAGTATAAGGCATATTATTAAAAATACTTAATTCTTTCCCTTATTGTTCTCAATTTACAAAAGAAAACTCATTATATGAGTACTTAGATAAAAGAGTTTTCTTAGGGTAAATTCAATTTAAAAAATACATTTAAAAGATAAAACAGCAATTCAAATTAAAGTTTCTTTTCAAGATTGTTTTTATGCTCAATTTCAAATATAAACAAGAACAATCAAATAACTATTTATCTATCAACCAGCTTCACAATTATCAACTTATAACAATTTTGTTTCAAATAATCCAGCTTTCCACAATCTCAAACATATTGAAATTTCATCCATAAATACTTTAACTTATATGTAAAAACAAACACTCCACTATTTTTAAACCTCTACAAAACTAGTACCGTATTTTTTTAAAAATCACTTATTTTCTTAATGTTAAGTATGAAATTATTATTTTTTCCCCTGCAGTTTATTTTGTGGAATAAATTAGGCAGTTTTTCCTGCAGACACTTCCTGCTTTCCAGATTTTACTAACTGCACTTCTGTGGTATTATGTGATATATTTTTCTGTCCCTTGTGTTTCTTATAAATTGTCAGACCTAGAGGCTCAGACTTAATTCAGTTTTCCTTGGCAAGAACATGTTTGAAAAGTTGCTGTGGACCTCTAGTAGAAAAAAACAATGTTTGGTTGTCTCTTTTTGTGTGAGGTTGTTTGATGTGTGTGCTCATGTTCAGCCTTATCCCTTCATTACATAGTTCTCACAAGCCCTACACAAACTCATCCACTATTTATTTAAAGGCAGTAAAATGGTGATACTGTCATTCTTTACTTACCCATTATATCATTTCTCCACTAACAGGTGGAACACTTCTATAATGAGAAATTTTCCCTCATTATATTTGTTAACTTTCAGGTACAGTTCATACAGGAAAAGCATTTTCATTTATTTTCCTTCTTTTTCAGCTTTCAAAATAAGCTAAATTGCTAGCATCCTTTCAAGATAAGACCAGTAATGTTCTAAATCTCACTGTGAACTCAAGGATTGAAATTATTTGATGAGTTTTAACAATCCACTATCATCATTAATACCCAAACTGTCCCCTCTTTAGCAAACAGGAAACCCTTTATTACTTCCTGAATCCTTTTCTCAAGACCTCAAGTTGTCTTTGACAGCTTCCTCTCTTTCTGGTCTGACAAGATGAACCAGGCTCATCTTGTGTATATCTTGCCTCAAATTGTAACTCAGGCATTTCATCAAAAAGCCTTGCTTCTGTTTATGTTGGAAATTAAATTCCAACCTGAGTGGATTGGTTATTGCTTTTAAGATTTTTTTAAATAAGATGAGTTAAGGTAAGGTGAAGTCGCTCAGTCATATCCGACTCTTTGCGACCCCGTGGACTGTAACCTACTAGGCTTCTCCATCCATGGGATTCTCCAGGCAAGAATACTGGAGTGGATTGCCATTTCCTTCTCCAGGGGATCTTCCCGACCCAGGGATCGAACCCAGGTCTCCCGCATTGGAGGCAGACGCTTTAACCTCTGAGCCACCAGGGAAATCTTCTTTAGAGACAATGTATTAAGGATTAATACCAATATTTTCCATTTAAATTTGTAGGTTTTTTCTTTGATTTTTCTATTTATACCATCACTTGGGTTGAGTTTCTTCATTCCAAATAACACTAGTAAGATCATTTATTTGCTTTATCTTAGAATACACATAACAGTTTCAAAACAGTAATAATCTTATATGATTACTAAAAGTTAAGATTTCTTCACAATTCTTGGCCTTCAAGAATACTCACCCTTACTATCAAACTATTGCTTTGAAGACAACTAAAATTGTTTTTTTCTGTATGGTTACTAATTTTGTTTAATTAGGGTTATTTGCTTTTACTTCATTTTTAGGAACTACTTTTACTCACTTTTATTTACTTACATTCTTTATTTATTGCTTTATTTACTTACATTCTTTATTAATTGCTTTATTTATTTACTTACATTCAGCTTGAAAGGTACAAAAGTTAAAATCCAAAATCTAGCTTTTATCTTTTGTCTTCTCTACATCATGACCTTCCTCCCACTACAGTAATTATTTTTTGTTTATTTTTCCTTTCTCAATATAAATAAATTATAAATATGAGTATTTTTATATTCCCCTTTCATAAATGATTATGAACATATTTATAATCTTAAACAATTGATGTCATATTGTATATACATTGTATCCTAGAGATCACTGCACAACAGTGTACAGTAGATATAGTCCCTTCTCCTTTATGCAACTGCATATTCTCCATTTTGTAGATAACAGCATAGTTTCAACCTGTCCCTCAAAGATGAACCAATCTTTGATACCACAATATTAAAAAAACGCCTATGTATCCTTTTGCCTTTATGAGTGTACCTTATTCGCTACTTATCACCCAATGTAAACATACCACTTTGAAGTTTTAAAATGTATAATCAGCTAGCACCCAGATCTTGATTCCAAAATACAAATCCACACTTTAGTAAACTAGGTGCCCTTTAGGAAATGGCAGACTCTAAGGCTGGGACAGGGAAGGTACCAGATGAAACTAAATAAGATTGCTGTGCCAAAAAGCGAAATACTAAATACACACAGAACAAAAAAAACAGGATATAGGAGCCAACCTGAAGGGCTTCCACTGGCTAAATCTGATTTGGGCATCAAAACAAATAGTAAAAGATAATTACCTAGTAAATAAAAAAAGAATCCTCAAGTCCGTGCTGAGGACAGGTAGTCAGGGAGAAAGACAGATGGCAGGGGAGGGCTGATAGAATTCTGAATGCCAGCTGGTAATGTGGACAGGGCAGTAGTGCTGGAAAGTTACGATGTTGCAATTATCATAGCAAACACTGATTGGGCAAAAACCACAGAAGATGCTAAATGTTGGGGGAGGAGAGGAGGAGGCTTTGATGAGATATTTACACAGTTTCAAAGTATCTTCTTACAAATTGCTTATTAGATATATTAATGGATAAATCAGAAACTACAGAGGGGGGAAAAAAAGATACTACCCTGTCCTGGTGATC
The DNA here is from genome assembly GCF_001704415.2 of Capra hircus. Taxonomy (NCBI): domain Eukaryota; kingdom Metazoa; phylum Chordata; class Mammalia; order Artiodactyla; family Bovidae; genus Capra; species Capra hircus. The sequence continues at coordinate 12,498,327 of NC_030814.1, read as the reverse complement.
AACACTAGTATTATCAATAGCGACAGACAGACATCATGAGCCTCCAGATTTGATACCTTGTGAAAGATGCATTGCCACTCACACAGCCCTCCAGCCAGGGGATGCAAGTGTAGGGAGGCTCAGGGTAGGGGATCCAAGTGTAGGGAATGCGTAACTTAGATCAAATCATAAGTAAACAAGTAAAATCTAAATTGTGAAATATATTCTAGAAAATAACTAGCCTTATATGTAGCCTTCAAATTGCTTATGTCAAGAAAGACAAAGAACTGTTTCAGATTAAAGGAGATTAAAGAGACATAACAACCAAATCCAATTTTAGACAGAACCCTGTACTGAAAGATGATTGGGATGATTGACAAAACTGGAATACAGATTAATCATTAAAGTATATTAACATAAGTTTTCCTGGATTTAATTACTATATGGGGTTTATATAAGGGAATTCCTTGGCTCTTTTATATATATAAAAGAGCTGCAAAAGTCAAATGCATATGAAACAGGCAAGCAAGTAAACATTCAGTGGCATGGAAAATAAAAGTATCAAAAATTCAGTCAATAAAGTGGCTAAGCTGTACAGGTAAAAATATAAAAACTACCTAAAGCTTTTCCTTAACAGATATAAAAAGGTAAAAATACCAAGGAGGGGAGATTAAAAACCAACTGCCTACAACAGCTGCCTCAGAAACTGCTAACTGCCTAACTCAGCATATCTTCTTTTCCTTAGTAACAGAAATCTCAAGGTTAAGGTCCACCCAGTATAAAAAGTGTATAGCACAAGCTCCTTGCAGCAAAGTATGGCTATTAGCTAAAAGTTTCAACAAATGAGATATAAGCAGAAATGTTGGGTTGTACTTCCCAGAAGGCTACTCAAGCAGGCTGACTCAGCTAGAAGATGGTCCCTTTCCTTGGCCCTTTTTGGCCTCCAACATTTCCAGCTGTCTGACAGGAGGGAAAGTGCTCAAAATTCACATCTGCACAGATTCTTTTAGTATAAAAGCCAACATTCTTTTCCAATATTCCCAAGGTTGTGGAAAATCAGTGTTTTTAATGACTTGAGTGACCACAAAAAATTAGTACTCTGTTCAGTAAGACATTAAATCCATTTTTAAATTGTTTTTTCAAGTTAAATTTTTAGAAGCTTTATAGCACTATCATCTACGGTGTACTTACTCATGAGTTCCACATAACTCAAATGTTATGATTCTGTATCTATAGATTAGCTTTGAGAAATGTTTTTCAAACTAACAAACATCAAAATGAACATCCCTCTCTGACTTTACAATTAGGCATGCTTTGGTCCCATCTCAGAGGCTTTGGTCACACCTTAAGGGGTTTTAATGGCTCACCTTTGTTCTTGGGATAAAATGATTAAAATCTGACCTCTGCCTACCTTTCCAATTTATCTTAAACATCTCTCTGGTGGCTCAGAGGTTAAAGTGTCTGCCTGGAATGTGGGAGACCTGGGTTTGATCCCTGGGTTGGGAAGATCCCCTGGAGAAGGAAATGGCAACCCACTCCAGTACTCTTGCCTGGAGAATCCCATGGATGGAGGAGCCTAGTAGGCTACAGTCCATGGGGTCGTAAAGAGTCAGACAGGACTGAGCGATTTCACTTCACTTCACTTCATTCTGCAACCTAGGCTCACTAATTTCCTTCAGTCTTTGACTGTGCCACGCCTTCTCACCTCATAGGCCTGGTATAAAGCAGTTCTCCCTACCTGGGAAACTTGTTAATCCCCATCCCACCTTCGCCCCTAGTTCGAGACCTCTCCCCGCAGGACTGCATTAGACACCCAGCATGGTACCTGGCACTGAGAGCACGCTGAACATAAGCTAGTATGAGCACCGCGATTTATACTAACAACTGTATCCCTACCTTCTGGCACTCTACCTGACATGTACTCTGAAAATATATTCGTGAATTAATAAATGGTTGATACCACCTTCTCATTATTTCTTCTTCAAAAATAGCGTAAGTCTAAGTCTTCCATAGAAACTTTCTTGTTCTTACTTCTGATTTCTCTGTCTCTACTTTTCTCTTTTGGGTTTTTTCTTCCTCCAAATCATCTAATTAGAAGTGTTTGGGGGAAAATAATTTTAAGAAGCAGCTTTTTTTTAAGAATCAGATAATCTGAAAACACTCGGTCCACTTCCCACATGGTCACAATCGTCTATATCTAAGTAGCACTGGTTCCTTTTGATGAAGGATTTCACCTCCAATTCGGCCAGCTGCCTGCCCTAAACGAATGTCTTATACCTAGACAGCTTCACACATTTATGTTATCTGTTGGCCCTTTGGCTGTTTCTCATTTATGCTCCAATTAAGACAAAATTTTTAATACCTTTTTATAGCTTTCAAAATATTTTGGTACTGAAATCCATTTTATCCTCACAACAAGAACAAAATGTCCTTGAAGGCACACAGTGTTTATAGACCATCTTTAGAGGAGACAACCCTTCTAAGGACCCAGCAATAAGGAGACTTAATTCTGTAGTCAAATACTAAGTTCTGATCCCAACCCCAGCATTCTGTCTGGAGAGTCTGTATCCTTCCAAATATCCTGTGTTGCCACATTTGCTCAGAATTCACTGCTCTGAGTCCCCTTCTGTGCCTGGCACATCAAAGCTTTCTCTAAAGTTCAGCAGCACATATACTTTTCCCCTCTTTGCCCTGTATTATTTAGCATTTTCATGTGTCTGTGGGTAGAAGTGCTTTGAAGTGCAAGTCCATGTTAGCTCAGCCCCGCCTGTGCAGAATAGCAATACCTCCTTTTCTTTATATTCAACTTTATACTCTTATTAATCAGTCCTGTGAACTAAAGAAAACACTAACACCTATACTGGGTGCTTAAGAACGATGTATTCTCAAGTGAATAAACAAAGATTCTTTTGTGTTACGAAGAAAAATAAGCTTTTTTATCACAGATATTGGAAACTGGCCTGTAATGGAACATAACGGAAGAATGAGTAAAATAATGACCTAAGAAAGGGGCAGCAGTAGACAGCTGCTTTCCTATCACCAGATCACCAACAGAAGAAATAGCCCCGTTAAATCCTGGAAAAGATAGAAAAATCAAAAGTAAAGCTGGAACTTCCCTGGTGGTCCAGTGGTTAAGACTCAATGCCGTCAACGCAGGGGGCACGGGATCAACCCCTGGTCAGGGAACGAAGACCCCACGTGCTGCAGAATGACTAAGCCCACACCCCACTATCACTGGGCCTGCGTGCTCCAGAGCCCACGCGCCATGGTAAGAGGCCCTGTACCGCAAGGAAAGATCAAACAAATAAACGTTCATAACAAACAAAAACAGTAGCACTAAAGAAGAAGAAAAAAGACTGTATTTAAACATCCTATGTAAGTTAGACTACCTGTATCAAAGTCTTAGGATCAACGGTTTCAGTTTAAGAATGCATCCATTTATTTACGTCTTGTAATAGAGGATTGTGTGCCTGACATTTACAGTAATAATTTATGTATTAAATTACAATAAACAGAACTGTACTTACAATCAAAAAACTGTATTTACTATTCTAAAGAACAAGCATCCTGCACTAAATTTTCACTTTATGCCTTTCTGCCGCCCGCCCTAACTACTGCTTAACATCAAAAACATTCAAAAGGACATCTTTGAGAGAGTTTTTGAAAGAATTTTTTGACAGACATTTGTGAGGAAATTCAAGACTAACTTGACAGTATTCTGAAATTCGACTTATTTTCTTCTGGCCTCCTAGCCCTTCTGTCTCATTATATTTACATATGTACACCCGTATTTTTCTGCTGGGAAAAACAGGGCAGGAGGAGAAGGGGGCGACAGAGGATGAGATGGTTGGATGGCATCACTGACTCAATGGACATGAGTTTGAGCAAACTCAGGGAGATAGTGAAGGATACGGAGGCCTGGCGTGCCGCAGTTCATGGGGTAGCAAAGAATGAGACACTACTTAGCGACTGAACACTACCACCCATTAGATAAGCCTTAAGTTTCTACCACACAGAAATAATAAACATACTTAAGGATTACTGTGAAGATCTTTAAAAAATGTAAAGCATAATATCTGACCTATACTAGGAGCTCAATGCTGCTGCTGCTGCTAAGTCGCTTCAGTCGTGTGGGACTCTGTGCGACCCCACAGACGGCAGCCCACCAGGCTCCCTCGTCACTGGGATTCTCCAGGCAAGAACACTGGAGTGGGTTGCCATTTACTTCTCCAATGCATGAAAGTGAAACATGAAAGTGAAGTCATTCAGTCGTGTCTGACTCTTACTGATCCCATGGACTGCAGCCTACCAGGCTCCTCCGTCCATGGGATTTCCCAGGGAAGAGTACCTGAGTGGGCTGCCATTGCCTTCTCTAGGAGCTCAATATTAATAGCTATTTTAGAATTAAAAAAATGATTTTTTTTTTGGAGTTTAAGGTCAGAATCATTACTTCAAAATTTGTTTCAAGTATTTTCTAGATTGTCATAATTATAGGCATAAATATATAAACTGTCTATGAATGAAGCCTGTAGAAATATTAACATTTTCAAAACAAATAGTTTTTTTTTAACAACAACAAAAAAGGGGGAGACATGGTCATTACTAACTGGTGCTATGTACCAAACACTGGGTTCTTGTCTCATCCTTTCCTTTTCAAATAACAAAGCTGAGGTTCAGAGAAGGCTAACTGAAGAAACAAATACTAATATTATGAAGAATTGAAAGAAAATTCAGAAAAATGAGAGCCACTAAATTCTTAGGATGATACAAATTGTTTTAAAATAAAAATCCTTTGTGTGCCATATGTATGCTGTCTGCTTGCCCCTCTCACTTACCTAGCATCCACTGTGCTTGCCTTTTGGTATTACATAACTGGCACTGCAGTGTAAAACAGCACATGTCCACCCAGCGAAAGATTTCCCATTATGTCTTTCAGCTAGGTGTGGCCATGTGAACAGGTTCTGGCCAAGGGATTACAGCTCGAAGTGATGTGAAATTTCTACACCTTAGCCTTAAGCATTAACTGGCTTGCTTTATATCCTCCCCACTCCCATCTATCTTCTTGCTGGCAATCATTGGGTCAAGATAAGCTGTATGTTACATATTAACGAAGCTGTCCCACTAGCCAGAGCACCTGAATAATGTCAAGGGGTAGAGCTTAGTCACTTGATAATAGTTTAATTATTGAAAAAAAAAGTAACTCTTTTTGAGACCCTGGGCTCTGAAGATTCTAGTAGATATCAGTTTAATTGGTTCTGATTTGCTATAATGATGTTTTTGCAAAAAACTTTTTTGAAATAAGATCTGTACACAGATAATTTGAATTCATTTGTTCATCTCTTCAACTAACAAGTATTGAGCAAGAGTTTCTAGTAAGGACGAAATGCCATGGGAAAAGTAAAACTTGAGAATCAGAGATATAAGGACAAAGTTAGAGTAGGGGCGCAAGAGAAGGATGTTATCAGTTCCTGATTGGGGAACTGGAGGTAGGGCAAATGAGACTAGGGGCAAGGCTTCAGGGAGGGAGCAACTTTAGAGCTGGCTATTGATGTAGTCTCACCCTTTCCCCTTAGAAAACACTTCCTCTCTGAAGCAACCGATAAAATTTCTCACTCTTTAAGATTACTCAAAAATATCCTATCCTTCATGTAACCCTCTCCAATATCTCCAGGGATAGGTCATTGCTCCAGCCCATGTGTTCACAATATTTTGCTCATATGTTACTAATAATTCCTTCACAATATCACAATTATGCTTATACGTGTATCTCTCTTCTAACTACATCCTGGAATTCATTAAGTTGGGGCCTGTAGTTTTTTTATAGACCACTATCCACTTCAACAGGCCTAGAGAAACAATATGGAAATTAGCAGATACTGAGTACTTAAAAAATTCTTTTTTAAAAAAATTAGAGGTCAAAGGCTTTCAAACTTTTGGGGGCATGACTTACATAATATATTTTATATAATGATGCAGTGCACACATGTAGCATAACAAATGTTTGATGAAATAATATCCTAAAAAAGAACACTATTAGCTTACATTATTCTTTCATTTAAAAATCCAATTATGATACTCTAATGTGTTTCAACTCACTATTTATAATATATTAGCCTAGAATAAGTCACTTAAAAATGAGAAGGGTTCACCTAGATGCTAAGATCAGACCACCTTTAAATACTATAAAATTACATTGTATTAAAATGTTATCCTCCATATCCTTTATGACAGGCCATAAAATAATTATCAAAATTTGAGAAAATCTATGACGCATTCATCCCCATGGGTCTGAAAACCAGTTAACGCCTTTATTAGGGACTAAAGGACAAACACAACAGCTCCTTTTAGCATTCTACATTACCAACCCCCAAAAAATTCTATCAGAAAGTAAACTCAAAGTACAGTATTATTCTTAAAGTCTCTAACTGAATAAATGAGGATAAAACTGCCAGAAATAGATGCTAAGAAAGATAACATTTAGCAAGACTAATTTCAAAGATGACCAAGTTTAGTTATGCTAAATCTGAGATAAAGACAGTAAACTCAAAAAGTTTCTCTAGTAAGCATTCAGAAATCAGAGAAATAAGACTATGTATACACAGATGTCAAGGTTACTAAACAATAGTTTCACAAAACACATATGAAATGTGTTATAATATTAATGATATGATAAAACCCTATTATTTATAATTATAACCAGTAGACAAAACTTAATGATATTTATTGGAGAAGGAAATGGCAACACATTCCAGTATTCTTTCTTGGGAAATCCCAGCAACAGAGGAGCCTGGTGGGCTACAGTCCATGGGAGTCACAAAGAGTCAAAGAACGACTGAGCACACACAGAGCACAGAAACAAGAACCATCTTCTCTGCGGGAATTTAGACTAATCCCACTGTTTTTCATCAGCCCCATTTCTTTACATAAAAGTTCTTCAGCATAATGTATTGCCTTGTAACACTGTATTTCCTGGGTATAAAAAATTACTCTTTGCTTTCTGCCAGAGTGTCAAAACATCTTTACCACCATAAAAGTCACATTACAAAGACTTTTAACATGCATAAAATTTAAGTCTACCAGGGTTTTAAATGAGAACTCAAAAACAAACAAAACCCACAAAACTTCATTCTGATATTGGGCTTGATGATATACAAATTAACCATTTGTTTTATGATCAAACTTCCCTGTCTCCTACCTTTGAAGAGCTGCAAACTCTCCTTGTATTTACCATACCCAACTCAAACGTTCTGTCTCTTTCTCAACTTTAAGCTTTGGGAAAAAAATCTCAAATTTTAGCATCTTTTGGTATCCATCACATAGTTGCTCAATAATCCAAACTAAATAACTATCTGAGTAGAGAAATGTATTTCTAAAAGCAGTAACAGGAGAGATGTGAAATAGCTAATGAGAATGGTTTTCATTAAGGAAAGAGCTCTCCACCGCATTTGTGCTTTATGCCACAGCTCTGGCACTGTCAACAGTGGATCCCATAAACCAGTACTGCTTAGCCAGAACTATGTGTCTCTGCATTTTAACCTCAATCACCGAGATCTCAACCTATCCAAAGCAAAAAAACTTTCAAATTCAGTTAAACATTTATTTAAAGTTGGCTTCCAAGCAGTCACCTCATATCACAATGATAGATAATGTATTCGTAATTATAAACAGCTATTTTCTAAGTCATTAAAACGTAAGAACTTAACTCTGCTACAAGAGATATCTAGAGTCTCTCTGAAACCAGTAGGTCTAACCAGTTCATCCACCTGGAAAATATAGTCCCTCCTCGTGAATGTCTCTTAATACATGTAGTGTTTATTCAACTAGGCTTCCTTTTATCCTCCTTCCACTCGGGACTAAACTATACAAAAAATTCAGTGTGGCAATAAACAAACCTCAGGGTAAAGAACTGAAAGCTAAGATATCCAACACATTCTCTATTCTAGGGAACTTGCACTTCTTTATTGGGGGGACCCTGATCCTTGTGAAAACCTTCCTCTTCACCTTACTTAATAGACACCATTTGTTCTTCTTTCCTTTTCAAATCACAGTATTTCTTGTCACTGTTAAGATTACAGAAGTTTCAAAACTCCATAAAAACTTCCCATACAGCCCATCTCCTCACTCCAGTAATTTGCCCAATTTCTTTTTCTTTTACCTCACTTGCATGCCTATACCACACCATGAGTCTGAGTCTTGATTGTGTATTTAAACGTGGCTACTGGGCTTCCCTGGTGGCTCAGCTGGTAAAGAATCCACCTGCAATGCAGGAGACCTGGGTTCGATCCCTGGGTTGAGGAAATCCCCTGGAGAAGAGAAAGGCTGCCCACTCCAGTATTCTGGCCTGGAGAATTCCATGGACTGCACAGTCCATGCATAGGGTCACCAAGAGTGGCCACGACTGAGTGACTTTCACTTCACTTCACTTCATTCCATTGTTACTTAATGGAATAAAATAATCTTTCAACTTAATTTATAATTTCAAAACATGGCAAGATACTAAATGACTCTAGACAGTTTCATATCTTTGCGCATAAATTTGATATGCCCATACATCTCCTTGGGAATTTAATCGAAATTTCTGATTCAGTAGACCTCAGACACACAGGGCAACTTTTAGGGTGAAGGTATCATTCTGTACAGTACTGGGGTGGAGGATAAATGATTCTGTGCATTTGTCAAAACCCATAAAACTATACATCAGAGAGTAAATATAACACATACAAGTTTAAAACAGAAACCCATGTAATTGAGAATGAAATGTAAACTGATAACTCTAACTTTATTACAAATTTATGACATAACCACACTGAAGGGGATGAAAGTGAAGGTTGCACAGTTGTGTCGGACTCTGTGACCCCATGGACTATACAGTCCACAGAATTCTTCAGGCCAGAATCCTGGAGTGAGTAGCCTTTCCCTTCTCCAGGGGATCTTCCCAACCCAGGGATCGAATCCAGGTCTCCTGCATTGCAACTGAATTCTTTACCAGCTGAGCCACATGGAAAGCCCACTGAAGGGGATAAACAAGAACAAAGCTAACTTGAATAATAAGTTTGGAAAACAGTGCTCTGACTTGAAACCGTAAGGCTACATACAATAGGAACCGTACACAAGATATTGCATTTTGCCTGATAAATTTGCTTCTTCTGGGGTATGGCCTAAAAACACTATTCAGTACTTCATTCGTATACTAAGATTGGAGTGTATGCATAGTGGATGGTAGACAGTGGGAGCAAGGTTTTGACTACAGATGGAAGTTACAAAGGTACAAGGAAAGGAGGGTTAGGATGACTCCTGTGTAAAGGATCAGAGTTGGAGACAACAGTCCTAATTCATGTTTATCTTACTATGCACACAGATGGACAGATATAGAAGCAACTATAAACACACATGGTTTAACATACATAAACATACATGGATTGATATAACCTAGCTCTGTCTGCTCTGTCTACTGAGAGGGCCTAAAAGCAGTGACACCTGAGAAGCAACTCAGCACCCAAATCGTGGTTTCTAAGATCCTCTTCTCCAATAAAAAGGAATCAGGGCTCTTTGGGGAAATGGCTGATTCTAGGATAAAAGAATGGGAGGGTATAAAATGAATACAGAAGACAACTTGAAAGCATATCCAAAAGGCAAGGCTAAAATAATTTGAGCAGTAAGATACTTACTGGATTATAATTCAAAGTATAAAATATACATGTCCATGGTTAGATAAGTGGATAACGGAATTAATGAGAGAGAAATTACTTCTTTATAGAAGAATTCCATTTAATATTAGGCAGATAGTAGATACTCCCTCCTTGGTGGCTTAAAGAATCTGCCTGCAACGTCGGAGACCTGGGTTAGATCCCTGGGTTGGGAAGATCCCATGATGAGGGCATGGCAACCCACCGCAGTATTCCTGCCAGGAGAATCCCAGGGACACAGGAGCCTGGTAAGCTACTCCTATGGGGTCACACAGAGTCAGACGCAACTAAGCACAGCAGACACTCCCTTCCAGGAGGAGGCAGAACTTCATTCTTACCCACCCAACCAATCACCACATCCCTTGAGAGTGGGCTAGACATAGTGACTTACTTCCAGAGAATATAGAATGGAAAGGGAAAAACAGTAACTTTATAGTGAAGAAACCTGGCAAACACTATCTTGGCCAAGTGATATCATCAGTAATAATAAGTGGATATTATGCTCCCCATGTAATGTGACAAGCAGAGCATCTCATCTCCACTGACACTCTCTCTAAAAGCTGGTAACTGATAACCCTATTTTAACCTTTTAACCTAACAACAAAATCAGAGAAATTCAAATTGGGGGACATTCTACAGGATACCTGGCCAGTAGTTCTCAAGACTGATAGAAAAAATTAAGGACAGACTTAGAAACCTTCACAGATGAGAGAACATTGGGGAAAGTTAACAACTAAATGCAACATGGTATCCTGGACTGAATCCTGGAATAAAAAGAAGGCATTAATCGAAAAACCAATAAAATCCAACTAAAGTCCGGAATTCAGTTAATAGTTGCTGGGTTTTGTTTTGTTTTTAAGACTTTAAAGTGAAGGATGAGGCAGGATAGACTCATGTGACACACTGTGTACATGCACCATGGCTCAGTCAGAGTACAGCTCAACAGTTATCAGCTGCCATTATTGTTGCTTCTAGAGAAATGAAATGTACCCTGCTTCTTGCTTGCATGGCTTATAACACAGCTATCTGGGGGTTCTGAGAAAACAAGAAGCATGTGTAATAACATCAACACTAACAAGTAACAAGGTGGTAAATGACTCCATGCAAACAGCTTCATATATAATACATACCAACTTAATATAAATACAAATCACCAGGGAATCTTGTTAAAAAGAAATTCTGATTCAGTAGGTCTGGGATGGGGCCCAAGGTTGAACATTAAAAACAAGCTCCCAGGTGATGTCAATGCTGCTAGACCAAGAACCACAACTGGAACTGGAACTTTTCTACTTCTGTAATGTTTTAAAATTTTTCATAAAAAATGTAAAAAAAGTTTTCTCCAACAATTATTTATATCGTCACCACAAATACTCATATTTTTCAACAGAGAACTGTACCAACTATAACCCACAAGTCACCAATATCTTAAACAAGCAATGACTTAAGGAGCATAAAAAAGGGACAACTACACATCAGTATTTGCTCCTACATTATCTCACACCAATGAGAATAAAAGTAACATCACTGAAAATCAAATCACATACAATTCTCTTATCTTTGCCAATTAAAAATTAGTCTAAATACATTAAAGAAATATAGATTAACCACAACCTTAGAAGTTCTGTCAATTCTGTTTGAGGAGAGAGAAACACGTTACCAAAGCTCCTAACAGTTTGAATTTTCAAAGCCTACGAAATGACCTGAGGTGATCTGAGATTCAACAGCATGTATTAACAACTAATGCTACATGGTACCCTAGATTTCCCTCATACCAGACACATGAGGGGGAAAAAAAACTAATAGGAAAAGATGGAGAAAAAAATATACATACCGAATCAAGAAATAGGGATTAGCAAAAAAAGAGAGAGAGAGACATAAAACAGTCATACTTTCCTATAATTAATGTTGTTGTTTAGTGCTAAGTCATGTCCAATTCTTTTGTGACTCAATGGACTGCAGCCCGGCCAGGCTCCTCTGTCCATGCGATTTCCCAGGCAAGAGATCTGGAGTGGGTTGCCACTTCCTTCTCCAGGGGATCTTCCTGACCCAAGGACTGAACCAGTGTCTCCTGCATTGGCAGGTGGATTCTTTACCACCGAGCCACTAGAGAAGCCCGATTAATGACATCATAGTTAATGTCAAAAACCAGTTTAACGCAACGATTGAAAACCATTCTGAGTTTGTGATTGCACGTTTTCCTGTCTTCCTTAAAATGCTTCTTTGCACAAACTTTTGAAATTTAAGAATAAACTGATCCTTTTAAAACACACTGAGATAACTTCAAAGTAAGCTTAGGAAACACCATTTTATTGCCTTTAAAAATTATTCAAATTCATTTACGAAAACTTATTTTAATGGCAAGAAATCTTTCTGTGTATACATAAAAGCAATGCTTACAAAAATGGCATCCCATAGGTGTCTTTATTAAGACACTAACAGATACTTGGTGAGATAGGTGGCCTTGTGTTCAAATTAACTTTGACTTGGTGTTCTTTAAATTTAACAGGTCATTTAGACTAACCTGTCTTTTTTCTCAAAGCCTCTAAAAAGTCTTTGAGAGACTCTGAATTTCTAAAACTGAGATTTTCACTTAAAATATTTCCATTGATCATATTTCCTACTGAGGAAACACTTTTAAAAGTTGAGATCCAAAGATTCTTGAAGCATAAAACAATGAAAATATTTTGAATAAGCCAAGGAAATTTAACTGTAACAGAGTTCCTCTAATGTAAAGTGTACACACATATACATTTAAAACATATTTATTAAGTTTATTAAGTCAAACACTGTGAATGCTATAAAAAGGTATACTATATCAAGGAAAAGAATTCTTGGAGTTCCCTGATGGTCCAATGGTTAAGAATCCACCTGCAAATACAGGGCACGCGGGTTCCATCCCTGGTCAGGGAAGATTCCAAGTGCTGAGGGGCAACTAAACCTGTGCACCACAGCTACCGAGCCCACGCGCCACAGCTGCTGAAGCCTGCACGTCCTGGAGCCCATACTCCACAACAAGAGATGCCAACACAACGAGAAGCCTGCACACAGCATGAGAGTAGCCTCCACTCACCACAACTAGAGAAGGCCTGCACACAGCAGCAAAGACCCAGTGCAGCCGAAAATAACAAATACAATTAAAAAAAAAAAAGAATTATTTTAGAATCAGGTCATCAGCTCTGGATCAATTCTAAGTAGTTAAGACCATTATAACATATCACCAATTTTACATGAGCATACTATATAAAGTAATTAAAATGAATCCTCAAATTTACATGAACAGCTTTACATTATTGAAAACCTAATCTGTAGGCAAGCAGAGAAATTCTTCTGAGTATTAAACATTTATCAATCATCCAAAAATCAGCAAAATGTAACTATATATTTCTAGTCTTTACCCACAAATCTACCTGTGGAGCAAATCACCATTATAGATAACCTTAAGATAAAAATGTCTAACAAGGATTTGAAAAATTTCATTCCAAATAACAACAAATCCACACAGCTGAGAACTGATGCTTTGAAATCTTTCAATAGTTATCTTCAGAAAGCTTAACTTCAGTTATACAACAAACTTTGCCCTAACTTGAAACTGAGGTGCAGGTGCATCCTGACCCACATTTCTTCGTAAATAAGTTTCAAAACTGTCAGTTATAACATAGCCAAACAGACATTCTCCTGTGTATTCTTCCTTTCTGTCAATGGTTACAGAAAGGTTTTCACATGAAAAGAGGCAAACACTTCTGAGTAGAAAGTTAATTATACCAACTAAAAATGCCAAACAACTTCTTGCTTAATTCTACTTCATTTCATAAATTTCCACAAAGGAAAAGAGGAACTCTGAAGCAAAAATACATGTGAAAACTTCCAGCCAATAACAATCAAATTGTATAACATATATTGACTTTAAAAGCAAAAATATTTTTCCCTTCATCACTTTATATTAATATTCACAGTTACGGTACTTTTGTTTTTTGCAAGAAACTCCCTGTATCTATAAAGTTCACCTCATCACTCTTAACTAGGCACAATCTCCCTCCTCTGTACTGCCTTGTTATGAAAACTTTTGGTGTGGGGGCGCTGAGGCTTAGTAGCAACAGTAAAGCAAAGCAAAGTGACATTAACAGCACTAAGGAGGAAAATGAAAGGAAAACAGGCAGGCCTCCCTTCTGCTGAGAAACACCAAGGCAGTTAGCTGCAACAACTAGATAACTTGACAGCCACAATTCTCAGAAGCACATAAAACTTATATGGTAGAAATAATGACTCGGGATAATTAGAGAATATACTTTGCGATTATTTAAAATGAGTATGCACTGCAAAAATTCCTTAAAGTAAATTTGACTTTACAGGGTTTAACTTTTTTCATCTCTACAACATCAAATTTTATTTACTACTCCCCCTTTGCTTTACATGCAGCAGCAAAATACACAGAAGAGGCAAGCGTTCAGTATGCGTTAAGTATGTGATCTCTCTACATACTCAACTAGAAAATTTACTCTCAAGAGTCTTATTTCCTAGTTCATGGGTAGTTAGGCTCCTGTGTTTCCTCTAGATACTTCTACCTATTAACCATTTCATTGTTCACTAATGAATAAGAGAATGTGGACAATGTGACTCTCCTATTCACTTACTACAGTGAATTCACCTGTAGAGATTTGAATCAAAGCTGAAATTCAAAGGTTTTCTGCTTTAACCCCTCAACTCTGGTGCTTCCAGTTACACTACATTGTTAAATACTTTGTATATTAAGTAGCAGAATGATACTTCAAAATGTTGAAGTATTCCATTCAACTCTCCTTATTTTGCAGTTCAGAAATCATTCAGAGAACTTAAGTTAGCACAGAGACTGTCAACTCAGGGTGTGTTAACTCCTAAGACCAATACTTGTCCTACTAAATAATTCTGCTTTCCATAACTGCTTTTTTTTTTTTCTATGATGTTCCTGTTATTCAAACAATCTGCCTGTTCAGATTGTGATAAAGTACACCCAGCATAACCAGAAAACCCCAAGCCTCAGGTCAAATACATATACCACTGCTTTATTTTCTATCCAACATTTTTCTGAAGCCCTCTTAACTGCCAAGGCTTTCCTGTTCCTTGTCCTTCACATTTCTCCATTAATTAATGTTTCAGTTATGCACTATTCTATGTTATAAAAAAGTTATGCTAATACAGAGTGCTCTTTATATCAGGAAGTATTTTTAAGACCTTTGAATACAGCATCTCACTTAATCGTCAACTTTAAATAAGATAAATAATACTATAATGCCTATTAAGTACAAAACCCAAAGCTTCAGAGAGGTTAAAAAATCTGTCGTAATTCACAAAGCTAATAAGTACAACTGGGTAAATAATCAGGCAGTCTGACCCCAATGTCCATATTCTTGATCTCCCTATATGATAAGTCTATATAACTACATGGATTGCATTATAAACATAGCCAGTAACTTAAAATTTGGGCACTACAGAAGAATTTTAAAGACTTTTGCATTTGAAGAGGTTTCTTACACATTAAAATAGCTTAAGGTAGCTTACTCTGATAAATCCTCTCTTCTTTGCAAAGACATGGCCCAAATAAGAATTCTTAACTCATTCATTCATAATCAAAACTCAAGTTTGAAAAAATAATGGGGGGGGGGGGAGGGCTCCAGCAACACTTGAACAAATATACAGGTCAGAAATGTTCAAAACAACCTTTGCAGTGATAGGAATGTCTTCTATTCTGATCTCTCCATCTCAGTAGCCACTAGCCACGTGTGACTATTTGGCACTTGAAGTGTGTTTAATGTGACTGAGTACTGAATTTTGAAACATTTTGTAATTTTTAAATTTAAATAGCCACATATGGGTACTGACTATTACATTGGACAGCACACATATAGAAGACAAAAAGCCAGAAAAAAATAAGTAAAGAAATTCTTATTGCTTTTATTTGGAAAGCGCAGATAATAGTCAAATCAATTTAAATGTCTTCTTTTACTTGCTCTAGTTTCAGTTATTAAACCAAATAATATAAACCTTCAAAGAAATTTAAGTATCCCAGTCTTTCTACACCTAAATTTTCCTTTGTGTATCTCAATGGAAAAAAGTTAAAATCTGTATTTTCAACAAAGCATCATTTATTAGAAACTTTTTTACTGTGTGGAAAGTTAAGAGTGAATCTGATCTGAAAACTCTGCCACCTATTAGAAAAGCTAAAAATTACAGTCACATAAATTTTAAATTGTTGTCATAATAAATACTTGGTAATAACATGCTTACCTTGATTCTCCACTACTGTTTCTAACACTTTCTTCATCACTGTGTCCATTCATTGTAAATATCAAGAAGTTTTAAAATAAAATATAAATCTTCCCAGTTTAAAAGATGAGTATAAATACTGACTCCTCTTTGAATATTAAAAATTCACAGATGAATTTTCTTCAACATTCACAGGTTTCCTTAGGACCCTTTTTGACTCACCTAAGGAAAAAAAAAAAAATCAGTGAGAAGAAAATTGCCTGTAGAGAAAAACACTGAAGAAGTCTATTTAGAATTTATACTAATATACTGAGGCCAATTAGATTGGATGTGACAAGGAAGGGGTAGGGATCTTTTTCTCAAACTACCTAGGCTTCTGTTAACTACATTCTTGACTACTTAATAGAATTGAGCACACCACTGCTTGTTTTTGACAGAAGAAATGAAAATGCTTGGGGAGTGACAGAACTTTCAGCCCAACTGCAACTGTGTGTGTACAGTATACACCACACATTATGGCCAAACTAAAGCAGAGTGGTAGTAGGTAACATCTACCCAAGTTCCAAAAACAGAAAAACGGAGTCTTGATAGATACTTGGTCAAACAAAAAAAGGAGTGGCGGGGGGGGGGGGGGGGGGGGGCGGTTACTGTATCCAGTTCGGACGTGCAGAGATTCTACTGGAGGGGAAAAAATGGTATAGGATAAACACTATGATTTTTTTTTTTTTTTTAAAGTAAAAGGGTACGGGGCAGAAATCGCAGACTAAAGAGCCAACATTTCCACCTTTCAAAATACCAGCACAACACTGGAGAGTCACCTACAAGCCAACCACGAATAAACAAAGGAGATCTCCGGCAGGGGAGGGAGAGGAAGAAGCGGGGGGGAAGGAGACGTCAGATCCTTCCCCAGCCAGAAAGTACCGACCGAGACGGGCGACTGCGAGCAGAGCTGTCCCTCCGACATCAGCACACAGAACTGACTCCTACGATTATTTCCATTCCGCAAGAAAAAAAAAAAAAAAGAAGGGGAAATAGGCTGCTGCCAACTCGATCACCGCAAACTCTGCATTGAGATCTCGGTTTTTTTTCATTCCCCAGGGACTACAGTCCCGTCGACTTGGCAGCAAACTGTTAACCACCCCTCCCAAAAAAAAAATTATTTCACGCAACACTCGTTCCTCACGTTAAAGATGAAGGCCACCGGGCCAGAGAGCTTCCCTATTAAAACGATCAGGTCTTTAAAAAAAAAAAAAAAAAATCTGGGCACTCTAGCAAACTGCCTCTCTTTCCCAAAAGTCTCTCTTCGCTGAGGAAAAACAAAAGTTCACTTTTCCTTTTTTCCTTTTCACCTTTCACGTTTGCCCCCCTCAAAATGGCTTTTCTCTAGTACTTTCTAACTTCCTTTTTCCTCCTCGTCTTCCTTTTTGCGCGGTCGAGTCCTCACGCCGAGACCCTGCACGCTCCCTGAGGCTCCCGGGCGCCCGCGGCCCCCGCCGGCCCTCCACACCGCGCGACGCCGCCGCTTCCCCTCAGCCCGTCGCCCTCGCCGCGGCGCCCGTCCTCCGCCCCGGCCTCTCCACGGCCGCTTTCCTCCGGCTAAGTTTTCCAAGCGGCACTCGAGCGGAGCCTGGAAACCTCCCTCCCTGCGCTGTCCGCCGCCGCTCGGCTCCCTTCAGCCTGCGCCACCCCCGACCCCGGGGCGCACCCCCCAAACCCCTCACCCCTCATGCTGGTCCCGGGGTCTCCCCCTTCCCGCCTCAAACTTCCCACACGCCCGGCCCGCGTCCTGCCGGGCGCGCTCGGGCCGGGTCCCCTCCCCCCGCCGGGCCCGCTCCCCACGTGCCGGGAAGGAGCCCCGGGGGTGGCGGCCGGACCCACGCCCCGGCCGGCCGCGCCACTCACGCCTCGCGGCCCGGCCGGCCCCGCGCCGACGGAGGCCGGGGCTCGACCGCCAGCCGCACGTCCGCCCGCCCGGCCGGCCCGGAGGATGCGCGCTCGGCGGCGCCGGCCTGCGCTCGCCGCTCACACGCCCCCCTCCGCGCCCGGCCCGCTCCGCCGGCCCTCGCGGGCGCCCCCCGGGCCTGTGCCCACGGCGTCCCGGCCCGCTGGGCCGCCGCCGCCCGGGCACCCTCCCCCCCGCCTCGGCCCTCGGCCGGGCCAGCTCCCGTCCCTCCCTCCCTGCCACATCCCGACCCGCCCGCCGCCCCTTTCTTACCGGCAGGGCGTGCAGGCTTGGCGCGGCGGAAGGAGCCGACTGGAGAGGCGGCCTCCCCGGCGCCCGGGCCCCGCGGTCGGCGTCCTCGGGGCTCCGGGGCGTGTGTGGGCTGTTGGGGGGGTGGTGCGGCGGTAAAGCAGCAGTCCGCGAGGAGGGAAGAGGGGGAAGGGGAAGGACGCGGAGGGGAAGGGAAAGCCCCGGCGGCCGGCTCCGACGTGCCGCGATCCCCCTGCAGAGCGGCTCCAACAATCAATTCATTATCGAAGCACCAAACAACTGCGAGGGCCAGCGAAAGCGACAAGTAAGCAGCGACCGTCTTCCCCGCGGCCACGCGCGCGCGCCCACTCTTGCCGCTTATCGGCTCCCGGCCGCCGCCATGACGCCGAGAGAGCGAGCGCAACCGTCTCCGTCGTAGCCGCCGCCGCCGCCGCCACCGAGGTCGCCGTCGCCTCCGCCTCCCCGCGACGTAAGCGATTCTGCTCACTCCCCTTCCCCACCGGGCGCGAGGCGGGAGGGCGGGCGGGCACGCGCACGCCGAACTCAACCGGCTGGCTGGCTGGCGCGTGCGCGCGCGCGGAGGTAGGCGGGGCTACGTCCTGGAGCCGTGGTTGGGGAGCGGGGAGGGGAGCTTAAGCAGAAGCCGATTGGTTCTGTAACTGGGGCGGAGAGCGGAGGGCGCGCGCGCGCGCCGTGCTGGGAGCGCGCACGCCGGCCGCGCAGAGGCTGCCGGACTCTGGCGACCGCGATGGGCTGCTGATCTCGGGCTTGGGGCTGCCTACCTCAGCGGTCCCGGAGTTGAAGTCCGGGAAGTGGGAGCTGCAGGCTCGCTCCCCGCGGGTATGGACACTCCGGTCACTCCGGACGGTTGCGTGAGGACGTCTGGAAACAAGAGGCCGAGAAAGAACTAGGGAAGCGTGGTGGGGATGAGGGGGGAAGGTGGGCAGATGCTGAAGACGGAGCAGGCTGGCGGACTCGCGGGGACGGGGGCAGGAGTGGGGTCCGGTCGCCCGGGCCTCAGCCGGCCGCCGGTTCTGAGCGCCCGCCCTAAGGGGCGGAGGTGGGGGCGCTGCGTCACACGAGGCAGCCTGGGAACCCAACTGTTGGGCAACTGTGGTCTCCTCCCGCCGCTCCCTAGGCTTAGTTGCCCTGAGACAAAGGCTCCCTCGGGGGCGGGGGTGGAGGGGAAACCAGGCACCTGAGGAGGCTGAGGGAAACAGACCTAGTTGTCCACCCCCTGTGATCCTTCCGGAATCATTCGTAGTATAACCTACGTGCCTTATTCAGGAAAAAAACTTCCAGGTCGGCTCCCTGGAGGGCGGGGTACTGGAGGGTGCGCCGCCGAATCGCTACATTAAAAAAAAAAAAAAAAAAAAGTGCAACGAGAGACGTTGGCAACTGTCTCAGGTTAATGTAACTGCAATTTAGTTGGCGGTTTCTTTCGTAACTGTAACTGCGGGCCTCCGTTACCCTGCCCCCACCCCTTTATAAATCTGCCCAGAGAAACACTTGAAGCCCAGTAGTAGTGTTCCGCTCCAGCTCTTTTAAAGTTGGACTTCTTTTACGCTGCATTATTTTTCTCGCCCACAGATCAGTCTTGACTCATTCCAGGTTAATGATAATTTTTGAAACTTTCTAATATCCCATTCTTCAGTTACTTGATTTGATGTAAAGACCTGCCCTCCAAGTCAGATGAGTGAACTGGCGGTATCTGCTTCCTAAAATAATTGTTTTCATACATGGGAAGTACTGCAGTTTTCGTCTGCTATTTAAACAGTTTGGTTCACAACCTTCAAGAAGATATTCAAACATAACACCAAATGCATATTTATTATGTGGAAAGGTATATTTACTCTTGCAGAGTATTGGAAGGCAAACAGGTACATAGAGTCTACTCGGGGGAAAAAAATGTGTGGTCAGTGAATAATGTGAAAAAATGAAACACCACTATAGATTGCAAAATGATCTGGTTTTTTTTTGCTTGATAGTTGTTAAATTGCTGTAATGTTATGAGGAATAAGATCGTGCAAATCTCCACCTCCAAATTCCCTGGAAATAGGAACTAAGTCCTAATTTTTAATATCATGCTTTAAAAATTTGATAAAGGGGCCTTAATAGGAACTTTCAGTTTCTCAAACTAATTTCTTTATTGGATTACTAGAGTGGTAAGTAAAAAATAAAAGCCTGAGAAAACATCGCAGAATTTTGTAATGAGTGTGGTTCAGATAATAAAGTTTTCAAGTTTAACCATACTGCATTTTATTGTTGTCTTACAAAAAGTGATTACTGTATGGAGTTTTATATGTTTGTTGAAAGTACATGTCAAACCTTTTTAAACTACTGAGTTGCTATTTGAATATGATACGCTTCATATAATTTCGAGGCACCTTTTTTGCAGGAAAAAAAAAAACCTTGCCAAATTTGTAATAAAATACTGAACCTTGGAGATTTATGTTTGTGGTAAAATCATAATATACTTTATGACTCCACAGAATTTTAAATGATTGTTGAGACTGTGGAGAAATACAAGGTAAGTGGAAAACTGAAACAGTTTTTTTAAAAGCCAGTTGATAAATAAGACAAAAGTACATTTTTTCTATACAGTAAGTTCTCAGTTTCACTTTGTTTAAGCAAATCGTGTGTCTCCCTTTTGGTACTAAAAACAATAGACAACAGTAAATAATCTGAGCACCTGACTATCAAAAATCCGAAAACAGTATCAACCAGAAGGTCTTTGGCTTCCCTGGTGGCTCAGACGGTAAAGAATCTGTCTACAATGCAGGAGACCCAGGTTCATTCCCTGGGTTGAGAAGATTCCCTGGAGAAGAGAATCGCTACCCAGCATTCTTGCCTGGAGAATTCCATAGACAGAGGAGCCTGGTGGGCTACAGTCTGTGGGGTTGCAAGGAGTCCACAACACAATTGAGGAACCAACACTAACAGAAGGTCATTGTTATTGTCTGATCTTCCATTTGGGAAATTGCATATTCTTTGGAAAGAATATTACACAATCTAGGACAGCACTTTGTAGGTTCTTAATTCTGTTATGCTCTGCTAGGACTAGTTAACAGTGGGTATCCTTAGATGGGAATAGATTGAAAGCCACTTACCAGAGTTATGATACGCACAGCATAAGGAGGCCATTCTTGCTTTTCAGTTAATGTTTTGCATGCCAGATTTGTTCTTGTTGCTTAGAAGATTGTGTACAAGAAGCTGCTAAAACAATCAGGACAGTATTAAAACACCCTAGAATCTCAGTCTATGACATTGTCCCTCAGGTTCTTGCCAAACAGAAAGAGCCCTCCAAATGTGATACTTAAATTTACAAAGTCCTCCATAAACAGAACCCATGAAATCCTAAACCACCTCATAATGAAAATTTATTGGACATTTTCTGTTTGCTTGATCATAAAAATCAGAGGAGAGGAGCCATGGTTCCCAGTGTTGGGCACAGACAGGAGTCAGTCACCTTTCGAGGTTTTTCTTAATTACACATGTCAAGCTGTCCTTTCTGAAATGCACAATTTCTAGGTTCCAAGTAGTAAGAAAAACTAGATTGTTCTGATAATCACGAACAGCTCGCCCACCTTGTTGATGGCCACTGTATTTGGAAATTTTACCAATAAATTTTTAAAATCATAGTTAAATTTCAGATGTGAAATTCTTGGAGATGACACTAAGAAGCAACTGTGTATAAAATAGGTATTGAAGTGGATACAATGATTCTACTTAAAAATTTAAGTGTGCAGAGGTGCTGGTGGGAGGGAGTTAAGTAGCTAGCTTCGGAATATCAGATTAGTGCCTCGATAATAGGCAGGTCAGGAAGCAACAGAACTGGACATGGAACAACAGACTGGTTCCAAATAGGAAAAGGAGTACGTCAAGGCTGTATATTGTCACCCTCCTTACTTATAGCAGAGTACATCATGAGAAACGCTGGGCTAGAAGCGCAAGCTGGACTCAAGATTGCCGGGAGAAATATCAATAACCTCAGATATGCAGATGATACCACCCTTATGGCAGAAAGTGAAGAGGAACTAAAAAGCCTCTTGATGAAAGTGAAAGAGGAGAGTGAAAAAGTTGGCTTAAAGCTCAACATTCAGAAAATGAAGATCATGGCATCTGGTCCCATCACTTCATGGGAAATAGATGGGGAAGCAGTGTCAGACTTTGTTTGGGCTCCAAAATCACTGCAGATGGTGACTGCAGCCATGAAAAGATGCTTATTCCTTGGAAGGAAAGTTATGACCGACCTAGATAGCATATTGAAAAGCAGAGACTACTTTGCCAACAAAGCCGTCTAGTCAAGTCTGTGGTTTTACCTGTGGTCATGTATGGATGTGAGAGTTGGACTGTGAAGAAAGCTGAGCGCCAAAGAATTGATGCTTTTGAACTGTGGTGTTGGAGAAGACTCCTGAGAGCCCCTTGAACTGCAAAGAGATCCAACCAGTCCATTCTGAAGGAGATCAGCCCTGGGATTTCTTTGGAAGGAATGATGCTAAGGCTGAAACTCCAGTACTCTGGCCACCTCATGCGAAGAGTTGACTCATTGGAAAAGACTCTGATGCTGGGAGGGATTGGAGGCAGGAGGAGAAGGGGACAACAGAGGATGAGATAGCTGGATGGCATCACTGACTTGATGGACATGAGTCTGAGTGAACTCCGGGAGTTGGTGATGGACAGGGAGGCCTGGCATGCTGTGATTCATGGGGTCTCAAAGAGTTGGACACGACTGAGCAACTGAACTGAACTGAAGGTATCATTCCTTCCTCTCTGCCAAATCCTTTGTATACTGTCCATTTAACCTCCTGTATGTTGTTGTTCAGCTTTTCTGCCTAATCCCCACTACTTAATAGCACATGTATTTGCATACATAATATTTTAATTACTTCCTTCACAGTCTGATTCCAGCATTGCATCCCATTATACCTGGGAGACACTAATATTCTAGCCACACATTTCTTCAGGTTATTGGGAAGGTATTAGTCTCATAAATGAATGTAGTTCCTCTATCTTATGAATCAGTTTATTTTAGGTGTAAATAAAACAGTAGCTGTTGAGTACCCTGTCCAATTGTGCCAGTACCCTATGAGAAATGTAATGCAGCTCTCTCACCTCCCTTTTAGGACATTAAAATTTTGTATTCTGTAGGTATACCGTATCATTATGTTGAAATAAACAGTTGCTTCCATACTACAGTGTGAGCTCCTGTCCCCATCACATTATGTTGACATTCATTCACTGTGTTGCATACCAGGCATTCTGCAGGAACAGGGAAGGAGGGTTATAACAGAGCAGAAACAGACATTCAAGAGTTAAAGTCTAGTGTAAGAAACAATCAGGCTTGGAGATCATAACTCAGAAAAATGGTATGAAGAAACATATAGGGCCGTGAGAATTCATAATGCAGAAACCTAGTCTGAAAAGGAAGTGACATGGTTTGAGAACTTATGTATTTAATGTGAATTAGATAAAAGGGAAGAGAAGAGCTTCATAACAGGTAAAAGTAACATGGCAAAAAATTCTGGGGCCAGAGGGATGGTTTCTACATACTATCCCAGTCTGCAAAGTATCAGTTCAGCCGCCCAGTCGGGTCCAACTTTTTGTGACCCCATGGACTGTAGCACACCAGGCTTCCCTGTGCATAACCAACTCCCAAAGCTTACTCAAACTCAATGTCCATTGAGTCAGTGATGCCATCCAACCAGCTCACCCTCTGTCATCCCCTTCTGCCTTCAGTCTTTGCCAGCATCAGGGTCTTTTCCAATTAGTTCTTTGCATCAGGTAGTGAAAGTACTGGAGCTTCAGCATCAATCCTTCCAATGAATATTTAGGACTGATTTCCCCTAGGATCGACTGGTTGGATATCCATGCAGTCCAAGGAGCACAGTTCAAAAGCATCAATTCTTTGGCACTCAGCTTTCCTTATAGTCCAACACTCACATCCATGACTCCTGGAAAAAAATGTAGCTTTGATGAGACAGACCTTTGTTGGCAAAGTAATGTCTCTGCTTTTTAGTATGCTGTCTAGCTTGGTCGTAGATTTTCTTCCAAGGAGCAAGCATCTTTTAATTTCATGGCTGCGGCCACCATCTGCAGTGATTTTGGAGCCCAAGAAAATAAAGTCTCTCACTGTTTCCATTGTTTCCCCATCTATTTGCCATGAAGTGGTGGGACCAGATGCCATGGTCTTAGCTTTCTGAGTTTTAAGACAACTTTTTCACTCTTCTTTCTTCAAGAGGCTCTTCAGTTCTTCATTTTCTACCATAAGGGTGGTGTCATCTGCATATCTGAGGTTATTGATGTTTCTCCCGGCAATCTTGATTCCAGCTTGTGCTTTATCCAGGTTGGCATTTCATGTGATGTACTCTGCATTTAGGTTAAATAAGGAGAGTGACACTATACAGCCTTGATGTACTCCTTTACCAGTGTGGAGCCAATCTGTTGTTCCATGTCCAGTTCTAACTCTTGCTTCTTGACCTGCATACAGATTTCTCAGGAGACAGGTAAGGTGGTCTGGTATTCCTGTCTCTCAGAATTTTCCACAGTTTGTTGTGCTCCACACAGTCAAAGGCTTTGGCATAGTCAATAAAGCAGAAATAGACATTTTTTTGGAACTCTCTTGCTTTTTCAATGATCTAACGGATGTTGGCAATTTGATCTCTGGTTCCTCTTCCTTTTCTAAATCCAGCTTGAACTTCCTTCACTGTTCAAGTACTGTTGAAGCCTAGATTGGAGAATTTTGAGCATTACTTGCATGTGAGATGAGTGCAATTGTGCGATTGTTTGAACGTTCTTTGGCATTGCCTTTATTTGGGATTAAAACTGACCTTTTCCAGTCCTGTGGCCACTGCTGAGTTTTCTAAATTTGCTGGCGAATGCAGCACTTTCACAGCATCATCTTTTGGGATTTGTAATAGCTCAACTGGAATTCCATCACTTCCACTAGCTTTGTTTGTAATGATGCTTCCTAAGACCCATTTGACTTTTCATTCCAGGATTTCCGGCTCTATGTGAGTGATCACACCATCGTGGTTATCTGGGTCATGAAGATCTGTTTTGTACAATTCTTTGTATTCTTGCCACTTAGTATCTTTTGCTTCTGTTAGGTCCACGTCATTTCTGTCCTTTATTGTGTCCATCTTTACATGAAATGTTCCCTTGGTATCTCTAGTTTTCTTGAAGAGATCTCTAGTCTTTCCCATTCTGTTCTTTTCCTCTATTTCTTTGTATTGATTACTGAGGAAGGCTTTCTTATCCTTGCTATTATTTGGAACTCTGCATTCAGATGGGTATATCTTTCCTTTTCTCCTTTGCCTTTTGCTTCTCTTCTCAGCTATTTGTAAGTCCTCCTCAGATAACCATTTTGCCTTTTTGAGTTTCTTTTCTTTGGGGATGATCTTGATCACTGCCTCCTGTACGATGTCATGAACCTCCGCCCGTAGTTCTTTAGGCACTCTATCAGATATAATTCTTTAAATGTTTGTCATTTCCACTGTATAATTGTAAGGGATTTGATTTAGGTCATACCTGAATGGTCTCGTCATTTTCCCTACTTTCTTCAATTTAAGTCTGAATTTGGCAATAAGGAGTTCATAATCTGAGCCACAGTCAGCTCCCAGTCTCGTTTTTGCTGACTGTACAGAGCTCCATCTTTGGCTGCAAAGAATACAATCACTCTGATTTTGGTACTGACCATCTGGTGATGTCCATGTGTAGAGTCTTCTCTTGTGTTGTCGGAAGAGGGTGTTTGCTATGACCAGTGCATCCTTTTGGCAAAACTCTATTAGCCTTTGCCATGCTTCATTTTGCACTCCAAGGCCAAATTTGGCTGTTACTCCAGGTATCTATCTTTTGATTTCCTGCTTTTCATTCCAGTCCCCAATAATGAAAAGAACATCTCTTTTCGGTGTTAGTTCTAGAAGGTCTTTGTAGGTCTTCATTGAACCATTCAACTTTTAGCTTCTTCAGCATTACTAGTTGGGGCATAGACTTGGATTACTGTGTTGTTGAATGGTTTGCCTTGGAAACAAACAAGAGACCTCTCTGTCATTTTTGAGACTGCATCCAAGTACTGCATTTCGGACTCTCTTGTTGACTATGATGGCTACTCCATTTCTTTTAAGGGATTCTTGCCCACAGTAGTAGATATAATAGTCATCTGAGTTAAATTGACACATTCCATTCCAGTTTAGTTCACTTTTTCCTAAAATGTCGATGTTCACTCTTGCCCTCTCCTGTTTGACCACTTCCAATTTACCTTGATTCATGAACCTAACATTCCAGGTTCCTATGCAATGTTGCTGTTGTTTACAGAATTAGGCTTTACTTCCATCACCAGTCACATCCACAACTGGGTGTTTTTGCTTTGGTTCTGTCACTTCATTCTTTCTGGAGTTATTTCTCCACTGATCTCCAGTAGCTTATTGGGCACCTACCAAGCTGGTAGGTTCATCTTTCAGTGTCCTATCTTTTTGCCTTTTCATACTGTTCATGGAGTTGTTAAGGCAAGAATACTGAAGTGTTTCGCCATTCCCTTCTCCAGTTAACTACATTTTGTCAGAACTCTCCACCATGACCCATCCGTCTTGGGTGGCCCCACATGGCATGGCACATAGTTTCATTGAGTTAGACAAGGCTGTGGTCCATGTGATCAGTTTGATTAGTTTTCTGTGATTGTGGTTTTCATTCTGTCTTCCCTCTGATGGATAAGGATAAGAGGCTTGTGGAAGCTTCCTGATGGGAGAGACTGATTTGAGGGGGAAACTGGGTCTTGCTCTGATTCCTTATCGCCAAGGATAGACCTTTTTTTTTAATTTCAGAAGTATTCTGATTTGGATGACACCTTGTTGCTCTAGGGGTCTACAAGAAATACGGTACTGCTGGAGCAATAACTGAGGAAGATGAAGCTCATGGGGACCAGGGCATTTAAGTGCCCAAAGGCTGGGGAAAGAAGTGAATTCTTTCCCTGGAATAAACATTTGAAGGATTGTAAACTGGGTGGTAATGATGGGATTTGCAAATTGAAAATTTTAACTGTAAATTCCAAAAAAAAACATTAAAGACAGATCAAAGCAGACACAATATTCTTGAATTAGGAGTCTAAAAGGTTAGAAATAACTTTAATGAACCAGAGTAATAGTGTGGAAGAAGAGAGAGTAGATTTGGGAGAAAGTGTCCATAGGATTTGTTGATGCATTTAGGATTCTGTGTTGGGGAAGGAGAGAAGCTGTACATACAGTAGAATGGAGTTGAATAGCAGGATGTTTAGAAATGGGTATGTGTGGAGATGATTTGGTTTAGAATTGAGTTTCTCCTGTCTTTTTAAGTCATCCAAGAAGCTTTTCAATAGAAGTCTGGACCTGAGGAGGAGATCTGGACTGAAAACAAACTGCTAAGTATGTAGAGGGTAGATAAAATCTTTAATGTACGTGAACTCGGCTTGGAAGTCAGCCTTGGAGTGTATAATGAAGAACTTCAGTTAATTTTTGGCTAGGTAGAGGAATATTAGCTGCATAAAGAGTTGCAGGTGTCAGAAGGGTGTGCAGTGGAGGACAAAGGCCTAAATGCTTCAGGAAGGAGTGGTGAATAGTGTCCAGTGCTGTTGAGATGTGATGTGAAATAAGACCAGAACAGTATCCACTGGATTTGTTACCATGGCAGTCATCAGTTACCTTAGCAAGAACTATTAACATTTTATTGGTATAATAAGCCTAGAAGCCAGATTGGAGTAGAATGTGATAAATGCAAAAGTGAACCTCAATTTCTCTTTCAGATGATTTGACTTTGGCTTGCAAGGGAATATGATTTTTTTTTCCCTTGTTTTCATGATTTTTTTTTTTTCTTCCTCGTTTTCATGATTTTTTTTTTTTTTTTTTTTTTTTTTTAGGTAAGAGATTTAGAGTGTTTCAGACACGACGGAAAATGTCCTCATCAGAGAAAGATTGAATGTATGAGTTAGCTACAAGAATTAGCTGGAGGGATTACCACATAATCATTCAGAAAGAAATTACATTATTTTAAAAGTGATTCAGGAAAAGGATTTTATTTTTTCAATCAGAAACAACATTAGATACCACTGTTTATGGTTATGGGCTGTCGGTAGTCACCTAATTGCTAGGATTTGAGAGTTTCTGTGAGCCTTCTACTCCTCAAATACATGCCTCATGCTCTACTAGTGTTTGAAAAGTTGATGGAAATCTATTTTAAAGCATATATTCATGGGGAAAGTAATCTGTTAAGAAAGTGGTTCTCAACTGCTAAAATTTAGAATCACCATAGGAGATTCATGACAAAATTACTCAAGTACTACTTCAAGGGATTCCATTCCATTGTTCTGAGGAGGGGGCTAGGCATATGCATTCTTTAAAAGTTTACTTTTTAAAATGTTAATCTGGTGTGTCATTGGCATTTAAAAAACATCATCTTGTTGATATTGCATTGACTCAACATTTATTTTAGATGAAGTGCAGAGAGGTCAGTCGCTTATTTTCAAAACAGTGATCATTAATAGGGAGGGAGATTTTGCGTCTCTGGGGACATTTGGCAAAATATGGAAACATTTTTGGTAGTTGCACGGAATGGGGAAGGGATTTGGTGCTGCTGCTATACGCTGGGTAGAGGCCAGCAATACTGCTGAAGATACTGCAACGCAGTGGACAACCCCCCACATCAAAAATTAATTGGCCCAAAATGACTATAGCGTCACTGTTGAGAAACCCTGCTATAAAATAGGATAGCAAGCCACGTAGTTATTTCTTTAGTGCCATTAAATCCTTTACATATGAACCTTCCAAGTTGCAAACCTTCAAAGATGCGAAGGTGTGCTCCATCAACATCAGGCGTGGGTGAAGTTGCAGCTCGCCCTCCGTCTGTTGGTGCTGACGATCCTTCAGCTCTGGTGTCTCCCACCTCATTTCTCCCTCCTGCAGTAACTCTACTTGCCTCTTCACTTGACACCTGTCCCTGCATGCCAGCTGGTGTTCTGTACTACTTTTCAAGGTACTGTGCTGTAAGGTTCAAAATGTTTTATTTTTTGCTTGTTTTTTTTAATGTGTGTGTGTGTGTGTGAAAGCTATTATAAACCTATTAGTACAGTACTCTATAGCCAGTTGTGTTAGTTGGGTACCTCAGCTAACTTTGTTGAATTTAACAAATTGGACTTAAAATATACACTCTCAAAACTTTGTTCCTGTGTAGAAGACTTACTGTAAAATCTTAACAGGTGGGGCCTGTGGTTTAGTAAGAATGGTAATGAAGAAGGATCTACCTGACAACTTAGCTATACCTAACAGCTTAGCCTTGCTTATAATCAGCAACAAAAGAGCCTCAAATAAAATACATTTGTAGAACTAAGCAGTGTGACTGGCACAATAGACTGATAGCATTATTTTGCTTTTTAAAAAAAGTCCAGCTGAAACTCTTACTGCTGTTGGGTGTATAAATTGATTGTAGTCACTTTGGGAAATTGATATATTTTATGAATACTGTAACTTTGTTACAGTTGAATTTAGGACTATAATTCAGCAATTTCTCTTCTGAGTGTATATCCAAGAAAATGAGTGCAGATTTCTACATATATAGGGATGTTCATAGTAGTTTGATTCATTATGGCCTCAAACAGGAATAAAGTGAAGTATATTTGTACAATGGAATACTACCCAGCAATAAAACAGAATAAACTGCTACACACCATAACATGGATGGATCTCATAGGTATTTGTTAAAAGAAATAGACAAAAACCAATTCATATTGTATAATTCCATTTATATGAAACTCAAGGGCAAAGAAAACTAATTCATGATGATAGAAGTCAAGATAGTAGTTATTTCTCTAGGCATAGGTATTGACTTAGAAGGGGCTCAAGAGAGCCGTATAAAATGATGGAAATGTTCTGGATCTTGATCTTACTGGTTGTTAAATGATAGCATACATATAAAGTTGATCAAGCTGAATACTTAAATTTTGTGAGCTTTACATGTGATGTACCCCAATTTTAAAAAATTAGTTAATTATGAAAAAAAATAAGGAAACCTAATTTTGAACTACTTGAAGTGTTATGTCTTAAACACTTGGTTAAACACAGGGTTGGCTACCTAACAAGTTCTCAAAAGGTAAAAACAACTCTAGTGCACTGTTAGTGAAAATAAGTTTTGGATTTGAAATTAGACCTAGTTTTGTAGCACAGCTTCATTATTACTATGTGACTTAAGGCAAGGCCCTTACATTGGGAATTTTTGTAACTGGAAGAACAGAGGATGAGTTGGGAGAAGTATAAAAAAAATTCTTAAAAAGTTTAGGCTTGGTTCATGATCCCCCACTACTGAGAAATAGCCACAGACATTCAGGGTGGGCCTCAGCAGCTATATATATATGTACAGGAATCCCCTGCTTTCCGAAAGTTCACTTGATGCCATTTCACTTTTATGAAAAACGTACCTTGGTACCTGTTTTCATTAAGGAAAATAAATCCAAGGAGGATTCTTGTTTTTACAAAAGAACACAAAAAGTGAAAATAGCATTCAGCATTTGTTTTGCACTGAGCTGTTACAGCAGGTGGCATGTACCCTGAGCAGCAAGAGTGGCACTTCTAAACTCCTTCCTTGAAAAGACACAGCCTCTCAGCATCAAGTCATCATACTTTGAACTGTGTCTCTGAGCATCTGTGCTCTATCTCCACTAACTTTGTGCATCTTTTAGCAAGTTGTGTCCTAAGGTAATTGCTTCTTCCCTTTATATCCTTTAGGTTTCAAAATGTTTCATAGTAACACTATCCTAGCTTTAGCTCGGGTGAACAGCTGAACCCTATCTGAACCAATCAGATTGTTCTGAGAATTTAAAATTGGGATTGAGAAAGTATCAGACAGCTGATCTTTTCCTGAGAAACATAAAATTAGGCCAGGGCTACTTTGGGAGCAGCATGTGGAGAATCAGAGTTATGTTCTCTACAGGTAAAGAAACTGAGAAGTAAATGAAATATTTTTATTTCCTTTTCTCTCTCTCTTTTTTGAAGCTAAAATAAAACCCAGGCAGTTTGATTCCAGTCTGTGTTCTCATGAAGCAGTGCTGACATGTCAGACCTAATAGCTGCTTTGATTCCTGATAATTTTCCAGTTCCTGATCGTAGTCCCTTGTGAAGAGGAATCTGCTCCTTATCTTTGAAATATTTGTCATACTTTATTCTTATAATAAAATTTCATGTTTGCTCAAGTGGATCAGCCAGTTGCAACTGAAAGAATCCCGCTCTAATTTGACCGTGAATGGGAATGCAAAGAGCAAAGTTCAGAGAAACTGAAACTGAGAGAATCAAGATAGGGCTGCAGGCAATAGAGACTTTCCTGCCTTAAGATGCTGTTACACAGCAGTGAATCTTTTAGCCAGGCTTTCTCTGGTATTGTCTTAGAACTCAGACTAATACAGTCACTGTTGTAGGGCACAGAGATCTTGGTAGCCAAATATAAAACACATTGGTGCATTGCTTTCTATGTGTGGAGTTTTGAAAAGTATATTTGAAAAGAATTCCAGAAAAAAGTTCCTAGATGAAAGTAGATTGGAGTTGACTTGTGCCAAATTTAGCAATTATTAGAAGTCAATTTGCCTTTGGTCTGAGAATATACAACCAGATCAAGAAATGACTGAAGGGGCTCATTGAATTACAACATAAAATTTTCCCACCTGTTTCTAACACTAGAATACCAGAAAATGAAGTTTTAGGAATAGGACTGTCATGGAAGAATAAGTGATATTAAGGACTCCAGTTCCTCAGCTTCCTCCAAAACATTTTCCAGTTCCAATCCCCTGTTAGGCCTCACAAAAGTGTGGTGATCCTTTGCATTGCCTATCATTAGCTGCTAGGGTTGGATTGCAGTATGTGTCTGGATATATTACTGAATAGCAGAGTGCAAACTGCCTTGCCTATTTTCTTGTTTGCTTTGAGGCTAAAGCAGAAAACAGTGGGGTGGACAGTCTCTCAAATGTTGCTAAGAAACAGAAGTCCAGAAGAATTGACAAGGAGAAACCGGACCCACTAAAGTCTTCCACACTAGCTAAATACGAAAGGAATCTCCATAAAAGAAAATTAGCAGGCACTCCTCCGCAGTAGAGCAGTTGCATGCCATAAAATCCCAAAGGAGACTCAGACCGCAGACTGTGTAGTGCTTGGTCACTCAGTCATGTCCCACTCTTTGCAGCCTTAGGGACTATAGCCCACGAGGCTCCTCTGTCCATGGGGACTCTCCAGGCAAGAATGCTGGAATGGGCTGCCATACCCTCCTCCAGGGGATCTTCCCAACTCAGGAATTGAACCCAGGTCTCCCACATTGCAGGCGGATTCTTTATTATGTGAGCCACCAGGGAACCACAAGACTACTACCCTCAAACGCCTGTTTTCCAGTGCAAAAGATTCTGCACCGGCTAGAAGTGGGTATCCTTACACCAAATGAAGAATCATAGTGTCCCTTGTCAAGAGTGGCCCTGGAGGACTCAGTACAAGAGAATTCAAATTGGGTACAGACAGATTTTCAAATGACTGACTTGGCGGTGGGTTACTTAGCTCATGCCTTATAAGATTTCAAGGGGCTCTTGTTTACAAGGACTTCTGTTGATGGTGTTCAGCCACTGAATTGTGTTCAGCTCTTTGCAACCCCATGGACTGCAGCACACTAGCCTTCCCTGTCCTTCACCATCTCCTGGACTTTGAGTGAGGTCCATTGAGTGAGTGATGCCATCCAACCATCTCCTCTGTCATCCCCTTTTCCTCCTGCCTTCAATCTTTCCCAGCATCAGGATCTTTTCCTATGAGTCAGCTCTTCACATCAGGGGGCCAAAGTAAGGAGCTTCAGCTTTAGCATTAGACCTTCCAGTGAGCATGTAGGGTTGATTTCCTTTAGTGTTGACTGATTTGATATCCTTGCTGTCCAAGGGACCCTCAAAGTCTTCTGCAGCTCCGCAGTTCAAAAGCATCATTTCTTCAGCACTCAGCCTTCTTTAGATGTTCCAGCTCTCACATCTTTACATGACTCAGCAGAAAAGAACCCATCTGTCAATGCAGGAGACGCGGGTTAGATCCCTGGGCCAGGAAGATCCTCTGGAGAAGGAAATGGCAACCCACTCCAGTATCCTTGCTTGTGAAACCCCATGGGCAGGGAAGCTGGAGGACTACAGTCCATGGGGTCACAAAGAGGCAGACACAGCTTAGTGACTAAACAACAGTTCTCTGTCTCATTCCTACTGGGGACAATATATACTTTAGCTAGCTAGTTAAATTTATATTTAGTCTACAGACTCCAGAATTAATTGATGTATTTCTTGTATGATCTTTATATATCTATCCTAGGCCTAGTTATATGGAAAATAGTGTCAAGGTGAACAAGGGGTTTCTTACTTGGAATTGACATTCTAGTTTGGGAAAGGGGGAGAAGAGAGAGAGATGAGTGAGGAAACAAGCTCACAAATCGGGACGGATTTTATTAAGGAGAAATAGTGTAATATCAGAGTAAAGAAAGACGTACTTAGATGGAAAGAGCAATGGGTGGTCAGAGAAGGCTCTTCAAGCTATAACTGAAAGTAAGGTGGGGTGTACTGTGGCAAGAACTATGGGAAGAGTAGGAAGGAGAACAAGTGTGAAGACCCTAAGGTAAGGAAGAGTTTGTTACACGTGAAGAACTGAAGGAGGTGAATATAACTGAAGCATAGTTGAAGCTGGGTTGACCCTGAAATTAAAGAGACAATCAAGGAACTTCCATTGATCTAGAGCTTTGTAGGCATGGAAAGCATTTGACTTTGAATCCCAAACATGACCGAATGCCATTGAAAGTTTTTCACACCAGAGAATAGCATGATCTGATTTGCTTTCAACAAGATTGTTCTAGTTGCTGTGTAGAAAATGCATAGTAGTAGTAGCAAGAGTGACTCTCCACACTCTCGCTGTCCACTTAGAAGCCTACTCTAAGTATAATGGCTGTTAAAATTAGAGGACTAGCTTTGGAGATGTAGACATGATGGAAACAAGATAAACTGGGAGTGTTGAAAAAAAAAACATTTGAGATCCTCATTTACCATTCATTGATAGATAGCAATACAAGCATGTCATTTGGAAATGAGACATATAAAACTTCTATAAATATTGAAGATAGTTGGGCATAGAGAAGTGGAAGAGAGGAATGCTATTTTTTGTTGTAAAAATTGTGTAAATGTGTGTATGTGTAACCTTTGTTGTGAAAAGGTCAGAGAGGTGTGATGGATGGAGGAAATCAGAAGGATTTTTTTTTTTTTTAAGTAGGACATACTAATATACATTGGCAGACTGGCATGAATAATAAGCAGAGAAGGAAAATTTGATTTAATGGATCTTTTCATCTTTGAACTTTTTTTTTTTTTTTTTCAAAAATGTACCATACAGTGTGTTGGTTTTAAGTAAAAGCTCATCAGCTCTTTCGGAGAAGGCAATGGCAAGCCACTCTTTCCTCAAGTACTCTTGCCTGGAGAATCCCATGGATGAGGAGCCTGGTGGGCTGCCATCTATGGGGTCGCACAGAGTCAGACACGACAAGCGACTTAGCAGGAGCAGCAGCAGTAGCAGTAGTCAAATGGAATAACTGAAGAAGCAAAATATTGAGAAGAAAAGAAACTATAGGTATTAAGAGGTAGAATTGCCCATAATAGGAGAAATGACACTCTTTCAATTTTGAATGGAAAAAAAGGCTAAGAAACTGAGTGCAGATACAGAGAAGTGAGAGTATTTGTTGGAATGAATATGAAGTAAATCTTCTCATGGTTTCTGTATTCATAATAAATTATGAAGTAGGATCATCAACTGCAAATAGGCAGGGTAAAGGAGTTTGACATAAGAGGGGGAAAATGAGATTTTTACCTTAGAAAATGTGAACATGAACTTCCTAAGGAAGCACAGTAGGATTGCCAGCTTGTCTTGAGTGCTAATTTGCAGTCTGTGTTTATGAATTTAAAGAGAAGTCATTCAGCTAATTGTACTGTTTCTGTAAGTTGCTTGGTTTTCTGCACAAAGAACCAAATTGAGTTCAAGAAGGTTTGGGGTTTTGTTAAGTGAATTCAACAGACAGAGACATGGGAGCCAAGGCAGTTATTGTGCTTGAAAAAGAATGAATATAATGATGAGCCTTGAAATCCAAGCTGGGCAAACATGGGAGTAAACACAGATAATTAAAAAGGAGTGGGGGTGGGAGGTGGGGCATCAGTGGACTGGACATCTCTCAGAGGCCAAAGGCTTATTGCCAGTATAAAGTGAGGCGGTGGACTGAATAAGATGCCCCAAACTGACATTTCACGGGTAGTGCAGTTATCAGGGCTTACATGGTCTAGGGTTAGTCTGATATGAATTGAAGCTATGTAATAGTCTTTGGAGGCGAGGAAGTTAAAGAATTATGTTTTTTTCTGGTTCTGCATGTAAAGAGCTTACAAGTTTTCACTTTGTCTTAATGGAGTTAAAAATCAACAACTTTTCTTGGATCTGTAAGTGTAGGGAGGACTCAGGACAGATCTCTGTCCCCAGATTGGAGAATTTTGGTAGTTACAGTTTACCTAAGTAGAGATGAGCACAAACCACTGTGGGAACCATCCAGGAGACGAAAATCTGAACTATAATTGTGAATTGCTGGAAGCTCAGTGCAGACAACTCTTAAAGAGTTAAAAAACTTCAGGGAACTCAGTCATGGAGGGTACGGAAGACAAAATGGTAAAATTTACCTCCAGGAGTCCCCGCAGTCAATATCTGACAAAAAATCTTCCTGAGCTTCCAGCAGGAGGAAAAGGGCCCATTCTGAAATATCTCAGAGCACTCTGGTCTAAAGAATGCCTGTCCTTGGGGAAACTAGTTAACTAGAGCCCAGTCTCCTAGGATATTATCAGAGCCTAACTGACATAGGGTGAGGAAAATACCCAACTCCAGCGCACTCTAGCCATCCTGTCCCACCTAAGAAGGCAGAAAAAGAAGAACCTGAGAAACACTAGGAAGTACAGTCTGAAGGCATAGACTCACTGAAAGACTGATACCTAAGCATAGGACTGTAGAATGCTTCCCCTCGCCTCCCCCACATCACTGCCGCATTGCTAAAGATCTACTTACTGCAGTTTCTTTTACCTAATACAACATATCCAGCTATCAATGGAAAATTACCAGTTATGTCAAGAGGCAAAAAATATAATTTGAAGAGAAAGAGCATCAAACCCAGACATGGCAAAGATGTTGGAATTATCAGAATGGGAATTTAAAACAACTGGGTTTAGTATACTAACGGCTCTGACTAGTAAAATAGACACCGTGGAAGAACACACGGGTAATCGAAGCAGAGAGTGGAAATCATAAAGAATCAAAAAGAAGTGCTAGAGATAAACCAAAAACAAAACCAAAAAAACCCACTGACACAAAATTGAGTATGCTTTTGGATGGATCATCTACATGTTTTTTTTAAAGTCAATGAAAATGACCGAATGTTGTCTTAAAAAGGGAAAACATGATAGTAAATAGGAACTAAAGTTGATAATAAATAAGAGAGCAACTGACATGAAGAGCTAGAGAGGACTGACCTGTGGCAGAGCTGATAACATTGGCTTCTAAGGAGCATATATTTTGGAGACAAGGAGGACAGGGCTGGGACCTGGTGCCCCAGCCCTGAAATTCATCATACAGGAGCAAAGAAAGTCTTCACTTTAAAATGATACAGCTGAATCATTATGAGTTTAAGACAACCTAGATTCAATTAATGTTAAGAATGCAGGGCTTAGTTTGAAAAGGACACACTATTATTCAACAACTATGCGTTGAACATCTGTGTTTTTTGCCTTCTGTTTTAAGTGTTTTGAGATATGGCAATCCACAACAACCAAAAATAGTCCTCACATTGTTTGGAGCTTATATTCCTGTGAGGGGAGCCAGAAAATAAACATATGGTATACCTAATAGTGGTACAAGCTATGAAGAAAATATATATATATACAATATATATATAGAGAGAGAGGGGAATAGAGGGTGATGGAAATGGTACTTTATTTTTTTTTTAATTCTTTTTTTTTTTTTTTTGGAAATGGTACTTTAAGCAGAGTCACAGAGCACTTCTCTGATATGGTAATAGATGTGAGCCACCATCTGAAGTAAAGAGAGACTTGCAGATAGGTTTCAGGGGCAGAGATATTCCACCTTGTAGAAGAATGAGGAAAAAAATCACAAGGCTAGAGTATACTTATTCTGTTTGTTGAACAGCAAGGAATCTGATGTAATTTCAGGAGTACAAGTGAGCACTCACCAACTTTTAAAAAGTGTTTATTTTCATTTATGCTAATTTTTGTAATAAATTATAAATTTGAGAAAGTGCTTTATTTAGCTAGAAGCGTCTCTCTTTTCATATTTTAAATTTTCGGTAGATTTTAATTTTTCAACCTGAAATTTGAAGTGTTTGGAGACTTGGTGTAACAGTTATAATAAAGGTTTTTTTCAAAAAAAATTAGAAATCAATTTGATTCTGTGATTTCTTGGTATCACTTGTTACTGTGGTTCACCTATTTTTTTCCTCTGAGCAGTTAATATCCCTTTAATTAAACAAATGTAGATAAAAATTGCATGAAACTATCAATTCATATGTATCACTAGCAAAACTTTCAGAAAAAGTGAGCCTACATGATTTGTCTGAAATCATTAGCAAAGACTAACAGATATATTTGAATGGAAGGAAGAGTAAGTGTGAGTACTTCAAGTTTGATGTCCTACAGGTTTTCATAGTTCAATAAACATTTAATTTTAGATGATAGTACATTAATACTTAAAGCTGAATAGAAATTTTCAAAACTGTTCAAACTTCTTTTTTAAAAACTGTCTTTATAGAACAAAAAGTACACTCCAGTAGAATCACTATGAGAAAGAAAGTGGCCACAGTATATTGCTTGTTTTCCCTACTTTCACTGCTGCCTTACCCTGCCACCATCCTTCCATCCTCTCTCAGTATAGCAACCAGAGGGTTCTTTAAGAACATAAAACATTCTGACTGGTGTGAAATGGTACCTCATTGTGGTCTTAATTTGCATTTCTCTGATAATGAGTGATGTTGAGCATCTTTTCACGTGTTTGTTAGCCATCCACGTGTCTTCTTTGGAGAAATGTCTATTTAGTTCTTTGGCCCATTTTTTGATTGGGTCATTTATTTTTCTGGAATTGAGCTGCATAAGTTGCTTGTATATTTTTGAGATTAGTTGTTTGTCAGTTGCTTCATTAGCTATTATTTTCTCCCATTCCAAAGGCTGTCTTTTCACCTCGCTTATAGTTTCCTTTGTTGTGCAGAAGCTTTTAGTTTTAATTAGATCCCATTTGTTTATTTTTGCTTTTATTTCCAGTATTCTGGGAGGTGGATCATAGAGGATCCTGCTGTGATTTGTGTCGGAGAGTGTTTTGCCTACGTTCTCCTCTAGGAGTTTTATAGTTTCTGGTCTTACATTTAGATCTTTAATCCATTTTGAGTTTATTTTTGTGTATGGTGTTAGAAAGCGATCTAGTTTCATTCTTTTACAAGTGGCTGACCAGTTTTCCCAGCACCACTTGTTAAAGAGATTGTCTTTAATCCATTGTATATCCTTGCCTCCTTTGTCAAAGATAAGGTGTCCATACTGCGATCCAAAAGTCTACAAGCAATAAATGCTGGAGAGAGTGTAGAGAAAAGGGAACCCTCTTACACTGTTGGTGGGAATGCAAACTAGTACAGCCACTATGGAGAACAGTGTGGAGATTCCTTAAAAAACTACAAATAGAACTGCCTTATGACCCAGCAATCCCACTTCTGGGCATACACACCGAGGAAACCAGAATTGAAAGAGACACATGTACTCCAATGTTCATTGCAGCACTGTTTATAATAGCCAGGACATGGAAGCAACCTAGATGTCCATTGGCAGATGAATGGATAAGAAAGCTGTGGTACATATACACCATGGAGTATTACTCAGCTATTAAAAAGAATACGTTTGAATCTGTTCTAAT
This sequence comes from Capra hircus, assembly GCF_001704415.2. Lineage (NCBI taxonomy): Eukaryota > Metazoa > Chordata > Mammalia > Artiodactyla > Bovidae > Capra > Capra hircus. Next base: position 12,459,211 of record NC_030814.1, on the reverse strand, counting down.
GAGGTGGATGAAACTGGAGCCAATTATACAGAGTGAAGTAAGCCAGAAAGAAAAACACCAATACAGTATACTAACACATATATATGGAATTTAGAAAGATGATAATGATAACCCTATATGTGAGACAGAAAAAGAGACACAGATGTAAAGAACAGTCTTTTGGACTCTGAGGGAGAGGGAGAGGGTGGGATGATTTGGGAGAATGGCATTGAAACATGTATACTATATATAAGAAATGAATCACTAGTCTAGGTTTGATACAGGATGCAGGATGCTTGGGGCTGCTGCACTGGGATGACCCAGAGAGTTGATATGGGGAGGGTGGTGGGAGGGGGGTTCAGGGTTGGGAACTCATGTACGCTTGTGGTGGATTCATGTCAATGTATGGCAAAACCAATACGGTATTGTCAAGTAAAAAAATAAAATTTAAAAAAAATTAAAAAAATTTAAAAAAAAGAACATAAAACAAACCATATCACTCTACTGTTTAACACCCTTTCAGAAAAGGCCAGCCTCCTTTCCATGGTCTTCCAAGAGCTTGCATGATCTCACTTCAGTCTAGCTCTCCAGAGTCTCCAGACCCCCCATTTTTCTCCCCCGTACTCATTACGTTCCAGTCACTTGGCCTCCTTTCTGTCCTCAACGCCTGCCAAATTCTTTTCCCACTCACAGGCTTTTGGTCTGGTTGTTTCTAGGCCTGTTCTCCTTTCAGCTATCCTCATGCAGGCTAAGCATTATCCTTCAGGTCTCTCACTTCCTTAAGAGCGGTTTTCTAAACAACATACTCTAAAGGAGACTTCCTCAGTGACTTTTCTAGTTATCTTGTTTGTTTTCTTCATAGCAATGATCATGATTTACAATTTCTTCATTTTACTTGTCTTACTTGCCTTTTCCTTTCTCCCCTACTAGAAGGTAAAGTTCCCTATTACTCTGCTACAGTGAAACATTTGGAAAAGTAAAGGATATGTGGACAGTAAGTTTTGTACAATTTTTTAAAGCAAGTAAAATGTTACAGTTAAAGTCTAAAAGTTCTACAGAAAGGATGTAAAATCCTAGGACTCTTATTGCCATCTTTTCCAGAATCATCATAAAGTTAACACTGTTTTAAATAAATACGATGCTGTAATTCAGTGTCTTTGGGGTAGGCGTGGCATGTGGATACTAAATGCCTACAGCCAAAGTCAGCGTTGTCCTTCAACGTCCATTCCACCTTTCCCCCATTGCCTAGTGGTCATGTAATTCAACTTTAAAAGTGGATCCGGTTAATCCTAATTGACTCATGTGACCTAATTCCCCTTGCCACTCTAATAAATTTATAGATGGGCAGGTGTTAGCCAATACATTCATGACATTCCCTAGGCCATAGGGGATGATTCAGGAATGAGCTGTGACCCAGTTTGTAGTACTAATGTAAAACTGTCTTATCTGCACTTAGTCCCTCAGTCTTGTCCCACTCTTTGCGACTTCATGGACTGTAGCCTGCCACGCTCCTCTGTCCATGGGATTCTCCAGACAAGAATACTGGAGTGGGTTGCCATGCCCTTCTTCAGGGGATCTTCCCAACCCAGGGATCCAACCCAGATCTCCCACATTGTGGTTGGATTCTTTACCATCTGAGCCACCAGGGAAGCCCAGAACTATCTAGGAATTCAGAAAAAAAAAAAGAGATTTCCTTGTTCCAATGTGAAAGATCAGAGAATGAACCTCTTTCTCTGGATTTTGGGTGTGTCAGTGTGAAACCAGAAACTGTTAACAGGGGTTTTGCCACCACCAGAGAAGCAGTCTAAGGATGGAGACATCACCCAGAGGAGAATGGAACTGAGGGAATCACACAGCACTGGAGCTGGAGCCACTGAATGAAAGCTGACTCAGGTTGACTACAAACTCTGGACTTCTAACTGTGGGAATCTGCCAGGGTCTAGCCCAGGTGGATCCAGGGAATTTGAAGCGGGGATGGCATTGGCGAGGGAAAAACTTATTTATTTATTAACATAAGATTATAAGATTAGATTAGGGAGAAATATTGTAGAAGGAAAATTAAGTGGAAAAAGAAGGCTAAATAACTTGGCTTACGGGGAAGGCCAATAAAGTTCCAGACAAGAAGCTTGCACCATCTATGTTGGGCCACTGGCGCCCACTTGAATATCGAAGGGTGCCCCGCCTTAGGCTCCCTTTCTCACAGGTTTTAAAAGCCAGGGCAAGTAAGTATATGTGGTGAGCCGCCCCGCTCCAGATGGGAATTCAGCCTGAAATTAGCGTAAAGAGGAGAAGGAAAGAGAGCGAGAAAAAGAGAGAGAGAGAGACACGGGGGGAGCCAGATTCCCAAGAAACTAGGCCGAGAGACTAGTCTGAGAAACTGGTCCATCCTTTATTGTTTAGAAGGCTTTTTATACTTTTGATAATACATGGAGATCAATGGGTGGCACAAAGTTATGCAGCGTTAGCAGCCCAGATTTTTATCAAAACCAGGCTTTTCTCTCTATATACCTAGCTGTATACACAAATCTTAGGTAATTTACATCATCTTCCAGCCAACAGGGCCAATTAACATTTTACAGTCCTTTTCTGATAAGGTTTGTCAACCAAAAGGTTTGTTTGTGTTGATCTTCTGAAAGTCTGGTGCTACTCTCAGAAAAACACTAAATAAAGTTACATTTTTACACAGCAAAGATACAGCAATTTATAACAAGTGAAAGGAGTACAGTGATTCACAACAAAAAAAAAGTTAACTCAAAAATCTAGCATTGCTAACATCAAAACTACTATACATCTTTTTTCATATCCCGTTTATATTGATCAACATCCTCCCAGGTGCCTAAAAGATAAAGAATATGGAGGTCTGGCAGCAATCATTGACTCAATAGTGAAAACCCATCACCAATGTGATTTTTAACTCTCTAGAAAAGGCTCTGTATCCTTAAGATGCTTTTAAGCTTTGTGCCTCTCGTGGTTGGGGGGCTGTAAGCAATTCACAAGCTGTAAGAGGTCCAGGGAACCTGTTAGGCAAACTAGAGAGCTATCAGAGGGATTTAACTGAAACATCCCTTTCAAATGCAGAAGACTAAAGCCCTGATTTGACTTTTTCCAGAAAATATCAAAAGAGCAGAATACAAAAGCTGGCAGATTTTTGTTTTTTTGGGGTACATGCTCAGGAAATTCCAGGGAGAACCCCTAAAGCCTGATCATGTCCTTGCGTTTTGTCAGGCTTCCTTCCTCGTGACCTTGTCACAGGTGGAATTCCTTACGCTGGCTTCTGGCAGGAATCTGTGTACTTCTTAATTCTTAAACCAAGTGGGATTGGCATTACTAGAAGTTGAGGCATCCTAACTGACAAAATCGAACTCTCTCTTAACAACAAGTCAAGAGATATTTAAAATATGTAAATGATATATCTACACATTAATATGTATTATTTAGAAAAGTGGACATTGCTACTGGAAGAAATAGCTTTACATAGTTGAAGTGTTTGCTTCTTGGAAACAGGGATGAGAGATGGAGAGAAGGGAGATGAGGCCCAGGCTATTCTTTTCCATTGTTAGCCTTTCAAAACTATTTGATTTCTTAAACATGTATTTTGATTATTTAGATTTTTTTTTAAGAAAGAACCTAATGAAGTTTAGAATTTTTAATTGAATTCATTTATAAAATTATTTCTTTAAATTACTTTTTTGAGGGGACATGCCACGTATCTTTTGGGATTTTAGTTCCCTGGCCAGTGATTGAACCTGGGCCCTTGGCCTTGAAAGCACAGCGTCCTAACCACTGGACTGCCAGAGAATTCCCTTTAATTGTTATTTTAATATAGGCAATTTAAAGATTAAAATATTTGACATTCTAAATGTAAGAAGGATAAAAGTTTGAAGATATCTTTAAGTGACTAATGACTAATAACTTTAAATATATATACAGTGCTGCAAAAGTGTTGAATAACTGAACAAGGACTGAATGGTTGTTTGTTACGATAGATTTCTTAGAATGAAATGAATATTTCATATATATGGTTATCCTAGTCTATTTCTAATCAGTAAGAATATCAGCTTTTCCTTTTCTTTGTTGTTGTTCAGTCGCTAAGTCCTGTCCGATTCTTTGCAACCCCATGAACTGCAGCACCCCAGGCTTCTCTTGTCACTCTCTCTCTGAATTTGCTCAAAGTCAGGTTCATTGAGTCAGTGATGCCATCCAACCACCTCATGCTCTGTCATCCCCTTCTCTTCCCACCTTCAATCTTTCCCAGCATCATGGTCTTTCCAATCAGTCAGCTCTTCACATCAGGTGGCCAGCATATTGGAGTTTCAGCTTCAGCATCAGTCATTCCAATGAATATTCAGGGTTGATTTCCTTTAGGATTGACTGGTTTGGTCTCCTTGCTGTCAAGGTACTCAAGAGTCTTCTCCAGCACCAAAGTTCAAAAGTGTCAATTCTTTGGCACTCAGTCTTCTTTATGGTCCAACTCTCACATCCATCCATGACTACTGGACAAACCATAATTTTGACTATACAGACCTTTGTTGGGAAAGTGATGTCTCTGCTTTTTAATACGCTGTCTAGGTTTGTCGTAACTATTCTTCTAGGGAGCAAGTGTCTTTTCATTTCATGGCTGCAGTCACTGTCTACATTGATTTTGGAGCCCAGGAAAATGAAATCTGATACTGTTTCTGCTTTTCCCCAATCTATTTGCCATGAAGTGATAGGACCAGATGCCATGATTTTAGTTTTCTGAATGTTGAGTTTTAAGCCAGCTTTTTCACTCTCCTCTTTCACCTTCATCAAGAGGCTCTTTAGTTCCTCTTCACTTTCTGCCATCAAAGTGGTATCATCTGCATATCTGAGGTTGTTGATATTTCTCCTGGCAATCTTGATTCCAGCATGTGATTCATCCAGCCCAGCATTTCTCATGATGTACTCTGTGTATAAGTTAAGTAAGCTGGGTGGCAAAATACAGCCTTGATGACTCCTGTGCCAATTTGAACCAGTCAGTTGTTCTATGTCTGGTTCTAACTGTTGCTTCTTGTCCTGTTTACCGGACAGAAAGCAGGTAAGGTGATCTGGTATTCCCATCTCTTTAAGAATATTCCACAGTTTGTTGTGATCCACACAGTCGAAGGCTTTAGCATAGTCAATGAAGCAGAACTAGATGTTTTTCTAGAGTTCCTTTGCTTTTTCTATGATCCAGTGTATGTTGGCAATTTGATCTCTGGTTCCTCTGCCTTTTATAAATCCAGCTTATACAACTGGAAGTTCTCAGTTCATGTACTGCTGAAGCATGTACTAGCTTGAAGGATTTTAAGCATAATCTTGCTGGCATGTGAAATGAGTGCAGTTGTATGGTAATTTGAACATTCTTTGGGCTTAGAATGAAAATTGACCTTTTCTAGTCCCGTGGCCACTGCTGTTTTCCAAATTTGCTAGCACAATAAGTGCAGCACCTTAACAGCATCATCTTTTAAAATTTGAAATAGCTGAGCTGGAATTCCATCACCTCCACTAGGTTTGTTGGTAGTCATACTTCCTAGGCCCACTTGACTTGACATTCCAGGATGTCTGGTGGACAGCAGCTCCCCGATGGTGGATCCACTCCACGGTGGATAGAGACTCCTGGGGAGTAGATCGGCTCCAGGGTGACCAACAGCAGCCATGAGACTGGGGTGCTGTCCATTCTTGGGTGTCATCAGCTTCAGCCTTCCCCAAACCCCCTTCCCAGCCACTCCAGCAGGGTCTTTGCCTTGACCCCTGGCCACACATTGACCGACACCCGACGGTCAGCGAAGATTTAAACACTCAACGAGGACCAGCAATGGGATAGCTAGGGCACCAGGCATGTCATCCACCTACACTGAGTGGCTGAAGACCATGTCCCTACTAGTTAGAGCCTGACAAAACATGGTCCACTGGAGAAGGGAATGGCAAAAAGCTTCAGGAGTCTTCCCCTGAGAATCCCATGAACAGTATGAAAAGGCAAAAAGATATGACACTGAAGATGAACCCCTCAGGTCAGTAGGTGCCCAATATTCTACTGGGGTGGAGCAGAGAAATGACTACAGAAAGAATGAGGAGGCTGAGTCAAAGCAGAAATGATCCCCAGTTGTGGTTGTATTTGGTAGTGAAAGTAAATTCCGCTGATGTAAAGAACAATACTGCATAGGAACCTGAAATGTTAGGTCAATGAATCAAGGTAAACTGGGTGTGGTCAAACAGGAGATGGCAAGAGTGAACACAGACATTTTAGGAATCAGTGAACTAAAATAGATGGGAATAGGAGAATTTAATTCGGATGATCATTTTATCTACAACTGTGGGCAAGGATCCTTTAGAAGGAATGGAGCAGCACTCTTAGTCAGCAGAAGAGTTCAAAATGCAGTACTAGGATGCAATCTCAAAAATGAGAGAAAGATCTCTGTTCATTTCCAAGGAAAACCATGCAACAACAGAGTAATCCAAATCTATGCCCCAACCACTATTGCTGAAGAAGTCAAAGTTGAATGAGTCTGTGAAGACCTACAAGACCTCCAGAAAGTGAAGTCGCTCAGTCGTGTCCAACTCTTTGCGACACGGTGGAGTGTAGCCCACCAGGCTCCTCTGTCCATGGGATTCGCCAGGCAAGAATACTGGAGTGGGTTGCCATTTCCTTCTCCAGGGGATCTTCTCAACCCAGGGATCGAACCCAGGTCTCCCACATTGCAGGCAGACGCTTTAACCTCTGAGCCACCAGGGAAGCCCTAAGACCTGCAGAAATAACACCAAAAACAGATGTCCTTTTCGTCATAGGGGACTGCAGTGCAAAAGTAGGAAGTCAAGAGATACCTAGTATAACAGGCATGTATGGCCTTGGAATACAAAATGAAGCAGGGCAAAGGCTAACAGTTTTGCCAAGAGAATGCACCAGTCATAGCAAACACCCTCTTCCAAAAACACAGAGATGACTCTACCCAAGGACATCATCAGGTGGTCAGTACTGAAATCAGATTGATTATATTCTTTGCAGCCAAAGATGGAGAGACTCTATCAGTTCAGTTCAGTCACTCAGCTGTGTCCGACTCTTTGTGACCCCATGGTTGCAGCATGCCAGGCTTCCCTGCCCATCACCAGGTCCAGGTGCTTGCTGAAACTGATATCCATCGATTTGATGATGCCATCCAATCATCTCATTCTCTGTCATCCCCTTCTCCTCCTGCCTTCAATCTTTCCCAACATCAGGGTCTTTCCCAATGAGTCAATTCTTTGCATCAGGTGGTCAAAGAATTGGAGCTTCAGCTTCAGCATCAGTCCCACCAATGAATATTCAGGACTGATTTCCTTCAGGATTGACTGGTTTGATCTCCTTGCAGCCCAAGGGACTCTCTATGCAAGGGAGAGGTTATAATATATATAGTCAGCAAAAACAAGACTGGGAGCTGACTCAGATCCTTGCAAAATTCAGGCTCGAAATGAAGAAATTAGGGAAAACCACTAAGTCATTCAGTGGTTTTAGTCATCTACTAAGTCATGACCTTAATCAAATCCCTTACAAATATATGGTGGAGGTGATGAATAGATTCAAGGCGCTAGATCTGGGAGACAGGGTTCCAAAAGAACTATGGATGGAGTATGTTGATAATACACTTTCTCATAACGGCCCACGTTCCCCTTGTAAAATACTTTTCTTTTTCTATTTGAAGCCAATTTTTTACTCCCCAGTAGATGTTTACAGTGCTTTCGTGTTTGCTCTACATAAAATTTCAGATAATGTTTGATACTTTCCTCCTCTTACTACAAATTCACTGTGCCTTTTCTCATCCAGATTTCAAATGTCATCTGACATATATATTGGAGGAGTGTTTCAGTACCTTCCACAACCACTTAATTTTTATATATTCTAGATACACATTGACTAATTTTTTCACTACAGAGAAGTGTCCACATGAGGGGAAAATGGTGGCTGAAATCCAGCCTGTGTCCACTCTCTGTGTAGTCTGGATTTTGCTTCCAAGAAGAAAGGGCGCATTTTGTCATTCACACAAGTTTTCCATATGTATTCATGGTGGACAAGGTTGGAGAGGGAAATAAAAATAGCAGTAGAAGAAGGTTATAGAGTATTAATATATAATCAATTTCAAATAAGCTTTTTGGAGCACACACTGAGGGTCAGGCACTGAGATCACAGGAATGAAGTAATCGGTGCACCCGTAATGAGTAGAACTACAGACCTGTGTGCACAGGGCTGCCGCAGTTCATATCTGTTTTCTCATTGTCCCATCTAATTAGTGTCTGCTTTCACTCCCAAGTGTATAATAATTCGGACAGTAAATTATGTAGTCACCTAAAAAGAAGGAAAAAAGGAATTCTAGACTAAGTGGCAAAGTCATGAGTAAGTGAGAAAGTGTGATCTTCTCTGGTTTGGCATGACAGGGAAGTTGGTGGGGCGTAAATGGCATGAGGTAGAAATATGACTGAAACGATAGGGAGTCTGAGCCAGTGATGGGCCTGATTCACTACTTTTAAGGAGTTTATGTGTCTTAAAGGCAGTGGAGACTCATGGTGCCTTCAGTCAGTTCAGTTGCTCAGTCGTGTCCAATTCTTTGCAATCCCAAGCACACCAGGCCTCCCTGTCCATCACCAACTCCCGGAGCTTACTCAAACTCATGTCCATCGAGTCAGTGATGCCATCCAACCATCTCATCCTCTGTCGTCCACTTCTCCTCCCGCCTTCAATCTTTCCCAGCATCAGGGTCTTTTCCAGTGAGTCAGTTCTTCACATCAGGTAGCCAAAGTACTGGAGTTTCAGCTTCAACATCAGTCCTTCCAATGAACACTGAGGATTAATCTCCTTTAGGATGCACTGGTTGGATCTCCTTGCAGTCCAAGGGACTCTCAAGAGTCTTCTCCAACACCACAGTTCAAAAGCATCCATTCTTCTGTGTTCAGCTTTCTTTATAGTCCAACTTTCACAACCATACTTGACTACTGGAAAAACTATAGCTTTGACTGTGGCGGTTTGGAAGCAGACAAATGATAAGATCAGATCTGTTTGTTGTTGAAAGAGCAAAAGTACATTTCCCAACCAACTATTCTCCATGTTCCGCCCCCACATGCAGGGTGAGAGAGAAGGAGATGAGAATCATGTCCTTTCTGAATGTAAACACACTCATAACTGAGCTCCACTTAATCTTTAAAGCCACTCTAACTCCTTGAAATGAATAACAGACCCTCTCCTTTCCATCTGTAAGAAGGCTGCTCTCACTGGCAGGTTGAATCGCTAAATGCTCACAGGTGGTAAAGCTACTCTAATACAACATACATTTCTGCTCCTATAAGTGGAACTGTGTGTTTTAGAGATTACGTGTTTGTTCTTAAGCTTGTTGATGCCACTTGTACTAGTTATCACAATTATGTAATTGAAAAAAATTGTGTAAACTGATGAACTAAGAAGGCAAACCGTTCTTTCCAGGAAATTTTTGTGGAATGCTTTTTGAAAACTGAAGGCTGCTGACTAAAAATATTCAGATAAGTGAGGCATAGATGAAACAACTGTTTAAAAAAAAAAACACGACGGAAATAGCATAAGCATTCAGAAGGCTGTGTGCTCAGTTAGCCTTTTCACATACTGTGTACCTGAAGCCGTGTTAGTATACTCTAGTAAAGAGACAGTTTGAGGCTGGTACCTGTAGTTAGGGCTGGCTACTTGGCTGGGCTTGCTGGTCATTCTCCAGGATTCATCCAGTTTTTGCAGGAGACAGACAGGTGGATTAAGTAGAGTTATGACAGGAACCACTTCCCAGGTGGATCTGAGTCAAGACTCTGCCTGCCAATGCAGGAGACACGGGTTCCATCCCTGGGTTGAGAAGATCCTGTGGAGAAGGAAATGGGCAACCCACTCCAGTATTCTTGTCTAGAGAATCCCATGGACAGGGGAGCATGGCGGGTTACAGTGTGTAAGGTCGCGAAAGAGTCAGACATGACTGAGCACGCACGCCTGATAGAGACCATGTATATTAGTCAGGATTCTCCAGAGAAACACAACCAGTAGCGTATCTACACAGAGATTTATTATAAGGAATTGGGTTGCACAGTTGTGAAGACTGAGGTGTGCCAAGACCTGCAGTGGGCAAGCTGGAGACCCAGGGTGGCCCTTGGTATAGCTCCAGTTCATGACCCAAGACCTGAGAACCAGGAATGCTGATGGTGTAAGTTCCAATTCGAGTCTGAGTCTGAAGGCAGGAGAAGACTGATGTCCCAGCTCAAAGACAGTCTGGCCAAGAGAGCAAATTCTCCCTTACTCAGCCTACATGCTCTACATGCTACAGGCTTTGTGCTCATCAAACTTCAACAGATTGGATGAGGCTCACCCACATTATGCGGGCTTCCCTGGAGGCTCAGATGGTAAACAGGTCGCCTGTGATGCAGGAGATTCGGGTTCATCCCCTGGATCAGGAATACCACCTGGAGAAGGGAATGGCAACCCACTCTAATATTCTTGCCTGGAGAATTCCATGGGCAGAGGAGTTTCACGGGCTACAGTCCATGGCGTCACATAGAGTTGGACACGACTAAGCAACACGCACACACACATTGGGAATGCATTTTGCTCAGTCAACCAATTCAAGTGTTAATCTCGTTCAGAAACACTCTCATAGACACACCCAGAACATTTAACTGAATATTTGGGCATCCTGTGACCCAGTCAAGTTGACACATAAAATGAAGCATCACAGACAACCCTTGTGATTTTTAAGAGTAGAACTCATCTCAGCCATCCCCACCTAAAATATGATATGTTGTTTTCAGTTTATTTTGTCTCAAGTGGGCTGGGTATCAGATTCCCAGACTTCTGCTTGGCCTTCTCCCACTATAATAGCTCTTACTTCAGGAGCTAAAACCCAATGTGGGGATTCTGCCAACTGCCAAGGGTGTCAATCACAATTGTAACCTTCAGGGACTGAGGAAATGACCATTAGCTGTTTCTATGGACCCAGATATGCACTGTGAGCCAGGATTTGACCAGGACTACATTTACTACCTGGCCTCTAAGTGTTTCTTGACGAGGAGGCCAAGGCCAAAGATACTCTGGATCTCTTAAGTATACGTGTCAACTCAGACCCTGTGTCTGATTTTCCCTAAACTGTCTGGATATGCCCTTTTCCTCGGGATACAATCACCAAAAAAAAAAAAGGGCGGGGGGGCCTGGATGCCTTTAGGGAAGGACCAGAAGAATCGTTATAGCACACACTTGCCATCATGTGTGTAGGGTGCTTTCCTCCGGTACCTGCCACCTCCACAATCAACAGGTTCTGGGTCTAAAAGTTGGCTCAGATCTGGGAGCTGGGCAAGAGATTGTGACGTTTTTTATTGTCGTGACCTCCCTCGCTCTCCTCATCCACTCTTGTTGTCTTTGATTATGTATGGCAGACATAATCTTGCTCCCTGCCCATCTGTTTTTCTCTTAATAACACTGGGTTCTATAAAACACCTCAACCAGTTCCAGGTCAAGCTCCCTTAGCTGTCACTCCAGTTTTGCTAGTCACTAGAAGGGCTTCCCAGGTGGCGCTAATGGTCAAGAATCTTTTTCTTGCAGGGAGAATCTCATGGCCAGGGCGGGCGATGATCCATGGGGTCGCAAAGAGTTGGACACCACTGAAGCTACTTAGCGTGCATGAACACATGATGATTGTGACTATACTGATTCTTGGCATTATGTTCTGCATCCTGGTCTACTATGCTTCTAGGCTCCCTTATTCCCATTGCAACTGAATACACCAAGCCTGTGATAGCATCTCCTACTATGAGCCTTGGCCCTCAGAGGTGAGCTGTTGCTGAGCTTCCTAGGAAGGGAGTAACGCTCTTAGGAGGGCACTCCTGATGACCTTGGTGAATGGTGTACCCTCCGGCCCCTTTCCTGTGGGCTCCTGGCCTCTCATGATATATGCACTCCAACCTGCCCACTTCCCTAAGCTCTTTAATCCTACCTTCTGTTGTCTGCAATTCAGGTATTTCAGCATCGCAGCCCAGTTACTTTCTCCAGACTTCTAGAAACCATCTTAATAGGAAGTTGACACTATCTTTTGGTGCCAGGGTATTAAATCCTGTATCCCCAAAATGCCTCCAAGTCAATATATTCACCCTTATCCAGTCTCACCTAGCTCTCTTGATCAAGGACCCTAAATATCCAGTTCCCAATGCTCCCCTGTTTCCTGCTAGTACAAGCTGACAAATTCTTGCTGCTGCTTCAGAGTGTAGATCAGACCTAGCACATTGCTATGTATCTTATGCTGTGACTTGCCACTGGTTGTCAGCACCCCTGAGAGGAGGTGAGATAGGTTTCTGAGGAGTCTTGTGTTGTCTTGCTCAGAAGCACTGTAACGGCTTAGGGGGAGTGCTAGCTTTTAATAAGGACTGTGGGTGACCTTTGCAGACTCCACTCTTCCGAGGAGTCTCAGGAGCAGAATCTTTGAGGACGTCTGCACAGCTGTCCCCGTTGCATGTGTCAGGATCTCAAGTTTTCAGACGAGTTATCTGTCCTTGGCTTTAGTGACCTTTAAAGCATCTTGACGATTAAATTCTAAGTTTGGCGTTCAAGCTGTTTCTGTTTTCCCAGAGATAAGGAAACGAGCTTCTTTGGAAGCGACTAAAGAAGCCATTTGACAATGAATTTTCACTTGTTTATTAAGCACTTTCAGAGTTTTCATTAACTTTCTGTAGGCTTCAGTGCAACTTAGTAATGGCCAGCCAATAATAGCGTCTATCCATTGTTCCATACACATACACAAACTTTTGAATTGCCTGCGTTTTTCCCCACCCAAGGCATTCCTCTGTATCAGAGTGGTCTCCCGTGTCATAAATGGTGAGAGTTTTAGTAATCAGGCCTCCACATTCTGCCAGGGACTATCTCTGCCCCAAATACCATGTGGGATGAGGTTCATTGATAGCGGGGTGGTTCTGGTCCAGCCCAACCCCTATCTTACTCCTTGATTTTCTTGGACGACTCCTTTTACCCACAATGTCACTTTGGGTGTTCCAAGAAACAGAAGATGACATGAAGTTAGGAGTACAAGAATTCTCTTGAGACAAAAAGAAAAAGAGGGAGAGAGCAGGAATGGGGAAAAGCTTCAGACTGTGAAACATAAATGACAAAAGCTCAGTCAACAGGATATTGGGCTCTGGAGCAAATATTCCCTGTCATGGAAATCCTACATTGGGCAGAAATGGCTCAGCCCCAGGACCACTGCCATGCTCAGTCATCGGCTGAGAGCCTGCTAGGCAAGAGATCACCTCAGCTGGAAGGCTCTGGCAGATGTTAAAAGTGCTGCAGGTGGAGGCAGTTAGCTTATTAGCATTCATTGCAGCAGAATGGCGAAGTTACGTCTTGAAGGGAGATCTGGGTAGTGCATGCCCGTGGTGCCCTAGCCTGAGAAGGCTCAGGGGGTACCAGTAACTGTAGCAGGAGAACTTGAGCGGGGAAATGGGCCTTCAGGAAGGCTGCTTAAAAGCTGCTAAGGAAGCAATGAACTAATGCTAGATCTCCTCCTCTCCTTATCAGCTGGCAAAGGCCAGCAGCAGACTGAAGTTTCCTTGGAACATAGCCGTGCCCATCTGTGTGCGCATTGGTTATGGCTGCTTTCTTGCTATGGCAGAGTTGAACAAATTGAAAATATATACCACCTGGCCACACACAGAAGTTTGCTGACTCCTGACCTCTGTTCTTAAGTTTATTTACATCTGTGTATTCCTGTGGTAGAAATACTATAAAAAGTTGGGTTGCTGCCTATCTCTTCCCAACTCTCCACTCATAGGGATCACACTGGCAGCTTGACCTTGGCTGAGAGAGGAGACTTTTAAGCCAAAGAAATAAATATATGCTACATTTCAGGGCGTTTTCTTTTTTTGTGCGTGAGCTGCTTGTTAAACATTTACCAGCAGCGTTTATTGCTGCATGGTGAGTACTGTGGACTTGATTATGTCCTCTCAAAATTCATATCCAGGACCTCAGAATGTGGCTGCTTTTGGAGATAAGATCTTTAAAGACATAATTCAGTTAAAGTGAGATTATTAGTGTAGGCCCTACTCCAAAATAACTGGTATCCTTATAAGAAGACACTTGGAAACAGACAGGTACAGAGGCAAGACAGTATGAAGACACCTAGGAGAGAGGCTTCAGAAGAAATCAAACCTGCTGACACCTAGATCTTGAGCTCCTAGCATCAGAGGACTCAGAAAATAAATTTCTTTTGTCTAAGCCACCCAGTCTGTGGCACATTTATTACCTGGCCTCTAAATGTGTCTACTCTTTCTTGCGAGAGTAAGATGATACTCTGGATCTCCAAGTGTTGATGTCAACTCAGCCGTAAAATATGGTAAGTGACCCAAGAAAGCATCAAAGTACCTACAGAAGTAAATTTATTGAAATGACTTTCAAAGAGCTTTGATCTAGTGAGTGTCTACACCCTACTCTTTTTACTCCCAACACATTTTGGTGACACTTAAATATGTTGATACTCTAGTGCCAAGGCAGCCTTTCATACTCCTTGAAGGTCAGTTACCTTAGGGAATAAGACAAAATATTTGCTATACTAGTAGTAGTATAGTATATAGTACTAGAATACGTATTTGAATAGCCTCTTTAGCAAAGCATCTTTATTACTTCTTTAGGTATAATTTGACATCAAATGTTTTATAAGTACTTTATTTTTAAGAATGAAGTACTCAAGGGAAAGTGCTATTCTATTTTCAATTCAGATCAATATTACAGAAACTATAGTCAGAAATACATTTCTGAATGTAGACAGATTTGCATTCAGTTAATAAATAGTCATCTACCCATACGCGGGGGTTTTTCTTTTTCCTGTCAGTTCAGTACCTGAACTTGAGGTCAGTAAATAGAAAGTACTTTCTTTGGGGGACTTCAAGCATGTTCTATATATTTTAAAAATTCTACTTGCATGAAAAAGGAGCAGTTCCTAAAACGTAATACCATGTGTTAAGCCTTCCCTGCTGGCTCAGATGGTAAAGAATCTGCCTGCAATGCAGGAGACCCAAGTACAATCCATGAGTCAGGATGATCCCCTGGAGAAGGGAATGGCAACCCACTCCAGTATTTTAACCTGGGAAATCCCATGGACTTAGGAGTTTCGTGGGCTATAGTTCATGGAGTCACAAAGAGTCAGACATGACTGAGAGACTAAAACTAAGAAACCAGTGAACTGTTTAGGTGTTGATGAGCAGTTTTCAAGGCAGGATGTGTAAACTGTGTTTGAAGTGTTAAGTACATACCTTCTCTGGACACTGGAGTAGTTTAGCAAATTCCAAAAATTTTATTAATAAATTTATTCATTTTTTTTAGCAGTGAAACTGCTTTAAAACAAAAACTTGGTTAAAATCTTTAAAAGTCAAAGACATTAGAGTAAGTTAGGGAGAGATACCAGAGAAGGCAATGGCACCCCACTCCAGTACTCTTGCCTGGAAAATCCCATGGACAGGGGAGACTGGTAGGCTGTAGTCCATGGGGTTGCTAAGAGTCAGACATGACTGAATGACTTCACTTTCACTTTTCACTTTCATGCATTGGAGAAGGAAATGGCAACCCACTCCAGTGTTCTTGCCTGGAGAATCCCAGCCTGGTGGGCTGCCATCTATGGGGTCGCACAGAGTCGGACATGACTGAAGCAACTTAGCAGCAGCAGGGAGAGATACAGAGGCTCTTCTCAACTACCCCTCCATCATCCTAGAAGCCTTGTACATTTCTCCAAAAATCCTGGAGAAATACAGTTTGCAAATTATTGTAGAGGAAGAAGCAGTAACTAAGAATCTGAAAGCTTTGCTCTGAGTTTGTGACTTTAAGCTGAACACTAACTCTCTTATGGTCTTTGTTCTCCTGATTTGTACAATGGAGATTTAAGATATAAATAATCTCTAAGGCATCACCCTATTCTAAAATTCTATGATCTGTTCTCCCTAGTAACAAATCATTTCTTATCTGTCCAGCCAATACCAGAGGTTCAATCAATGTTTATAAGCTGGTGAAGCTATGCAAAGGCGAAACAATTTTTGACTCTGTACATTGTATTGTTTTTAATTTTGGAAGCATATTCCATTCTGGTCAGGAACCAATGATTATTAAACCATTGCTTGGTTTATCTGGCTTGGCCTTGAAATGAAATAATTTGAAAATTCTGACTTCTAGTACATGAATCGGAGAAGGCAATAGCAACCCACTCCAGTGTTCTTGCCTGGAGAATCCCAGGGATGGGGGAGCCTGGTGGGCTGCTATCTATGGGGTCGCACAGAGTCGGACAGGACTGAAGCAATTTAGCAGCAGCAGCAGCAGTACATGAATATCAAATTAAACAGGAACTTGATACATAGTAGGCTTTCAGCTTGATACACAACTACTGTCCCTTGGAGCTAAAAACCACTGAATTGTATACACTTTTAAAGAGTGAATTTTATGGTATGTGAGTTATACCTCATTTTTTTTAAAGTAATTGAATGAATAAAATAGTTGTATTTTGAATTTATATGTAAGAGAATTCATTGCAATTTTAAAATGCTGTTTTCTGATTCTTGAAATAAAACAACAGCAATGACCAAAACAAACACAAATAAAACAAATAAAAGCAAAGAAAATTTAAGTCTGATTTCTAAATAGCACAATAAGTTGTCAGGAGACAGTAAAGATACTTGGTATATATCCTTGAATTTTGAGATTTTGGCAAGCATATATATAATAGAAATTTCTTTGCTGCTTTTTCAGAGGCAAAATTGTGACTAGATCAATTCTGCTCCTCTTTTGGCATAAAAATATTTTTATGCCTTGTAAGTATTACACTTACATTTACTGGCATGAATTTCTGATGCCTAACATGTTGCATATTGTTTTCTTGGGTAAATTTAGTATAATAATAACCATGGAGTTTCTCATTACCTATAAAATTTTACAATCAAGCTCACCTGAATGTTGTATTTTAATATATTTGTTTTCTGAGTAAATGAGTATTTGTCATAAGGGGTGGTAGGAATCTTTTGAGTTAGTTCTAAAGTAAAACACTGTGTGTTTGGTTTATCTCTTATCTTCACCATGTAATTAACAGAAGAGGGCAGTCATAGACTGCTTTCAAGAATTCCACAGCTTACATATATTTCAGAGGCAAAATCCTGTATTTCTGCTTTAAAAACACTTCCTTCAGCTAGGAAGGACCTTCAGGTCCTACTTGCTATCTAAACTCATTGCTGCCAACCATTTATACCTTGAATGTATTTCTTAGACATGAAGTTCAGTTCAGTTCAGTCACTCAGTTGTGTCCGACATGAAGGGTCTTTAGTAATTTTCCAATTCTCATTTTTTTAAGATTGAAGTATAGTTGGTCTACAGTAATGTGAGTTTCAGGTATACAGCAAAGCGATTCAATTACACACACACACACACACACACATTTTCAGATTCTTTTCCATCATAAGCTATTACAAGAAATTGACTATAGTTCTCTGTGCTATACAGGAGATTCTTGTTGGTTATCTATTTTATATTATATAGTGGTGTGTATCTGTTTACCTTATACTCCTAACTTATCCCTCCCTCCACCACCTACCCTCCACCACTTCCGCCTTTGGTCACCACTTCCGCCTTTGGTAACCACAAGTTTGCTTTCTATGTCTGTGAGTTTGTTTGGTAAAGAAATCAATTTGCATTATTTTTTAGATTATACATATAAGTGATATCATATAAAATTTGTCTTTGTCTGGCTTACTTCACTTGGTTGATAGTCTCTAGGTCTGTCCATGTTGCTGCTAATGGCAAAATTTCATTTTTTATGGCTATAATATTCTATTACATATGTGTACATACATATCATGCCTTCTTTATCCATTCATCTGCTGATGGGCACTTAGGTTGCTTTCATGTCTTCCTATTGTAAATAGTTCTGCTACGAACATTGAGATGCACGTATCTTTTCAAATTAGAGATTTTGTCTTTTCTAGATATATGCCTAGGAATAGGATTGCTGGGTCATATGATAATTCTATTTTTAGTTTTCTAAGGAACCTTCCTACTATTCTTCATAGTGGCTGCACCAATTTACATTTTTACCAACACTGCAGGAGGGTTCCCTTTTCTCCACATCCTCTTCAGCATTTATTGTTTGTAGACTTTTTGATGATGGTTATTCTGACTGCTGGGAGGTATGGGTTTGATTTGCATTTCTCTGATCATTAGCAGTGTTGAGCATCTTTTCATATGCCTATTGGCCATCTGTGTATCTTCTTCAGAAAAATGTCTATTCAAGTCTTTTGCCCATTTTTAAATTTTTTTATATTGAGTTGGATGAGCTATTAATATATTTTGGATATTGACCCCTTATGGGCCAGATCATTTGCAAATGTTTTATCCCATATCTACTTCAGTAGGTTGACTTTTCATTTTGTCAGTGGTTTTCTTTGCAATGCAAAAGCTTTTAAGTTTAATTAGATGCCATTTGTTTATTTTTACTTTTGTTTCCTTTCCCTTAGAAGACAGACATCAAAAAATATTACTATGATTTATGTCAAAGTGTATTCTACGTATATTCTCTTCTAGGAGTTTTATAGTTTCTGGTCTTACATTTAGGTCTTTAATCCATTTTCAGTTTATTTTTATATATGGTGTGAGAAAATGTTCTAATTTCACTCTTTTACATGTAGCTATCCAATTTTCTCAGCATCTCTATTGAAGAGACTGTCTTTTCCCCCATTGTATATTCTTGCCTCCTTTATTATAGATTAATTGACCATAAGTATGTGGGTTTACTTCTGGTCTCTTTAATCTGTTCCATTGATTTATGTGTCTATTTTTGTGCCAATACTGTTTTAACTATTGTAGCCTTGTAGTGTAGTCTGAAGTCAGGGAACCTGATACCCCCAGCTCTGTTCTTCTTTCTCAAGATTGTTTTGGTCAACTCTAACCTTTTCTCTGAGATCTATATGAAAATTTTCAAAGGATTTTTTTGACGTCTCAAATTTTGAATTTTCTGGAGACACTTCAAATTCATTTTGTTCAAAATGAAGCTCATAAAGTACTGAATTTATGGCAGAACAAACTCCCTCATAGAGTCTCTGTCTCCTTGTATACAGTCACTATCTTTCCAGTTCCCTAAATAAATTACTTTAATCATTATTATTCTTCCTTCATATCATACTAACAATTAGTCATAAAGTCTTTTTTTAATTAAAGTATAGTTGCTATACAATATGTAAGTTACAGGTATATAATATAGTGATTCACAATTTTTAAAGATTATACTCCATATAGTTATTATAATATATTGGCTGTATTTCTTGTGTTGTACAGGGCACCAAGTCTTGAAAATTCTAATCAGAAGAATATCTAAAATCTAACTTTTCCTGTTTATTCAGGTCCTCACTTTTTTTCTTTCATGGCCCAAACAACACCTACATATCCAATCTTATTTCTTTAATCATCCTCTATTTTCTCATTCAAACTTGCATCTCTTATAAAGAAACTACCCACTGGTATTTGCAGAAGCCATTGTGGCCCCCACTCCCTGGTTCTGGTCCATTTCTCGTATGTACTGTAATTCCTCATTCCATCTCTTCTGCTTCCTAACCTTGGCATTTATGTGTAAGTCCCAGCCCTTAAGGTTTGAATCTGGGACTCCGAGTTGACTTCCTCTATTCTGGCCCTTGCAGGTAATCTAGTGACCATAGTCATGCTCATGCCCAGTGGTCTGCACCCCGGGCAAGCCTAATTCCCAGTCCCTGTGTGGAGACACTGGATATTTTGCTGGTGTTGATTCTAGAAACATAGTTTTGTGTGTGTGTGTGTTTACTGCTACTGCTGCTAAGTTGCTTCAGTTGTGTCCGACTCTGTGCGACCCCATAGACGGCAGCCCACCAGGCTCTCCCATCCCTGGGATTCTCTAAGCAAGAACACTGGAGTGGTTTGCCATTTCCTTCTCCAATGCATGAAAGTGAAAAAGTCAAAGTGAAGTTGCTCAGTCTTGTCTGGCTCTTGGCAACCCCATGGACTGCAGCCTACCAGGCTCCTCTATCCATGGGATTTTCCAGGCAAGAGTACTGGAGTGGGTTGCCATTAAGATAGGTGCAAAAATACACTTTAAACCAGCAACTTTTTCTGCAAATATTTTTGAGTACACTCTGTATGCTAGCTGCTATTCTGGTTACTAATGATATAGCAGTCAACAAAAATCCTTACATTCTAGTGGGATAAGTGCATCTGTGGAAGTTCAGATATGAGGGAGGGGGATGCTGACCACATAGTTATACAAACCCCCCTGGCTTAAAAAGAGAAACTGCTTGTCCTACAGGTGTCAGCATCTCCTCCCACAGTTGTCTAAGGGGTCTGCAAGCCATCACTGCTTTATTTATTCAAATATGTCTTGGAGTCGCTAAGGAAAACTGTCTTCCTTTTTTTTTTTTTTTTGGCTGCAGAGCACAGCTGGCAGGATCTTAGTTCCCCCAACAGCTTGAAGTCCTAGTCAATGGGCCACAGGGGAATTCCCAAAACTGTCTTTCTTACTTGTGTATGCATTCTAAGTCACTTCAGTCATATCCAGCTTTGTGACCTGCAGGGACCTGCAGGGTTCCTCTGTCCATGGGATTCTTACTTAAGCAATTGCAAATCTATTTGGAAACCCGACTTATAATTGGCATGTTTAATAGGGTGATATTGATATTTTATAATACTATACTAATACAATGCAGTGCTCATTGCCGCCTTCCTCCAGCCTGAGTTTGAGTCTTATTAGACAAAAGGAGCCCAAGGCCATTACACAAGGAAGGCTATACTGAAAAGTACATGCTGCTGCTGCTGCTAAGTTGCTTGAGTCGTGTCCGACTCTGTGCGACCTCACAGACGGCAGTCCACCATAAACTCAAAAGCTGGCTTTCCTGACCTCTCTAGGAAGATAATTGTCTTGCAAACCTGAAGAGTGAAAAGGTTTCCCCAGACTCCTTTTACTTGCATTTAGCATATCAAACGGAGAAGGCATTGGCACCCCACTCCAGTACTCTTGCCTGGAAAATCCCATGGACGGAGGAGCCTGGTGGGCTGCAGTCCATGGGGTAGCACAGAGTCGGACACGACTGAAGAGACTTAGCAGCAGCAGCAGCATATCAAAAGCTAGGCCTAATAGCTACCAGTCTTTCAAAGCACCACTAGCCATAATAGGATACATTGTGTTTACATGACCCAGTTCACATGTGTGTATAATATTCAGTGTATATGTCTGCCACAGGGAAAAAAAAGGTCTCACATAAATAACTTACTTTTATTACTTGCAATGTATTTTGATATAATTTATCAATTTCCTTTCCTTTTAATCCACTATTCACAATACATAAAAAACTTGCCCAGGGCTTTTTGAAAGGGAGGATTCAAAAAGACGCAAAAGGAGAGAGTCAGCTTCTGGAGGGGATGAGAGGTTGGAGGCTGGGGCTGAAGGAGAGGATCTTTAGGGATCTGGAGCATTTAAATTCCCGGTGTTGAGTAGAACTGATCAGAGGGACAACATCTTATGTTGGAGGATGGAATTAAAGTGATGTAGGTTGTAGGAAGAATGTATGAAGCCCCTGAATTCAGAGAGAATTGTAAGGTCATCAAGACACTGTGAGAAAGAGATAAGGATGATGCAACTGCAAAATGTTTACATTCTTTTGATGATAAGCACAGGATGAGCTACAACCGCAACTGTAGTTTGACCAAAGAAGGGCAAATTGAAACTGATGTTACGCTGAATAGATCCCACTCCTGATGGTCTAGGCCATCAACCTCCTCTTCTTGATGCTGATATGTTAATAAGAAAATTAATTGTTAAAACTGTGGTCTAGCCAGTGTCTCCTTAGAGAAAAACTAGGAAGCATTTTTGGACTGAGGGGGAAGGAAACTGTGTAAGAAAGATGAGAATGCAAAAATTATAAAACTAGGTTAAACATAAAAATGTATAGACTTGAATACTTAGAATATACCTGGGTGCCTTAGACCTATTATAATTAAGTGACAAGGTTATATTCACTATAGCGGTAGAAGTTGTGTCTCTATGTTGCCTCATGAGTGTGCCCTATCTAATGCATTTGCGGCAACAAGATTAGCCTGAGATTTTCCTCGGTAGGATTAAATTTAGATTTTCTTCTTCTTTGCTTCCTAAAATAGTAGAGTTTCACAAGTAGGATCAGATAGAAGAGGCAAAGACCTCATTGTCATACATCTGAATATAGTGAGCAAATGGATAACCTGTTTCAAATGACTTTTGTTCAAATATCATTCAGCAGGCCTTCCCTGACCACTCTATAACTATTCTGACTACTCATTCTCCTATTCTGCTTTACTTTCTTATATTGCATTTATCACAAATGAACAGTTGTGTGTGTGCCTGCACACATGTGTTCATGACATAATGAATCCCCATGTTCCCAATACCAAGCTTCATAGGTATTCATATTTTACCAGATTTTTTAAGCTATACCCCAACTGGGCTTCCCAGGTGGCTCAGTAGTAAAGGATCCGCCTTCCAATGAGGAAGACACAGGTTTGATCCCTGAGTTGGGAAGATCCCCTGGAGGAGGATATTGCAACCCACTTCAGTATTCTTGCCTGGAGAATCCCATGGACAGAGGAGCCTGGAGGGCTACAGTCCATGGGGTTGCAAAGAGTCCAACATGACTGAGCAACAACAAAAATAACCCAACTACTTTTTTTTTTTCTACTTAATTTTGAAGCAAATCTCAAATATTTTGTCATTTCCTGCCTGTGTTTTGCTTATTTTGTTTACTGTCTGTTTTATCTTACTAGAATGTGAACTAGATGAGGGCAGTGATTTTATTTATTTTTTAATTGAAGGATGATTGCTTTATAGAATTTTGTTGTTTTCTGTCAAACCTCAACATGAATCAGCCATAGGTATACATGTATCCCCTCCCTCTTGGACCTCCCTACCCTCTCCCTCCCCATCCCACCCTTCTAGGTTGATGCAGAGCCCCTGTTTGAGTTCCCTGAGACATACGACAAATTCCCACTCGCTATCTATTTTACTTATGATAATATGTTTCCATGTTACTCTCTCCATACATCTCACCCTCTCCTCCCCTCCCCCCATGTCTGTAAATCTGTTCTCTATGGTTTTTTTCTCCACTGCTGCCCTGAAAATAAATTCTTTGGTACCATCTTTCTAGATTCCGTATATGCGTTAGTATACGATATTTATCTTTCTCTTTCTGACTTACTTCACAGCTCTAGGTTCATCCACCTCATTAGAACTGACTCAAATGGGTTCCTTTCTATGGCTGAGTAATATTCCATTGTGTGTATGTACCACAACTTCTTTATCCATTCATCTGTCGATGGACATCTAGATTGCTTTCATGTTCTAGCTATTGTAAATAGTGCTACACTGAACCTTGGGGTGCATATGTATTTTTCATTTACGGCTTCCTCAGGGTATATGCCTAGGAGTGGGGTTGCTAGGTCATATGATGGTTTTATTTCCAGTTTTTTAAGGAATCTCCATACTGTCTTCCATAGTAGCTTTATCAATTTACTTTCCCACCGATGGGGCAGGAGAGTTCCCTTTTCTCCACACCCTCTCCAGCATTTATTGTTTGTAGACTTTTTGATGATGGCCATTCTGACTGGTGTGAGGCAGTATCTCATTGTAGCTTTGACTTGCCTTTCTCTAATAATGAGCGATGTTGAGTATCTTTTCATGTGTTTGTTAGCCATCTGTACGTTTTCTTTGGAGAAATGTCTGTTTAGGTCTTTTCCCCACTTTTTGATTGGGTTGTTTGTTTTTCTGGTATTAAGTTATATGAGCTGCTTGTATATTTTTCAAAGTAATCCTTTATCAGTTGTTTCATTTGCTATTATTTTCTCCCCTTCTGAGGGTTGTCTTTTCACTTTGCTTATAGTTTCCTTTCCTGTGCAAAAGCTTTTAAGTTTAATCAGGTCCCACTTGTTCACTTTTGTTTTTATTTCCATTTTCCCAGGAGGTGGGTAATAGAGGATCTTGCTTTGATTTATGTCATCAAGTGTTTTGCCTTTGTTTTCCTCTAAGAATTTTACAGTTTCTGGTCTTACATTTAGGTCTTTAATCCATTTTGAGTTTATCTTTGTGTATGGTGTTAGAAAGTGTTCTAATTTCATTCTTTTACATGTAGCTGTCCAGTTTTCCCAGCACCACTTTTTGAAGAGGCTGTCTTTGCCCCATTGTATATTCTTGCCTCCTTTGTCAAAAATAAGGTAGTCATAGTTGCATGGGTTTGTTTCTGGGCTTTCTATCTTGTTCCATTGGTCTATATTTCTGTTTTTGTGCCAGTTACAATACTGTATTGATGACTGTAGCTTTGTAGTATAATCTGAAGTCAGGAAGCTTGATTCCTCCAGCTCCACTCTTCTTTCTCAAGACTGCTTTGGCTATTCAGGGTCTTTTGTGTTTCTATATGAATTGTGAAATTTTTTGTTCTAGTTCTCTGAAAAATGCCGTTGGTAATCTTATAGGGATTGCACTGAATCTGTAGACTGCATTTGGTAATATAGTCATTTTCACAATATTGGTTTGTTCTACCCAGGAACATGGAATATCTTTCCATCTGTTTATGTCAACTTTGATTTCTTTCATCAGTGTCTTTTAACTTTCTGTATACGGTTCTTTTGTCTCCTTAGGTTGGTTTATTCCTAGATATTTTATTCTTTTTGTTTCAGTGATGAATTGGATTGATTTCTTAATTTCTCTTTCTGATTTTTCATTGTTGGTATATAGAAATGCAAGTGACTTCTGTGTATTGATTTTGTATCCTGCGATTTTTCTAAATTCACTGATTAGATCTAGTAATTTTCTGATAGTATCTTTAGGGTTTTCTACGTATAGTATCATGTTATTCGCAAACAGTGAGAGTTTTTTTTTCTTCTTTTCTGATTTGGATTCGTTTATTTCTTTCTCTTCTCTGGTTGCTGTAGCTAGGACTTCCAAAGCTATGTTGAATAATAGTGGTGAGAGTGAACACCTTTCTCTTGTTCCTGATCTTAGGGGGAATGCTTTCAGTTTTTCCATTGAGAATAATGTTTGCTGTGGGCTTATCATATATGGCCTTTACTATGTTGAGGTAGGTTCCTTCTATGCCCATTTTTGAAGAGTTTTCATCATAAATGGGTGCTGAATTTTGTCAAATTTTCTGCATCTATAGAGATTGCCATATGGTTTTTATCTTTCAATTTGTTAATATGGTGTATCACATTGATTGATTTGTGTATATTGAAGAATTCTTGCTTCCCTGGGATAAACCCAACTTGATCATGGTGTATGAGCTTTTTAATGTGTTGTTGCGTTCTGTTTGCTAGAATTTTGTTGAGGATTTTTGCATCTATGTTCATCAGTGATATTGGCCTGTAGTTTTCCTTTTTTTGTGTAGTCTTTGTCTGGTTTTGGTATCAGAGTGATGGTGCCCTCATAGAATGAGTTTGAAAGTGTTCCTTCCTCTGCAATTTTTTGAAAGAGTTTTAGAAGGATAGGCATTAGCTCTTCTCTAAATGTTTGATAGAATTAACCTATGAAGCCATCTGGTCCTAGTCTTTTGTTTGGGGGGAGATTTTTGATCACAGTTTCAATTTCAGTGCTTGTAATTGGGTTGTTCATAATTTCTATTTTTTCCTGGTTCAGTTTTGGATTGAACTTTTCTAAGAATCTGTCCATTTCTTCCAGGTTATTCATTTTATTGCCATACAGTTGTTCATAATAGCCTCATAATCATTTGTATTTCTGCATCATCTCTTGTAATCTCTCCTTTTCCATTTCTAATTCTGTTGATTTGCTGTGGGGGCAGCTCAGATTCTAATCTGGTCCTGCTCCTCTGTGTTCTTGCCTCCAATGTCCATACTATCAGAACTAGTGTTTTCTTTTGTGGGAGCTGTCAATGTCCTTTTATATATTCCATAGACACAGAGTCTGCCTACTTGATCATGTGGATTTAATCTGCAGTTTGTATAGCTGGTGGGAAGGTTTAGGGTCTTCTTCCTTAGCCACACTGCCCCTGGGTTTCCATTGTGGTTTTATTTCCATCTTTGCATGTGGGTCGTCCACTGGGGTTTGCTCCTGAGGCTGCCCCAGAGGACTTGGGTCTGCCTAAGTGAAGGCCATGTGTGGAGGTGAAATAGCTGCTTGGGTCACAGAGGCTCTGGTTGCACCAGGTACTCAGGGAAGTTGGTGGCTAGGGCAGCAGGAAATATAGTTCTCTGGAAAGGTATGGCAACCAGTATTGGCGAGTACACTCCAGTATTCTTGCCTGGAGAACCCCACTGACAGAGAAGCCTGGTAGACCACAAACCACAAGGTCGCAAAGAGCTGGACACGACTGAAGTGACCCCCATGTGCATAGATGCCAGACTTTTTTTTTTGCGTATGGCAACTTTGCCCCAGTGAGGGTTAAGCGTGAAGGTGGCACCTTTGCTTGGGTCATGGGGACCCTGATGGCTCCAAGAGTGCAGGGACCTGGATTGCCTGAGCTGCAGGAGTTACGGTCCTCTCAGAGTCTTTTTTCCAGACTCTGGTAGCTGGTGATCAGTAGGCCTCTTTGACTAGTTTTTCTCCATAGCTTAGGCCCTTAGGGGGCTCCCTTGCCTGGGGTCTTTCTCTGTTGTTGGCGCATCAAGCACATAGAGGGCCCCCCTCCCCACCATCCCCATCCCGGCTGGGGTCCTTCTCTGTATCAGCACGTCAGGCACTAAGGGGGCACCCTGGGTGGGGTCCTACTCTGTTGTTCTGGGTATCAGGCACTTAATAGCCCAGCCTCTCTATTGTTCAGCTGCTGATGCTGGCGTGTAGGGAGAGAGGGGCTACAGTGATGGCTCCACCCACTCCGCATGACTCAGCAGTATTGCCTTGCTTCCTTGGCTGCCTGGATTTCCTTCACAGGTATTTCCCACCACAATCTCCTCCCGCAGGTCCCCTCAGTCTGTCCCTCTGCAGTCAACAGCAGCCCTCTCCCTGAGATTGCTTCACAATCCTTACGCTCTAACTCCCAGTGCTGTGCCTTCTCTGGAACCTGCATGCCTGTCCAGGGTACATATCGTTGTGGCAAGGGCTGTCTGATTCTCGTTCCATTTAGGCTGTCACAGATCAGCTGCTTCACTCTCAGCCTTAAATGTTTCTCCTCTGACCCCGACAATTGCCCCAATGTGGGGACTGGACCCTTACTTCAGTTTCCCTACCTGCTGAGGGCAAGTCCAGTCCAGCTAACACGTCTGTCTTCCCCCCATAGTTCCTTTGTTCTACCGAGTTTTGACGGTTCTATATATTCTTTTCTGGAGGTTAAATATTCCTGTCCACTCTCAACTGGTTTTCTGCAAGCACCTCTGTGTCTCAGGGTGTATTCCTGATGTATCCATGGAGAGATGTACTCCACGTCTACCTCCTTCACCAACTTGTGCTATCTCTCTGAGGGCAGTGATTTTTGTCTGCTACATTTGCAGAAACATTCCTAGCTACTAAAAACTTTCCTGACACATAGTAAGTGCTCAATAAATACTTTTTAAGAAATAAATATGGAATCTACAGAAGCAGCATTTTTATTCTCTTGCTAATTAGTCATAGACAAATGTTTAACTTAATTTAGATAACCTGGCAGTTCCCCATTGGGTAATTTATATGGGGGTTTCTGGCCATCTCCTAGACTTTGTTTGAAGTAGCCCATCTACCATAATAGAACAAGTTAGCACATCTCTTTCGGATAGGATGGATGTAGAATTCAGGTTCATCTAGCAGCATATCTGAACTGCACCACACTTAGGGCTTAGATTAGGAGAGTGAAAAATTTGGCTTAAAAATCAACATTCAGAAAACTAAAATCCTGGCATCTGGTCCCATCACCTCATGGCAAATAGATGGGGAGACAGTAGAAACAGTGACAGATGCTATTTTCTTAGGGTCCAAAATCATGGTAGATGGTGACTGCAGCCATGAAATTAAAAGATGCTTACTCCTTGAAAGAAAAGCTATGACCAACCTAGACAGCATATTGGAAAGCAGAGACATTACTTTGCTGACAAAGGTCCATCTAGTCAAGGCTGTGGTTTTTCCAGTAGTCATGTATACATGACAGTTGGACTATAAAGAAAGCTGAGCATCGAAGAATTGATGCTTTTGAATTGTGATGTTGGAGAAGGCTCTTGAGAGTCCCTTGGACAGCAAGGAGATACAACCAGTCCATCCTAAAGGAAATCAGTCTTGAATATATATTGTAAGAACTGATGCTGAAGCTGAAACTCCAATACTTTGGCCACCTGATGCAGTACTGACTCATTGGAAAAGACCCTGATGCTCAGAAGGATTGAGGGCAGGAGGAGAAGGGGATGACAGAGGATGAGATGGTTGGATGGTATCACCAACTTATGGACATTAGTGATTCATGGACACATATATGCATTCTTTTGAGTAAACTCCGGGAGTTAGTGATGGACAGGGAGGCCTGAGGGCTGCAGTCCATGGGGTTGCAAAGAGTCGGACACGACTGAGCGACTGAACTGAACTGAATGTAGTTGACAAAGCTATTAATAGCTTTTAGTAATATATATTCTTTTCCCCTTCCTTAGCATGGAAAGGGGAGACCATTCTTCAGCTCCATTGCTGCTGAATAGAGCTGTGGCACTAGATATGTGAGTGAAATGTGAGCAGAAGTGATGCATATCACTTTTAGGCAGAAGTAGGGAAACACCTGTTGAAACTTTTTTTTTTTTAATTTGGCCACCTGGCATGTGAGATCTTAGTTTCCTAACCAGTGATTGAACCTGTGCCCATGGATATGAAGCATGGAATCTTAACCATTGAAGAGCCAGGGAAATCCTTTTTTTTCTTTTTTTCTGTTTTTGCTGGTCATGGAGGAGGCCTTAAGCTGAGATGAAAGAGAAAACCCATTGAAGCAATCTACATCAGTGGAAAGTCTATGGAACACAGCTATGCTAAAACAGTCCCTAAACCTGCAACAAACTGTATAAAAGAAGAAACTGACTTTTATCTGAGATTTTTTTTTATAGTAGCATAGCCTAGATTCTCCTAAAATAGCTACTATTATTGTTGTTATTGTTATTTTAAAAGATGCTTTTATTTAACTGCTGAATTTAATTTTTTGGAGTACTGTTTTATAAAAAGATATTTATAATCAGGAATAATCATTAATTCAATCCATTACTAATTCTTTCAGAATTCATCTTCAAAAGATATCCCAATTACCAAAACTTTTTCACTATTTTAAAAACTTTTAAATCTTTTATGTGGATAACTACAAGAGCCTCTGAACTCATCCTCTACATTCTCCAAATCCCTTTTCCTCCCCAGTCTATGCTCAACACAGTAGCTAGAGATGCTAAGTCAAACCATGCCATTTCTTTTTTACCAAATTTCCTTTTTTTTTCTTAATTTAAAGTATAGTTGATTTATAATGTGTTAATTCCTGCTGTACAGCAAAATGACTTCAGTTATACACATATATGCATTTTTTAATGTTCTTTTCCATTACCATTTATCATGGGAGATTGGCTATAGTTCCCTGTGCTATGCAGTAGGACCTTGTTTATCTGTTCTAAATGTTACTGATTTGCATCTAGTAACTCCATACTCAGAAAACGAGCATCATGGCATCCGGTCCCATCACGTCATGGGAAATAGATGTGGAAACAGTGTCAGACTTTATTTTGGGGGGCTCCAAAATCACTGCAGATGGTGACTGCAGCCATGAAATTAAAAGATGCTTACTCCTTGGAAGGAAAGTTATGACCAACCTAGACAGCATATTGAAAAGCGGAGACATTACTTTGCCAAGAAAGGTCCCTCTAGTCAAGGCTATGGTTTTTCCTGTGGTCATGTATGGATGTGAGAGTTGAACTGTGAAGAAAGCTGAGCACCAAAGAATTGATGCTTTTCAACTGTGGTGTTGGAGAAGACTCTTGAGAGTTGCTTGGACTGCAAGGAGATCCAACCAGTCCATTCTGAAGGAGATCAGCCCTGGAATTTCTTTGGAAGGAATAATGCAAAAGCTGAAACTCCAGTACATTGGCCACCTCATGCGAAGGGTTGACTCATTGGAAGAGACTCTGATGCTGGGAGGGATTGGGGGCAGGAGGAGAAGGGGATGACAGAGGATGAAATAGCTGGGTGGCATCACTGACTCGATGGACGTGAGTCTGAGTGAACTCCGGGAGATGGTGATGGACAGGGAGGCCTGGCGTGCTGCGATTCATGGGGTCACAAAGAGTCGGACACGACTGAGCGACTGAACAGAACTGAACTGAAGCCCACACTCCCAGTCCGTTACCCTTCTTATTCTCCTCCCCCTGGGCAGCCGCAAGTCTGTTCTCTGTGTCTGTGAGTCTGTGTTTGTTTTGTAGATAGGTTCATTTGTGTCACATTTTCAGTCAGTTCAGTCGCTCAGTCGTGTCCGACTCTCTGTGACACCATGAACCACAGCACGCCAGGCCTCCCTGTCCATCACCAACTCCCGGAGTTCACTCAAACTCTTGTCCATTGAGTCAGTGATGCCATCCAGCCATCTCATCCTCTGTTGTCCCCTTCTCCTCTCTCCTTCAATCTTTCCCAGCATCAGGGTCTTTTCCAATGAGTCAGTTATTCGCATCAGGTGGCCAAGGTATTGGAACTTCAGCTTCAGCATCAGCCCTTCCAGTGAGTATTCAGGACTGATTTCCTTTAGGATTGATTGGTTGGATCTCCTTGTAGTCCAAAGAATTCTAAAGGGTCTTCTCCAACACCACAGTTGAAAAGCATCAGTTCTTCAGTGTTGACCCTTCTTTATGGTCCAACTTGTACATCTGTACATGACTATTGGAAAAACCATAGCTTTGACTATACAGACCATTGTCAGCAAAGTAATGTCTCTGCTTTTTAATATGCTGTCTAGGTTTGTCATAGCTTTTCTTTCAAGGAGCAAGTGTCTTTTAATTTCATGGCTGCAGTCACCATCTGCAGTGATTTTGGAGCCCAAGAAAATAGTCTCTCACTGTTTCCATTATTTCCCCATCTATTTGCCACGATGTGGTGGGACCAGATGCCATGATCTTCATTTTCTGAATGTTGAGTTTTAAGCCAACTTTTTCACTCTCCTCTTTCACTTTCATCAAGAGGTTCTTTAGTTCCTCTTCACTTTCTCCCACAAGGGTGGTGTCATCTGCATATCTGAGGTTATTGATATTTCTCCTTGCAATCTTGACTGCATCTTGTGTTTCATCCAGCCTGGCATTTTGAAAGATGTACTCTGCATAAAGAAAGAGCTTCCCTTGTAGCTCAGTTGGTAAAGAATCTGCGTGCAGTACAGGAGGCCTGAGTTCAATTCCTGGGTCAAGAAGATCCCCTGGAGAAGGAAATGGTAACCCACTCCAGTATTCTTGCCTGGAGAATCCCATGGACAGAGAAGCCTGGCAGACTACAGTCCATGGGGTTGCAAAGAGTCAGACATGACTTAGTGACTAAACCACCACTCTCCATATAAGTTAAATAAACAAATTGACAGTATACAGCCTTGACATACTCCTTTCCCAATTTGGAACCAGTCCATTGTTCCATGTCCAGTTCTAACTATTGTTTCTTGACCTACATACATATTTCTCAGGAGGCAGGTCAGGTGGTCTGGAATTCCCATCTCTTGAAGAATGTTCCACAGTTTGTTGTGATCCACACAGTCAAAGGCGCATAGTCAATGAAGCAGAAGTAGATGTTTCTTCTGGAATTCTCTTGCTTTTTCTATGACCTAATGGATGTTGGCAATTTGATCTCTGGTTTCTCTGCTTTTCTAAATCCAGCTTGAACATCTGGAAGTTCTTGGTTCACATACTGTTGAAGCCTAGCTTGGAGAATTTTGAGCATTACTTTGCTAGTGTTTGAAATGAGTGCAGTTGTGTGGTAGTGTGAACATTCTTTGAGAATTGCCTTTCTTTGAGATTGGAATGATAGCAATATTTTAAAAGCAACTCACCTTTATTGAGTCTTTAAGATATTAAATGTAGTTTTTATAGATATAACTCTGTCTTTTTACATTTATGTTTCTTTGATTTGAAGTTTTACTCTTATAGTTTAACATTTATTTACAATATAATAAAATTAAAATATTTTTGCTTATAATATTTTATTAAACTATTAGTATTCATTTATAATTGAATAAAAATAAATATCTCATTATATTAAGTAATTATACTGATAAGCACAGCTGGCTTAAATAGATTGGGGAATACATATATAGCTCTTAAAACACTTACCACTCATGTGGGAGAGTAGAATATTAAGAGGCACTGGAAAGGCACTCACTGCAAGATTCATTAGATCATGGGCATCAGCCAGCTGGAGTGAGGCATTAAATAAATTGTAGTTAACAGAGCTAATCTGTGACTGATTTTATGGAATACTACTGAGGTTTTATATAGCACCTCTATTCCCATACTTGATACTTATTAAAGTTGGGGCAAATAATCTCCCCAGAGTTATATTAATACAATTAACTAATAATAAATAAAATTATTCTAGTTCTTGGTAAAGGTCAGTACTATGATTTCCAATTTTTTATTCTGCTTAGGCAACTTTGCTTCCCTTTTGCTCTGTGTCTACACCCTTACCCACTTTCTTAATACTCATCTGTCATCCTCTCATGAGCCTATATACTCACCTGGTTTCTTGATAGCTTGTAGATGGTAAGAAGAGGTTAGGCATAATTCCTCAGTGGTAAGAGAACAAACTGTGTATGATTTCAATACCTTTAGACGATCAAGTTTTTATACCTTGTTTTATGTCCCTGGATATGTTCCAATGTCTCCTGGTTTATAATCCATGGGAACTTGAACAGAATTTGTATCCCGTTGTTGTGTGAAAGTTGTATACATCTTAATTATGTTGAATTGGTGCTTTTCAGGTCTATTATATCCTTCTACTTTTCTGTTCATTCTATTAAATTTTGAGAGTTTGATATTGAAACTCCAACTAAAAATTTTAATTCATCTACTTAAAAAAAGAATGGTAACATATAGTGAAACTCTATGTAACTTGGGTCTGTATATTCCAAGTCTCCTGTAAATATGTTATCATAGTTTCATAATGAAAAAAATAAAAAAGAAATATTAAAAAAGAAGTTAGGAAGAACTACCTGAAGCAAAGGTATATTGCAAATGAAAACAAAAATATTTTTTCCCCAAAGACCAAGCACATCAAACTTGAATAATCTCTTAGATCTCTTTTCCATGTGATCTTTTTAAAAGGCAAGGTTTAGGAATTGAAGAGAAGAAAAGGAGAAAGCACCTTCCCAGTTAGGGGGATATTTGGGCCTATCAGCTACTTGCCCATTAAGGAAGCAAGTTTCTTAGAGAAAAGCTGACTGAGGAACAACCCGACATCGTATCACATGTACTCACAGGACTTTAAATAGTGCTTCTCAAGAAGAGGATGAGAAATGTGCTCTGGGGCCAGGCAGGGGGTTAGAAGCATGACAGCTAGGACCCTATGCCAGTTGTCTCAGACCGAGACATAAACTGAAAAAGGTTATAAAAGTAGTCCTTTAGCCTTTTCACTTTTCACATTGAAAGCTCCAGTCCCCAGCATGGTTACTTACTTTTGTATTTTATCGCTTGTCCTCTTTTAGAGTTGAAGTGAAGCAAGAAGTACCTGGAGTACATAATGTGAGCCATTTTCTGTATATACCATATACATTTTAATAATGCAAATCTCTTCCCAGGGTCAAGCCAGTCCCTTGTTCCTTCAGGGAAATCGAAGCTCCAGTATTGGATCCAGGGTCTCAAGCCCTCTTGTATGACTCCCTTCTTGCTTGCACCCATGCTCATTTTCTCTTTAGACCATGCTTTCCCATACACAGGGTCTAATTCAGGGGCCTCATCGCAGCCTGAGGTCTCTCCTCTGCAGCTATATCCTGGACCATCTTTCACTAAATCTGAGCTAAAACTTAGCATTTCCAAAATTTACTTAATCCAATCCCAAAGCCCTCATCAGATTTACTTAACCCAAGTTCCTGAGGGTCAACAAGAATGAGATTATCATGGTAGCTGGTCTTATGAAAAAAATTTAGAAAAATAGAAGAACATTCTACAATCAAACATGATCAAGGCAGCACTGTACACCCGAAAAGCCAATATTTCTCAAAGTGTGGTCAGGGCACTTCCTGAATCAGAATCTCCTAGGAAACTGGTTGAAAATACAAACTCACTGTTTGCATAGAATTTTGCTGGGTGGGTGGGAGCAAAAATGGCATTTTAAAAATGTTACCTAGTTGATTTTTAAATACACCAAACTTTGGAACCACTGATTAAATACTAGTTCCTACACAAAAAGAGTAATGACCCTAGAACTAGCATATGTCATGGTCTAGATTAGCACTGACTAATGGAAAAATAATGCAAATCATATGTATAATTTTGGCTTTTCTTGTAGTTGCTTTTAAGTAAAGTATAAGGAAACAAAATTAATTTTAATAATATAATTAATTTAAATCACTATATCCAATGTGTATTTTCAATATGTAATTAATATAAAAATTAATGAGATATTTTACATTTTTTTGTACTAAGTTTTTGAAATGCAGGTATTTTATACTTGAAGAATCTCTCAGTTCAGTCTAGCCTCATTCAAGTGGTCAGTAGCCACTGGTGGTTACTGCTTACTAGATTAGAGAGAGCAGGTCTAGATCCTCATTGCTGTAACCAGCCATACGCCAAGAAAGCGTTGGTATTTTCTGGGATAAGAGAGTAAACATAAAGTAAAATAAAAATAAAATAAAATGGTTTTTTGGTTCCAGCCTCACCAAGGAACCAATCAATTCCTGCTAGTTGTCAGGATCCACTTCCACAGAAGGCAAGCTTTGCACCTCAGTGACAGGCCTTACCTGAGAGCCTCCTCTCTGCCTTTTCCTGTAATATTTTTATTGTCACCTAAGGTTCCCATTGTTTGGCCTCTAAATTTTGAGGCTGAAAGTGGCCTGTGTGAGCTGCTTTCATCCCAGCAGAACCCCAAATTTGCTTGCTTGTGCTGCTGTTCTAAGCGTGTCCTATCACTCTGTGCAGGGGCTCATTAAGAAGTGAATTATCTCAGCCATGTCTCGTTCCCCAAACCTTACCTTTTGTCAGCATTAAAATCACATTATTGTTCAGTTGCTAAGTCATGTCCAACTCTTTGTGACCCCATGGACTGCAGCACGCCAGCCTTCCCTGTCCTCCATATCCCCCAGAGTTTGCTGAAACACATGTCCATTGAGTCGGTGATGCCATCCAACCATCTCATTTTCTGTCACCCCTTTCTCCTCTTGTCCTCAATCTTTCCCAGCATCAGGGTCTTTTCCAATGAGTTGGCTCTTTGCATCAGGTGGCCAAAGTATTGGAGCTTCACCATCAGTCCTTTCAATGAACATTCAGGACTTATCTTCTTTAGGATGGACTGGTTGGATCTCCTTGCAGTCCAAGGGACTCTCAAGAGTCTTCTTCAACACCACATTTCAAAAGCATCAGTTTTTGGTGCTCGGCCTTCTTTATGGTCCAACTCTCACATCCATACCTGACTATTGGAAAAATCATAGCTTTGACTCTATGGACTTTTGATGGCAAAGTTGTGTTTATGCTTTTTAATATGATGTTTAGGTTTGTCATAGCTTTTTTCCCAGGGAGCAAGCATCATTTAATTTCATGGCACATAGCTTTGGCTAAACTTATCCTTCTCATAGTGATGCAAATATTCTTTTCCATCACCTGTTCTCCTCTTTCAGCGGGACCTTCAAGTTTGACATTCTCAAGTGATCTTACCTCCCAAACAGCTTTATACTCACTTCAATCAGCTTAACTCCCCCAGATGTTGCTGATCAGAATTCCGAATTCTGAATCATGTTATTCAGGGCTTCCCTGGTGGCTCAGAGGGAAAAACGTCTGCCTGCAATGCAGAAGACCCGGGTTTGATCCCTGGATTGGGAAGAGCCCCTGGAGAAGGAAATGGCAACCCACTCGGTACTCTTGCCTGGAAAATCCTGTGGACGGAGAAGACTGGGTAGGCTACAGTCCGTGGGGTTGCAATGAGTTGGACACACTGAGCGACTTCACTTTCATTTTGGCTTTCAACCCCAGTGTATTCTACTCATCAGGACCCTGTTCAATCAGGTTCAATCTGGACCCTGTGAGCGTCCAAAAATTTCTCTTGCCTGAATCAGAGGCAGACTGAGAGACCCATTCTTTAGGATTCTGGGTTGTATGGTAGCTCTGTTTTTAGTTTTTTAAGGAACCTCCACACTGTTCTCCATAGTGGCTGTCCCAATTTACATTTCCACCAATGGTGTAAGAGAGTCCCCTTATCTCTACACCCTCTCCAGCATTTATTGTTTTTAGACTTTTTGATGATGCCCATTCTGACTGGCATAATGTGATACCTCATCGTAGTTTCGATTTACATTTCCCTAGTAGAGAACTCCAGTACTCTTGCCTGGAAAATCCATGGACAGAAGAGCCTGGTAGGCTGCAGTCCATGGGGTTGCTAAGAGTCGGACACGACTGAGCGACTTCACTTTCACTTTTTACTTTCATGCATTGGAGAAGGAAATGGCAACCCACTCCAGTGCTCTTGCCTGGAGAATCCCAGGGACGAGGAAGCCTGGTGGGCTGCCATCTATGGGGTTGCACAGAGTCAGACACAACTGAAGCTACTTAGCAGCAGCAGTAGAGATGTTGAGCATCTTTTCATGTGCTTTTTGGCCATCTGTATATCTTCTTGGGAGAAATGTCTATTTAGATCTGCTGCCCATTAAAAAACATTATTTATTTATTTTGGTCGCACTGGGTCTTTGTTGCTGCTCACAGGCTTCCTCTAGTTGTGGAGAGTGGGGATTACTGTTCGATGTGGTGCTCAGACTTCTCATTGTGGTGGCTTCTCTTGTTGCAGAGCACAGTCATTAGGCACCCAGGCTTCAGTAGTTGCAACACATGGGCTCAGTAGTTGTGGCTCATGGGCCCTAGTGCACAGGCTCAGAAGTTGTGGCACGTGGACTTAGTTGCTCTAAGGCATATGGAATCTTCCCAGACCAGGAATCAAACCATGTCCCCTGGGTTGGCAGGCAGATTCTTATCCACTGTGCCACCAAGGAAGTCCTTCTGCTCATTTTTGAATGGGTTGTTTATTTTTTGATCTTGAGTTGTATGAGCTGTTTGTATATTTTGGAGATCAAGCCCTTGTTGGTTACTTCAATTACAAATACTTTCTCCCAATCTGTGGGTTTTCTTTTCATTTTGTTTATGGTGTCCTTTGCTGTGCTGAAGCTTTTAAGATTAATTGGGTCCCATTTATTTATTTTTGTTTTTACTTTCATTACTCTAGCAAATGGATCCAAAAAGATATTACTGTGATTTATGTCAAAGATGGTTCCTCCTGTTTTCCTCTAAGAGTTTCAAAGTTACTGGTCTTACATTTAGGTCTTTAATCCATTTTGAGTTTATTTTTGTGCATGGTGTGTGAGAACGTTCTAATTTCATTCTTTTACATGCAGTTGTCCAGTTTCCCAGTACCATTTATTGAGGAGACTGTCTTTTCTCCATTGTCTGTTCTTGCCTCCTTTGTTGTAGGTTAATTGACCATAAGTGCATGGATTTATTTCTGAGCTTTCTATCCTCTTCCATTGATCTATATTTCTGTTTTTGTGTCAACCTCATACTTTTTTGATGGCTATAGCTTTGTAGTATAGTCTGAAGTCAGGGAGCCTGATTCCAGTTCCATTCCCCCCATGCCTAGGATTGCTTTGTCTATTTTGTGTTTCCATACAAATTAAAAAAAAAAATTCTAGTTCTTTGAAAAATGACTTTGGTAATTTGAGAGAGTTACACTGAATCTGTAGATTGCCCAGGGAAGTAGAGTCATCTTGACCATGCCGATTCTTCCAATCAAGAACATGGTATATCTTTCCTTCTGTTTGTGTTATCTTCAGTTTCTTTCATCAGCATCTTAGAGTTCTTGGAGTAGAGGTTTTTTGTCTCCTTGCGTACATTTATTCCTATGTATTTTATTTTTTTGATGTGATGGTAAATGGGATTATTTCCTTAATTTTCTTTTTCTGATCTTTCATTATTAGACTATATCCATCTTACAGCATCAGTCAGGTTGGAGTTTGCTGCTCCAAAAGATGCTGACTCAAAGAACACTAGACCATGGCTGGAGCTCTAAAATTGGCCATCACTCCAACTGTTTCCTAGCAAGAAAAAGTGTAATGAGAAATAGGGAAACATCTAGGACAATATCTGATTATCTCACTAGATGGTGGTACCCGTATTTAAGACAATATAAAAGAGATAGCCATTATGTGTGAAAATGTGAAGAGTTCAGTTTTGGTTTTTAGTATTTGAGTTGTCTCTGAAATGCAGGGGTAAATGTCTAGTAGGCAGTTGGAAATACTAATCTGAAGCTCGGGTTATAGAAAGTTCTGAGATTGGGACAGAGATAGGTAGTAGTTGAAAGTACAGGTGATCTTTAGATTTTGGTAGCCCTATCCCTCTGTTATTACTGATTTTCATGTTGATGATGACTAATTTTTGCCTCACAGTTTAAAGCATGATGTTAAAAATGGGCTCAGTAATTGTATCCTCAGTAATATAATGCATTGATTCTATATTTAAGTGTTCTAAATACAGGTTTCTTTCAAAGGGAATTAACTGGTGCAGAAAAGGAAAGCAGAGTAGAGTATCAGTTCAGTCAGTTCAGTCGCTCAGCCGTGTCTGACTCTTTGCGACCCCATGAATTGCAGCACGCCAGGCCTCCCTGTCCATCACCAACTCCCAGAGTTCACTCACACTCACATCCATCGAGTCAGCGATGCCATCCAGCCATCTCATCCTCTGTCGTCCCCTTCTCCTCCTGCCCCCAATCCCTCCCAGCATCAGAGTCTTTTCCAATGAGTCAACTCTACGCATGAGGTGGCCAAAGTACTGGAGTTTCAGCTTTAGCATCATTCCTTCCAAAGAAATCCCAGGGCTGATCTCCTTCAGAATGGACTGGTTGGATCTCCTTGCAGTCCAAGGGACTCTCAAGAGTCTTCTCCAACACCACAGTTCAAAAGCATCAATTCTTTGGTACTCAGCTTTCTTCACAGTCCAACTCTCACATCCATACATGACCACAGGAAAAACCATAGCCTTGACTAGAGGGAGCTTTGTTGGCAAAGTAATGTCTTTGCTTTTCAATATGCTATCTAGGTTGGTGATAACTTTCCTTCCAAGGAGTAAGCGTCTTTTAATTTCATGGCTGTAATCACCATGTGCAGTGATTCTGGAGCCCCCCAAAAATAAAATCTGACACTGTTTCCACTGTTTCCCCATCTTTTTCCCATGGAGTAGAGTATAGTTATCAGTATAACTATATCTGATATAGTTATCAGTATACTGATGCAAATCTCATCAGTTTCTCCCATTCCCAGGCAGATTTTATGTCTTAGTTTAGGATTATTTCTCAAAATAGAGTTGAGAACATCATCACAATATTTTAAATGCTTATTAAAAATTAAAATTTATGGGCCTTATCCATGCTTATCAAATTATATATATATTATAATATTCAAACTAATATTTAAGAACCTGCAGCTTGGACTTGATAATTATGATTCTATTGAAGATAAGTATTGATATAACTGCCTTTGAAGCAATTCTCAAACTTTAGTGTGTATGTCAGTCACCTGGATGCTTGTTAAGAATGAAGATTCTGCAGGTTTAGGACAAGGCCAAGAGAATTGCATTTTTAATAAACATTCCATAAATGTGATCACTTGATCACAGTTTGAGAAGTAGTATTGCTTGTTTTTCAAGGGATCCAAAGATAGGTGTAGAATGGGGTTTCTTAACCTAAAGATCCAGATACCCCCAAGGAGCCTATTGTTCACAACTTTGGGTGGGAAGAAGATACATCTTTATTTCAGTAACTTCTAACCAAACTTTAGCATTTAAACAATTTTAAACGTAGGCAACAAGCCACAGAAAAAAGAGCACTTCCTCTAGAACTGCTAGAACCAACTGAAAAACAGATATTTTCATATCATATTAGAGTTGTTGCAAATATCTTAAAATATTGTTTACATCCAGTACGTGCTAAGTCACTTCAACCCAGGGTTGCAACTCTTTGCAACCCTATGGACTATAGCCCATGAGTCTCCTCTTTCCGTGGGATTCTCCAGGTAAAAATACTGGAGTTGGTTCTACATCCATTACTACTTTAAAATTATGATAGTGTCGGAGAAGGCAATGGCGCCCCACTCCAGTACTCCTGCCTGGAAAATCCCATGGATGGAGGAGCCTGGTAGGCTGCAGTCCATGGGGTCGCTGAGGGTTGGAC
The DNA here is from genome assembly GCF_001704415.2 of Capra hircus. Classification (NCBI taxonomy): domain Eukaryota; kingdom Metazoa; phylum Chordata; class Mammalia; order Artiodactyla; family Bovidae; genus Capra; species Capra hircus. The sequence continues at coordinate 12,418,901 of NC_030814.1, read as the reverse complement.
ACGACTGAGCGACTTCACTTTCACTTTTCACTTTCATGCATTGGAGAAGGAAATGGCAACCCACTCCAGTGTTCTTGCCTGGAGAATCCCAGGGACGGGGGAGCCTGGTGGGTTGCCGTCTATGGGGTCACACAGAGTCGGATATGACTGAAGTGACTTAGCAGCAGCAGACTGCCATTAGATCTCATTTAATTTAATAAGGAAGTGCATGTAATGCTCTAAAAATTTAAAACACTTTGATAACTGTGCCTTAATAAAATTGATTTTTTATAACGCTTCATATTTTCAAAGCATTTAGAAATTATTATGAGATGAGGCCTATGGCTTCACTAGAATGTTAAAAAGGCCCATGACACAGAAAGGGCTAAGAATCTTAATGTAGAGAAAAATAGCCCCATACTGAGACATTAGAGTGGTATATTACTTAATTCTATGAGGGAAAAAAAAAAATGCTTTTTACACATTGAAAGAGATTCTTTTCCCAGCACCTGTTCTTCATTCCTGACTAACTTCACTCTCCAGTATTTCTTCTCATGGAGGACACTCTCCCTGGGTTTGTTTACTTTTTCTCAACAGTTGAATGACTGTTTTTCATCAAGAATAACAGATTTTAATCACATATCTCAAGCCTATTATGAACATTAATTAATGTCTGACATCTTTTAATGAGGTAGGTGAAAACGATTATTACTACATAGGTAAGAAAATCAGGTCTAGGCAAGTTTGGTGACTTGTTCTTAAGCCATGCAAGAAATTGTGGCTCATTTCCAGAATCAATGTTTATTTTTATATGCAAACAACTTTTTGATTCACCATACACCAATCTGTCGCAAAAACAACCTATTTTGCAAAATACTTCATTGATATGGGTATAGAAACAATCTTCCATAAGTAGAAACATTCGATGGTATCAATATTCATATTACTCAGTATGAATAGCTTATTTGCTGGATTGTTCTCTGAAAAATAATCAATGACCTGGTTAGAGAGGAAAAGCCCCAAATAAAATAAACCATTAAAAACCATTATTCATTTTTTAAATAAAGTAATTAGTTTCTTATTTTCTTTAGAAACTTTACTCAATAAGAGAGTCAGAGGAAAAACAAAATGAACATTAGTCATCAAAATGCATTTACTTTACTTTTGCCCTCAAGACACCACAAGTTAGTAGTAAGCAAGGATTCTGTCTTTTTGAGGTCAGTTTGTTTTTTATGGGTTCACGTTGCTTTGATCAATGGCATTTATGCATCTGATCTTCTAACTTTTTTCATTTGACAAGTCCATATGACTTGACAGTATAAGGACAAAACTTTGAAAATATTTTGTGAGTTGTCTTTTTAAATGGTGTTTACTTTTCTCTATTGCTTGCTGGATTTCTGCTAACCTGACAAGGGAAGGAAACAGAAGGAACACTCAAAAAAAATAAAAGAAACAAATAAATAATTGAGGGGGAAGGGATAACTCCTCCTTATATAAAAAAATTACAATTAATATATGTAGAGGGAATAAGGAAAATTAAAAGTCATTAGACAGATACCATAGTGATAATTATCAGAGGCAAAAATACAATGAAGGATGCTAAAATTCATGGGTAAAAGTTTAAGGAGAAGCAGAATATTTGTATAGTCTCAAAGTATCTCCCTTAAGATATTTATTAATGTCAAGGGAGTGGAATAATTCCCCGGAGAAACTTGGCAGATACTACCATGTCTCCTGATATTATGTACTGAGCATAACACATCCTTTCTATGGTGTGCTTGCCCAAAATGCATAAGCTTGATCTAAACATAAGAAAGCATCAGATGAGTATGTGATCAAATAGTTCCACCGGTAACTCTCTTCCAAAGTGTCAAGATCAATAACGAGAAAAAACAAACACACACTGAGGAGCTGTAACAGATTGAAGGAGACTAAGGCAATTGGCTTCGCAAGAAGCGCTACTCTGCTGGCCAAAGATGTGGGATCCTGGGTCAGGTCCTAGGACAGAAAATGGACCCTAGGGGAAAACCAGTCACCACTTTAAAGTCTGTAGCTTAGTACTAATATTATTTCCTGGGTTTGATGACTGTACTGTGGTATATAAAATGTTAACATTAGGGGAAGCTGAATAAAGGGTATATGGAGACTATTTTTACTATTACTATTTTTGTAACTTTTCTGTCAATTTGAAATTATTTCAGAACAAACATTTTAAAAATCAAAGGATCATTTATAGCAATTTTCTGAAATAATCGCCCATTGGTGATGGGGAAAAAGATTTTGATGGCTTCAAAATATCTGGATAATATATTTTTCCAACTAAGTTCAATAACTCTTTATCCTGTACTGTTTTAAGAACTTTACCTCTTTCAGATGCTTAGAAGATCATAGCCTTTTTCTATATGAAATACTCTATTCTTTTTCCTCATATGACATAGGCAGTCAAAAAATATGTTTATAATATGTAAATAATGGTTGCTGTCTTACCCACCCTGCTTTTCCCTGCTGAACTGGCAGGGCTGTCCTAAAGTATGAAAGGATAAAGGAAGCAGAAAGTATTTTGCAAGTTGTAAGCATTGTCCAAGTTAAGGTGTACTATACTTTCTCTGTACTCCAGTGATATTTCCACTTATTTCCCAGGTGCATGTGTGCTAAGTTTTTTCAGTAGAGTTGTGTCCAAGTCTATGCAACCTTATGGACTGTAGCCTGCCAGGCTCCTCTGTCCATGGGATTCTCCAGACAAGAATACTGGAGCGGGTTGCCATGCCCTCCTCAGGGGATCTTCCCAGCCCAGGAATGGAACCCGCATCTCTTAGGTCTTCTGCGTTGGCAGGTGGGTTACCTCTAGTGCCACCTGGGAAGCCCAAGGGAGTGGTATCAGTTTCCAGAGCTCCAGCTAGTCCTATTAAAACATGCCCGTTTCTTTGTTCCTCATGTCTGTTCTATGCCATATGAAATTACAGATATAAGAAGACATTTTGGAGTAGGATGGGGCCATAGAAGTAATCTAACTCAGTGTCACATAAATAAATCTCATTAGGAGAATCGTCTAGTGAGGTCATTTCAAACTGTATTTCTGGACCCCTGAAATCATAATCTATGGGGTTGTTGTTTAGTCCCTCTTGTCTGACTCTTTTGTGACCCCATGGACTGTAGCCCATCAGGCTCCTCTGTTTATGGGATTCTCCAGGCAAGAATACTGGAGTGGATTGCCACTTCCTCCTCCAGGGAATCTTGGAAACTGCAGCTCCTGCTGCATGTTCTGCATTGCAGGTGGATTCTTTTACCACCAGGTAAAAGAGTCGCCAGATACATATCTGCAAGGCAAGTATTGCAACTTCTGGAGGCTTTCCTGACCCTCTGTTTCAAGGAAGAATTAGTTGTATTTAGCTTTGTTTATGCGCGTGCATGCTAAGTCGCTTCAGTCATGTCTGACTCTTTGTGACCCTATGGACTGTAGCCCTCCAGGCTCCTCTGTCTCTGTTCAAGAATACCGGAGTAGACTGCCACACCCAACCTCACCCCTCCTGCCCCCACCCCCGCACAGGATCTTCCTGACCCAGGGACTGAACTGGCATCTCTCATGTCTCCTGCATTGGCAGGTGCATTCTTTACCACTAAGGCCACCTGGGAAGCCCCAGCTTAGTTTACTCTCCTAAGCAAAGTATACACTACAATAGTTTACATAATTGTTTCTTGTTCTAGATTGTATCCCAGAAATTAATATCTATCAAAGATAGTGTATGCTCTTTTAAAAAATAAATTTGGTGATTTTGTCTCTGTCCCTCTATCTGTAAAATGTGAGTGCTTCTAAATTTGCCTGCCGGTAGTAACCAGCTGAAATGTATATTTAAATACAGGTTTTAGAGTCCCACCTCCTGCCTCCAGGCTTCCCTGGTGGCTCAGCCTGGAATGTAGAAGG